>NC_083728.1:94232772-94965272 GCF_028564815.1 Eubalaena glacialis | reverse complement strand
AGAGAGTGGGCGGGGTATGCCTTCTCCAGTTCGCCCAACTTGGCAGGTACCGATCCATCAATGTCTCTACATGGGGACTCGGGGAAAATTCTGCAGACGCACCTCTGACGACTGGGCCCCAAGAGGGACAACACCCAGACCCGTGCCACCCTATCCAGGTTATCTCTCATGGCCCGGGGCGGTCCCCACCTCCTGAGTTCGACTCCGAAAAATCTATCAGAAAGAATCCAACCCCCAGGACTCACGCGTGCCCGCCACTGAGTCCATTCCACGCTCCACGGGCCTCAGCACATACCGGCCAGTCTTCTCCTCGGGAGCAGGAAGTGTAGAGTGAGTGGGGAAATCAGTAAGGTTGACAAAGAACAACCGCGCCACAGGCGTCTAGCTGCAGGACACTCTCGCTTTCCTCCCCGCAGCGCCGGGCCATCGTAAGGTGGGTCACTGCAGCCAAAGGGGCGCAGGCGGACACTGGTACGCCGGCCAGGCGGCTCCACGTCCGGGCGGAAGCGCGGCGCGGACCACTCCCCTGTAAGCCTGCGCGCCCAGTCTCCGGCGAGAGAATGACACGCCCACGCCCCTGCCTGACCAGGACACTTGCCGCCAGCTTCGCCGGACTCCCGGAACTCCGCTTCCCGCTCGGAGGCCGCGTCCCATCCATCGCAAACGTCGCCAGAGCTCCAGAGGGAAGAGACGATATAAAACAGGCCGCCAGATGGCGGCCGACAACCGGCGCGAACGTAAGCGGGAAGATCCCGAGCGCCCGGGAGCGAGGACGCAGCGCTGGCCGCCCCAAAGCCAGAGCTTGTCCGGGGGCGGGTGGAGGGCGTCCGCCCCGGCCCTGAGGCATCCTCGTGGCACTTAGCTCCCGGTTTTGCATGTCACAGCACGGCACGACCGACCCCGGCAGCACACAGCGGGAGCGGGGCCGGGGAGAGGAGGCTGGGAAGATATTGGCTGGCGTCTGCCGCTATGGAAACACACTACCCACGCGATTTCCAGGTGGTTAAAATGCCACGGAGACGCCGGCGGGGCCTGGTGGCCAGCAAGGGCTACCCAGAGTGCAAGAGCGAGATCCTGGCTCCTGGGAAGGAGGGAAGCCGTGGACTGGCAAACCGAAACCAAGCAAGTGCTCAGAGAACAACAATGCATCAGTCGGTTTTCATTCCATACTTTCGAACGGAGGAGGTCTTTCGAATGTACAGGGAAAGCCCAGAAGCTGGAAACGAAAGGCTGATACGCTCAGACCCATACAAGTGGAAATAAAAATATCTCTCTGCATAGACCGTGACAAACTCCAAAAACAACAAATTGGTGTCTGGGGGACACTGGGGAAAATGCACTTGTGGTCATGAAGACATGGATTTCACCATGACTTACCACAAAGAAGTGTATGTGAAAAGAAGTGTGTGTGTGTCAATAGCTATCCACTATACACCAAGTTCCAGTACATCTATACAATGCCACATTGTGTGTTGTGTCTGTTTGAAATATATTAAATGATGATGATAAACTACTCCAATAAAAAAAACAAAACAACCACCCAAAATTCAAAATGTAGAACTTCCAATGTAGCGCATTACAAAATAAATTTTAAAAAATGGAAAAATATATATATATCTGATAAGGGATTCCTATCCTATCCCTAACCCTAAACCATGCCCTAACACGTACCCTAACCCTAACCCTAAACCCGTACCCTAATCCTAACCCTAACCCTCATCCTAAACCCTAACCCTAACCTGTACCCTAACCCTAACCCATACCCTAACCTATACCCTAACCCTAACCCTGTACCCTAACCCTAACCTCGTTTTCCCCAGAGCACTCTTCCCCCCATGCACCGGCCCGCTTGCACCAGGCCCAGACTGGAAGCCACAGAATGCTCTTCATACAGCCCCACCCAGAATTTGCCTGCAGCTGCCGCTCAGTCCCTGATGCCTTCAAGCAGCAAGTTTTTCCATTTTGTGCAGATTTCCTAGTTGTTTTCTGTGAGGGGTGAATGTTCGTGATCTTACAAAATCATCACAGGAAGGAGAACCAGCAATTACCCATCCACTTTTAGAACTCCCTTGTGCACAAACCTCACATCCTTTGAGCCACACTTGGAAAAAGTATACATTTCATCTGTTTCAAAGGTCACGATGGCTTCACTACAACGGACTTGAGAAACAGATCACTATCTTAACAGAGGGTGCACTGCAGTGTAGGGACACGGGAACCCTTCGGAGTCCTGAGGTTTGCCACAGGAGGGCTGGGGCTACATGGTACAAGAGAAGGGAGGAAGAGAGAGGATCTCCCGCAAATGATTCCATTTTCAGATTCCCGTTCCCACACAGCAACCTGCTCTTGTCCACCAGCCATGTCCCTTCCTTCCTAAAGCAAACTTCCTTCTCTCCCCCCTACCCCCCCATCAGCCGAACAGTCTCTCTCTCAGTAATTCCCTCACTTATCCACCCCTCTCCATCTCCATGGCCACTCTCTGGCCCTGCTCCTGCCCTCAACTGAGCCGCTGCAGTCACTTCCAATGGATTCGCCAGTCCCAGTTCCCCACCACACTCAGATGATTCTCTGGTTGACACTCTGCCCACCTGACTCCCAATCCCTCCACTCAGTGCCCACCTCAACGGTTCTTCCTGCTTCCTCCAGCCCCACGTACCACGTGGAATCACGCACAGTTCCCTGAATTCCTGTAACTCACAGGCTGCTCTAGACCTTACGCACCCTATTGTCTCTGCCTAAAGCCACCCAACTATCCTCATCCATCTGGACTTCTTTCAGCTCAAGACCCAACTCAATGTCCACTCCCCAGGCAGCCTGCCTGGCCCCCCAGCTTGAGTTGGGGCTCTCCCTCTGCTCCTATACTGCCTTTGTCTTAGTCAGCTCTGGCTGCCATAACCAAACACCATACCTGGTGGTTACAAATAGTGCACACTGATTGCTCACAGTCTGGAGGCTGGAAGCCCAGACCAAACTAGTGGTGACCCTTCCTGGTTCATGCCAGCTCCTTCCCACTGTGTCCTCACCTGGTGGAAGCAGCGAGAAAGCTCTTACAGGGGCATAATTCCATTCTTGAGGGCTCTACCCTTATGACCTAGTCACCCCCAAGAGCCCCACTTCCTGACACTGTCAGGTTGGGTGTTAGGATTTAACACATGAATTGGGGGGACACAAACACGCAGACATAGCAACCCTTGACATACACTTATCAGTGCTCCTTCCACTTTATCTAGGGATTGGTGGTTTCATATCACTCTCTTCCAAAAACTAAGTTCCTTGAGGTAGGAGCCCAGTCATTCATTCTCTGCGTCCTGGGCATCAGGATGAGGGGCCAGTGCACATGGGGAGGCAGTAGAAAGCCATAGTCACACATCTGCACTTCAGTGTCAGACAGACCTGAACTTAAATCCTAGCTCCATCCCTTCCTCGCTGTCACCCCGAGCAAGGTCACTGAGCCTATTTATCCACCTATGTAATGTCATCGTGACGTCATGTAATACCTGGGTGACAGGTGTTCTCATGTGGTCAAATGTTCACATGTGTGTTGGCTGCTCACACCTGGGTGTGTTCATTTCCACACGCCCAAATGCGCACACACACCTACATGCCAGACCCTAGGGGCCCACAGAACATCAGGAAGAGAAGCTCTGGCCCTAAATGACCACAGGGTCAGAAGCACAGTTCTGACCTTCAAGGTATGGAGAAGCTGTGCTCTGGAGTTAGGGAGGAGAGACGAGATTTCTTCTGGCTAAAGATGCTGGTGTGAACAGCTTAGTATCACAACACGGCTGGGAGGTGCACTTTGTCTCTGCAGATGGAGAGGCGTGGGGTCTGGGGAGCCATCGGGAACTCAGTACGGCTAGAGAGGGGTATCCAAGTGTTGATCCCAAACTTTTGCCTAGAATTCCCCAGGATCCAAGGAAACTCTCATAAACAAAATCTGGTCCATTCTCTCCAGCTTAGCACAAAGTGTGAGAGCGGGTCCAGCTAACACACAGCCGGTCGAGAGGCAGTAAGTGAGGGTCCAAGACAGAGGAATGTGAGGAATTCAGCGATCCCCTGACCAGGGAGGAAGGGTGTCACTTGCTTAGGGAAGCAGCAAGGACTGAGAATGTCCAGGGCACCGACGCACACTCTGGAAAACGCAGCCCTGCAGTCCCCTCCCCACTCCCATCCCCACCCCGTGCTTCTCGTGCGGTGCCCAGGTCCTGCAGCAGCTGGTCTCTGACGAGTTTCTGAGCTGTGACCTTGACTCATTGCAGCTCTGCTCCTAGACTCATCACCCTGTGACCTGCTCAGAAATGACCCTCCTGGCACTCGATCAGCCCTTGGTCCCTGGGCTTCTTGCTGGAGTTCCCTTGGTGTCACCTAAACAGCCCAGACTGTCTTTGCACATCTTTTCTTTATTTTTTGAGCAGAGTAGAGCTGATTTTAAAAAACATAAAACATGTCTGTTTTGGCTAAATGCAGTGATTTCTCCCAGATTGAGAAATAAATCTGTTTATTCAAAATAATACCACTACAATGAAAGCAGGGCTGAGGCAGATCTGAGCCATGACTGGTGCAAACAGGGCTGGAGCAGCTGTCAGTGAGCACCTCCCAGGGTATCCCCAGGGCCAAGGCCCCCTGCAGCTGGAATGGGCTCACAGAACCAATGACCCACATTTCAGAACAGGCCAAAAGAGGCTGATGAACGGAGAAGCTTAGGAATAACTGCTCCCTCACTAGCTTAATGCGCCTCAAATTTGACAGCCCGGTCTTCACTCACGTTGGGCCATATTGACTATTTTAATACGGCCCATCAAGGGGTAGTCTGTGGGGTGTAGCCCGTGGGGTTCCAGGCTGCGTCAAGCATCCACGCCCATCATGGGAGATTTTAGGGCAAACTGTGCTGTGATCTTGGGTATTTAGGCCCAGTGATTCTCCAATGGTTAAGATGAGGCATATCCATTTGTCTCCTATTTTATATTCATGTTTTCAGTAACTCCAGGGAGATTCTAAGGTACAGGCAGGTCTGGGCCACTTGGAGGAGGCCGGGTCCCACGCTCCTGCCCCTAAGCGGCTGTTCTGTGACACAGCTGGGCAGACACACGACACAGAGCACAGCCCAGGCAGGAGCCACCAGCAGGGGCAACTTGGGCCACAGGTCACTGCGTCGAGCCAGGAGGGGATCTCGCTAGACATCGCCAACCACACCAACCTTTATAGTCAAACCTGACCACGGCAGTGGGGGGGGGGGGCGAGGGGGCGGGCATTACCTAAAGTGTACAGGTTGCTCTTTGTGGTGATGGAAACACCCCGAATTGACCACGTGATGGTTGCTCTTACCCAAGAATAAACCAAGACCATTGAGGTGACCCTTTAAATGGGTGCATTGTGTGGTCTGTGAATTATAACTCAATAAAGCTGTTTAAAATAAATGAACAAATAAAGGGATGAACAAAGATTAAATACAATGAAAATGCAAAAAGGAAAGAATTAGCAAGCACCTAGTATGTGATGTTGCAGATTGCTGTGGTCACTGGGACCACCTTGTGGGCCTGAGCAAGTGACCTCAGTTTACTCTCCTGTAAAAGATGTTATCAACTCTCCACCCCTGGGCCGGTCCCCAGCATGCGGATGTGTTGAAGGCTACAGTCTCTAGCACAGCCTGACATACAGAAAGCATTGAACCATCGCTATTTTCACAATCTGAGTGCTAATCAATTACTCAGAGTTTCTGAACCATCATGATAACAACTTTCAGCAGAGGCCAAAGAACCCTTCCAGCTGCAGGCAGGGGCCCGAAGGAGAGTGCGAGCCATGGGCACAGACGGCCCTGCACCTGCGTCCCCAGGGTCCCGAGTGAGGGTCACAGGGGGCAGCTAGCAGGGCTGGTGGATGGCCTCCCCCGAAACCACCCGCCCACCACACTCAGAGGCCCCTCCCCCTGCTGCTCCCTGCAAGTGGAAAAAGTGAGATCAGGGCCTGGCTGGCTCTGGATGAGCTGAGGGAAGTGAGTCACCGTGCGATTTCCCAACCCTGAGCCCTGCGGCCAGGGGTCACGGGAGCCCTGAGGTCAAGGTCAGTGTGAAAATGCCTGTGGACAGGGCTCAGGTCTCCTCAGCTGCATCCAGCCCCTTGCTCCACAGTCGTGAAAACTGAGGCCCAGATGGGAAGGGTTGTCCGAGGCCACGCAGGTGCCTCACGTGGGCCACGACTGCAGCCCCTTGGTCAGGGCGCTTTTGTTTCTCGAGTGTCTCGCTAATAAAGTGCAGATATGCTCAGAGTACGGCTTTATAAACTGAACACATGTGCAATCCACACCCAGACCAAGACATAAAAAGTTCCAAGTACCTTAGAACGCTCCCAAATGCCTTAGTCACCAGTCCCCAACAATGACCACTACCCACACTCCCGCCATCATGGGCGCATCTGCCTGTCTGTAGTGGTTCTGCTGTGCGCATCCTGCTTCCTCCACTGAACTGGCATTTCTGAGATGCATTCACACCGGTTGTCCCCATGTTGTATCTGAGTTCGTTCTGCTGTCGAGGGGCACCTGACACCTCTGGATTCGCTGGTCCCGAAGTCAGTGTGCGCTCGCCCTTGGGAGAGACGTCCGAGTAGCTGCCCAGAGGCTCTAGGATCTTACAAGTGTACACTCCCACCCATGTGATGGGAGGGCTCCTGGTGCCCCACACCCTTGCCGTGACTCGGCTCACGTTGGTGTTAAACCCTGGAGTTCTAATTCTCACCGCCCTGAGGCGCGTCTGTACGCATGTGCTGGGCCTGCCAGTGGTTTGCTCCCTCTGTTCCGACACACGCATCGAAGCGTCTGCCTTCCCCTTTGGCTGTGGCCTGCCCGTGTCTCTTGACAGCTGCCTGGCATGGGTGGGAGACCCCTGTCCAACATGCCCCAGTCTCAGAACTGACAAGGAAGTGCCTCCTCTCTGGGCCCCGCCCATGCTGCAGGAGATGCAAGGGTCCACTCTGTGAAACTCCTATCGGGAGGAGGTAGGCTACCGGGTCTGCCCTCTCGTGGGAGCCCAGACACCCCTCAGATTTGCCACCATCATACACATCCCAACCCCACTGCTTGGCTCATAAATCCAAGCAAGGGGAAACAATCTTGTGAGGACTGTGGCTCCACCCCATCCTCGCTCCCAGACTGGGGTTCATAGAACGCCGTCAAAGTGAGCAGCCAAGGGCTGGGCCCCAGCTCTGTGTCCTGCAATGTGTCAGTCCACCCTCAGCCGCAGACACTCAGGTGACAGCCCAGCTCCCTCATCTCCCAGGGACGGGATGGCTCAGATTCACTAACAGGGGCACTGGGTGCACAGGGCAGGTCGTGCCGACTGAATCCTTGGGGGCTGACCCTGGACCCTGCTCACTGCCTGTCCTTTACAGAGTGACCGGTTGGAGGGTGGCTGTGTCATCGATGGGCAATGGCACAGCTCCAGCCCTGAGTCCTGCACCGGCCCTGCTGGTGACCCCAGGCCACCAGAGGCAGCCTGCTGCCTGCTTCTACCGTCAGGACAGAGGACTGGTCTTTACAGCAAGCTGACACGTTGGAGTGCTTCCCACACGCCACCCTGTGTTCTAGGTGTTTCTACGTGTGTTAGTTGCTAATATCTCATAATAGGTCTACGAAATAGCTGCTGTTATCATATCCATTTCACAAATGGAGACACCGAGGCACCGAGAGGTTCAGTGACTGCCAGGTTCTGACCCCAGTCTCACAGGCACCACCATGCTGCGGCAAGACACTTCGTGGGGCTGCTTCTCCTACACCTGGAACCCTCCATCAGGTCCCCCCATCACACACACCAAACCCAGAGACCCCAAGTAGAAGCAGCACAGCCCCCGGAGAATGGGTTGATTTCCTGGTACACCAGCCTTCAATTACAATCTCTGCCAAGACATCCTGGGGTTAGAACATAATGGAGGTGACAACTGCCGTCTCATTTCAGAACCTGTGCGTCTCCAGTTCCCGGCAAACGACAGGCTGGCACAGGCAAGGCCCAAGACGTGCAGGCCCGGTGACATAAGACACTGTCCGCCATGCTGTCAGCATGGCCCTGCCCTGGCCACTAGCTGGGCCTGACTGTGGGTGGAACTTCCTTCCCAGACAGAGCCCCCTGTGGCCAGTGCACCCTGAGGGCTGGGCCTGCTTCTGGGCTTCAAGGACCTCCCTTCCACAGGGTGATGGCCCTGCTGAGGACAGGAGGGCAACGGAGGGGTCTGGAGGAGAACGACTGTCCTTTCTGGGAGGCCTGCGTGGGGAAGGAGCGGGCGAGGAGAGTAGTGGAGCCCGTGCTCCAGCCTGCGGAACTGCCCTGAGAGCCCCACCGGCAGCCCAGCTGCCCTGGAAATCTGCCAGGCTTGGGCCAGCTTAGGGAGTCCAAAGGCCACTGGGCTCCTGAACTTGAGCTAATCCTGGGACTGGTGTCCTAAGGGAAGGCCAAGCCACAGGACAGAAATGTCAGGAAGGGGTTAAAGGGCGGGGAGGGTCCCCTGTCTTCCACAAGCTTCTTCCCTGGATTTGCTGGAACCCCTCGTCCCTCCCTCCTCGCCTCCCTCCACATGACCTACTTTCATACAAAGTCAGCCTCCTTTCCTAAACCTCCCTGCCTTCCAGGTTTTCTGTGCATTTTTTTCTTTGAGCTGTACTATTTTTCCTGTACATACTATTCTGTAAACTTACCCCCGTGAAATTATACCTAGATATACTCCACTGCCACAAACACAACTCAACACAAAATGATATTTCACCATATGATTGTATCGAAATGTATCTCCTGACGGGTAGGTACTTACATTGTTTCTGATATTTTATGTAGAAGTAAACATCTTTCTGCACGTAGCTTCGCTGGAGTCACTCATTATTTTGCGAGGATTCCCAAAGTAGAACTGCTGGGTCAAAGAGCCTGTCTGTTTACTTCAAAGGCTGTGTGTGTGACAATCTCAAACCCATGGAGTAGAAGTACAGTGTGAGGGTGTTTTCCTAGCTGCTGTGAAAGTGTGTTGCTGACTCAAAGGCTCCATAACTCCCCCATTTTCCCTGCAAACCAGGACCCTGCTGTCAAAACCACGCCACGAAGCAACGGAGTGATAACCCTACTTCACTCCGTCCCTCTAACCGTCAGCACCACGCAGCCCTGCCAAGGATCCAGCGCAGGTTCCTGAGCCGTGGACCCTCTGGAGCCAGAAGAGCTCAGTCCTGTCTGGACTCCCCCAGCGGGCACGTGTGCCAGTTCAGGATCTGACAAAGGGTCTCTGCACTCGACACGCTTCGCTTAAAACACTGGGGTTCTTCCTGCCCACCTATCCTTCCAGATGAGCCTTTGAATCACATTAGTAGGTGCTGGGCTGCCCCTGCAGGCCTACGCGCCATGTCCTCGCCCAGCCTCAAGACCAGAGAGCCTGGAGTCAGCGGCAGAGACATCAGTGGCTTAATGGACAGGGACCTTATGCGCCTGAAGCAAGGTGGGGACTGTCTTCCCTCCTGGAGGGAAGGGGCGTTACCAGTTACAAGGGGAAGTGACGTCAGATTGGCTCATCAGTTGAGTTACCAGGGAAACCAGTGGAGGAGCACAGCCCTCCCTGTCCCTGTGATAAGCTATCAAGATGGAGATGTTTAGCTCTAAAGATTAGAAGTCACTAGCTGGGGGGGACCAGGGGCAAGCATGTAGGCATTTTACTGATTAGGCTCTAGGATGAAAAGGGAAAGTCAGTCACGTGAGTGGGTGTAGGTCAGGCAGGGACTGGACGACCAGGGGGCGTCCACAGAGCAAGACAACCTCCGTCTTGGTGGTGGGGGCGGGGGGGCAACCATACAGTGGGTTTAGAAAGATCCAGATATTTTTTTGCTTTGCCTTATCCTGAGTCCTTAAAACCCAGAAGAATTAATCTGCTCTCCAAGGCACAGCTGTCTCTGCCTTGGTCACACCATTTTTATAACCTCAGTGACACTGAGCTTTCTCACATTAAGCCTCTGCCTTCCTGGATGAGTTTGTTCCTAGCTTGTCCTATTGAGATCAGGTCTCAGTTTGTCCGTTACATTTTCAAATTACCACTGAATAGCTATAGGAAACGTGTTCATTCCACATATTTGTGTTCTCTGTTCTTTCCACATATTCTAACACTTACCTCCCACCTCCATGCCGGTGCCTCTGCTCAAGGCTGCATATGCAGGAGGGGTCTGGGTAGGAAGGGTGCTCTTGCAGGTCCAGCCATACCCACACCTGCCCATAGTCCTGCCCTTGGCTCGCCAGAAATATCCCTATGGTCTCAGTGATTACACACCCACATTCCCAGCTTCCTGTGCTGTGGGCGACTTGTGTCTCCTTTACTTTGTTTGTTCTTTCCATATTTCTCAACTTTCCAGAGTCTCAGTGAGAAGGGCGGGGAGCTGCACTGCTACCACCAGCCCGTGACCATCAGCCTCGTAGCCTCCTACAGGGGAGCCTTAGAAACAACTGAGACAGTGTCTCAGTGGTGCTGGTTCACATAAGGAGCAAACAAGCCTCAAGAAACAAAGGCCGCACAAAGCCAGAGGTGGGTCAGGGGAAGGTCCGATGCTGAGCCTGGACCATGAAGCCTGGCTCTCTTGCAGGCAGCCAGTGGCCGTGGGACAGCACGCCTCCCCTTCTACACAGAACAGGCCATGCCAAGGGACCCTGGGCAGGTCTCTTCTCCCCTCTGGCCTGGGCTGCGAGGTCCCAGGGCCCTTTGAGAGCTGGCTTTCCTCCTATGACCCCCGTGACCTGATCTGGGGGGTTGCTTGCAAGTCCATCCCTTGGCCATGTGTGTTGCGAGATGGCTCCCCTTCTCCACAGAGCTGTTTCCTGAAGATGTGGACCACAAAGCAGACGGACCCTTGGTGAAATCTGCATCATGTTTTTTCCTCCAAGGACAGCTCCAAAGACATTTTAAAAATACATGTGGAAAAAATTCAAGTTTTCCAAAATAGTAAATGTTACGAAATAACACTGCACATTTCCTCTTTTCTGGATAAAACAGAAAACACGTGGTTATTTTTAGCCCCTGGAGCTCCACTGGGAATGGGTGTAACATGTGCCCATGTGCACACAGAAAGGGCCCTTTTTATCAGCTGCCCTGCAACGATGGAGCCGTCGCAAAGGACGCAGGCAAGCGCAGCACTGCTCTGCCTGGTGGGGATTCCCTCCAAGCGTGGATGCCCAGCAAATGGGGAAGGACAGACTCCCTGGAACCCCTCCTCTTCTTCTTACACAGAGTGAACCCAGCTCAGGCCCTGAGGCTCCCAGACTCAAACTCCTCGTGGGTAAAACCAGGATAGTGAAGGTGAGGCTTAGGTTTACGACGAGGGTTTAATAAAAAAATGTGTCCCAAATGCTTCACCCACTACCCAATACACCCGACAAGTGGCCACATTACCATCACTGCCACCATCAGTGTTCATCCTTTGATTTCGCCATTTATGCAGTAAATCGCCTCTCCAGGGACCAGCCGTCTGAACGACTTTTTTCCTTGCAAACTGACCCCACATCTCCACCTGCAAACAGGATGTTCGAAAGAAGGACAGCCTTGAGGACTTCACGGAGTAAACATCAAGGAGTCTGATATCAAGAGCTCCTAATGCCCAGAGCTGGAATGATTTGAGGAAAAAGTAATCTTTACTTATTAATATAATGAGTGTGCCATTAATTAATAATGACAGTATTGGCTAATCTCCCATAGACCAAAAGGTCTCAGTCCATACTCATATAAATATTCAAATAAATAAATGTGGAAGAAGAAAGTGTTTTCCTACACAAAAAATGTTATTAACAAATGAGGAGGCGGCTTCCCTGGTGGCACAGTGGTTAGGACTCCACGCTCCCAATGCAGGGGGCCCAGGTTCAATCCCTGGTCAGGGAACTAGATCCCACATGTATGCTGCAACTAAGAGTTCGCATTCCACAACTAAGGAGCCGGCAAGCCGCAACTAAGACCCGGCGCAACCAAATAAATATTTAAATTAAAAAAAAAATGAGGAAGGGGGTACTTCCCTCACAGTCCAGTGGTTAAGACTCCAAGCTCCCAATGCAGGGGACACGGGTTCAATCCCTGGTCAGGGAACTACGATCCTGCATGCCTCCAGGAACAGCCAAAAATAAATAAATAAATGAGGAAGGAATGAGAGAAATAGAATACCACCATTAGGCAAACAACCCTGTAATAATTGTTTCCAGAAATTGGGCAAAAATCTGAGGAGAAACAGGATGCTGGCATAGCCTCAAAGCAACTCCCCCACAATATGTATCAATTACCCTGCGGAGGTGGCAAGAAATGGTCGTTCTGGATATATTTTTAGATCAGAACTTCTCATAAGCACTCTCCTGGCATCCCCTTCCCCACCTAGTTTTTTTTTCCTTTCATGAGAATCTGCTTACGTATTAACTTCAGAGTAATTCTGATTTAGAACAAACTAAAATCCTTGGAACAATGACTTACATAAACCATAGGCTTGAAATGAGGGTGAAAGGAAAAACATAAAGTGAACACACACGGCTAACATTTCAACACGTTTATTTTGCACGAATGCCCATAGTCTTACCCACTCCTCCCACTCACGCCCCCATGGCCCACGCAGGAAGGATGCAGCTCCAGGACGCCTTCCTCTTGGTGCACGAGGTCACGAGTGACTGAACAACAGGAAGAAGTCGGAGAGGCTAAATCTACACAGGGAGAAGAAGGAGGTGAGGGCAGAGGCCAGGCACACACCCTCCCCAACCCCTCCTTGCAAGACCCCAGGAGAAGCCTGCCTGGCCCCAGCTCTCCCACGGGGCACCCAGGGCCGAGCCCCTGGAAGGTGGGTCATCCTGGGTGGTCCCCTTGCTGGCCAGGGAGGTCTCTACTCTGAGGAGTGATGACAACACACTAAATATAAATGTGAAACCGTTATTAAACACCTGTTTACTTGAAATACACAAACTCATCCGTGCACCTGCTCCAACCAAAGTGTGGCCTGACTGCAGACAATCTGCAGGGAGGACCGTCCTTCGCTCCTTGCTCCCTCGCCTCCTACTCTGCTTCTCATCCTTCCCCACGGGAAGGATGGGGGATGTTTCCCCCAGAAACAGGTTAAAGAGGCCCACTTTGCAGTCAGAGAAGGGAAAAAGGGACGGGATACGGAGAGGGGACACAGGGAGAGGGGAGGGGGCGGAGGTGACGCGGAGCCATAGTCGGACGGACACGCGGCGCCGGCTCTTCCGGTCGCCTTCCGATGGCGTCACCGGCCGGCGCGGACTAGAAGGGCAGAGTGCGTCGCCCCGATGCGCGCCGAGGGGAGACCAGGCCTGAGCCGCGCCGCGTGAAAGGCAGGGCCGGCTCCCTGCCGAGGCTCCTACATGGCGGCGGCCGTACACCACAAACGCCCCTGCGGAAAGCATGACAGGCGAAGGAGACGGGCGAGACACACCTGACACAGCAGACGAGCCTCCTCAACCCGCCTACCGACCACGGACGTCCACTCCGCGCATGCTCAAGGGCCGCCGCCAGACTGCGCCTGCGCGGGCCCGATGGTCACACCGCGCCTGCGCAGCGCCGTCTTCGTCGCCCCTCAGGCGCGTGCGAGTCCCTGCATGCTCCCGGCTGCTCCGGTCGAGGCCTTCTCGGACTGTCCAGTTCGAAGGCATACGCTCTACTCGGGTTTCCAGCCGGCAGAAGGCCCACCCCTCAGCTCGTCTGACCATCATCTTGACTCTTACCCCCCGAATGTCCGCTACCACCTCTCCTCTCTCACCGAACCCTTACCTCTCCTGGCAGCGAAGACGTGCGGTGATCCGGCGCTCAGCTCTGCGCCTGCGCGGGGCCCCTCGCAATTCCCAGCCGGCTTTAAGCTTCTAACTGCGAGTTATCGCCCACACGGACACAAAATGTAGTTCTTCATCTTCACCCTAAGGTTTTCTCTAACAGGGACGTCGTGGGGATTACGATTTTCTAAGTGAATACTAATGATCAAGAAGGGACGGTCATCACTTTAACATGTCCTAATGGCCTCGGTTCTGCTGTCCGTCTTAGCTTCGTTTGGGTTCTAAAGGCCCGCGGCCAACTAAGGTCCTCGCTTCCTTGTTAGATTTTTTTTGCTTTGTTTGGAGGTCGGGGGTGGGGGGGGAGGTTCGTTTCTCCGCGGGGACCTTGGCTGCCGGGACTCCGCCCCTTGTCCAGCCCAGGGCTCTGCAGGGAGTGCGGGGGGTCAAAGGGAGTGTGGGGTCACGAGACCCGGGAAGAGTTGGGGGAAGGAGCCCCTGGGAAATAGGCTGAGACGCCTCAGAGACAGGAGTGGGTGGCCCCGGCCTGGACAGTTCGCTGAAGGTCTTCGCACCAGAAGGGATTCTGGGGGTCATTTCCACTTTCAGATGGGTGGTGTCACCCCCTCCACGTGAAGTTAACCTGCCCAGTAATGGGGAGAGAAGGGCTGCCATAGCCAGACAAGCTCCATGCAGTCTGGGCTGAGGGGTGAGAGTGATGCCTCCTTTCCCCCTTGTGTGGGAGGCGGGCCAGGTGGGGTAACAGAGGCCTTTCCTGTTCATGCTTTGCCCACCTGGGAGGTGCCCCTTAGCTCCCAGACAGCCCACCCACTCACCTCTCCCCACACCCCTTGAGTTATGTTTCTTGAGATTTGGGGGCTGTGGCAGTGAGGTCCATGGGTATTGGGACGGGGGTGCGTGGAAGGTATGTCCTGTCCTAAACTCTCGTAGGCAGGAGTGATGTATTCGTGAAAGGCAGTGAAAACAAAGGTCAAGGAAGGAATGTCGGCTAAGCCTACAGCCCAGCATTTGAAATGAGCCCGAGTGGCTGGGCCCAGGCAGAAATGTAAGCTGGGAGGAAGGCCTCCAGGAAGAAGAGGGGATGACCTAACACCCCCAGGGTGTGGAGGGGCGAGGGGACTTGGGCCTGGCAGAACTGATGGAGGGGCCAACCAAAGCATGGTCCCCATGGGCAAATTTGAATGTGGCCTGCGTTACAGGTGAGGGCAGTGCTAGACCAATCCCAGAATGTTGTCTGAAATTTGTATTATAATTTGGTTTTAGATTATATTTCTACTTGATCTGTCTCTCTCTTATAAATAAATGGAATACAGCATGGCAATTCTGGCTATTTCAGTTCTGGTTAATGAAGATTTTAGTGCACTAAGATTTTATTGGCTAATTAGAATTAATTATAATTTGGGAGTATTTTACCATGCCATCATGCAATTTTCACTATTGCAAATGGAGAATGAAATCAAGTACCCGTGACACTAAAGCGATCTGTTCATCTTCAGTAACTTGAACGGAGTTAAGTAGCCCAGTCAGTCGGGCTGTCTCCGCAGCTTCTTCCAGAACGACTAACTGAATTTTGGGAGAGAAAGGCTTTCAGAGATCAAGGGAAGAATGACAGGCAAATGAAACAGCTCACAGAACTCTTCAGTACAGGCTTTTCAAGCTCCGTGAGCAGTAACATCCAGCCAGATGGCAGGGTCCTGAGCCCCCTCAGGGTCGGTACACCTTTTGTCCTGGTTTATTTGAATTATTTATGCAGAAAACTCTTTTTCCCTGGCTGGGAAGGCCTATTTACATGGACATCTCTTTTTAGACAACTCCCCTCTATTTTTTTTCATCTATTCTTGAGTAATTCCTGGGAATAACATGAAGAGGCATAAGTGACCTTCACCTGGACACAGGTCCAGCATTCCCTCTGATGCGCTTCAGTAAAATAAGGTGAGAGCAGAAACTGGTATATTTTTAGATGAAATTTCTTTGAGAAATAGTTTCTATTTTATCTGTAATCCTCTGGCTAATGTTTAAAACCAGTATTCGTAATGCTGCCTAAGAGCTTTAGAATAAATGGATTTTAATAAAGAAAAGCTATTTTAGAGTGCTGTGTTGTAAGAGGGGCTCGGCAAAGAAGAGGAGTGAAGAGGAGACTAACAGATGAGGGGACCCCCAGGGCCCAGAGGGAGCAGCCGGGAACCAGACAAAAGTGAACGCAGGGCAGCAGACAGCCAGGTGCCCATTCCTGGACCTCCCGTGAGGAGAGAACTCAACAGCAGCCTCAGAAGCTGGTTTAAGCCAATATGGGCAGGCCTCTTTCTAGTCCTGCAAGGTGAGGTGGGTGCCCTGCCTGCCCCTTTGCCTCTCCCTCCCCCTTTCATCTCCCACCTCCTATCAAATGGTTATTTTTATTTGTGAAGCTGATACATATGCCTTTTGTTCTGTAACCATAATTAAATCCCTGGTCTTGGTGTCGGGTGCACAGTGTGTGTGCCTAAGACACCCCACACACTGTGTCTCCCCTTTCCTAGTTCCACCCACAATTACCGCTGACCATTGCTCCCACTCTGTGTCAGTCCTGTGAGGTGTGGCTTGAACTAGGTCGTAGCAGGAATGTTTACACCCCAGATGCGGGCATACCTGCAAATCAGCACTTGATTTATTGCTTTGCAGAGTGTCTTGACTCAATAAAAGGATAGAGAAAACGTTAACAGTGCAGATTAAACTTAATACTGTGTTGAAGCCAATACAGTGTGAACAGCACAAGAAAATGGAGGAACTATTGTTTTAGTATTAGAAAACTGTAATCCAGTTCAGTCAAGAAGTCGTTGACAAACGAGAGAGGATCAGACTGAGTTTTGTGGCTTCATTTTTGTCTTATCCGTTAATGCAAAAAAAAAAAAAATCCACCAACATGGGCGTGGGAAGGACCCTCGCTGATCAATTACAGGCATGGGTTACCTGTAGAGACAAGAGTTCGCCAAAAATCAACAGAAGTATTCTGTGAGAATCAATTGGTTGTTTGGAAATTACAATGAAGAGTATTGTGTATTTTTTAAATTACTTGTAAACTGTGTGCTCCAGACACTTTACTAGAATTTACAATAGGCTTGTACACGTACGTACATGCATATGTTTTTGTTCCTGAGAGCCAGCTGTTAGACCTTTACCCACAGTCATGGCCACCAGCGGGGTTCTGCCCTGGGATGGGTCAACCTTCATTTCTTATTCTGTCAAATTCTTGCAGTTTTTATACCTGCAGTTATGCAAAGTTCAGATACAAGGAGATTTACTTACTGCATGATGCACCCATTTTTGCGTAGATTTTGGTGATTTTCAGTGATTCTATTTGACTCTTATAATTGTGGCAAGTTGTGCATTTACTCAGCAAATGCCCTGTGGTCTGTGCTGAGCACATCATGGCCAAGGATGCTGTCCTGGTCCTCAAGAGGTTAGACCCGAGTGAGACCCTGTGAGGGTCATAGCAGATTCCCACGTACTTACAGAAAAGCCAAGACACACAAGACATCCTCCTTCTCCTCAGCAGTGTCTAAGAGGCTAGTCCTCGCCGGCGACCCCGTCCCTCCTCTCTCATGGTCCTGACTCTCCGGGGCCCCTCCCTGTGGCCACCATCGCCGAGCCCTCTTCCCTCCTGGTGTTGGACCTGCTCTGCCCCACACCTGGGCTCACTCCGGAGCTCAGCGGGTCCTGAAGCTACACCTCAGGGGTCTGATGCTTCTAGAGACATTTGGGGTTGTCATGGGCACTCCTGAAGGGACAGAAGGCTGGCCCTGAGGGCAGGTGATTAGTCCCAGGACACAGTGTGGGTGGGTGGCTAGGGTCACCTCTGCAAATGCCGAGCCTGGGCTGGGTGGGCCACCTCCCCGGACGGAGCAGGGGTGGAGGACCTCGAGCGTTTCAGTATGGACTACTTGCCCGAGCTGCTTCTGAATGGAACCCCCCACATAGTACACAGAGGGTGTGTCTGTGACAATAGGTTTAAGTGACAGGATCATCCCAGAGACATCAAACGGGTGGTGGTGGGAGGGTTGTACAGCCACATGCTGTGGTCCTGCGGCCAGCCTCCTCTTGGCCCTGGCCCACCATATGTGTCGTGACCCAGAGGGAAGGAAGGCACAGAGCTTTCTGGTCATCGTTGGATCTTCCTTGGAATAAAGAGGCCGCCGGTGTGGCCTCCCATTCAGGTCCCATCAGCAGCTACACGAGCCCTTCCCACTAACTGTCCACCATCCACATGGGCAGTGCTGCTCTGCAGGCAGCACTGGAGATTAATTAAAGAAAAAATAAACATCGCTGGGGACATTATAGGACATGACACTTGCTGCCCTCTCTTTCTGAAGCTGTAACCATGATGGATGACCCATTGTTGGATTATTATGAAAGATGGACAAGCTTAGAATTTCAACAAAACCTAAAATATCATCAGTGAGCACAGTCAGCTTAATGGTTCATAAAGCAGCTGCTTGATTGCTGACACGATAGGTCTAGAAGGAGGGCCTGGCCTTTCCCAGCAACCTTGCCCTGAGAACATGGATTTTCTCCAGAGCCTTTGTTTCTTTTTCCTTCCTGTCCCACTCCTGGTGCTCTGGTACCTCCGGGATCTGCTTTCTATACAGGACCTGTTTGTCTGGGGCAGTTGCGTGGCTGCATTTTGGGAACTAACTGCAGGTGACCAGACTGGCTCAGCTCCTCCCACACGAGGTTCAGGCCTCGTGGGCAGGTGACACACTCCCTTGGGGGCACAGAAGTTTCAGGTGCCGAGGAATTGACAGCAGTACCTGGGCACAGGCTGTACATGGTTTACATCCGAAGCCTGTTCACACACAGCAGGTGGTTAAGACAACAGGTTGGGTTTGGGTGGACCTGAAGCGCACCTGCTGCGTGACCTTGGATGGTCACCTCCCCCCATCTCCAGAGCTGGGGCCATGCCATCCACCACAGAGGGCACCACATGGCACAGTGTAAAGAGATGCCGAGCGTGCAAAGCCTCCTCGAACTGGCCCAAGGGCAGGTGGCCGCTGCACGTGTCCCTCTCTAGGCCCCTCTGGAGACCTCTGCCTCCCTGTTCCCTTTCTGTTCGCATCTCAGCACGACAGGCAGCCCGGAAGCTGTGACAGAGGGCGTGGTCTGCAGGGCAGAAGACCCTGGTCCAGGAGGTCTTACCTGGTGACAAGTGACAAGATCAGAAAGGAGGGACTTTATGTTAACCGGTGGGGGCAGGACGCTGTGATGAGCGGCGGACATTGAGTCACAGGTTTCCCGGAGCAGGCGAAAGCCGCCCCCTGAGCAGGGTCAGAGCGGTCAGCTCCCCTTAGCAGCCGGGGGCTGAGGGCCGCGATGCGAACGTGGACGTGGCAGAGGGTGCTGACAAAGGCTCTGTGTGTTACTGTAGCAGCAGCTGCCTCGGAATAATCACAGATGTCGCCAGTGTTGTTCGTTATTCCCATGATTAGGTTCAGCTGCGTAAACAGAAACCCAAAATAACAGTGGCTAAAACAAGTCAGAAGTGCATTTTATTCCATGTTAAAGAAGCACAGAGGTTGGCATTCCCAGCTGACATGAAATTCACACCCGGGTCACTAGTGACCAAGAATGCTTCTACCCCATTGCTCATGGCTTCCCTTCTCCCTCCCAGAGTAGCTGCTGGAGCTCCAGCCTTCATATCTGCCCACTCCCCAGCCTGCAAGGAGATTTCCACAAGCTCTCAGACACCACTCCTGCTTATACAGCTTCATCTCCAGCTAACCTGTCCACCTATACCGGCTGCAGCAGAGTCTGGGAAATGCATCAATAGTCCAGGTGACCATGTGCCCACCTGAAACTTGGGCATTTGTATCCTAGATCAGCAGTACCCAACCATTTTGGCACCAGGGACCGGCTTTGTGGAAGATCATTTTCCCACGGACGGGTGGTGGGGAATGGTTCAGGCAGTCATGCGCGCGATCGGGAGCGGCGGATGAAGCTTCTCTCCCTCGCCTGCCGCTCACCTCCTGCTGTGCGGCCCGGTTCCTAGATCACATCCTTTACTATAATAAACCAGTAGACGTAAGGAGTGTTTCCCTGAGTTCTGTGAGCCACTGTAGCAGATTACTGAACCCAAAGAGGTGGTCAGGGGACCCCCTGTGTTATAGCTGGTTGGTCAGAAGCACAGGTAACAACCTACACCTGGCACCTGAGTGGGGGCATCCCAGGGGTTGAGCCATCACCCATGGGATCTGTCAGACCTGAGGGCACCATAGGGTGCCCAGCTGGTGCGGGAAAAGCCCACTCTTTTGGTGCAGGGGGTGAGTGTGACTCAGGAAAGCAGGGGTTTTTTCTAGACCTCAGCTCGAACTAGCAATCTTTGTCACAGGTATTCATAAATTCTCCCTCTTTTTTTTTTTTTTTTTTTGCTGCTCTTCTGATGGAAAGTAGAAGCTCCCTGAGAGGAGGTGACGGCCCAATTACTGCGGGAAGGAGGAAGGAGGTGAGTGGGGAGGGGCCTCGGTCGTGCCTTCGGGAGGGGCAGCAGCTCTGACCGTGGGGAAAGGTGGGGGCAGGGAGAAGGGGTCCGAGACAGATGTGAGGTAGACAGAGGGAGGGCAGAGGGGATGGACAGAACCCTTGACTTCAGAGGGCAGGCTCACGGCAGCTGTGAGAGGACATGGTCGGCCTATCACACGACCCGTAGGAGACGTTCCCCAGGCTGTAGGGCACGTGGACCTGGATTCAGGCCAGGGGCTGGGGCTGGGGCTGGGGATCAGAGGCCGATGCTCAGAGCCGAGGGGTCGCGGTCACGAGCAGGGCAGCGATGCGGGGGAGAGCAGTGCCAGGATGGAGCCAGGACGGTGACGCCGTGTGAAGGAGGCTGGTGAGGCCGGGTGGACTAACGAAAACAGGAAAATGTGGTGAGTGGGAGCCAGATGGGGAAGTGTTTCAGGAAGGAATGGGATCTGTGGCCGGTCAGGAGAATTAGAGGGCGACAGGGAAGGGCCGCGCCATGCCATGGCCACGGGAGGGAGCGTGGTGCTGGGTAGACCGGCGTGGGCAGCCCCTGTGAGCACAGCCGCCAGCTGGTCCACATAGTTCAAAAATTCCCTAAACTGAGGGCTGCGGTTCCACTGGGGTCACTGGAGGGCCTCCTGCCTCCTGCTCCACCCCTTGGTGACACAGAGGGGTCACAATTTACCCTAATTGCCTATTTCCCTTTCCTTCAGAAAGAGCCCAAGAAATATGAATTTTACTGGTGAAGTTTTGATCATTGGGGCTGTTCACTTGCAGCAGAGTTTTCAGGTCTGAACAGAACTCCTTCTCTGTGGGTGTGTGTGGAGGGGGTTCAGCTGCTCTGTCCTGATGCCCCCCTCGGTCCAGGCTGGGCCCACCGAGGCCCCTGAGGAAATGCACAGGTGGCAGAGCATGGGGCACAGACCCAGGGAAGACAGAACGCTGGAGGACACGTCTGCACAGCAGAGTTTCCTCCTGGATCACTGTCCGGTTGCCAGAGCCACGCGTCTGCCTGTGAGCGTACTAAGATCTCGTCCACGATTCATCACGAGACCAAAGTCCCACAGTGTGAGAGGGGACGGGCCTGTCACCTGGGCTTTCTGTACAAAAGGCCCTGCGGGAGGAGGGGGCACACCTGTGTCCCTAACAGGGTCTGGAGGGCCAGCCCCGAGGTCAGACACACAGGCCTATTCAGGTGCCAAGCTCCGCCCGTTGAGACGTGACGACAGTGCTAAAGTCTGCGATTCTAGGTGAGGATTTGGGTACAGATGCTATCAGGCATGAGCAAGGACAGCCAGTATCGCAGAGCAGATTTTGGGGGGGGGGGGGGTGGCACACTGTGCAGCGTGCGGAACTCCCCCGACCGGGGATCAAACTCGTGCCCCCGCAGTGGGAGCAGAGTCCTAACCACTGGACCACCAGGGAAGTCCCGCAGAGTAGATTTTACCTTCACTAACATGTGGTCTGCGCCAGACTCACCTGGGACTTTTGTGGAAAATGCAGATTCCTGGGACCTGTTGAGTAGAATCTGTGGTGGAGGCCCTTCAGTCTGCATTTAACAAGCTCCCTCAGTGAATCCCATGTTCATTGGAGCTTGAGAACCAAGTTATTGGTGATTAAAGCAATGGGAGCTGAGTAAGGCTGCCCCTGTTCCCAGACAGGCGACCCTGGACACCTCCCTGCCCATCTGTCCAGGCCCTTCTGGCTGCCAGACCAAAGATACCACAGACTGGGGCTTCCCTGGTGGCGCAGTGGTTGAGAATCCATCTGCCAATGCAGGGGACACGGGTTTGAGCCCTGGTCTGGGAAGATCCCACATGCCGCGGAGCAACTAGGCCCGTGAGCCACAACTACTGAGCCTGCGCGTCTGGAGCCTGTGCTCCGCAACGAGAGGCCGCGATAGTGAGAGGCCCGCGCACCGCGATGAAGAGTGGCCCCCGCTTGCCGCAACTAGAGAAAGCCCTCGCACAGAAACGAAGACCCAGCACAGCCATAAATAAAAATAAATAAATAATTAATTAATTTTAAAAAAAAGATACCACAGACTGGTATTTATTTCTCACAGTTCTGCAGGTCCAAGATCAGGGTGCCAGCACGGTCGGGAGAGGGCCCACTTCCTGGTTCAGGGATGGCTATCTCCTTGCCATGGCCTCACTTGGTGGAAGGGGCCGAGGGGACCCCAGTCTCTTCTTACAAGGGCACTAATCCCTTTCATGAGGGCTCTGCCCTCATGACCTAGTCGCCTCCCGAAGGCTCCAACCCCAAACGCCATCCCATTGGGCATTAGGATTTCCCCATATGAATCTGGGGAGGACACAAACATTCAGTCCATTGCATCACCTAAGCCTCAGATTTCTCTTTTGCAGACTGAAGTAGCATCTCTCTAAGATTCTTTTTGTTTAAAGTAATAGAAATCAAAGCCAAACTAAATCAGGCAAAATAAAAATTAAACATAATTTTATTAGCTCAGGTCATTGAAAACTTCCAGGAGTTGGACTGTGGCAGACAGATGGACTTAGAGACCCGCAGAGTCGCTGGACCCTCCCTCCCTCCCTCCCTCGCTCGTCTCCAGAACTGCTCCCTGAGTGCGGCTTCGCTCTCCAGAAGCTCCTCCACAAATGTCACCAAGACCCATTCTGGGCTTACCTCTCCCTCAAGCTGGTGATCTTGAGAAACAGACCTCTTCTCTCTGCTCCACACTTGAGTTCACATCATCCTGCAATGTGGTCTCCAAGACCGTGGGGTCGTGCTCACCCTGGGCCCATCACACATCAGAGGGACCAGGGGCTCGGGCTGGCCAGCCTCAGCCAGGTGCCTGCCCACCAAATCCCACCAGATCTCACCAGATCCAGGGAAAGAAAATGCAGCTCACCAGCAGAGCTCATGTGAGGCTTCCGACAAAACCCACAGCCGGCCTTCCGTACAGGAAGAAGTTGGTGAGCTTGTGCCTGTGAATGACACGGCCTGCGTCTCTCAGAACGAGGGCTCTCCCGGTCCAGCCCCTGGTAGACGTGCCCTGTGTCACATTCACGGTTCTGCACGGCCCTGGCTGCTTCTAGGATACAGGACCCGAGCAGGTGGTGTCAGAGCAAAAGCAGAACAGTCCTCTTAGCTCTCTCATTCACATCTAATACCAGCTCTCCTGGCTCCGCAGGTGGCCGTCCCATCCCTGCTGGGGCATCAGGTGTCAGGCAGAGACCTCGCAGAGGGTGTGCAGCTCCCCACGCGCATGGAGAGACTGTACTGGGTGCTCTGGGGAAGGATTCCCTGAGCAGGCTTCTATTCTGGAAAGTAGAAACAAAAGCCCCTGGTCGCTGTTTGCCAGAAGACAAAGAAATCCCATCGTCAAGGGCAGCACAGTGTTCAAACTTGAATAAAGTGCCCATTGAAAGCGTTGAAGGTTTCCTCAGGGAAGAGTCTCAGGGACATTTCCCTCAGCTGCTGTTTTTGTTGGCTGGCCCCACAAGATGCTGACATTTACCTTGAAGGAAGGTCCGGAGGGACACATACACAATGGGTGTTGACGGAAGGAACCCTCCGGTCAGAACAGGAGAGCCACACTTCCCAGAACCTCTCCTGGGGCCAGTGGCGCTGATCCTGTGGGCGTCTGTCGGGGCCTGGACACAACCCTCACCTGGCCACACAGGTGTGGTTTCATTCGCGTCCAATTCAGCTTTTAGGAAGGTAGTTCCTCAGGGCTCAGGGAACAGCGTCACGGTCACTGGCCCAACATCCTGATTCCCACCGCGGCCCGCGTAGAGCTCTCCTTAGCTTTGGGTCCACGACAAGGACCGTCTCCTACAAGCTCTGAGCAGATGCTACTGTGCGTGCAGACCTGAGGGTCTGCCCTCACGTCCCGTCATCCTTGGCTCACGGTGTGATACCAGGGGGCCAGGTCTCGGCAGTAAAGCTGAGGTGGACCAACAGTTCCTCATCAGCTCCCAGTTTAACCATCTGATAAAAATCATGGGTCTGAACAGTAGGCTTTCTTAGAGGAAACGGTGCTTTCCCATCCTGGTAAGAGACGACAGTGGGTTCCTGAGCTGTGAAGTTAAATTGTGGAGGGACTCTGGGCACCAGAGCCTGGCAGACGCGGTCATCAGGAGCTCCAGCCTGTGACCAGACAACTTCCCTTGCCCCCCAGACAGAATCTGCTCCTCTGAGGAGCTGGAGGGATGAGGGCCAGATATTGCTTCTGGCCAGTTGCCAAGTGCCTCTCATGACCCTGCCGTCTTCCCCCTGTACCTCCTAACCCCGCTTACTCGAGAGAAACGCCAGCAGGAAGGACGAGCTTCCGGCCTCAGCTCTCACCACTGCTGTGCCCTCTACCCCAGACAAGCTGAATGTCCCCCAGCCAGATGCTAGCAGGGCTGCCCCCCGCCACCGTGGAGGGCTGCTCAAGGCCCTGAGGGGTCCGCTCAGCACCACCCCGGAGTGTGAGCAGTCCTCAGGGCAGTTGCTTAGGTGAACATCCAGGTCCACAGCAGCTGCCTTCCAGCCCAGAGGACAAGCCAGGGGTTTTCAAATTGTGGTGCTCAGAACAAGCTTCACGTCCCAGGAATTTTGGTGGGCATTCCAGGAGGGGCTAAGTCAACCCTACAGGTCCTCACTCCCACCCTGGCCTGCACACACTGGCCTACTCTGCCACAGAAATGTTTGCAGTAAAGTTCCCAAGCAACCTGCAAACGCACAGCCGCTTTTGATGGCGCCCACCGTTCCCCACTCTTTCTTCTTGAAAGCAGATGGTTTCATGTCACGTCATCACCAGCTTCACACAGTCTTCCCAATCCAGGTGTAGTCTTGTGGACCGGCTGCTCGGACACGGTCTCTGCGGCCACGTGGGTTCCCATGACACCAGCATGGGGCACGGGGTGGTGTGCGCAGCATCTCCGTGGATGTGGCCGTCTAGCCCCTGCTGCACTGCAGGCATCAGTGGGGCTATTCAGTTCCTGGTCCCGACAGTCGGAGCCAGGGGGGCCAGACCAGTGGGATCTCTGTGACTGGCCACCTTTCCCCTGGACTCTGGGGGCAGGCAGAGGTGTCCTAGCCTCCCTGATGGGAGCAAGCACTGACAGAAGAAGCAAGTTCTAGAGGGTCTCTCCGTGGCCGCAGGTGCCACCCTCCGGTCTGTGTGTGAGAATCACTCATCCACCACCCACCACCGACAGCTGTCTCTCTGGCCACACACTGTCCGTGGTTCAGTGACCTCTCAAGCAGCACAGTCCTCTTGGCCGTGGGTACTGTGCTCCGAGCCAGACCAGCCAGCCTCCCAAACTGGAGTCTGCTTGCAGGGACTTGTGGAGCCGCCTGCGTGGTCGGCCTGGCTGCTCCCAGTCTAAAGGATCCAGGGTCTCCAGTGGGGTCCCTCAGATCCTGCAGAGTTGTAGGGGTGTCCCTGGCCCCTCCAAGACCAGGGTCGAGGGGTTCCAGGTCCCCTACCCCTTGCAACTCCTTCAGCAGCTGCATTTTGATGTTTTATCCACTTTTATTTACATATCCTCATATTTTTTGTTATTTATTTATTCATTCAATTAATCAAGGGCTGAACTTTAATTTTTTTTTTATTTTATATCAGAGCATAGTTGATTAACAATGTTGTGTTAGTTTCAGGTGTACAGCAAAGTGATTCAGTTATACATATACATGTATCTATTTTTTTTCAAATTCTTTTCCCATTTAGGTTATTACAGAATATTGAGCAGCATTCCCTGTGCTATACAGTAGGTCCTTGTTGGTTATCTATTTTATAAATAGCAGTGTGTACGTGTCAATCCCAAACTCCCAATCTATCCCTCCCTCCCACCCTTCTCCCCGGTAACCATAAGTTCGTTCTCTAAGTCTGTGAGTCAGTTTCTGTTTTGTAAATAAGTTCATTTGTATCCTTTTTTAAAGGTTCTGCATATAAGCAATATCATATGATATTTGTCTTTCTCTGTCTGACTTACTTCACTTAGTATGATAATCTTCAGGCCCACCTATGTTGCTGCAAATGGCATTATGTCATTCTTTTTAATGGCTGAGTAATATTCCATTGTATATATGTACCACATGTTCTTTATCCATTCATCTCTCAATGGACATTTAGGTTGCTTCCATGTCTTGGCTATTGTAACAGCGCTGCTATGAATATTGGGGTGCATGTATCCTTTCGAACCATGTTTTTCTCTGGATACATGCCCAGGAGTGGGATTGCTGGATCATACAGTAGCTCTGTTTTTAGTTTCTTAAGGAACCTCCGTACTGTCCTCCTCCATAGCGGCTGCACCAATTTACATTCCCGTCAACAGTGTAGGAGGGTTCCCTTTTCTCCACACCCTCTCCAGCATTTGTTGTTTGTAGATTTTTTTGATGACGGCCATTCTGACTGGTTTGGGGTGATATCTCATTGTAGTTTTCATTTGCATTTCTCTAATAATTAGCAATGTTGAGCATCTCTTCATGTGCTTCTTTTTTTTTTTTTTAATTTTATTTATTTATTTATGGCTGTGCTGGGTCTTCGTTTCTGTGCGAGGGCTTTCTCTAGTTGCGGCAAGCGGGGGCCACTTTTCATCGCGGTGCGCAGGCCTCTCACTATCGTGGCCTCTCCTGTCGCGGAGCACAGGCTCCAGATGCGCAGGCTCAGTAATTGTGGCTCACGGGCCCAGCTGCTCCGCGGCATGTGGGATCCTCCCAGACCAGGGCTCGAACCCGTGTCCCCTGCATTGGCAGGCAGATTCTCAACCACTGCGCCACCAGGGAAGCCCTCTTCATGTGCTTCTTGCCCATCTGTATGTCTTCTTTGGAGAAATGTCTATTTAGGTCATCTGCCCATTTTTTGATTGGGTTGTGTGTTTTTTTTTTTGATATTGAGCCAAATGAGCTGTTTGTAAATTTCGGAGACTAATCCCTTTATCCACTTTTATTTACAGGTCCACATATATTTTTTAACAAGTATAAAATCATTGAATCTAAACCAGTTGTATGTTAAAAATCAAGAGGACTATTTCGAAGGGAAAATGGACTTGAGCTGCTCCCTGCCTCAGGGGAAGACCCCGCTTCCTATGAAATCCTTAAATGTGGCCTTGGTTGAAAAAAAGACTCATTAAGTCCGGGCTGCTCCTGTCCCAATGCCCGGGAAGCAGGTGTGTCTGTCCCTTCCAGACTCCTGCCACTCCCTCCTCAGTGCCTTAGGTAGTCGTGCAATTTCCTCACTGTGTGGGTTTCAGCCTGGCTTTTAGTCACACCCACAGGATTGCAGGAGGAGGAAACAGGCCCCTGACTCTGTGCGGATACAGATTCCATGAATGTTCGCTCTGACCTTTGCTAAGTCCAGCATCATTAGCAGTGCAGACATTCAAACTCTCCTCAAGGCCGAAAGCAGGACTAGGCATCTGCTGTGCTTGCTTAATGAGCCATAAAATGAGCCGGTGGGCAATTGCTTCTCACCCTCAAGCCCCAGCTTGAGTGACAGCCGGCCAGGACGGTGGGGGAGGGACGTATCTTGTCACAAAGGCCCGAGGCACTGCCTTCCTTGATCACAACTGACTAAAGGGAAAATATTTATATGCACACACCTCATTTCCCATTATCTTAAATTTTTTTTTCAGTACTTAGTTTCTCCATCATCATTTTGGGAGAATGTTAACACCATTAATCTTCCTTTCTTTAATTATGATGAGCCTGAGTGAGAGGTTCCCAGAGGCGGGGCCTCCTCACCTGGACCCTCTCCCCACCTCTCCCTCCTCAGACCCACCTGTTCGACCTCCCACGCCCCTGGCCCCCCACCCCCCCAGGCTCTTCTGGCTCAGCAAGGAGCCCCTGCCCTGACCTCTCATCTCCTCTATGTTAGCAAAACCTGGATCATTCTGTTAAAGAGAAATTTGAGGAAAACACACACCCATAATCCTGTTACTTTAGCACATTCTTTTTCACATTTGCTCACACCTACTACCATTTTCAGCACTAATGTGGACATTCCACGTGGCCTCTGTCTCAGTGCACAAACCACCTTGTTTTAACGCATAATTGGCACTATTTTCTCAGGATCTAAGTCATGCTGAAACCTGTCGTAACACAATCATATTCCAGTAACTTCATCAGCCATGATTCACCTCCCATCACTTGAATGCTGAAATGTTCTTTTCCTCCATGTGTATATTTTACACGTAATGTCATAAATATCTTCAGGAATGGAAGCCTTTTTTTTGTTGCTATTGTGTTTTTATTTGTTTGTCCTTCAGCTGAGTAATTTCCTTCTGGGTCAATGGGATGAATAGCTTTAAGGGTCTTTTTTTAAATATATAAATTTATTTATATTTTATTTATTTATTTTTTGCTGCATTGGGTCTTCATTGCTGCGCACGGGTTTTCTCTTGTTGCTGAGAGCGGGGGCTACTCTTCGTTGCGGTGTGTGTGCTTCTCGTTGTGGTGGCTTCTCTTGTTGCGGAGCACGGGCTCGAGGCACACGGGCTTCAGTAGTTGTGGCCTGTGGGCTCTAGAGCACAGGCTCAGTAGTTGTGGCGCACGGGCTTAGTTGCTCCGCGGCATGTGGGATCTTCCTGGACCAGGGATCGAACCTGTGTCCCTTACATTGGCAGGCGGATTCTTAACCACTGCGCCACCAGGGAAGTCCCTAGCTTTAAGGGTCTTGACTTTCAAAAAGGTTGTGCAGACTGCAGGGCTGTGACACTTGCACTCGGTGGAGACCTGGGTGGGTCCTCAGAACTGAGCCATGGCAGGCAGGACACTTGGAACAAGGGGCAGGCCCGGCTCTGGGGTCAGGTGGGGTCCCCTCCCCTTAAGGTGTCACGTCTCAGTGTTATCATCCCAGACAGTAGCCACCCTTGTGCAACCCCCTCGCTGTGTGTGTAGCCAGGACCCAGGTCTAGGTTCTAATGGGGGAGTGTGGGGATAGAGGGCTCTTCCTCAGAGATCAGGGAATAAGGACTCTGACCTCTCTCTCTCTCTCTCTCTCTCCCTCTAGAAAGGCTGCTGCTCTGCTGTGAGCAGCCAATGAAGAGGCAGAGGGGCCCACATGACATGGACTGGGGGCACCCATGGCACCCCTAACCCACCCCCTGACAGCCCTCAAGGCTGAAGACACAGCCAGGCCGCCAGATCCCCCGACCACAGAAAACATGAGAAGCCAAATGCTGTCATATTATGATGCTGGGTCCTGGGCAATTTGGTAAGTAGCACCGGCTTTGGACCACTTTATGGTGCAGTGCCTTTCCCTTTGTCAGGGGTCCACACAGCCATCTCCCCCAGTCAGCCTGCCCTGCAGCTACCCCTTGCTCTGCAAGGCCGTGTTGGCCCAGGGCTGTCTGCACACCAACTCCCCAGGGCTCTGGTGTAGAAAGCAGCCTCTGTCCTGCAAGGGGGTCATGAGGCCTTTGGGAAAGTGACCCTGGGGCTCCCACCCACCCCCAGGGAAGATGCAGCAATGCCGCTGGTCTCCTGGCGATGAGTGGGAGCCCTGGGCCCAGGAAGGACGGGAGCCCCCGTCCCTCTTACTCTTCGTCCTGGACGCACCACACTCGAGGGCTGAGGGCAGAGCCTGGCTCCCTGTGGGCACTCTGGGATGTGTGTTCAGTTAACGAAGGGGTGAGTAGATCAGAGGGTTAAACAAGGCCTCTGTGTAAGGGCAGGTCCCCAGCCAGCCCCAGAGGGTCCTTTCCAAGGAGCCCCAGCCTGCCAACGTGGCTCCGAGTGGCTGGGTCGGGGGCCTTCGGGGGGCTGGCGGGAGGACAGAGCAGATGACTGTCCTGCTGCTGCTTCGCTGTTCTCTTTCCAGGGCCACCCGTCTGGCTCCGGGCCTGGAGCCAGATGCTGCATTCTAGATGGAGACAGAAAAGGAGAGGTGGAGTGTGGCCCCGGAGCGTCAGCTGAGGGTGACCCTTTCCAGACTCGCAGGGCCCAGCGGACTTGGACCTGCTCTGGTGATTCTAACGTCAGGTACAGCAGGGCCCGCTGCCCTGGGTTTACTCACCTCCATGAAGCTGCTCCAGGATGGGGGCTGATGCCTAGCCTTCTGGGTGGGGAGGAGCAGGGGCTTCCTGGCCCTTTCGAGAATCCCTGCTCCTCCAGGCCTGGAAGGGGGCTGTGCACACTCATATACATACTAACACGCACGTGTGTGCACATGCACTTGAACACACGAACACACATGTACACGCATCACACACGCATGTGTGCGCACACATCCACACACGAATACGTGTACACGTGTACACACTCGCCCACGTCTGTGTGTGCACACATGTGTGTTCCTTGTCCCTCAGCTCTTCCCAAAGGGGCACATCCTAATTTCCTTGTGATGGGACTGCATGTCCAGCATCTAAGCTCTCAGGCACCGCTTGGGAAGGCCCTGCCCTAGGGTCAGAGCAGAGAGGTCGGGGCCCTACAGGTGGGCAGCCCTGCTCTCGCTGCTCCCCTGCCATCAGGACCCCAGGACCTGGGCCTTCTGGCCGCCTGGGCCAGCGTTTCAGAGGGACCAGTACCCATGGCTCCAGGGCCTTACTCCTGGACTGACCCTGGTGTGTGCCTGCCATGGGGGACCTCAGTTTACTCACTTGTGCAGCGAGCAGGGAGACCACCAACCCTGGTGGTGGACGACTCGATGCCACTTGCCCAGATCCTGGCCGGTTTTTCCTGCATCCCTGCAGTTTTCTGACAAAGGGGGGGCATGTTAGCGCTTGACATGTCCTCACCTCTTGCTATTTTTGCAAGAGGCCTGAGCACAATATTTAAAAATAGAAATAATGAGGGAAAGCAGAAGCTCTGACCTTGAGTCCTGAAGCCAGGACAGGATTCCCAGTACCCTCTCTGGCTCAAGATGATAAATGATCATTGTGCTGTGTTTGCCCTTGGCTAATTTATCCTTGGCCTAGAGAGAAAGTTTCTGCCTTTTTTTCTCTTTGTGGGGGGAGGCTGGAAAAGTGCTTCAGGCCTAACCTCTGTGTCTGGTCTTTTGTGGCGGTTCTCTGCCTGGAAACGCTGTGCGGACCCCGTCCCAGGGGATCGGGGGTCTCACCCCTCCTAAGCTGGCCAGAAGCCAGTGTGTCCCTACCACACATCTGGGGGTCTTCGGGGAACGACCCCCCACTTCCCTGCCCCCAAGCTGCACCCATCCCCCTGCACAGGGACCGAGAAGGCCGGGGATCCTCCAGCACCCATGGGAGGCCGTGTGTCAGTGGGACACTCAGGCATGGACGTCATACCTACCGTCCTCCCGGCCTTGCTTTGGGGTCCATTTGAAATTTGCGGTGTGGGACACACTGACCCTTCCCCACTCTCGCACGGCCCCACTGGGCTCCTGAATCAGAAGGACGTCTGCAAGGACCCGGGGCCAAGGCCTGGGACTGTCTTCTGGGCCCCACACCTGCATATGGCTGTGCACCGGCCCCCAGCCCAGGCCCTGTGTTGCTGAGGTTGTGCACACCTCTACATACAAGGTCCAGAGCGACCAGAGCTTGACCCGGAAAACCGATGTTTCTGAACCTGCTTGGAGCCTGGGCGACCGCTGGCCTCCCTCAGCTGGTGGGCACCCCCTTGGCCTTGGGCGTTGCTGCGAGGTTCCAGGCGTCCTGGGTCCTTCGGATGGAACGAGCTGCGGGAGGGTGGATGGGGGGGTGCCCTGCCCCATGTATACGTGTGAGCCGGGGGCTGCGGTCTCAGGAGTTGCCTCCCCAAGGCTCTTGGGACTGGCTGCCTGGGGCGGGGCTTCAGGCCCAGAAGTCTGGGACAGAATCTACGAATTCCAAACCAAGTGGCAAGTGTGGTCCTAGAGTAACATTTTTTAAAAATGTGTATAAATGGAAAATTTATAAAATATTCTGTATTTAAAATATGGAAACCAAAGTGTCTCTTTCAAAGTGTCTCTTTAAAAAGAACCATCTAAGGCCAGGGCAGAAAACTGCAGCTCTGAGGCCCTGTTCTGCCTCCATCTTCGCTTACCAGCAAACTGAAATGATTTTTGTATTTTTAAGTGGTTGGGAAAAAATATAAAGAAGAATATTTCTTGACGTGCAAATTATATGAAATTTAAATTTCAGTGTCCATAATAAAGTGTTATTGGGCCCAGCCTCCCACCAGCTACACCCGCAGAGGCTAAAATGTTCCGTGTCACAGACCACGCCCTCTTCCGCTCCAGACACCCCGACTTCCTGTGTTGGGCTTGCATGGAGGGCTGGGGCAGAGCCCGACGAGGCTAGGAAGCCAAGCGTCCTTGGTTCTCCAGGTCCTCCTGGCAGAAGAGAGATGATGGATCCCAGGGACTGGGAATAACTTGCCCAGGAGGCCGCTGGATCATGGCTGGAGCAGACACTGCTTTGAGCACCGAGGCCTGGAGGCCAGCTGGACGGCCCCCACGTGGATGAAGAAATGGCCAGGGGTTTGCAGATGGTGTGAGTGTGAATGCAGTGGCCGCGCTCTCCTTGAGCCGGGCCGGGCATGCAGGGTGGGGGCAGAGGGTGGAGGTCGGGCCTCAGGTGGACAGGGCCTGGGCCAACAGCTGGGCTGGCAGGGGTCCTCCAGGGTCTCTCAGGGTCTCTCTGCTGGGAGAGGAGCTTGCTGGCTGTCCCCTCCCCTTCAGCCTCCCCTCCCAGCTCTTCCCAAGCCGTGTGCTGTCCACTGGGTGCTCCTTTGTGTTCCGGACGCCTCCCACCCTGTTCTGCTGTTCACAGGGAGGGCGGGCGGGCTGGTGGCTGGTCCAGGCAGGGGTCAGTTCCCCTTCTGTTTTGCCAAAGGATTTGGACTCTGGGATGAGATGAGACCCAGGCAGGTCCTGCACCACTTCTGCTGTAGACTGAACATTTGGGTCCCTGCCCAAATTCGTGTATTGAAACCTGATGCCCAACATGACTATTGCAGGAGGTGGGCCTTTGGTGGGTGATGAGGTCCTGGGGGTGGAGGCCTCATGAGTGGGATCAGGGCCCTGGTGAGAAGAGACCCCAGAGAGCTCTTTTCCCTTTCAGCCACGAGGATACAGTGAGAAGGCAGCCGGCTAGTGACCAGAAAGTGAGGCGTCACCAGATGCCAAATATGCCGGCGCCTTGATCTCGACGTCCAGCCTCCTGACTGAGAAATAAATGTTACTTAAGCTGCCCAGGCTGTGGTGTTTCTGATAAAGTCGCCTGACCACCCTGTGAGACCTGTGTGGACGGAGGGAGCTGAAGGGAGGTGGACACAGGCCCCCAGCCCAGCCCACCCCTCCCGCCCCCTGCAGCGACCATGAGGGAGGCGGAGCCGGGCCCCCTGGTGGGAGGGGAAGGAATACTCTGCTGCTTTGAGCTCAGTGCTTTCAGAAAACGGTTTTGTTTTTAGATCAGCTGGTTCCATGGGTATTTAAAATAACATTAGCCACACCCCAAATATTCACTTTGTTCTTGGTCCTAAGACACTGGATTGGGTTCACGGCGGGCGTGGCTCCAGGCCCGCAGGCCTCTGAGGGCGACATCAGCCCTTTGGGAGCCTGGTGACTTTGTCCAAGAGGTCACTTCCCGGGGACTCGGGATTGACAACGTCCCCCCAGTCACACCTGGCCCCCTGCTGGCTGGTAGTGCTGGCCTTGTGCCCAGAATCCGGGGGAGCAATTCCAGATCCCTGTGTTCCGGGGAGGCCACACCCCACTGTAGGCAGTGCGGGGCCTTGGGAGGCTGCTGGGGAAACCCCAGTGCTGGGGGCTACCCCAACCATTCTGCAGAGTGAAGGATATGGATCGGGCAGGGGACTTCAGCACTGGGGCCGAAGGCTCCAGGACTGCAGGGTGGGATTTCTGGAAAGTTACCATTGCTTTGCGTCACCGTGGCCACTAGCGTTCGCCCAGCCTTCGGCTCCTGCTTCTCCACTTCTCATCGACCCTATTTTTAGTCCAAACTGCTGAGGCGTCTGAAAACATCGTTCAGATCTCCTCCACACCTGCCTTCTGAAGTGAGAGGCCAGGCTGAGAGTCAGACATGATGGGGGAGCACAGACCATTGCAGAGGCTGCGTCCCAGGGAAGGGTCCCATCCCCTCCAAGTCCCCTGAGGCCTAGGGCCAGTGGCGGGGGGGGGTGCCTTTCTAAAGAGAACTCAGCGTCTCCACAGCCTTTCAGGGGCCCCTCCCTGGCTCCTCTGAGAAAATAAAGACCACTCTGCATGGCACCAGCGTGGACCACAGTCAGATCCTGTCTGGGGGCAGCAGCCTGTAGTGGGCTCTGCTCAGAGGGACAGGGGTGGGGTGGGGAGTGTGGCCTGGGAGGCACAGGGTCCACGCTGTGCTGGCTCAGATCACAGAGTGCCCGAGAGAAGTGGGCCAGCTTGACACCCGGTTCTCCTCCCTCCTGTGAGCTGGAGACATGGCCTTGGGCTGTTGGGATCCTTTAGAGAAGAGTCTGGACCCCCTACTCACATCCCTGCCGCCTCAGTCCCTCTGCCCCTGGCTTTGGACCATTCTTTACCTGGGGCTCCGCCCTGCCTCACCTGCCCTGGCCGATGCTTCTGAGCCTTTCTCCGACTCCTCATCCTGGAGGCTCAGCTGGGGTCCTGGGTGCTGGGCCCCCTCTGGTGGGCCCAAGTTTTACTTTAATCTCTGGAGAGAGTAGAGACGAGGAGCCAAAGCTTTGAGGAGAAGTTGAAGCTGTTGCTTCTTTGGATCAAACACAGTGATTTCCCTGGAGTGAACTCGGTCCTTCTTTCCAAATTCTGTTGCAGCGCCTGGGAGGCTGGGGCAGGTCAAGCTTACGGGAGCCCCCGGGAGGCAGGCATCCGTCGACCTCGCGTCCAGTGGGAGCGAGCAGAGGGGAGTGGGGCTTTGGCCTTTACCCCCCAATGAGGGCCTGGACTGGAGGGGTGCAGATGAAGAAGAAGAACTGCTTCTGTTGTCTTCTGATAAAGAGAACGGGGTTTGGCCAAGGAAGTTTGTGCAGGTGACTGCAGAGCAAAGTGGGGATAAAGGAGGCCAGAGGCCTCCGTGGGCCCTGGAGTGGACGCCATCCCTGCGGGGGTGGGGCGGGAGCACGGGCACTGTCCTTGCTGCAGCCGCTTGACCGGCCGGGAAGCTGCAGAGAGGAACGCACTTGGTCAGGCCTCGTCCAGGGGCCCCTGCTCAAAGCCCGACCTGCAGAGTCTGCCCGCGTGCAGCCATGCGGTACCCCGTCCCAGGGCAGCGCACAGCCCTGTCACCATAGCGATGATGCAGACGTGTGATAAAAGCCATCTGCCACTCGTAAAACACGACATCACTTTTCTGCAAAGCCAGAAGCCAGCCTGGGGCTCAGGCAAGCAATGGCCTATAAAATCCTGAATAATCACCTCAAAGCATACTTTCCAATGTAAAGAACATTCTAGGCAGCTGTTTCCAGATTATTTACGTGAAACCATTTTACACCCCTGACTTTTACCGTGTTCACTGTCTGACCCTTCCTAAACCCTCCCCTGTGGTCCTGCAAGCAGTCTCGGGAGCAAAGGCCACTGTCCCTCTGAGTGACAAGTGGCAGAGCTGTGCTCCTGTGCCCTTTGCCCCCAGACGCATTGGCAGGCAGGGCCAGAAATGCCAGCAATCTCCAGTTTGCCAGGGAGGAGGAGCTGAGCTCTGTCTTGTATCCGTTTCTATGGCACCATAAAGAACAGCAGGTTTTGTCTGGGTTGGATGTGAAACCCTAACTCAGGGGGTCCTCCCTGGCCAGGGCTGTGAGGGGACCCCTCTGGCCATGCCCCCCCAAGGGCAGAGCCTGGGGCTTGCCCCCCGACACCAGAGGAGACGTGGAATCTTCATGGGTTGGCAGAGGAGGAGATGGAGTTCTCAAAAAGGGCTGATTACTGGAAGCCATCACTGTGGCAACAGTGTTGCCACAGGGTGTTGGATGGGGCCACCAGGGTGGACCTGAACCTGGAACGGGGTCAGTGGGCCCCACAGCAGGCTGTTCCCCCAGGAAGAACCTGACGTCCCACCATGTGGCTTGTCAGCATGAGGTTTTTGCTCCAGATCCAGAAATTTGGTAGCTCTGAATAAGAATTTTTGCTGTAATTTATTCTCTCACTTGAGTCTTGCATTTGCCTTTAAATATCAAATCTTATTTGTCTGATATTTGCATTTTCATCTCTAATCATTAAACCTGTAAATTACATTCATGCATAAAATAATGTTTGGTGAAGGCCTTTTAATTTTACAAAATGCCTCCTTCTAAAATTATTCCCCTACACCCCAGAAAAGACAAAATGGTGTCACTGGTAACTTGGAGACAAAAATATTTAGTATTAATATTTATTAATATTATTTAATTATTATTAATATTAATATTAATTATTTTAATATTTATTAAAATATTAATTAAACTGCATTAATTAAAATATTATTATATAATAATAATAATAATAAAATAATATTATTATTATAATAATTATTAAAATATTAATTAAACTCCATTAATTAAAAAATTAATATTTAATATTAATATTAGTATTAATATTTAGTCTTATCAATTTTGGCTTTTGCTATTTGGACATCTATTATCCCTCAATTATTGAAAGGAAAGAGACAACTAAATTAATAACGTCTCTAATTACTGTGTCCTCATCCTGCCCAGACCCTCCCATCCTGGGGGCCATGGCCCTGGATGATTCAGGTGGTCCCAAAGCAGCACCCCACATACTCTTGCATGCCTTTCCTTTTCGATCTGAAGGCGCCTCCGTTGTGATATCTGTGTGTTCACAGGACAGAGTGCACTATGGTGCCAGCTGGACACCACAGCTGGGCCAATACAGCAAACAGTGCCCAGCCAGCACCCAGACCCACAAAACCTGCACCAGAGCTTCTGGGAGATGGGTGCTGCAGACGCCCTCAAGAGGTCCATTTCTGCCCCAGGTGCCCTGGACGCTCTGCCCAGTAACTGTCCCCTTCTTCTCAATCTGCCAGATCCCCCACCCTACGGGGCCCTCGTGGAGCTCCCCCGCCCCCCGCCCCGCCATGCTCCCTGGGCACGGGAGATCTTACACCACCAGATTCTTACCACTCCGCCTTCTCCCCTGCTTCTCCTGAGACACGAGATTTGCAGGACCAGAACTCACTCCTCTAGCCACACCGCCCCTTAGCTTAGAGGCCTCTTTTTCTTCTCTTTTCTCTCCATCAGATTTCACAGCATTTTGACTCTTCCACTGGTCTTTTCAAAGAAATGTCTTCTTGTTTTATTTGCCATCTCCACCGTTGTTTGTTTTCTATGGCATTTGTTTTTGCTTTGTTCTGTAGGAATCCATTCCTTCTTTACTTGGGCTTAGTTTACTGTTCTTTTCCTAGTTTCTCTAACTGAAAGCTTAGTTCGCTTATTTTTAGTCATTATCATTTTTTAACAAATGCGGTTATCACTCCAAGTTTCCTCTGAGTACCCCTTTGGTGGCATCCTACAGGTTTTAATAGGTGCCGTTCTCATTTGTGTTCATTTTTAAATGGTCTAATTTGCCTTTTGGTTTCCTTCATAACCCCCAAATTATATATAGCAGTGCTTTTATTTGTGGTATTAATTTCCAGGTAGAAATATTTTTAAAGCTTAGCTTTTTTTTTTTTTTATTAAACTGCACTGTGTTCAGTGAACAGACTGTAGATGATGTATGCATATGTATCTGTATATATGTATATGGTATATATACGTACATACTCCATGAACCAACTGTAGATTATATATGCTTATGTATCTGTATGTACATGAGTCTGTGTGCATACACACACATACACACACACATACTCAGTGAACAGACTGTAGATTTTCTTCCTTTGGAATTTCTTGACAATTTTCCTTATAGTCAGTAGATGGTCAGTTTTTGGTGGCTCTTGCATATACGATAGAAAATAATATATTATGTATTTGAGTGATACAAAATGTGCAAAATAAAGTCAAGCTTTTTTATTGTTTAATTTGCTCGTTTTTTTGGCTTCTTGGTCTGTCATTTTTAATTAGAACAAAGGGGCTCTATTTTCCAAAGACCCCTCAGGCTGTGGCTGTGAGGACGAGGACAGGAGAATGAATGGGCCAGAGTCCCAGCAGGAGGCACTCAATGGGCTGGCTGGTGGGGCCAGTGGGGCCAGGTTCGTCCACAGGATGCTAACCCCACTGCGGCCGCCCCTCAGAGTCCCCCAAGCCCAGCACAGATAACACTGGTCTTATTGTCCCCCTCTCCTATGGAGGCGTCCCTCCTGCTAGTGGTCAGTGTAAATCCCTCTCTCCCGGCCCATTACCCCAACGGCCCCAAGTCCCAGGCAGGCGAGGGAGGGCAAGAATCTTTCCATGTTTTCTAGTTCCCCCTGACAAGGGTTAAAACCCCAAACCCCGTGATACCTGGGCACACGTGGATGCCCCCCCCCAACTGCCCAGAGACAAGCCTCCTCCACCAGCCCAGCTAGCTCCACCCCCAGCTCCCAGAATAGCCTGCGGCCAGGGCTGGCCTGTGGTAAACAGCCCAGGAGCCTCCCTGGTGGGTCTGGGATGAGTCATCCTTAGGAAAACACAGGGGTGTGACTGGGACCTGAGCTGGTGGGCGGGTCCCTCCAGCCCTCCTTCCTCCACTCCAGGCTGGACACGGGCTGGCCGGGTACAGAGGGGCTGCAGTGGGGAAGGCAGGCTTGGTGTCCCAGAAGGAGGAGGCATGCCAACTTGCAGGCTATGCTGCTCCCCTTTCTACCCCCCCAACTCAGGAAGGAGGGTCCTGGGCCCTCCTGGAATGTTCCCCAGCCCTGCAGGACAACTGTCACCTTGCAGCTGTCGGCCCACAGGTCCTGGGACAGTCCTCCCCCTCCCGCCCCAAATGCACGCTCGAACTTCACGGCCCAAGTCTCTTCCCAGCCTGTCCCAGGTTTCCAGGTGCCACTTCACAGGTGACACTGGATTAGGCTCCAGTGCTGGTCCCACACCCCTCACATGACACCCACAAGCGAGTGTGTGCACTTCTCCCCTTCTGCACAAAGGCAGCCACTGCCCTGTTCTCCCGTCTCCAGTCGCCACCAGCAGCCCTTTCTGCTTGAAAAGACTAACAGAGCCCCCTGAGCCAGGCCCACTGGCGGCTCCCCACAGCCTGGGGAGATTTTGGGTGGAAGGAGCACCTGGCACGTGGGGGAACCAGGGGCCCTAAACGGGTAAGAGGCAGGTGGCGTCTCCCCTGTGTCTGTCCCCAGGGACCTCATCTCTCTCTGCCTGGAACACTCCTCCTCACTGGAAACCCCCATTTGTCCTCTGGCCCAGTCCCAGCACCTCCTGTGAGGTGCACCCACCCCTGCAGCCCCAGTATCCTCCTCCTGTCCTTGCAGGGCAGCTGCTGAGCCTCGAGCCGGGGCCTCAGGTCGGATTTCCTTGGATAAGCCCAGGTGAGGTCACACAGTGGAAAAAGTGGCTCCTGCCCAGGAACCTCAACAAACACAAGGCTCAGCATCCAGGTGACCCCACTCAGGACCATGGCCAGTCTTGCCAAGGACTCCAGCCCCACAGACCTCCAAGTTGCTTATTCCCTCCCATGCAGGTTTCTAGTCAAATGTCCTTTTCTCAGGGGCCGTCCCCGTGTAAATAGCAGTCCCCTCACCCAGAACGTGCATTATTCCCTCTCTGTGGTACCAACCTTATTTTTCTACGTTAATTCCTGGCACCACCCAGCATATTTAACACTGGTTTATTGGAGCGCCAGCCTTTGGGAGGAAAAAGCTCCCAGTGCTACTCCTCAGTCTTGGATGAGGCCGCATTTAACCTCCTGGTGCCCTTCCTGGAGTAACCCCACCTGTCCTGGCCTCTGCCCGGGGACAGTACAGCAGAGGCCTAAGGGAGCTTCGGACCCTGTGCATTTGCGTGCATGTGTGTGTACCTGTGTGTATGTCTCCGAGTGTGTGTGTGTATTTGTCTGTGGCTGTGCCTCTCTGTGTGGGCATGTGTATGTGTGTGTCTGTGCATGTCTGTGTGTGTATGTGTATATTTCCTTGGATGAGTCCATTAAGCCAAATCAAATTACTGCTCAGAGCAAAATATAAGGAACCAGGCAGAAAGACCTGGCCAAGAGTTTTCCATACTCTGACCTCCTGTGGTGAGTGCTCTGTTTTCAAAGGCTTTTTTCACGTCACCTTCGCCTGTTAACACCTGACCCCAAGTTGGATGGTGGCTTGTGGTCCCTTCTTTGACACATGCCCTACATCTGCCCAGGGCACAGGTGTGAACAAGGCACTGATCTTAGTGGAGCATGTGCATTTTAGAGGATACAAACCATAAATGAGAACAGAAGACGGTACAGTATCTTCACATGGTGATGGCGTTGCTGGGAAAATAATTAGAGTGGCGGGATGAGAAGAAGTGAGGTGAGGCTAGTGAGACAATAATTTTCCAAGGTGACAGTTGAGATAAAGCAAGAACTGTGCACGGGAGCCATCCAGTGGTGAGGTCCAAATAATATATGTCCCAAGAGAATGATGGGGGTGGGGGGAGAGGTAACCTAAGTGCACAGGGAGCCCCAGTGAGGCCCCCACTCTTAATGTCCATGGTTCATGGGATCCGCCCACCCCACGTCCACCCTAAGGACACTGAACATGGGAGGCCCGGGTGGGTGGGTGGGGCGCTGGAGCCTACAGAACCCCAAGGCCAAGGGAGACACTGCGGTGACCACAGACCTAAGCTCCTTCCTGCCTGGTTCCCCCTCCCCCAGATGGGGGGGTGGTGCTTCTCAACCTCCATCTCAGTTTGCACAGCATCTCCTTGGCCTCTCTGAGTAACCCTGTCCAAAGTTACCTCTTCTGCACACAAATGGTGCTGTCAGTGTGAGAGGGAGGGAGGGAGGAGCTCCATCTCCAGGGGATGAAAATGCCCCCAAATGCTCCATTTCCAGCCAAATCCACCTTCACCCTCTGGTTCCCACCCACCCCCGGCCCTGGCCCCAACACATCCTCCAGATCCAGTTCCAGGAGGGCCCAGCCCTTCACTTACTTCAGATGGCCTCAGAAACATCTATTTCACTGACTTGCTGGGCTGGGACTCCCCTCCTTCACCCCAGGTATCTAATGGGCGCCTTCTGAATGTCAGGCACTGGGCCAGGCACTGAGATTCAATGGTGAGTCTCAGGGAAAATGGACCCTGAATTCATGCAAGAGAAAACTGCAGTCCTGAGAAGGCAGTACAGTGAGTCAATGGGAGACTAGGGGTCCCACCCCAGGGCTCCCACTGGAGACTGGCCTCCCCTCAGTCCTGCCAGAGAGGCTTCGTCCTTGGAAACTTGCAGCCCCTGAAGGGCAGGGGGCAGTGAGCCTGGTGGTAGGTGTGTTTGTGATGTCTCCTTTGGCCAGGTTCACTTACCTTCCCAACTATGACTTTAGGCTGAAGTGCACATTAGTATTCCCTACTACGGGGTTTCCCTGGTGGCTCAGCGGTTAAGAATCCGCCTGCCAGTGCAGGGGACACGGGTTCCAGCCCTGGTCCGGGAAGACCTCACATGCCACAGAGCAACTAAGCCCGTGGGCCACAACTACTGAAGCACGCGCGCCTAGAGCCCGAACTCGGCAACAAGAGAAGCCACCGCAATGAGAAGCCCATGCACCTCAACAAAGAGTAGCCCCCGCTCGCCGCAACTGGAGAAAGCCTGTGTGCAGCAACAAAGACCTAACGCAGTCAAAAATAAATAAATTAAATAAATAAATTTTAAAAAAATATTCCCTGTTGGGGGCTGGGGGTCCAGAAGCTGCGTGGGCACAGAAGTACCGCGCCCCTGGCTGTAGGTGGCCAATTTTGCGCATCTGGCGAGGCCAATTGATACATACACACACACACACACACACACACACACACACACACACACACACAGTCCCGCCCAAAGCGAGGGAGGTGCCGCCTCTCGCACACACCGGGCACCTCTCTGTGCCAAGCGAATTCTAACTGGGGCGCCGGCGCCGCCATAGTTAAGGCGCAGGCGTGGTCCCCTCGAGGTGGGATGAGGCCCCAGCGTGCAGGAGCCTCGCCCCGGTGCGGGCCTCCCCTCCGGGTTTGGGCCAACACTCCGCTCCTCTCATCGTCTCCAGCGGTGGCGACCCCAACGCCCCCTCCTCCTCTCCTTCGCCGGCCGCCTGGGGCGCGGCACCCGCCCGAGGCGGGGGCGTGGGGCATAAGGTCGCCGCCCAGAGGGAGTTCATCCGGCGGCGCAGACGCCCAGCGCCTCCGGGGAGGGACTTGGCCTGGGTTCTGGCCCTCGGCTTATCGGGGAGGAGCCGAGAGGCTGCAGCTGGCGGCGGCTTGCCCCGGGCGGGCCGAGGTCCTGGGCGCGGCAGCCAGGCCGGGGAGCCCTTCTCGGCAGAACCCGCAGCGCGGGATCAGCGCCGTCTGCTTTCCTCTCTGTCTTCTCTGGTCAAACCGCGGGAAGAAAGCGCCCTCCCTTTAGCGGGCCGGGAGCTGCAGAGCATCGCGGGGCGCGGCCGAGGGGAGGAGAAAACAGAGGGAGCAGCGTAGGCCCGGGCTCGCGGGGCTGCGGCTCCGCCAATCTGCGGGCGCTGACGCGGGGGGCGGCTCCGCGGCGCTCGGATATCTGACCGCCCGGGGAGAGGTTCGGCTGTGCGGGGGCTGCGCTCCGGGGACGGCCGGTGCACCTGCCCGGGGACTTCGCCGGACGCTCCGTGCGCCACCCCCCGCTCCCGCCCCCTCCTCGGTCCCCGCGGCCCTGCGCCCTCATTCCCCTCCAGGTCCCCGCCTGCGGGCCGCAGCGTGAGAGAACCGAGCCCTGCCCGAAGGAGCCGCCCCTTCTCCGCCCGGCCGGCCCGGCGCCTAGCGCGGCCCACGGAGCAGCGCAAGAGACTGCGCCGAGCCTCGGATCGGATTGCGCCGCGCGGTCGCCGCCACCCCCCACCCCCACCCCAGGCCGCCGCGCCTCGGCCGGGATGGGCCTAAGTGTCCGGCCCCTGCGCGCCTGATGAGCGCGGCCGCGGCCCCGGAGACCCAAGCGGGCCGCTACGTGCGCGGGGCCTCCCCGAGCTGCGCCCCCAGCTTCGCGGACGAGGGCCGCTGGGCCCGGCCGGCTGAGGGCGCGGCCGCTCCGGAGAGGCGAAAGGGAACGGCCCCGAAATGGCCCGGCGAGCGGGCGCTTTGGCGGTGGGCGCCCTACGCGTGGGACAGCCCCGGGACGAGTAGCTGGCCGACGCCAGATGGACCTTGATCCGCGCCGCGGCACCGCGTTCGTGCCAAGCCAAGACTAGAAGGGTACGGGCGGAGCGCGCTCTGGGGGCGCCCGGAGTTCCAGGCCCCGCTCGCCCGCCGGGCCATGAAGATGATCCTGGTGCGCAGGTTCCGCGTGCTCATCCTGATGGCGTTCCTGGTGGCCTGCGCGCTGCACATCGTGCTGGATCTGCTGCCCAAGCTGGAGCGGAGCGGAGCGCAGCCCTCGGGGGAACCCGGCTGCTCCTGCGCGCAGCCCGCGGCCGAGGCGGCGGCACCCGGCTGGGCCCAGGCGCGCGGACGCCCGGGGGAGCCCCCGGCTGCAGCCTCCGCCGCCGGCGACGCGGGCTGGCCCAACAAGCACACACTGCGCATCCTGCAGGACTTCAGCTCCGACCCCTCCTCCAACCTCACGTCCCACTCGCTTGAGAAACTGCCACCCGCAGCCGAAGCGGCCGAGGGCGCCTTGCCGGGGCAGGATCCCGGCGCCCTGCGACCCTTAGACGCCGCTCACCGGCCGCTGCTCAGAGACCCCGGTCCGCGTGGACCTGTGCCGCCCCCCGGCCCGAGCGGGGACGGCTCCCTCCTGGCCAGGCTGTTCCAGCACCCACTGTACCAGGTAGCCGTTCCGCCGGTAACGGAGGACGACGTCCTCTTCAACGTGAACAGCGACCTCAGGTTCAACCCCAAGGCGGCGGCAGCAGAGAACCCGGACTGGTGAGTGGGGCTGCGGCTGCCGAGGTGGGTGCGGGCAGGCCCGACCCCCAAGGCAGCCGTGCGCCCCTCGAGAATGAAGATCCACCCCAGTGCCCCTTCCCAGAAAGTGCCCTTGCACATCCAAGGCGCTGTGTGAAGAGGCTCAGGGTCAGAGACTCACAGAGGGCGTGGACCCCATGGCAGAGGCCCCAGGAAGGGGAGCTTTGTGGGGCGGGCAGCGCGCAGGCTCTGGGCACTGCCTTTGTCTCCAGAATGACTGCCTCCCTGAGAAGGGCTGCTGGGTGGTTTGGGAGCTGTTTCCCGTGGCCACTGGCCTGGAAGGCAGACATGGCAGGCAGGAGCCGGGAAGAGTCAGTTCTGCATTTACGGGAAAGCAGTGCTGGCCTGCAAGGCCCTGGTCACTGGCTCACAAAGGGACTCAGGCAGTGAGTGAAGGTGCTTCCTTGGGAAGCTGCTGCCTGCCGGTGCTTGGCAACACTGCTCTGGTGGACATGTCGGGAAGGTCTGGCGAGGCCTAATGAGCCTTGTAAACCAGTCCCTGAGAAAAAATGAGCAGAGGGGCATGCTGGCCCCCGTGAGGCATAACCAAGGGGTTCTCGCCCCGCCCAGGCTGCAAGGGGGTGACAGCTTCCTAAAAAGCGAGTAGCATCCCCCAGGAGCATCTCTTTAAACTGTCCTGGTTTAAACCCCTCCCCCCAAGGCCCTCCTCAGCCACACAGATCAAAATAAGCAGATGCTGCCGCCCTGGGTGGTGAAATATTAACCAACAGCAAGGCCAGGATAAATAAGTACCTGCAAAGGTTACACAAGCAACAGAGGGGAAAGGCCAGGTTTCCAAAACATCTCATAAAATCCTTTCTCCTTTGCAGTTGGACCAGACCCAGTGTTTTCTGTCTAAACACACCAAGGTGTTTGGTGGCCTCTGAGCTTTGTCTGCTGGCCAGGTTCACGGAAATGCTCAGAAATTTGAGAGGCAGAGCAGTGTGCTAGCCCTGGGCCTCTTCGTAGGAGAGACAGAGCCCAGAGCCAGTGGTCAGTGATGGGGCCCTTGGGCAACTTCTCCTAACCCATCGTGTCCATTGTGGGGCAGAACTTGGGGCTGAAAAGGCCTCATTTGTAGGTGAATTAGCGCTTAGACAAGTTCCGCTTTTACCTCCAGCAGCAAACAGGGCCTGTCCTCCCCCAGACTGGCCCTTTGGCTCAAGAGACGAGGATGGGCCATGTTGGCAGCAGGTCCTCGATTTGGGCCTCGGCTGGAGTGAGTGCCACTTTCCTCTCTCCCCACCCAAGGCTGCTTCCTGAAAATCAAATTTAGCCTTTTGAATCATTGCTGCCCCAAAGCAGAGCACCCAGCGAAGGTTTCCGCCAGACTGAGCTCATCTGCCCCCAGGAAGCCGGCAGCCCCTCGCACCCCAGGCTGACATCATGCTTGTCAGGCTGTTTCAGTGACCCTGGGACAGACGCGGCGGGGCCTAGCGCTGACGGTCTGGGTTTGGTCTGCTTTAGTTATAGCTGTCTGTGGCGTCTCCCAAGGGTAAGTGAGAATTACAGGCCTTCAAATATATTGTTAGTTGGTGGAACAACAGCCACAGAAAAAGTGCGGACGTCGCAGGGTCCTGTTTGAGTAGAGGCACCTCTGAATAAATCCATATTTGTTTGGATTCAAAGTGAAAACCTTGGCATCGATGCCAACTCCCCCATCCATCTCGAGACCTTGCTGTTCTGTTCTTTCCCTGTTGACCTGGGTCACCTTCACTTGTGCAGGCCACACGAAGGTCCTGAGGATGAATTCCTACCCACGGGGGACGCGGCCGTGGACTCCTATCCCAACTGGCTCAAATTCCACATCGGCATCAACCGCTATGAGTTGTACTCTCGACACAACCCAGCGGTGGAGGCCCTGCTGCGTGACCTCGGCGCCCAGAAGATCACCAGTGTTGGTAGGTGCCCTCCCTGCCCGGCCAGCTCTCCTTGCTGGAGCATCACCTCGTGGGCGAGTTATACTGGCAGCCTTCCCAGAGGAGGCGCCTGCAGGCCTTCGATGCTGTCAGTATTTGGGGGCAGCGGGAGGCTGCTTTCTGCTGTTGCAAGATGAGCAAGGCAGGGCAAGACGCCGCCCAGCCAGTCCTGTCGTTGTGCTGGGGGGGGGGGGGGCGCACCACGGGTCCCCACCACGGGTTAAGAAGAGGCACCCCTGGCAGCTGCAGGGAGACACCTTGGAGAGCTCAGCATCTTCTGGTTGTTTGGGGAGGCTCTGCCTCAGAGCCCACCAGGTGCTCCTGGGATTCGTGTGGGCGGGGAGTGACAAGGGCTCAACTCTATCCAGGGCAGAGCCCCATACACTGAGTAGTTTGGAGGAGACATCTCTGAGTACTTTGGGATCTGCTGAATCAGAAGTTTCAGAGCATCCAGTTACTGATTTCAGGAAAATGTGTCGGCAGTGGTTTCTGAGTGTGGAGGTTTGATGCCATTGTTCTCAGGCCTGTAGACAATTGTTTGTGAAGGTCCCGATTAGTCACTAATAGCTCCAAGGGCAGAGGGGGTGGGCAGAGGCCCTGGGTGGGAGGAACAGTCCCAGGAGGCGCGTAGGGTGGAGGGAGGCCCCAGGAGCTTGAGTGCTGGGAGCAGGGGGTTCCAGGCACTGTCTTACTGGTGTCTGGGCCATCCTGAGGCTGAAAGGGCTCTGCTAACCTGGGATGATGCCAGGGAGCTGGGAGTTGCCTGCAAGGCTGGCGCCTGGGTTTCCAGAGCTCTTTAGAGGCTGTGTTGGGTGTCTCCGCCCGGCGCTGAGCTGTTTGCCAGCACCACCCTCTCCCTAGCATATAGTTGTTCACCCTGAGAGAGAACTCGCCGGGGCACGACGGTGGTCTCCCCTCCTTCTTGCTGCCCAGGAGGAATCTGAGTGCCTCCCGGCCCCCAGCCCCACCCAGCCCTCCTCCTGTGCTGGAAGGCAATCCGTGTGGACGACGAGGACTGCATGGGAGAGGCCACAGCTGGGGTGTCCCCTTCTCTCCTGAGTAGACGAGGCTGTTAGAGAAACATCCAACGCAATGACCATTTGTCGTCTGTTCAGCGGATTCTCTGGAGCACCTCCTGCATCTCAGGGCCCCTTTCTGGGCAGTGGGAGTTGGGGGTGAGTCCAGCCTCAACAAGCTCTGCTGCACCCTGACCCGCACAAGCTGATGGACAGATGAAGTCGAGAGTGATTAGCGAGGAGGTGACCTCCACCTGGGAGGACCAGGTCTTGAATGGGGCGAAGGCTTTCGTGATGGAAGGGGGCAGGGAGCGTGGGCCTTTCGGGAAAATGACAACAGCATTTTAAAATTAGGGTTTAGGGAAGTGCAGCATTCATGCTTGCAGGTTGCTGTCTGCCCCGGTGTCCCATCTGTCAAGTGGGCTCAGGCACATTGCATCTTATTTCAAGAAGATGGACAGTGCACCCAGGCTTGTACAGTATTAACTCGGGCTTTGTGCAGGGTCTTGGTTAGGGGCAGGGCTGCAAGGATCCCACAGGCCAGCCAGGCTCACCATACCCCTCAGGGGACAGACAGCCTCCCAGCTCTCACTGGACGTTGCCCTGTGCAGAGAGCAGAGCTCAGGAGCCCAGGGAGCCGCTGGAGGCAGAGGACAGGCCTCGGGGGCTCACGGGCAGCTCTGCCCGCCCTGGGCACCCTCCTCCCCTGTTCTGCCGGGGGCCTGGCCTTGGGGCACCCCCACCCCCTTTGGACCAACTGTCCTGGGCAATGATGCCTAGGCTGCCTGACGTCCCAGAGTTCTGGCTTGCTCTGCGCCTGGCAGGGTGACCTGGGGTGAGTGCCTGCCCATCTGTGTCCTGTGGGCTGTTTGAGCTGATATCACCCGCTGGACTACCCTGGCCTAGCTGGTCCTAATGGAGCATGTTCCTTGGGGCCGTGGGCCGGTCAGAGCCCAGGCTGGCATTCACGGGTGCCTGATGAGCATGATAAGGTTGACTTGATGGGACCGGGTGTCATCACCCACAGCGAACAGCAGGCCTGGTGTGTCCTAGCTCCCCCAGTCACGAGTCAGCGTGACTCTGGGCAGATGGGTTAACTTCTGTGGACCTCCCCGCGTCTCCTGTGGATCACAGAGGTGGTCATATCCTCGACCCTGTAATCTCCAGCTTGCAAATCTGAAATCATAACCCATTTGACAGCAAAACCCGACCCAACATGAATGGACATGGAGGCAAAACCTAAAATGAGAGACTGTTTATAAACCCTTGTTTTTCTCACTTGGAGTGAATGTTCCCATGGAGTGCATTTAATTCCGGGGTTCGCCCCCGACCCGCTCAGGGCTACAGAATCTGTGGGATGGATACACCACCTGCAACTCTTGTCATCTGAAATTTTTAAAACCCCTGAACACTTCTGCTCCAGAGATTTTGAAGACGGGTGTGGACCCATGAAACCTGCCTCACAGGGCTGTTGAGAGGTTTTGGTGAGGAAGAGGAAGAGGTAGGAGCAGAGTCTAGGCAGCGTCCCCGCTGGTTACCTCTGTGTGGGGCGGCCAGCACTGGGCAAGCTGGAGCCTGCTGAAGGCCTCGACCGGACGCTCAGCCCCACTATGTGCGGCCTTGGGCCTGGAGGTGCCTGGAGGTGCTCCCAGCAAGTTCACACTTGAGAGGAGGCCCCTCTTCCTGAGGAAGCAGGACATCTTCTCACCTGGAGCCCAGTGGAGCCTCCGGGAGCATGGCTGCAAGTGTCCAGGCCCAGGTTCCTGCTGGGCGGGGAGCAGGAGAGGGGCTGGCCCAGCCAGGCTGCAGGCGTCCCCAGGGAATGCACACCTTCCCGGGGGTGTCTGCCCCCACATCCAGCTGGTCGTTTTTGTTGAACACCCAGCTGCTGAGACAGCAGCCTCTGACTGGGCCCTTGGCTTAGCAGAGCCACTGGGTGGGTTTGCAGACCGGGGTCCCTGGACAAGAGCTGTCTGCTGCTGGAGGCCCTGCCCCTGGCACTGCTGCGACCTGGGGGGGGCGCAGCCCTCGGAGGCCCCATGGGAGCCGGGAACCTGCCTTGGGAGTCGGGGTTCAGCAGCGCCATCCTTTTGAGCTTAAAATGGAAGAAGAGCTAGAAATCCAGCCGATCTCCCAACCCCATCCTGCAAATCGGGAACAGGCTTCCGGGAGGGCAGGCTTGCCCACGGTCAGCACATCTCTGCCCCCACCTCTGGGCTGTGTCTGGACCCAAGTGATCACTTCAGTCTTGGAACATGAGCCCAGAAATGGTGTGGCGATGAGAACGGGTCCTGCGAGGCCCCCGATGCTTTCCCTCAGAACAGTTCCGTCAAGGCTCCCGTTCAGAATCCCTTGATCCACTCACAAAACGCATGTGGCCAGCGGAGATTTCTTTAGAGCTGGGCTCCCGGCTGCTTGGTAATGGCTATTAGCCGCCTTTAAAGAGGCTCGGGACCCTGAAGCCAGGCCTGCGGAGGCTTTGGCTGGGCCAGCGATAGTGTTGATAATTAAATCACTATTGTGCACAGTCATGGATGCAAAGAATAAATGACACAATTAACTACTCTGTACTTGGAGTTACTTAAAAAGAAGTCACTCAGCAGGAGAGGATTCGGGCAGCCTCTGGCCTGAAGCACAGACCCTACAGTTGCCCATCCAGGTCAGGACAAAGCCATGGGGGGTGCTGAGCAGTGGAGACGGCTCCACAGGACAGAAGTCCTGGGCGCTCACTGGCCTGCTAGGACAGCAGCCCTGGGGGCCGTAGGGCCGCCCTGCCTAATGAGCGGGCTCCTCAGGAAGGTGGCTCTGGGCCCAGAAAGGCTGCAGTCCCCCTCCTACCCCGGGGACACCACCGCTTCGGGCCCCAGCCCCAGGAGCCTGGCTCGACTGACCCGGAGGAAGGGAACTGAAAATGCCCAGTAAGCTGGACTCCCAAGCCCAGGGCCGGAGGGGCCTTCAGGCATCCTGGAGGAAGGACAAAGGCCACCCCAGGGGACCCGGAGAAGGCGGTGAATAGCTGAGTTCCTCCTCATCTCTCTCCGCTGTCGGGTTGGAGGTCAAAAACAAAGCCTGTGTGGTGCTGACCCAGCTGCACCCCCCAGCGCTTGCTTTCTCCGTTTTGAACCGTTGGCAGCCACGGCTCCGGAATCCAGCAGGCGTGTGTTCCGACTGGGCTCCGTCTAAGTCCAGGGCGGGAGCTGGTTTCCACCTGGGGCAGTGCTGTGGTTTCCCTTTCAAGAAGCAGAACTCCCTGCCCCAGGAAGGGTGCGCAGGATTGCAGCAAATCACGGCGTCAGTCGTACTCCAGGCTGGAAGCTGTTGCTTCTCAGACATCCTGGGGCCTGTGTCACGCACTGAAGTCTGGGCCGCACCCCTGAGTTGGGCCGAGGACCCAGGCCGGAGCACAGGCTTACGTGGGGCAGGTGCCCACGGGGCTGGCCCCTCAATGCCTGTAAATGGACGCGCTCTCGCCTTTCTCCGTGGCTATGGGGTGGCGGGGAGAACAGAGAACCCAGCTGCTCCTGGTGTCACATTCTCCAAATTTGAGCCATCCTTGGGCCAGGCCTCGCTTCTTCTGACCCTTAAATCAAGGCAGGGGCTGTGAAAACAGCTGGACCAGCGTCCTGACCGTGACCCCTAAGGACAGACGTTGGTCTTACTTCACAGATGAACTGGCCAAGGCCGAGGGCACAACGTCATTGGCCCTGCTGGCACCTGGCAGCACCTCCCACACGCAGGTGTCTGTGTGGTCCACCAGTCTCCAGAAGACGGAGTTCATTCATTTAAAGTCAGGGTGGCCCATCCAAATGCGGGTCAGTGATCTTGTTAGGAATGGGGAGGGTACAGGCTCAGGGAGCTTCACCCACAGACCTGGGTCACACTGTCTCTGATGCTGAGTCCAGGGCCCCTTCAGATGGAGCTGCTGACCTGGCAGCAGGAGTCAGGCAGGTGGCTGGGGACCTGGAGGACAGGTCTGGCCTCGGCGCCCATGGAGCACTGCAGCCCCTGAAACATCTGGGAACTTGGACCTTGAGGTCCTGCCTCTCTCGCCCCTGAAGTCCACTGACCTGAACATGCCCGATGCTGTTCCAGGTGCTTCACTAGCGTGACCCCGGTCACCACAAGAGCAACCCCGGGAGAGGGTGCAACGCGCCTCCGTGCTCACCTGAGTCCCCTGAGGCACCGACCAGTGGGTCTCAGCCCTGCCCCCAGCCCCATGGGGGAGGCTGGGTGGGTGTGCTGAGCCCCCTTCAACAGTGGGGCCCGAGGTCGGGGCAAGCGGAGACACCGTCTAGGGCGCCGGCTGGGGCCACCGCACACCCAACCCTCCAGTGTGGCACCCTCCCGCCACCTCTGCCGTCGGCCCATTTTCCCAGGCCCCGTCCACCCTCCTCAGCACGGCTCCTCTGGCCCCTGAGGAGGAAGGCACTTCCTGACCCTGAAACATCTGCCTGCCCCAGGCCTTGGTCGCGGACCCTCACCACTCCACTGCCACGACCCTCACATTTGCACCCATACCCCGACCTAACCCCACAGCCTCAGGCCACCGCTACCCAGGGGTCCCCCCAGACCCTGGAGCAGTGCATCATCAAGCTCACGGGCCTGCCCCGAGGCAGCAGGTGACCCTGTATTCTTTCCCTCCTGTTGCAGCCATGAAGTCGGGGGGCACACAACTCAAGCTCATCATGACCTTCCAGAACTACGGGCAAGCACTGTTCAAACCCATGAAGTAAGTGCCGGGCCGGTGGGGGTCAGGTGTGAGGGGCTGTGGTCGGGAGTGCGCAGGTCGTGTGATCTGTGTCTCAGCCTCTCAGCTCTGCTCTCCTCGCCCGAGAGCAGCCAGACTCTATGTCTGTGAATGCGCATAGCCGTGCCCGTAAAACTTTATTTCTAAAACTAGTGGGTCAGCTGATTTGACCCCTGATCCCTATTCTAGATAAAATAGAAACTGTGCTACCAAAATCAAAATGAACCCCTCAGTGGCATCTGAAAACTGTGGGGATGGTGGAGAAGGAACATTTGGAAGCCAGACTACTCCAGAAATGAGCACCTGTGGTTTGTGATGTCCACTCTGATGGTCCTGGGACTTGCTTGTCCCACATGGGCCGAGATTGTTTGCCATCTTTGGTTAGTTTCAAACAGGGCCATTTTTGCACTGTTGAGACAGTTCATTGCTTTTAAAGCATGGGTTGCACCCCCAAAAGCCCATGAGGCCATTCAGATCATGTGGGGCTGCTGGGCTGGGTGGGGACTGCGGCAAAGCTCCAGGCCATGGGCCCCCCCAGAAGGAGCAGCTATCCATGACCAGGGCGGATGGCCAGCCTGGTTCACACAGGACAGAACCCCAACGTTCACACAGAACCCCAACGTTCATGAGGGGTGATTTGGGCAAGGTGAGGCCTAGGTTGCACGTGGGCTCCTTGGGGAAGGTTCTGGAGGGGAGGGGGCTCCTCATAGAACTTTCTGGCCACCGTGGGCTCCTCTGTGCCCTCTCAGACTGGAACTTGAGTAGAGGGGCCCCTTCCAGGCCTCTTGATGTCGCAACAGTGAGTATGGAGCTGTGCGGGGAGGAGGGTGTGCCAGGCGGGGTCGAGCTCGGATGCTGCGTGGACGGCCAGGTGACAGGTGGGCCTGGACCCCTCCCTGGCAGGAATCTGGGACAATAGCTGAAAACCACAATGTCTTTGTTGCCCCGTCGGCCACACAGGCCCCCCGTCTTGGTGGTGTATTGTCCACAGTCCAGTAAGTCGTCTCCAGGTGCGCCCAGAGCTTTGTAAGTTGAAGATTCTGAATTAATTAGGTGGTAGTATTTTTCCTCTGAGATCTTGAAGGATGTATGCTGAGAGGGTCTAGAGAGGGACAACCCTGAGGTGGGAGGTAGAGCCTGGGGGGCCTGAAAAGTGTAATTTACGTGGTATGTGCATGACCATTTAAAGTTGGTTTTTTTTTTAATTTATTTATTTTATTTATTTTTATTTTTGGCTGCGTTGGGTCTTCATTGCTGTGCGCAAGCTCTAGGCGCGCACGGGCTTCAGTAGCTGTGCCTCGCGGGCTCTAGAGTGCAGGCTTTGGTAGTTGTGGCGCACGGGCCTAGTTGCTCCGCGGCATGTGGGATCTTCCCGGACCAGGGCTCAAACCTGTGTCCCCTGCATTGGCAGGCGGATTCTTAACCACCGTGCCACCAGGGAAGCCCCACCATTTAAAGTTTAATGGGTATATATTTTTAATAGACATTGAAAAATATTTAAATAGCACATTAGCCCATGAGTTGCTGAGTATTCTTGCTTTAGTGTTAAAGTAAGATTTTTTAACAGCTTTATCAAGATGTAATTTACATATTTCATAATTCAGCCACTTAAAGTCTACAATTCAATAGCTTTCAGTATATTCACGGAACGGTGCATCCATCACCACAACTTTAGAACCTTTTCGTTACTCCAGAAAAAAACCTTGTCCGATGTTGCCCTGCCTCCAGGCCTGGACAACCACGAGCCTACTTTCTGTCTCTGTGGACTTGCCCATCTTGGAGTTTCACGTAAACAGAATCACACACTATCTGATTCTTTGTGTCTGCGTCTCTCACTGAGCATCATGTGTTCAAGGTTCATCCACGTTGTGGCCGGTGTCAGAGCTTCCTTCCTTTCTGTGGCCGAACAATACTCTACAGTGTGGATGGACCACATTTTACTTGTACTTTCATCCGTTGATGGGCATTTGAGTTATTTCCACTTTTTGGCTGTATGAATAATGCTGTATGAACATTCATGTACAGGTTTTTGGGTGGACATATGTTTTCATTTCTCCCGGCTGTATGCCTGGGAGTGGAATTGCTGGGTCACATCATAACTAAGTGTAACTGTTTGAAGAGCTGCAGACGCTTTTCCTCGGCGGCTGTGCAACGTGTAGTCCCACCAGCCGTCTCCACGCGCTGCTCGTCAGTACTTGTCTTTATCCGCCTTTTTGGTCCTCGCCATCCTGGTGGGTGTGTGAGATGGTGTCTCCCTGAGGTTCTGACTCATAGTTCTCTACTGACTAATGGTGTCGAGTGTCTTTTCATGTCCTTGTTGGTCATTTAGATCTTCTTTGGAGAAATGTCTGTTCAGATCTTTTGCCGTTGTTTAGTTGGTTGTCTTTCCATTAGTAAGTTGTAAGAGTTCTTTATATATTTTGGATATAAGACCCTTATCACATACGTGGTGTCCTTTGAGGCACAAGTTTCTCATTTGGAGCATGTTGGATTTAACTATTGTGTTGTTGTTGCTCGTGCTTTTGGTGTAGTATTTAAATTTTAATATCGAAAAATGTACATGCTAGGTAATAGTGGTGCAGGTGGTATGTGTGCCTGAGGTTTAGAAGCAACAGAGACAGCAGGCCTGGCAAGGCCATTGTTGTGTGACCTCCAGTAAATTCATTCCCCCTTACTGGGACTCAGTTTATCCATCTGTCAACAAAGGCACTGTAGGAAGAGGTGTGAGGTCTAAACTCTGTTGGATTGGTTTAGGAGGCAGGGCACCAAGTTTACAGAAGGAAGCCGGGAGGAGCTGGTGTTTGGCAAGTCGGGGTGGGGCTGGGCAGACACACCAGAGTGTGCGGGCTTTGCAACAGGATTCAACCTGCTTCTTGGAAAGGAAGCTTCCAGGTGTGCTCATAACACTAGCTGTGACCACCTCCTGGCAGAAATCTGCGTTCAGCCACCCCGCTAACACCGAGCCCGGCCTGGCCTCCTGCCAGGCGCAGGGAATGCAGGCGTGACTCAGGCCCGGCCCTGCCGCTGCTCAGGGCGGGATGCGGAGCAGTGTGTCTGCTCCACCGCGCAGGGCCTGGGCCTCAGTTGGTGCTACACATACGTCTGCAGAGCGAACTAGAGAACGAGCCGCTGACGGCAGACGGGAGACTGAGGGCTGGTGAGCACTTGGGAGGCAGCTGGAAGGTTTCTCAGAAGTGACCTCCAGCTGAGACCTGAGCACAAGTGTGACGGTCAGGTGGACACCACCCCAGGCCAGAAGGCCAGCCTGGAGGAGGCGGCACATTCCAGGACCGGGTGGCTTCTACAGTCTGGAGGACCAGTGCTGTTGTGCAGAGGACTACATCACGTGGCTGTTTATACTGAGGTTAATTTAAGTGAGATGAAGTTACAACCTAGTCTCTCGGTCACACCAGCCACACCTGAGGCATCAGTGGCTGCACGTAACTGGCGGTGCCGTGTTGGACACGCCCAGCATCACAGAAGGTTCTGTGGGCAGTTCTGTGTTTGAGCACAGAACTCGAGGGGAGACGAGTCCAGGCAGCTGGAGAGGGGCAGGGGCCAGACTCTGCAGGGCATCTGGGCCTGGATGTTTGGATTTTTTCCAGGAGTGTCAGTCAGCCACATTATGCAGAGATGGAGGTGGGGAGGGTGGGAGGGCTTATCGGTTGTCCGATGAGAGGTGCTGGCGTCTGCGCCTGAGGAGGCGTGAGGATGGGGGATGAGCGTGGCTCTTAGAGACACTTGGGAGAGGCAGACCCCCTGGGCACAGTGACTGACGGACGTGGTCGGGGCTGAGAGAGTGAAGGCTTCCGACCTAGGTGCCAGTGGCCTGCGGGGCCGTGGGGGGGGGGGGCGGTCCAGGCAGGGAGCAGGTGCACGTGGAGGCACCTAGAAGGTGAGGCCTAGCCATAGAGAGTATCCTTGCTGTGTGACCTTGCAACACTCCCTCCCCTCTCTGGGCCTCGGTTGCCTTACGCTGCACGAGGCTGGATTACAGGAGGCTTCGGGACCCTGCCCTTCTGGGACCTCTGTATCTCCGGTAAGGAAGACAGTAATTTCAGCACCGGTGGGGCTCCAGGAGCCATTGCAGTCCCCTCCCCGAGTCAGTCCTTGCTCTTTGATTGTCTGGGTGTGCTGGAGTTTGCAATTTTGACTTGCAAACATTCGAGGGATGATGAATATTTGGTGCACTTGAACAGTAGCTATTTAGGGCGCAACAGCTGAACGCAGGCTGGAAACGGAGCTGCAGCCGCGCTTCTGCTCAGGTCACTTGCCAGCAGGCGACCCGTCGCTCCCCGCGGCCTGGCGAGGCTGCTTTAACAGTCCGTCTTCACCAAAACAGCTGGGCCGCCTCCTGAGCGTTTGGAATCCGGAACTACAGCGCCCTCTGTGCTGTGTGTGTTTTGGGATCCAAAGTGTGTTCAGACGCAGGGAGGGAAGGAAAGCACACCTGCCCCCGTGGTAGCTTTGAGGGGAAAATAAGTCCAACAGCAAGACGACACCTCCAGTACAGACGAGCCGGTCGCTGGTGCTCCACAGACCCAGCATCGCTTGCAAAGCAGAAGCAAAGGAGAAAAACCCCACGGGCCAGGCTCAGTGAGTCTGAAATGGGTCATTTCAAGTCTGGCTTACTGAGCACTTGTCATCCAGGGCTCAGGAGCTGGCGGGACAGTGGAAGGCGCCCCCAAAGAAGGCAACCCCCCCCAGCCTGGAGGCAGATGGGGCCAAGGTCGTGGGTGCGGGAAAGGGCGCCACGCCAGGCACAGTGCCTCTCGGACCCAGACAGGGAGGTCACCGTCACGCCGTAGACCTTGTTGTGGACAAGGAGACTGAGGCTCAGAGTGCCCGAGGGCACCCAAGGGCACTGGCCAGCAGTAGATGTGGCTGGAGTGGCCACTGCACTGTCCCTACTCGGATCTCAAAGCAGTGGCCATCATCGTCTTTGATGTCATTAACATGTGGGTTCATTTCTGGTTCCTTAATTTGTAACAACAGTTGAGCTCTAAGCCTATGCATCCACACTGCGTGAGCGTCCCGGGCTGCCGTCGGGAAGCATCACGACCTGGGCAGCTTAGAGAATCAGGAAGCTCTTCTTCCTCAGTTCCGGAGGCCACAGCAGAAACCATGGTGTCGCAGGACCGCCTCCCCTGAAGGCTTCTGGAGGGTCCTTCCTGCCTCTTCCAGCTTCTGGGCTTGGCTGTCGATCCTTAGCGTTCTGTGGCTTGTGGCCAGGTCACTCCCTTTTCTGCCTCTGTTGTCACATGGCCTCTCCTGCGGGTCTGTGTCCAAATTCCCCTCTTCTTATAAGGACACCAGTCACTGGACTCAGGGCCACCCTGACCCACTATGACCTTTTCTTAATGAATCCCATCTGCCAAGTCCCTATTTCCAAATAAGGCCGCAGTCACAGGTCCCCAGGGTTAGGACTTCAACATACCATTTTGGGGGAACACAATTCAACCCTTTCCAACGTCCAGGTAAGACTATATTCCGTGTATACCCGCACCTCTTCCCAGTGCCTGGGTGACGAAGGTAGGAAAGAGTTTTCATCTTCACTGTTGATGGGTTCACCCACCGCCCCGCCTGCCTTGGTCTCCTCTGTATGTTGTATGAGGAGGGTCAGTTAGATCAAGGGCAAATATTATCAGTGCTGATAAAATCCAATACAATTTTAGCTTTACCGACACTTGTAATTCCCCACTTTCCCACCTTCCTAAAATGTACGTTTCTGTTGAGTTGGAACATTCATATGGAAATGCACACAGATGGTAAGCGGATGTTTACAACACACGCCAGTACCCAGGTGACCAGGTAACCAGCACCAGGTCAGGACCAACTGACAGCCCCCAGACCCCTGTGGCCCCTGCAGTCTCCTCCTCCCTGGGCGGCTCCTGCCCCCGGTTCCCAGGGAGCGCATCCCCGCCCCCCGCCCCCCGCCCCCACCCATGCCGCCCGTGCGTCTGAGAGCTGCCTCTCCCGTGGCTCGCTGTTCTCGGGGCCAAGTCACATTCCATTGTGTGAGAACCTCCGGTTTCTTCATCCCTCTCCTGTTGATGGACTTGTGGGCGGTTTCAGTTAAAGGATGTTGTTAGTGGAGCTGCCCTGACCGCTCTCGTACTTCTGAGGGCTCATCTGGGGGCAGGGCTGTGCCAGGAGCACAGTGCTGGGTGGCAGGGTCGGGCTCTGGTCAGCTCGGCTTCAGTAGAGCTGCTGTCCGGGGCAACCATCCTGTGGTCTACACTCCAGCAGCTCATTCCAGGACAGGGTGTGGTGCCCAGGCTGGATGCCAATGTCTGTGACGGCCGTACACAGAGCCTGGACAGGTCACAGGCCATGAATGCCCTGTCCCTGTGGACCAGGCCAGGCCTAACCCCACGTCTGGCCCTTGGGGCCTCACTCCCTTTGTTTGCAGGCAGCAGCTCCCCTCTGTCCAGCTCTGGGCGCCTTGGTCTGGAGGGACAGCCGTGTGTGTGGCCTTGCGGGGGGAGGGGCCTGTGTCTGCACGTCTGTCTGGGGGCTGCTGCCCGCCCTGCAGGGACACATGGCCGCCTCTGCCCACCACGCGCTCCTTGTTCGTGCCACGGCCTGGGCCCCCTGAGGCTGCCACGCTCGGCCGCGGCTCTCCACCCCAGTGAAGCTGTTCCCGCACCTGCTCACGTTTGTTCGGGTTTGACAGCCTCCACTCTGGCCGGCGAAGCCGGTGCCCCTGTAGCTGACACGTCACGTTTTACTTTTATCACCAGCTCTCCTTCAAGGAGGAGAAAATTGAGGCTCCGAGGGTTTAAAGGTGAATCGGGAGTGGGAGGCCGGCCAGGGCTTGGTTCCAGGCTCTCGGACGTCAGGTCCCAGGCCTGTCAGGCCGAGGCTCGGCCAGCCGGGGACCCTGGACCCGGGGTCTCTGCTGGGAAGGCGCCCATGCTGCCCACTCCTCCCAGAGGCATCGCACGTGAAGAGGCTCTAAGTACCTGCACTACTTTTGCAAAGAACAGGGGGGGGTGTGTGTGTGTGCGCGTGTGTGTGTGTGCGTGCGCGCATCTCCCGGAGAAACCACCCCTGAGCAGCTGTTTGGAGGCCCAGGAGTTCCTCGTAGCCGAGGTGCGCGCACAGAGGCAGCTGCAGAAACACCTTCTGGCCAGCCAGCCTTTCTCACCGCAGAAACCAGAGCCGCCCCCCAACCCCAGCCTGGCCCGCCAGGGGGCAGCGCGGGCCTGAGAACAGGAAGTGCTGGAGGGCAGGGCCTCCCCTGGTGATTTCGACCTCAGCCTGCTGAGCCCTGCTCAGGCCCCGGGCTGGGGCCCAGGGGCGTGAGCGGGCAGCCTCACTGAACTGCCTGCCCTCCAGGCCCCGCCAAGGCCCCCCCCACCCCATGACCAGTGTGTCCAGCTGGGTGTGGCGCTCAGACGGGCGCCCTCTCGGCTGTCTTCCCAGTGCTTGCACTGCCTCTGGTTAGTGACACGGTGGTCCAGACCCACTGCCTGGCCCTGAGCAGGCCCTGCCCCTGGCTGGGGCGCCTCCGCACTAGGACCGCATCCAGCTGTCGTGAGCACCGGCCCAGGGGAGCCCACTTGCTACAGCCTCGTGAGGTGAGCTTCTCTGGGGCCAACACAGGGCAGGAGTCGCAAGGGACTTGACTGTGTGAGGTTATCTGTCCCTGGAACAGTTGTCCGATGTGGGAGGCGACAGGAGGGGCTGGCTCTTCCCTGACACCTCCTCCCTCCCCCTTCCCTCCAGGGCTGGCAGGCAGAGGGGCTACGGTGGTGTTCTCCGTGGTCCCCACGTGGCCACCGCATCGGTGGACCTGGGGCTCTGTGCCTCGTTATCAAAGCATGAAACCATTGCACGCTATTTCCACTCATCACTTTTACGAGGAGAGGATTTAAAGAGGCTCCGATGAAATGTTGTGCTCCCCTGGCCGCCAGAGAGGGAGCCATGGCCACGTTTATACTGCAACACAAGTGCTGCTACAGCCTTGCATGGTTAGCGGCCATCCCAGATTAATGTGTAAAATGCAGTTTTGTTGTCCATGACCCTGTACTGCATGTTGGTCTCCAGGACCAATTTATATATGAGTCAAACAGCGCCTCTCCTATATTTAATCTCTTTTGATGCTCCCGTCAGACACGCCACATGGATCCTGTACAGCGGGGGCTGGGCTGTGAGCCGCAGAGCTGCCTCCTTTGCTGAGAGAGGCAGGTGCCACCTCCTGTGGGCCCTGAGCTCCCCTGGGCCTCGACGTCCTCGCCTGTAACAGGGGGCACACCAGGAACACAGCAGGGCAGCCGGGCTGGCTGTTTCCTCCCTGAGCCACTGTGGGATTTAAGTACAGATGGGGTCGCTGGGTCGTTCTGGAACTCTGCATCCCGCTGGCCTGGTCTCATCACCTCAGCTGGTCGCTGGCGCCCAGAGTCCCCTTCCTGCACTTACCTCGGGGGAGGGCCCCACCTCCGCTCCGTATCCGGGGCTGCCCAGTGCCCTGCAGTTTGTCCACAACCTCAGTTGACCCCCCGCTGAGCCCTGGGTGTGACCCATCTATGTGTCCAGTAAGCACAGGGCCTAGTGGACCCAGGGGAGCTTCAGGCTCCAAACTCCTGCAGTTAACGTGTGCAGCCCAGCAGGGACGCTGTGCGGGGCTCCCGTGGGCTCAGAGCAGCACCCGGTGTCTCCACGTGGCCCCTGCCTGAAGGAGCAGGACCTCTGAGGGCCGTCCTGGCCTCTGCGGGTGGTGCAAACAGAAAACGTCCAGAGCGGCAGAGCCCGGTGCGCCAGGCCCAGGGGGGCCTCCTCGGCCAGCACAGGCCCCGTGACGGGGTGGGGGGTGGGTGGACGGGTCCTGCGGTTGACCTGTGAGGGTCTGAGCATGCAGGGGGCTCTCCAGCAGCTACTTCAGGTCCAGTCCTTGGTCTTTGGTGCATCTCCACGGCGCCCCCCCCCCCACGCCACTGGGAGTGATGAACAGACACCAAGTCTCACGTGGTTGATCACCTTGCAGGCCCCCAGTTGTAGGGCACTTAGGTTGTCTCCAATTTCATGGGTTACTTTTATAGTCAGAAAGCCATGGACTTTATTAATTGAAAAACAAGTAACAACCCATCACAGGCTTTTGAGAGACTCTCCCGAGCTTGTCAGCAGCAGGGCAGAGCTGTTGGCCCAGTGGAGGCTCGGGGCAGAGCAGCCGGGACCCCAGCTGAGGCTGCACGGCCACCCTGGGCTCTCTGCCCGACGGCACCATCGGGAGCCAGCTGTCCACCTTCAAGATCCACCATCACTGAGAGTAAGTGTCTTGAGGAAACGAGAGGCCAGGAGAAGACTCTGGGGGACAGAGGGGCTCGCCTGAGATGTGGGGGGGCGTTGTTGCCTGAGGAGCATGGTGCCGGGCCTCGGGGAAGGGTCTCTGGAGAAGGGGCTTCTCCCGCTCCAATCCTTGCTTCGCTTCCAGGGTCCACTGCAAGCCTTCTCCCCGGGGTCCAAGCGTCCCCATGTCCCCACGTGGAGGACATGGTTACCCCCGACCAGCTGAGCTCTTAAGCCCCCAGGAAAGGCTGGCCTGGTGCTGCCCAGTCAGAGGCTCCTAAGGGTCCGAGGCAGGGGGACCTCGAGAACAGCACAGCACCACCGCCTCCCACGTGCCATGGGCGCTGGCACACTTGAGCGCTAGGAGGATTCTCTTAGTTGGTCCCCACTGCAGCCCCGGGGGCTCGTCATCCTCGCCCGTTCAGACAGGACCCAGAGGCTCAGGGAGGGAATGGCCGCCCACAGAGCTGCGAGGCCAGCGTCGTGGCCAAGGGGACGGCCTGCCCCGGGCTCCCGGGTGGCTCCATGCGGCTGGCCTGGCCGTTATGCTGGGCCGCTACTGTCCATGGGCTCGAGTGGCCAGGGCACGGTCACTCCGGCTCCCCAAACACCCTGCTGTTTCACCGTCGGCCAAAACTGCCTGATTTGGGCAACCACGGGAGTTCACTGTCTTCGGCTGCTCCTGCAGCTGGGAATTCCTTTGCTTGACAAAATAAAAGAAAAAGGAAATTATTAACAATTCTGTAACAGTAGCAGGGAAGCAGGCAGGGAAAGGGGTAAATGGTAAGAAGTCAGTAAAACCTGCAGAGAGCGCAGTTCTGGCCCCCGCGCCCTGCTTTGCCCCCATCGAGCAGGTGGGGGGCTGTGCCGGCTCCCAGTGCCCCCAGCCTCGTCAGGACGCCCGCCCCAGCTGACCATGACAAATGTTTCCTTGGGAGCTTCTGGAAAAGATTATCCCCTTTGTTCAAATGAAAGCAAGCAAGTCATTTTTTCCGCAAACATCCTCCTGAACGGCAGCGTGGAGATTCTCCCTGGTGTTAGGGTCTCTGGGGGCCGTCCCTGAGCTATCGTGAAAGGGGCAGAAGGTGAAAAGAAGAAAAGAAACTCTGGTCTTCATTCCCACATGCCAGAGAAGAAACCAAGTCGGGCATCTCAAGAGCAGTTTGATCAGCTGGTTGTTTTTTACACCCTAAAAGGAAATTTTGCAGACCTGACATCTCCTTAAAAAGCCTCGAAAATAAGCTGGAATCGACCCCTACGCTCGGGATTGAGTTTGTTTTTTCATTCAGCAGGAAAAACAACATCACAGCAGTAGCCTTGGTGCTAAATATTTAATACACGGTTTAATAGATTTGAGCATCTTTTTTTACCTTGAATAAAAAGATGAGTGACGGACGCTTAAATACAGAAAGAAGAACTAGGGGCCTGTGTTCATGGTTGCCTGGGACAGAGCATTCATTTCCACTCTAATTTCATTCCTTAGTCACGTCCCCAAATTCCGGATGAGCTGGCAGAAAAGCATTTAAAACACAGTAGATCTTAAACTTTCAAGCAAATCTCTTCCCCCCCCCTGCCCCGACCCTTTGCTTTGGAACGCAAATCTGAGTCACTGCAATTATTTTTAAATGGAAACGACTTCAGACTTTCTTTGCAGTTACAGATCTTTGAATTGTTTTTAAATTGGTTTTCATGAAATTGACCATAAGAGGTTTGAGTCTCTTCTGAGTTAATTTTTCCACCCAACCATAAGTGAGCAACTTGTCCCCTGTGTCCTACTTTGAACAGCTGTCGCTGTGTCTCTTGGAGACCCAAGGGGAGGGGGATCAGCGGGTGTGAAGGCCCCTCGTGATCACCTGATGGCGGCAAATCGCTGACGGGTCCTGATGCTCTGGCTGTGGCTCACGGCGTGGCTGGTCGGGGCATGGGCAGGTCTGTGGGCGAGTAACAAGTTGCTGGGGGAACCCCTCCTTGGGTGTGGTCATCATGAGGCCCATAGCCTTCAGGGAAATCCTCCCCCAAAAGAAAATAGGTTGGTAGGAGTGGACAACAGGTGCTGGAGGTTCTGAATAGGAAGAGAGCGTGCTTTACCAAACAGATCCCCACCCCCGCAGGAGCCAGGACAAGCGTTGCCAAAACTGGCAGGAGATACTGACGGGAAGGTCTCGCTGAGGTGACTGCCAGGGAGCGGCCTCCTCTCCCTTCCAGAACATCTACCAGCCGAAAACCTGATATTAAACAGCTTAATATATCTCCTTAATGACAAGGTGCTCGCTGTCTGCCGTGTGAGTGATGGGAAGATTGTCCGAGACAGAAGGGCTGATTTCTGCCTCCTTGCCTGCGCCGGGTGAGTCCGGATCCACTGCACGTTTTGGAGGAACGAGCAAGTGTCTGTCCCCTCGGGTGTTTTGCCCCTGAGGTTGGCCTGGGGGCGGGAGCCAGAGCCTCGTCCCCGCGGTGGCCTCTGCCCCCGGGACATCAGGCCACCTGGTTAGGACAAGGGTCTTTGCAGAAGTGATGGAGTCAGGATCTTGGGGTGAGGTGGTCACCTTGGACTCCTGGATGGGCCCAAAATGCAGTCACGTGTGTCCCTGGTTTGGACACAGAGAAACCAGAGGAGGGATGTGGTGATGGAGGCAGAGCTGGGGCCGAGGAAGCTGGAAGAGGCTGGAGGGACCCCCCCCACCCCCGGAGCCCCTGGGGGGAGTGTGACCCTCCCATGCCCTGATTTTGGATCCTAGTCCTCAGAACTGTGAGGGATGAACTCCTGTTGTGTGAAGCACGTCTGTGGTCATCTGTTACAGTAGCTGCAGGACACCCATCCGTGTGCCTCCTGGGCCCCCAGCTCCTGGAACTAGGAGGAGCCATCCCAGGAGGCAGTGGGGATACAGACGCCGCCAGGCTCTCCGGTCCACGTGCCTCGCCCGGCTTTGCCGCTTCCCAGCGGGTGACCTGGCTACAGTGCCTCACCTGTGAGGTGGGTCTAGTCACACTGCCTGCCTTCCAGAGTCCTGACCTGCGTGCGTCAGTGTGGGTGGAACGCTGACAGCAGAGCCGGGTGCTGGAAAGTTCTACAGGAGGGTTTGCTGTCATCAATAGCTTATTGAATAATGGATAGAAGAGAGTCAGAGGAGGCTGGGTGCACGGGGACCCAGGGTAGGACCCTCAGGAGCACCGCCGTCTGTCTGTGAGCATCTCCAGGGCCGAGCGGCTACCTGCAGTGACACCTGAAGGTGTGCCTTTTGCGATTCTCACGTGGCCTTGGAAGTGCTCTCGTTCTTTCTGCCTCTGTCTTGTTGGGTCTGGGATGCTGGTCCTTCTGCATGACACACAAAAGGTGTATGTGTGGCCCACCTCTCTCTGGGCCTCAGTTTCCCATCTGGGCTCAGGGATCTCGGGGGCCCTTAGCTCTGACGACACGTTAAAGCCTTGTGACAGCTGTGTGTGCCCTGGGCAAATTGCACAGTTGCCCTTTTTCCAAAGTTTCACCCGACGGTTTGCTGTTCTCTCTCCTGGCTCCCGCATCCCCATTCAGCTGGCCTTGGCTCGCCGTGTGCAACTCGGCAAGTCCGTCTCTGCACACGTTGGTGGGGCAGCCAGCAGCAGGGGGTACGGTGGGGCTCTGCTCCCCCTGGCGGCGTCACCCCTGAGCCGTCTTACCTGCCCCACTTCACAGAGGCACCAAGGGCGCACCTGCTCCGTCGGCCTGGAGAGGGTGGCAGGCCTGTGTGAGCAGACCCTTCCCCACCAGCTGTCCTCCCCAGGTGTCCAGTGGAGAGAATATGGCCCAGCCCACTCCCCACCCCAGTCCCCCCATCTCAATCCAGGGGTCCCCTTGGACTAAAGCAGGGCCTTGGACCCCAGCGCTGGGCCCTGTATCGGGACCCCTCTGTTTGTGAGCTGACACCTCTCACTGGCTGTGTAGAGGTCTGTAGGACGGGGACACTTCACAGGGGTCGTGAGGACCCAGGGAGTGAACGCACGGAAAGCGCTTAGCAAGGCACTCAGCTCAGAGTAAGAGCCGGATAAATGTTGGCTTTTACTCCTTCATGGGTTTTGGTCATAAGCTGCCAATTTACTCTGTTTTTAATCAGAGCAAGTTTTCTGTTTTCCCACAAGTTAAAGAATGCTGAGATGTTGACAGTAGCAGTGAGACCAGCAGGGGGGCTGTTGGTCTATGGGAGGGGACGAGGGTCTGACAGCTGTTAAGAGGGGTGCAGCGGTGCAGACCTGCTGGGGGCTGGGCCAAGCGTCTGGCAGGAACTGGACACACTGGTGGGCCCTTCCTCCCACCAGGAGCCAGGACCTTTCTTGGGGACGTGGGGGTGGTTCTTGCAGCTGCACCTCTGGGGCTGCAGCCCCTTGTCCCCTGTGAGCCTAGGCACCTGACCTGGCGGCTGGCAGCCAGCGTCCTCCGGCCTCGCTGTGCGCAGAGGTGGTTCTGATCCCAGAGGAATCGCAGGCTTTCGAGACCCACGCCCGGAGCCATGTCTGACTTTGGGGCCTAAAGAAAGAGCCTAGGACTAGGTCAGACACCCGGGTCCTGACCCAGGGCCGGCCATTTCCAGCCGTGTGATTCTGCAGACGTCACTCCCCCTTTCCCAACCTCAGACGTCTGTGTCATTAAAACAGGGGCAAAGATCAGAGCCTTGAGGGGTGCCCCAAGGACAAATCGTGCAGCCCAGGGAGGGCACAGGATGCGCGTTGGGTTCTGCCCCCTCGGCTTATGTGAAAACAGAGGTACTTCTCTCAAAACGTTCTGCGTCACTTCTTAAAAGTGTAATGCATTTCAGCGTGACCAGATCTGGAGGAAACAGACGGAATTTCACAACCTCTCCAAGGTTGCTAAATCACTGTGTCCTTTGTGCTGCTTTGGTGTTGCCAAAGATTCCATATGCCTTTCCTGTTGCTGCGGTAAAAAATTACCACAAATTTAGTGGCTTAAAGCAACACAAGTTTGGTCTCTTACGGTTCTGGAGGTCCGAAATCTAAAATGGATCTGTGGGCTGTGGGCTTCTGGAGGCTCTGGAGTTGGCTTCCTGCCGAGGAATGCAGGCGCTTCTAGAAGCTAGAGAAGGAAACAGATTCCCCCCCGGAGCCTCCATCTTCAGGGCTGCCAGTGTAGCCTCTTCTGCCTTCAGATCTCCCTGTGCTTCCCTCTTATAAGGACCCTTTTGATGACATAGGGTCCATGCAGATAATCCAGGATAATCTCCTCATCTCAAGATCCTTAACTAAATCACATCTGCAAAGTTCCTCTTGCCATTTAAGGTAGCCGTATTCACAGATTCTGGGGATTTAGATCACAGATTTCCTGGGAGAGGTCAACATAGCAGTCATTCTCACTTTAGTATGAACAACCACAATCAGGTAGTATTGTGCTTCCTTCCGAGCTAAGGGAAGTCCCTCTAAAGGAAGGGGGTTTGGGTGTGGTCAGCTCTGGAGAGGAAGGAGAGAGGGACATGCAGGAGGCCCTGAGAACTGGTCCCAAGCAGCCTCTCACTAGGGTTTAGCGGGTCTGGGCTTTGAGGGTATCAGGGACCGCCCTCCAGTGCCTGCTTTCTGGTGGCCTTGGGGCTCCATCTGACTGTCTGAGCCAGGCGGAGTGTGAAGTTCCAGGGCCTTCCTGAGAGGAGGAGTGGACCCGAACCTTCCTCGGACCCTGGCCCTTCCCACTTCCACCAGTTTCTACCTTTCTTCCCGTTTTAACCCCAGTTGCCGTTGCCAAAGCCATCTTTCACTTCAACAGGCACCTAATCCGTGGTTTGCCTCATTCCTCAGCTGCTCTTTGACCAGGAAGTCAGCCTTAGCACCTTTTCATTTTCCTGCCTTGCAGTCCCGAGGCCAGGGTGCCCAACTGACCTCCAAGGCAGTGGGAGGGGGCCTCCAGGTGCTGGCCGCTCCACGTGTGAGGGCAGTGGGCCCCGGGAGGCTCCTCCCGTCCCTGGTTCCTCAGAGGTCTCAGTGTATCCCAGGGGAGGGGCTGCCACCGGCCTTGCTCCCTCTCAGTCAGTGGGGGAGGACCGTGACTCCTGGGCTCCAGGTGCCGTTCCAGGAAGTGCTGGTCCCTGGCCCCTGGGCTCCCCACCCCTCGTCAGGGCGAGCCCTGGGTGCTCAGCCAACTCCAGAGGGTCCGATAGCATCTCCTTTTCACATCTCCATGCCCCCTTCCCAGGAAGAAGCCTGGGGCAGGCCGCACCCCACACCTGCCCTCCTGCACCTGAGCACACCTTCCGCCGGGACACCTGGAGGAAGAAGAGGCTGCCAGGTGACCCGGTTCAGCCAAGTCCAGTCTCCTGCCTGGTGCTTTGGGTTCAGTAGTTTTCCAAAGTACCTGCCGTTCCCCAGTGCAGCCCAGGAAGAGGCAGGAAGGTGGCCGGCCCCCCATGGAGGGGATCATGGTCCACCTTCTCCCTACTCAGTGCAAGGAAAGAAGTCCCAGCCTCCCCAGTGGGACCGGTGCCCCTGGCCCCTGGCATCCCACAGACGCTCCCGGGTTGTCCCTTGCTCAGCACCGGGGCCCTGAGGTGTGCCAGCATCCTCCCCACAGCAGATAAACAGAACTCTGAGACTCCCTGAGTTGTCCCAGGCGTGAACTGGCTGGTAAGGACCTCCGCCAGTAGGTAAGCAGAGCTGCCTTCCTGTGAATGGCCCGGGGACGGAGGTCACCGGAAAACCCCAAGGCGGGAGATGGGAAGGAACCAGGAACTGTTCTGGAACCTGGTCACAGTGCCTTCAGGAAGTGGCTGGGCTTTTCCCAGAGCAGCAGGGCTCAGAGCCACCTGCATTCCACGTGTGTGACCTGCTCAGAGGGGTGGGCCAGGGTGAGGGAGAGGGAACAAAGGCCAAAGCACTGGTGATGGTGATGATGGAGATGGTGATGATGGTGATGATGGCCTGGCCGAGAAAGTGGAGGAAGGAAGGTCCACTGGGAGGGCAGGCAGAGCCCTGTTGGGTCAGGGGAGCCATGAGCTAAGTGGAGAGGCAGAGCCTGGGAGACAGAGGGCAGAGAAGGACCCAGGCCCCACCTTCCACCCAGTGAGGATATACGGGCAGACAGAGGGACGGTCAGAGGGAGCAGAGAGGCCTCAGAAAGGCCGTCTGCTAGATCTGCACTGTCCAGGACAGTAGCCACCAGCCACGTGTGCCTGTTAATGTGTAAGTTAATTAAAATAAAATGTGAAAGTCGGGTCCTGTGTCCAACATCTGGGTGTGCCTGTGAGGTATAGAGCATGTCCATCACCGAGGAAAGTCCTGCTGGGCTGGGGAGGGCAGTGCAGGCCACGCCGAGAAGCAGAGTCAGTGACCCGGAGCCCCTGGGTGGCGCGAGGATGGCTGATCCCCTGACAGCACAGGCGAGAGCTGTGCTGCCAGCCCCAGGCATGGCTCCGGGGCCTCTGAGGGCCCACAGCTTCGTACATTTTTGTAGGGTTCTCTTTGAGGGGCTCTGCCCCAGGAGCTGGTGGTGAGTTGTGATGTCTTTTCCGACGAAAATAATTCTTAATTCCACGACAGACTGAAAAAATAAAAGGCCGGGGACGTATCGGGTGGGGTTTGCAGGCTGTGCAATTGGGAGACGCTGCCTTGCGGGGAGGGCTGTTCTGGGTTCTGCAGGGAAGAAATCTGGCTTAAATCTGCACCAGCCCTTTTCCACTTAAAACGTCAAAGTCCGTAGAACCAGTGTTGTGTAGACAGTGCTTGGCTCGACCAGGGATTCTCAGTTGAGCCAACCACCACCTTCAATCTCAGAAATACCCAGCCCTCCAGCCATTGCAGACCCAGGGCATGGGCGGCTTCCAGTGAGGGAGGCTCACATATTTAATTCGACCCACAGTGTTTTTTAAAAAAGGAAATTTACTTGCCGGCATTTAAAAGTCAGGAGATTCCACCAGGAAGCCTGGACTTGGTTTCCTTGATGTCTCAGGAGCCCTGGCTAGCGTGGCCTTCCCTCCTCCCGGGTGCCGAGCAGTCCCCGCCCTAGGTGCCAGCCCCCTGCAGGGTCTGTGACTGGGAAATGCACGCCAGCCACCTCCAGCTCAGCCGGGTTGACTAGGTGGCCTGTGCCTCGGTCACCAGCAGCCATCTGCAGGGTATCCCTAAGTGGCTCACCAAGGAACTGGTGCAAGGCCAGGGTTGTCCCCAGCCAGAGTCCTGCCCAGGCCGGAGTTACACCGGCTGGAATTGTGAACGCTGGTCTGTTCGCAGAGCCACAAGCTGGTTCCTGGAAAGGCTGATTCAGGTGACGTTTGGGGAAGCACGGGGAAAGGGGCATGTCCCGTCAGGAGCTCATAGCACAGGGAGTGAGGGACCCCCAGTGGATGTGCCACCCGCTGGACCGAGGCCTGGGTCTGGTCCTCCCCGCGTGGCCTCGGTTTCCTGAGGGTGGCTCTCCAGTACTCAGTACCTGTGCGTGTGCGTGTGTGTTTAGCAGTGACGTCGGCTGGCAGTTGGGTCCAGATGCTCGGGGTCGGGGGGTCTCTGGCCAACTCGAGCTGCATTTTGGGGAGTAAGGACTCAGGGAAGACAGGCTGGGAGAGTTACCTGGGGAAATGTGGTGAGTCTCCTGTCGCTGGCGCATTCAGGCCCATACTGGACAGCCTCCGCCTTGAGTGGGAGGTGTGGGCCAGATCATGTGAGGCCCTTGACTCTCGCCCGATCTGTGTTTCCCAGCTCAGGAAAGACCGCTGGCATTTGGTAAATTCTTATGAGGTTGAGGGTTGGGTTTCCTCCCTGGGTGCCGCCAGGTGGCCACCTGGGGAAATTGTCCCCGGCGGTGGAGGCAGGGCACGGAACGGACCTGGATCTCATGCAGGGAGCGTGTTTGCTCCCAGATGACTTTGGACAGTGGGCACACGTCCCAAAATGTGAGGTCAAACACTGGCCCTCACCGTGTTTGCCCCCAGGCGCCTGCTAAGCACTGATGTTTACAGGGTGACGTCCACCCTTCAGCAGAGCCCTGCACGTGGCCTCCTGCCCCTTGGCCGGGCGGAGGGGCTGTCTGCCGCTTACGGTGGGGCCCAGCACATTAGAGCCGACAGGCTCCTGGCGCTCCTTAGTCCTCACATCCTGGGGGGACGTGGAGTCCGGGGAGGGCCAGGCGGTGCCCCCCTGCCCACACACACTGCGATGGGGGCGGCCAGTGCAGCGCAGGGCTTCCCGGAGGTGGTGTGGGGCGGAGCACACTGCTGTCTGCTCACCAGCCTGGGAGGGGAGGGACCAGCGGTGGCCGTGCTCACCGTGGCGCCGTGGAAGGCTCGTGAAGGAGCGGCCTCGGGCGGCGGGGGGACGTGCGCTGAGAGCTCGGGCAGCAGCCCTCACAGTGCGGAGCGTGGCGCTGTGCTGCGAACCCCGTGGGCGAGGCTGCAGCGCTGCTGAGCCTTCACGGTGCTCACGTGCGCTCCAGCGGGGCCGTTACCCAGACTCCAAACTCCTTTGACTGAGGACTCCTTTCGTGCTGGGCGCCTGCGGGCCTGGTGGGGTGGGACACACATTTGGGAACGCCGACTGAGCCGCTGGGAGACATGGAGGGAAGGTTTTTCCAGGGAGATGGAACAGCGGAGCGGAGGCCTCAGAGCAGAGGCCCAGGAGACAGTGTGGTGACCTCACCTCCACTCAGGGACATGGTAAGACCCAGGGCGGGGGCGGAGGCAGGCCATTCGTCTTGAACGCCAGGGTGCCCTGGGGACACGGACAGCGGTCACCTCGTGGGCTTCAGAGACGGGTCCTGCAGTCCTCGTGCCTCCTGCACACCCCCGGGGAGCCCTCTGTCCAGGCAGCGGCCGGGCAGCGAGAGCAGGTTGGGGTCCGTTTGCACAGCCTGACCCGGGCCCCGGCTCACACCCGGCGAAGCCGCTTGCTCAGCGCGGGTCCTCCGCTGCCTGGCCACCCTCGCCAGCGGCCTCTCCTGAGAAATCTGCGTTTGGTGGCCTGGATGGTGGGCGGTGGGGGGGGGGTGTTGATCATCATTTAATGACCAGCCCCTGTGGTTATTAAAGCCTGATGGGCAGAGTCTGCCTGTTTCCACAGTGCAGACACTTCTAGGCTTCAGGCTCCCAGCACGAGGTCGCAGAGGTGGGCTGGGAACAGGTGTCCCAGCACGGGTTTCCACCTGCAGACAAGAGGAGCAGCCTCAGCTCAGGAACTAGCTGGGACATCGTGAGATCTAAGTGGTTATTCTTAAATGCAACTTATTTAGCTGTAGGTTTAATTTTTTTTTTTTTTTTTTGGCCGTGCCACACAGCTTGTGGGATCTTACTTCCCCAACCAGGGATTGAACCCGCACCCTCGGCAGTGAAAGCTTGGAGTCCCAACCATTGGACCACCTGGGAATTCCCTATATAATTTAATTTTTAACGATGACTACATCTAACGACTTGTTCCCAGAATCCTTGGGAATTTGACTGTCAGCTCCCCGGAGTTGGTACGAGCCACACGCCCCCTTCCACTGGGAGGATTTCTCTTTGATAAACTCCTGTTTTGTTCCATTTTCTCCAGGCAAACGAGGGAGCAGGAGACACCCCCTGACTTCTTCTATTTCTCTGATTACGAGAGGCACAATGCAGAGATCGCTGCCTTCCACCTGGACAGGTGAGCCCTCCCGCCGGCACCCTCGTGGCATTGTCACCCCATGGCCGTGCCCTGCTGTGTGCCTGGCCGACAGGAGTTGCCCAGGTGACCCAGGGTAGAGAGCCGGCCGTCGGGAATAAAGGAGAGAAAAGAGGAGACTCACAGGGCATCAGCCTCTCTAGCAAGACCGAAGGTCATGAGTCTCACAAAACTGGGCCCCTTCCCTCCATGATCACCTGTCTCAGGGCAGCTCTGCCAGCAGAACGCAAATTCCTTCTGGCCTCACAGGCCCCTTGCTGCTGGGGAGGAGGGTAGGCAGCCGACGTCAGGGGTCTGGGACTAACGGAGGAGAGTGAGGTGTCCGCTCAGCTCCGGTGGGAGCGGCTGGAGGGTACGGAGGTGAGGACTCCTTTCCCTGTCCTTCTGCCAGGATCCTGGACTTCCGCCGGGTCCCTCCCGTGGCCGGCAGGATGGTCAACATGACCAAGGAGATCCGGGACGTCACGCGGGACAAGAAGCTGTGGAGAACCTTCTTCATCTCCCCAGGTAACCTCACTCCCCAGGTAACCTCACTCCCCAGGTAACCTCATTCCCCAGGTAACCTGCCCCTGCACCACGTGCGGCGCTGGCTTCAGCTGCTGTGTTCCGAGTCACCGCGTGCCACACACCCTAAGTCTAAAAGTTGCCAGAAGGGTCTTGATCATTCCTGACTCCGCCCCCTGGGCTGGCATAGATGCTGTTTCTACCAAAGGCAAAAGGAAATTCGCAGCCTCTTGGGGGGTGTCCTCCAGGTGGTCCAGCCAGAGGGGAACTCCGTTCTTTGGACTCCCCCAGATTTAAAACACCCCGGAAAGGCCCTCTCACAGTGGCAAGGGCCGTGCTGCCTCCCCCTCCTCCACCGAGTGCCGGCGGGGAGCAGCGACTTCACCTGGTCCCCTGGAGGGTTGGCCCTGGTTCCCCTCGCACTCGGGTACCCTGCACGCTCCATGTACCATGAGGTGCTGACATTTATGAAAACCTCCAAGACTTCATATTATAAACCTTAAATGCACACGTAAACGTAAGTCACGCTCTGCTGAGTTACCTGCCCCAGCCTGTTCAGATGTGGCGCTTGGGGCTCCACGATCCGCCCGTCCCTTTCCCAAGCACTTCCTTTGCGCCAGGCCCTGCGCTGAGCTGTCCCAGGCGCCCACACTCACTAGGCTTGAGCCGTGGGGAACTCTCTTGTATTTCATCTTGGAACATTTTGAGTTGTCCCGGTGACGCCGGCAAAGCAGAGTGGAGTGGCCCAGCTGGGACACCGAGATCCACAGAGAGTGGACCTCGCCCCCCGCTCCCCTGCAGGAATGCCTTGGCCGTGCCTGGCACCCACCCCAGTTAGTACATGCCGACAGAAGCCACATGAGGCCCTGGATTGTCTGTGTCTGAGGACCTGCTGGCGAATAAAAGCCCGGCCCAGAAGCTCCTTTCTCATAGATCGATGTTCGGATTGACATACTCGGCACGCTTCCCGGCTGCATTCCTAAATTCATCAGAATTGAGGCCCACACGTCCTTAATTTCATGAAGCTCCATCCTTGTCATCCAGTGCTCACTGAGAGCCTCGACTGGTTCCTCCTCTCAGAGCCCATAAAGAGAGGAAAGTAGGGCAGAAACCCACCCACCCGCCCGAGGCAGGAGGGTTTTCATTCCCTTTTGCGTCAGTGTCTCACCCATGTGACCAGAAACCAAAGGGCAAAGTGAGAGCCTTTGTGTCGGGAGGGGTCTCTGAGGGCTTTCCGGTCGCCTTGCCTGTGCCCGAGCTGTGTGGATGGGTGGGACAGGCCTGTCCGGGGGCGTGTGCCCCTGCCTCCACCATGGCACAGGTGGGAAGGTTCAGGTGACGCAGCCACAGCGGCAGGAGCCCCAGCGCGCCGAGCACCCGCGTGGGATTCCTCGCTCCGGCCCTGGGCTGGCCCGTCGTTTCCACATCCCCGTTTTTAAATGGCTTAACTGACGTTTGGAGTCTGAACTATCCCCATGGTCGAGATGGTGACCGTGTCTGTCCCCCAGAGTCCCCTCCTGCCCCTGCGTCCCCCAGATGGCCTGGGACCCACCTTCTATCTGTGTGGAGATAGATTGCTTCTGCCAGTGGAGGGTGGGTGGCGTTGGGCATGTTCTTTGTCTTTCCCTCGACGTGGTTATTTTGAGAGTCACCCACACTGTTGCCTGTCCCCACATTTTCTCTTTCATTTCTGAGCTCTGTCCCGACAGCTGAGGGCCCTGAGCAGAAGGGATGATGTAACTTGCCACAAGGAAAGGGAGGGATTGAAGTTTGAAATCTCGAGAAAGGGACACAAATCAAGGGGTTTCTGTGCTGGATTTCACTTCCTCTGGGGCAGAGGGGCCTCCAAGCTGATGCCTGCGCTGTGTCCTCCTGGGGAAAGGCAGCCTTAGCCTGGGCTTTGAGTGGGGACTCCTTTCTACAACCAGAAGATGGAGTCAGTCGTTAGCCTAAGCAGATGAGCTGAGATGCGGGCGTCCACCCTGTCCTCCGCACGAATCGTGACTGTCGGTCTCCCTGGTTGTCCCCGAGTGCACGGCCTGATGCTGACGCCCTCCCTCACCCTGAGCAGAGCCGTCACCCTGCGGTCGGTCCCGGCAGCTGGACCCACTCAGGTTCCCAGCTCCCAGCTGCTCTCCCAGGCCCCGCGGGTTTATCCGAGAATCCTGCTTGGCGCCCGAGTTCCCCGCCTGGGTCGCGCTCCTGAACCCTCTCCTCGGAGCAGCTGGCTGCGGGCTCAGCTTGGCCTGCCACTCCTGACACCCACCCTCTCTGACCAGACTGTTTCTGTTCCCACCGCCCCTGCTCTGTCAGCCAGATTTCTTCCTGAAAGCCCTGCGAAAGGTTTGGTTTTCTCTTAAGCAGCAGGATAACAGGAGCCAGCTTTGATCTCATTTTGGAAAATGAAATCTGTTGGGATTCATTTGGACCACTTTGGCTCTGCTTGCACTTCTGCACCCATTGGAGGCCAAAATCGCCATAGATGCCGAGCTTCCCTGGAGACTTTAATCCACGCCAACTCCCTTCCGCCTCCAGGGGCCTGAGTGGAGGGCAGGGAGCCCGAGGGGGTGAGAGGTGGAGGCGGCCCTCCTGCCGGTGGGCCCGGGGCAGCAGTGAGTGGCCGGAGGTGCAGGGCTACGTTGGGCTGTGGGACAGCTGAGTGCCTGCCACTGCGGGGCTGCGCGGAGGCCAGCAGCTGGAGCCCACGTCTTCTACGGAACACGTTTCTTGTGCTTTCCCGGCAGATTTCTATGGACGTGCCTCATATCCCGAGCTCAGCCCGCGTCCTCCTGTGCAAATCTGTGGGCTTCTACAGGGGCCCCGTGTGAACCCCCCAGGAGCCTCTCCTGCCCCCTCCCAGCCACTCAGCCCCACTTTTAAATCGGCTCTTTTCCTGCCATGTCGGCCGCTGTCTGGCTGGGTGGTCACTGGGCCTCTGTCCACACACTGTGGTCAGTGTCCAGAGTCCCACTGAGGGCCAGAGGGGTTCCCAGAACTGCACCCGGGCATCCTCAGGCCCCTCCCCAGAAGCCCTGCCCCACATGACATCTTGGCAACCTCCAGCCGGCAAACCCCTGAAACATTCAGAGAAGGGCGTGCCTGGACCCTCCGGGACCCTCAGGCTGGCGGATGTTGGGACCTCCTGATCCTCTCAGAGACGAGGCTCCCTGCCCAGGCAGCGCATCTCATCCAAGTCCTCTGGGGGTTGGAGCAGGCAGGCCCTCCTGGTGACCTGGCCCCGGCCACCCCAAGCTGTCTGTCTTGAGTGTCATTATTAAGATGAGCCAGGACTACCTCCTCAAGCCCCCTTCTCTCCACGTGCAGGGCACTGCCGTGACCGGCCCCTCACTCCTCCCTCGGGACACAACTTTAACACTTAGCCTCAAAACTGCTGCAGTCCCCGTTCAGAGGAGACCGAGGCACAGAGAGGTGAAGGGCCTCCCCCGAGGCTGCACAGCTGAGAAGCGAGAGGCTATGGGCTATCGGAGCCCCACCCTGGACGTCCCTTTAGAGACTGGGTTTGGGTCTCTGATGAGGAAGAGGCCGTGGGCCCAAGGGACTGCCTCTCTTTTCACATGAATCCATCTAAAGCCAGCTTAGGCTATTAGAGGGACAAATTCCAGGGCTCAGAAAAGTATTTTCCTCCTGAAAATGGGCTGAGATTGAACTGTGTCTACACAGACGAGATCTCAGGCTGATCTTTCTTTGATCGCCCGACAGTCATGACTCAGCAGCAGCTGCGAGACCCTGAGGTGGGGGAAGCAGGGGCTGTGTGGGAGCTGGCTCCCATCCCCGTGTCCTGACCTGGCTGAGACTCTTGAGTGTTCAGAGGAACCGCCAAGCCTGTGCTTCCATTCCAAGGGGTGTGACTGCTGCCTGTAGCCAGAGAAGGTCACAAGTGTCACTCGGGCAGGATGTGCAGCAGGAGGGGGGACCCCTGGCCTGGAAACCAGCCATTCGCACAGGGAAGGGGGCTTGCAGTGGTGCCTGGGGCTCTGGCCCTGTATTTCTCCACACCCCAGTCTCGGGGTTTGTTTCCCCAGCAAAGGAAGGAAGTGATGGACCCTGAGAACATGGTTCCGTTGGTAAATGCACAGACGGACCCACCGCACCCAGCACTGAGGTATGGCTGCGGCCTGCTCCCCGCCCAATGCTTCTCAAATCACTCTTCTTTGTGGGGATATAATCCACACGTCGTAAACCCAACATTTGAAGTGTGCCGTTCAGTGGTCTTTAGTACATTCTCAGTGCTGTGCAAGTCACTACTATCTGATTCCAGGACATTTGCTCACCCCAAGAGAAACCCCGTGCCTATTCAAAGTCACCCCCACTCTGCCCTGGCAGCCGCCAGTGTTTCCGCGTGGATTTGCCTGTTCCCAGTGTTTCACGTAAGCGGTGCCTGGCTTCATCTACTGGGCATAATGCTCGTGGTTCATCCACGTGCTAGCAGGTGTTACACTTCATTCCTTTTGTGGTTTGATATTGTTCCATTTTATGGATGAACCACACTGTGTTGATCTGCCCATCCCTTGACGAGCATGTGGGTTGGTTCCACTCTGACTGCCGGAATGGCCTGTTGTGAACACCTGTGTGCAAGTGTCTGTGTGGATGTGTGTCTTCATTCCTCTCGGGCGTGTGCCTCGAGTGGGATGGCCGGGTCATGTGGTAGTTCTGTGTCCAACTTTCTGACTTTTTCACAGCAGCTGCACCATTTGACATTCCCACCAGCACTGTGTTAGGGATCCAATTTCTCTACACCCTCAACACACTAGTTATTATCTGTTCTTTTGATCAAAACTATCCTACTGGTTGAGAAATTGTGGATTGGATTTGCATTTCCCTGGTAACTAACGGTGTCAAGCATCTTTTCGTGTCCTTGTTGGCCATTTCTATATTTTCTTTGAAGAAATACCCTTTGAACTCCTTTGCCCATTTATTGATTGGGTTGTTCATCTTTTCATTACTGAGACGTAAGAGCTCTTCTGTGTGCAAATACTGGATGCTTATTAGCTTACGGTTTGCGAGCATCTCCCCCCCCGGCTTAGTCTCACTTTTTTTTCTTGGTATGAGGGCCTTTTTCAAGCCACTGGACAGAATCTCCACAGACTCCAGACTTAGTTTCGAGGGTGACGAGAAAGAGCTCGGGTTCAGATCCGAGCTCTAAGTCCCGAGCTGTGTGGCCCCGTGGTCTGTGATGCGGGGTTGGAGCAGGCGGCTGAGGTCAAGCGTGAGAGTGTGGGTGAGCCCTGCCCAGGGGAGGGCCGAGTCGGATGTGGTGCAGACACGCTGGCCCAGGACGGATGCCCGGGAGGGGCCGCACGGGGACACTGCCTGAGGGGCCCCGCTGACGGCGTGTCCTCCACCCACAGCCAACAACATCTGCTTCTACGGGGAGTGTTCCTACTACTGCTCCACGGAGCATGCCCTGTGCGGGAAGCCAGACCAGATCGAGGGCTCGCTGGCTGCCTTTCTGCCTGACCTGTCCCTGGCCAAGAGGAAGACCTGGCGGAACCCCTGGCGACGCTCATACCACAAGCGCAAGAAGGCAGAGTGAGTCGGGGGCACGTTGGGCCGGGGACTCCAGGATCCTGACTCCCTGGGATCTCCAGAGGGCTGGCTTCTGCCCGACCTGCAGCAGGGAACAAGCTCGGTGTGAGGAGCGGCGGGGCCAAGTGTGTGGGAGCAGATGATCAGTTGGGCCCCTCACTTGGGAACTGGGTGCTCACTGGCCACTGGGATCTCTCCGTGTTAGGACGAGGCTTCAGACCCCTGCTCTTCTTGCAAGAGAGACACAGTCCCTCCAGCCACGGAGACGTCCTTGCAAGTGTGCTGTCCAGCACCCCCCCCCAAATACGTGGCCTCCGCGTGGTGTGGCTCCATCACCTCCCAGCCCCATGCTCCTGTTAATGCAGCCTCAGCCCACCGCTGGCGGGTACCATCTGCAGACACTTTGTTCTGCGGTGACACCTTTTCTCACCCGGTCCCTCTTGCTGCCCCGTGAACCCGGTGTACTGAGCCGGGCAGCCCCAGAGGTTGGTTGGGTCCTCCTTGTCTACAGAGGAGCCTGCCCCTCTCATGCCGGCTCCCCTGCAGGTGGGAAGTAGACCCTGACTACTGCGAGGAGGTGAAGCAGACGCCCCCCTACGACAGCAGCCACCGCATCCTGGACGTCATGGACATGACCATCTTCGACTTCCTCATGGGTACGTCCGGGGCCACCGGCCTGCCCTGGGAATGCCTGACACAGATCCAGCCACCGTGGTCCTGCTCGTACTCGGTTCTCCCGGCTTGGAGGCCAGACGGGGGAGGGAGGGGACGCCTCTGAGCTGCACACAGGCTCCCAGCAGGCTTGTCCCTACAGGAAACATGGACCGCCATCACTATGAGACCTTCGAGAAGTTTGGGAACAAGACGTTTATCATCCACTTGGACAATGGGAGAGGGTGAGTCCTTCCAGACGCAGGGAAGGGCTGGCCGTGTCCCCACCCAGACCTGGGGGAGCGGGCGCTCCGTGGGGAGGGACGGCACAGCCCCCAAAGGCCCCCCTATGTGACACAGGGTTCTGGCCAGGACTCCTGTGAGCCTGTGAGCTGGGGAGACTGAGGCCTGGAGTGGGTGTGTGTGCAGGGGACAGGCCACTCCAGTGGTCAGAGCTGCAAGTTCTCAGACGCCTCAGGGGAATCAGCTCTGGGCACCTAGGCAGTTAACGTCTGTGGGTCACTCGTTCCCAGCTGTAAAAGATGCCCCTGCAGCTAGACCCTAGGCTGACCCGCCCTCGAGCCTTCTTTACTCAGCCTGCCCAGGACCTCTCACTTTTGAACTTCTGCTCAGTCCAGTGGCCAGAAGGTCAGGCTGCTTTCAGGCACCTGCCTCGTCCCAGGCCCTGCACCTGGGGCTGGACAGCAGGGGCCAGGCCGCACTGCCAGGCCCCCACGGACCTCGCAGCCTGGCAGGGCCCACGCGGGTACCGCCTGCTCTGATGCTCCTGTCCCCGTGCTTGGGCTCTGCGCACGGTGTCCCCCTGCGAGCGGCCTCTCCACAGCTCTGCTCTTCTTCCCGCAGGTTTGGAAAATACTCCCACGACGAGCTTTCCATCCTGGTGCCTTTACAGCAGTGCTGCAGGTGCGGCTCTGCCCCTCCCCGAGGGCCCCACCCCTGGGCTGGCCCTGTCACTGTGCAGGAGGCCGGACGCAGATCAGGCCAAGCCTTCCCGTCCCCACCCCGGCAGTTCCCAGAGCTCCTCCCAGGACCCAGCTCCTTGTCACCGTACTAGCCCACCTTGCAGAGGAAGACACCGAAGCCCCGGGCTCCCACTCTGCCACCCTTCTCGGGGCTCCCAACCCAGCCCCTCCTTTAGCAGATGGGGAAACAGGCCGTGGGGCTAAACAGCTGCTCGGCTCCGGGGCAGCTCCGTGTCGCCCGGCCCAGACAACGAGCAAGCCAAGCCGGGGCTGCCTCCCTCCCCCCTACCATCTGCCGGGAATAACGGGGGCCCGTTGGACACCGCTGGGCCCACACGGGCCCCTCTTGGAGGCAGGACCCTCACCGCGTGCTTCTGAGAGGCCGGGGCTGGAGTGGGCCAGGGGCCGAGCCGGCGCCCCTGCTCGGGGCAGCTGCAGCTGACGGCCAGGCTCCTCCTCCCAGCGCCGGCCTGACGTCGTTCTCCCCGCAGGATCAGGAGGTCCACGTACCTGCGGCTGCAGCTCCTGGCTAAGGAGGAGTACAAGCTGAGTCTGCTGATGGCCGAGTCTCTGCGCAGGGACCGCGTGGCCCCCGTCCTGTACCAGCCGCACCTGGAGGCTCTGGACCGGCGGCTGCGCGTCGTGCTGCAGGCGGTCAGGGACTGCATGGAGAAGGACGGGCTGCACAGCGTCGTGGAGGACGACCTAAGCCCCGAGCACAGAGCCTCTGCCAGGAGGTAGTGACCGCGAGCCGTGGCCAGGCCAGCTTCCGGGGCACACGGGCCAACGCAGGAGCGGACGGGCTGCCCGGGGACGCGCGTTCCTCACTTTGCAGACCAGGGCGGGCCGGCGGGAGCACGCTACCCCCATGGACAGAGGCGGCCTGGCGGTGGGCCACCACCCTTTTGTATGGAAAGGAAGTCTTTATTTACTATTTTGTATTTATACCTGGTGTAAATGTACATAAATAGAGACACCTCTGCAGACCCCGACCACCCAGCAAATCCCACGGAGGGCCGCCCAGCAGGGCCAGGTGCTCCTGCGAAGGGCTCCCACTCTGGACCGAACGTACAGTAAAAACTCTCCTCGCTCCCCGGGGCTGAGAGTTGTCTGGGGCTGCAGGAGGCTCCTGAGGCTGTCACGGACTCACGTCGACAGATGAACACCACGTAGGCTTTGGGCGACGTGAAGGACCCATTTCCTGGCTGCCCAGGCTGTCTTCACAGCACCTTCTGACTTGCTTCGGAAGCCTGTGCACGTGTGTGACACGGGCATGTGGCCGGGCAGCTGGTTACTTTCACGGCATTTTCGTGGAATAGTTTGCAATGTGGTAAAAGTGCAATAAAGATTCAGCAAGTGTGTGCTGGGGCCTCGCTGGGGTCTGGGTCCCTCACTCCGTGGTGCTCAGCTGCCTGCCCACCCGCCCTCCAAAAGAGTGAGTCCTAGAACCAGGTGTGGCCCAGTGTCCAGGCTGGAAGGAGGGGCTTGGGGTGGCGGGGACGGCCTGTCCCGCTCTTGGTGCGGCTGCTCCCAGGGAGCTGAGTGGAGATCCCTGAAGTCACATGTGGGCCCCAGAGCCTCTACAGGCCTGGCATCACATGGGCACCGTGTTTACCCAGCAGGAGCCAGGACAGTGGTGGCTGGACTGGCCACGGGGACGGCGAGGGAGGGGCTGAGCCAAGGGTGGCCTGAGAGAGCCAGTCCCCCAACGCCCTGCTGGAGGGAGGGGACACTGGCCGCCTCCCAGCCCGAAGGCTGGGGCGTGTGGGCGGGGCCCAACCCTGGAGGGAGCCTGCCGGACGGCGAGGACTCACGTGAACCTCAGTTCGTGGAGCAGAGAAATCACAGCCCCTGTGCCTTTTACTAGAGGTTCCCTCACCTGCCACCCCACAGATCTCCCCACGCGCACAGGAGGGGAGACCATGTGGGGATGCGGGGAGGACACGGCCGCCTGCAAGACGGGAGAGAGGCCTCACCAGAAACAACCCCAGAACAGAGAGAAGAGTCTGTGTTTCAGCTGCGCCGTCTGTGGTGTCCTGGTGCGGCACCCAGGGCATGATCAGAAATACGCATGTGGTCTTTGTCCCCCATTGCTGGCCCAGAGCGTCTCAGTCCCTCAGACTCCCTGAGCTAAAGACAAAAGAAGAAGGGTGTGGGGGAAGCCAGTTATGGGGGTGACGAAGAAGAACAGAAATGAGGGTGTGGTGGTTACGTGGATTTAAATCTGTGCTTCTCCCCAGTAAGAGTCTCTCCTGATCCAGAGTCACCCCCGTTCAGGTACAGAGAGAGAGACACTTACAGAGGGAGATTTCCTTAACCATGCGAACGTCCCTCCCAAAAGGGCAATTTCTGCGCCATTGTTTCTCAAAATAATCAGCTCAAAATAATCGTTATGCCAAAGAGGCACACGTTAGGTGACATCTGCTCCCCCTCAAAGGCCAAGCAGTGTCACAAAGGAGGTTCCGAGCTCTGCAGAGCTGCCCAAGGGGCCCAGAGCTGGACAGCAGTTAAAGCCATGGAGACAGGTTCGTTCAGCAGCATTGCAGTGGGGACAAACAAAGGCCTCAGTGCAGAACTGGCTCAATTCCCAATGCAGCCTGGAAGGTAGGGATTGACAGCCAAGGAGCAGGGGAGGTGGGGGATGGGAAATCACTGCATCAGGGGTTCTGGCTAAACCAGGATTCTCGGTGATGGCGGGCCAGGGGTCTCTCGTCCAACTGAGTTAACAGGATTCTTGCTACAATTGGGTGATGCAAAGCCAGACACGGGAGTCGCGGCCTCGCTGGGAGGAGCTTCGGAGGAGCCTGACTGACACCTCTCGGGTAGCACAGGGTCTCGTCCCCTTAGCACACAGCAAGCAGTGCTCTCAGAGGCTCCAGAGCTGGGGCAGCGGCCGAGACACCAGTGGGAAGCCGGGAGGTGAGGCTGGGAGAGACAGACAGACATGCAGCAAACAGACTGTGCACACACACCTCGAGGCCCGAAGGACGCTGCCGGGGGGTGTGGGACCAGGAAGAAGTCAAGAAAAAGGAAAACGGGACGGGGGATGGGACCCCGGCACGATGATGAAAGTTACCAAACAGGGCTCGGAGTACAGTCCCCAGGAAAACGGGAACAGCGAGGACCCAGTCCTTCTGTGGGAAAAGGCTGTGGCCTCGTCAGGGTGAGGACAGGCCTAGAACGGCAGCTGGGAGAACAGGTTACTTCCGGGAGACAGTCACACAAGGAAGGAAACACAGTCGAGGACGGTCTGGCTCGGCCGTGTTGAGGTTCACAGACATGGCCCTGTCAGCAATCAGCACTGTTTCCCCAAAAGGAAAATGTGATGCAACTGAATTGGGAGGGGCTGGTCCTCTCTCAGGTAAGAAGTTGGTAGGTATTTTGTAAAACTTAAAAATGAAAAGCCTGTCATTTAGAAACATGGAGGTAATGCACAAACGAGACAAAGAACAACACACCCAGGGAGACTTACAGAAAGTGATTTCTCTGGGTCTTTGCTTCGGGAACAGGGGTGAGGTGGGCAGGGGTCTGCTCTTGTCCATGATCTGATCTGTAGTGTTATTTGACTTTTAAAACTGTGTTTATCTATTACTTTGATACGAATTCAAACAGCAGGTAAAGCTGCTGGATGGGAGGAGAGATAGGGGCAGGGCCTGAGCTGTGAGCCCAGCAAGACCGGCACGCCGCCAGCCCAGGGCCCTCCTGCCTTGTCCCGTGTGCTGCTCACGACAGCCGTGCAGGTAAAATCTGAATTCCATTCTGCCCATTTTCACCATATAAACCGAGGCCCAGACAGGTAAAGGGACTTTCCTGAATTAACGCAGGAGCCTGTGGTGTTTGGGACCCAGATCTGCAGAGGGAGGGGCTGAGGGGGCGAGGGTGGTGGAGGAAGCCTGGAACAAGATGAAAGAAAAGGTTTTCGGTTAAATACCTCTAGGTGAAAGTCTGCTTCCCCACAAGAGTTAGGCAGCCTGCTTGGCCCACAGTAGGACAGCACCTGCCACAGGGCTGAGGAGAAAGGGTTAAGAATTCAAACATGATTAAAAAAAACAGCTGGGGGAAAATCAAAACAAAAACCCTCCTTCAGTCGGCCTGGGGCCTGGTTGTAGAGAATCAAGAGGCAGGAGGCAACCCCTCTGAGGGCAGAGACCACTTCCTGAATTAAAACAGGTAAATGACTAAATAAATCAGTATATAGCTGCGGACGCGTGCAGGACCCCTGCCCCGTGGGCCCGAGGGACGGAGTGTGTCAGTGGGGCTCCAGGGATGCAGGTGGTGGGCTCACCCTCACTCCCAGGCCCCACCCACAAGCCTGAGACGGATGAAGGGCAGGGAGGCCCGAGGAGGGGGCTGGCAGAGGGCTCTCATGGGCCCTGGCCCTCCCCGGTCCCCACCTGGGAGCAAGTCAAATGTGCACATTCCTGGGGCCAGTCCCCCAAAGACCATGCCCAGAGGTGCAGGCTCCCCGGGAGGCCAGACGCAATGGCCCCCAGGCCACCCTCCGGAGGTCCTGCTCAGCCCTCACAGGAAGCTCTCCCTCGAGTCAATGTCCCCCCCACCCAAAGGGACCATGACAGAAGCAGGTGAGCAGAGACACCTCAGAAGCCTTGGCCTGGGGGTCCGGAGGGGGCTTGAATGAACCTCACCTTCATCAGGAGAGCAGAGTTCCAAAGCCCCTGTGGGCGGGGTCCCCACCTGCACAGAGGGGTCTTTCTTACTCTTCTTGGAGCTGGCTTTCGGGAGCTGGGGTGTGGGCTGGCCAGGGCCTGGGACAGTGTCCATCCCGTGCCCAAAGGGAGGGGCAGCTCCTGGCCTCTCGACTTTAATGGGATAAGCGGGGAGAGGACACCGGATGAGGGGGCCTCGGGGCCGGCTGCAGTGCGGGGTCTGTGGGGTGCACACCAGACCCAGGGCAGCCCCGCTAGGCTGCTGTGGCGGCTCCAGGCAGCCAGCCCTGCCCAAGGCCTGTGCTCTGTCCCGTCCCTGCTGCAGGTCGCAGCACCCCCCAGCTACACTCAGGTGGATGTATTCCTGTGGTCACTGCCGTCCTGGGGGCGCCTGGGAGGCCTGCGCTGGGGACACAGCCCATGTCTGGTCCCCTTGCACCATCTAGAGGAGAACCTGAGAAAAGCAAGACCAGCCTCCCCAGGGCAGAGATGACCAGAGTCTGGCCTCAGAAGTCCCCTAGGTCCTCAGGATCAGAATCCAACACCTCAGAAGTAGAGGGGGTACAAAGACCCTCAGCTGCCTGGCAGATGGGTCCCTCAGCCAGCCAGACCATCAGCAAGCCCTGCCAGTGGCGACCCAGGCCCCCACCAGGCCAGCCTGTCCTTTCAGTGTCCAGGGGCTCAGGGTGGCCCCACCAGCCCGCCAGGCCAGGCCCGGAGCCCAGGTGAGGGGGCTGTCGACCTTGGTCCCCTGTTGTCCAGGACCTAGCACAGTGCCTGGGCCGAAAAATACCTATAGAGTCAGTGGGTCATTCTTTAGTGAGTGTTGAATACAAGTTCTGTACACTGATACATACTTCCAACACCAAAGAAGAAGAATATGGAATTCATCTGGAGGGTTGAAGTGCTCTGGCCTTCCGGAAGCTTCTAGAAGCACCATCTCCATGGTGCCCCTGGGTCTTAGCGCAGCCTTCCACCCTGGAGCTGTCTGCCCCCGCCCCACCCTTATTTCATTAATTCTTATTCCAAGTGCTGCTCAAACGTCTCATCCTGGAAGGTTTCCTAGCCTTTAGCCTGGGTGACCTCAGTGCGTTCTCCCATGGAGGCCCCCCCCCCATGTCAGATCATGTGTTTCTGAGGTCATCTGGCCAGTGTCCACTTCCCACTAGACTGGGAGCCACGTGAGGACAAAAAGGAGCACAGCTCCAGCACATACAGGCCGGCAGCTCTGCCTGGTTCAGCCCCCTCCGCCCTGGCCTGCTCTCCTGACACTGAAATGGTCAGCTTCCACAGAGGCACAGCCCTCCCGGCCCTGCATCCAGGCTGGCCCGGCCCATCGTTCCAGCCTTTCTGATCCTCTGCAGACCGCACGCAGTCCCCGCAGTTGGGGTCGAGGGTTCCCAATTCCCCGTGTGTGGTAGCAGCCCCCAAGCAGGCCCCCAGGGGTCCACACCTCCTGGTATTCACGCCGGGTGAGCCCCCGCCGCCAGGTGCCCAAATTGTCTTTGAGGCCAATAGGATATGTGAGTGGTAGCAGGTCACGGCCAAAGCTGGGCTACAGGACACCCCGGGCTCCTGCCCCTCTCTCTGGACCTATTGTGAAGGGGGAGAGCTGCCATGTGTGAGGATTTTTATTTTTTCACCTTCCTCTACTTTATAAATTTTCTGTAGCAAACACAGCTTTTAACTACGAAACACAAAAGCGTATGAGTAACTTCTAAGACGCTATAGCAATCACGTGAGTCCCGTCTTCCCCCCCACACCCTCCTCTTGTACCGTTTGTGACGTTTCTGCTTCAGACATGCTGGGTGAGGGCTGCTGGGGTCCAGGACTGTTCCCAAAGACAGGCTGCAGCCCCCTCCGGCTGGTCTCCCACATCTTCGTATAGGCCTCCCGGTGGACAGGCGTGCAAGCTCCCGCAGGCCGCCTCCCGACCCCTGGAACTGCTGTCACATCCTTTCCTGAAGGGCCTGGGTCAAAATCCTGCTCCACCCCACACGAGTGCTGTGATTTCGGGCGAGCCGTTTGCCCTCTCCGTCCCGGTAAAGGGGACTAAACAAAAGGCCTGACTCACAGGATTGTCCTGAGAAGTGAGTAAGCGTAAAAAGCATAAAGAATCTTACAACACTGCTGGCCTGTGACTGCAGCTGGTGCTGCCAGTGTTAGTGGTATTTGGAGGGAATTTTTGGCTGAAAGACCAGAGAAGCCTTCCTTCTCACGGCCGGGCCCCAAATTAATGTTATTTTCAGAAGTAAGTCAAGCACGTTTCAGAAGCCTAGGAAACCAAAACACGTCGGGAGGTTTTCTAACCAGCCAGCCTTCGTTTTCTATTCAATTAAACTAGTGAACAAATTGAGCTGTTTCCTCCACCGCCCCCTCTTTAATGCTTCAGAAGCTCCTCCCTGTCTCAGGACCTGCAGCATCTCTGGGACGGGGCAACAGCTGGCTGTCGCCTTCCCTGGGCAGATTCTGTTTTGTTCCAGGAGGGAGCTGTGCGATTCCACACCCCCAGGCCTGGCGCGCAGGAGACCTTTCCAGACAGTCCCCTGCTCCCTCTCTTCCTCCCGTGCATCCAGTGAGGTCCACGAGAGGGCCGGTCCCCGAGAGAGCAGGACGTGCTTCCACCTGTCCTGTCGGGGCTCTGGGCTCTCCCGCCAGCGCTCGCATGGCTTCAGCAACTCACCATCCTGTCCGCCCGCCTGCTGCAGGCAAGTGGGCCTTCAGACCCGCTCTCCTCTGATGGGCCTGTCCCCGGGGCTTGAGTTGTTGCCCTGAAACCTTAGTTCTCTGACAGATTCAAGAAGAGTCGTGATTGTGCAGATTTCTGGTTTTATTGCTGTGAGGGGAGGAGTCCTGCTATTTTCACTGTGCAGACCTGCCTCTGTCAGAGCTTCACCCAGGTCTCAGCTGTATCAGCCGCTGGTCCCTCTGCGCTGCTGGTGGTGCCCGTGATGTGGCTGGACCCCAGCTTGTCCAGTGCTTCCCTGTTGAAGGACATCTGGGCTGATTCCAGTTTGGGGAAAAGAGGAATAAAGCCACTATGAACACGTGTCACAAGTGCTTGTGTGCAGTAAAGTCTTCACTTGGGATAAACGCCCAAGAGTGCAGCTGCCGGGTCACATGGTAGTTGCAAGTTTAGTTTTTAAAGAAACAACCAAAATGTTTTCCCAAGGGCTGTACCGGTTTATGTTCTCACATTCCAGCATTTTAAATTTTGACACCTGGTAGAGAGGAAGCTGTGGAGCCAATGAATGCATCTGAGTCCGAGTGCACCTCAGATCCCACCCGAACAAGAGCTAAAGCGGGAAGGGTGCTGGCATAGCTGTCCCGGTGGCCCCAGGACCTGGACGCGCCCCACCCCAGCAGGCCCACCACTCTTCTTCAGCAAGGTGGGCAGCAGCAGGCCCTCCTGGGCCAATGGGCTGGACTGAGCACAGGTCATTTCAGAGCTACAGGTGCAGCTTTGAAGGTAAAATCTTCTGGAAGACTATCCAGGTGTCCTGGCCTTGGGCAGACTCACAGACAGGGCTCATGGCCGGAATTCTGTGGATTATTCATGGAAATGCCTTTGGGTGGCACTTCCAACTTGAAACAAAGGGGACCCCTTAAGATCCCACCTCACTTCTTCTTCCTAAAGCGTCCTACCCCTGTCTTCTCTCCCACATGCCCCCACCCGTGGCCCAATCCCCCCAGAAGGGACCAGTGAAGCAGTGGCTTGGCTGATGAGAGGTGCAAGCTCTTCACCCCAGGCCACAGGAGCCGGATACAGACCAGGTGGCCACTGGGCTCAGAGCCCCGCACCGGGCCCCTGGAGGAGGGACAGTGAGAGACAGTGCATCGGGGACACAGGGCGCTGGAGGATGTGCTGGACCCTGTGTCTCTGGCCCGGCTCTGACCCAGTGTCCAGGCAGGACACACCCTGGACCACTGCTGCTCCGGGGCTGCAGGCCGGAGGTGCAGAGCCTGGTGGGGCTCTGTGGCCTGGCTCCTGGCAGCTCAGGAGCCCACTCTGGGGAGCCAGGAGCCAGGGAAGAACCTACATGTCTGGGGTGGGTCCAGGCTTGGGGGACCCAGCGAGCTCTGCCCTGAAGTCTGGGGCCGGCGCGGGAAGCTCGAGGCGCATCAGGCTGGAGCGGTGGCGGTGGGCGCCCCGCACGTCGGTCCACCCAGCGCATGGCTCCCTCCTCCTGCCGCCGGTCAGAGGCCCACCGTGAGCCCACTCCGCTTCCCTCGGCCGCTCTACCGGTGACTGGGGCCTCCTCTGCTCCGGGATTGGATGCGAGAGGACGGGGTGGGGGCGGGCGGGGGGACCCCAGAAACCTGGGTTCCCAGCTCAGGAGGAGAGCAGCCGGCAGTTCAGACGCTGCTGCGCCGCGCCAGGGAGAACCTCCGCGCAGACCTGGAGCGCCCGCGGGCGGCGCGGAGGAGGCGGCGGCAGCGGCGGCCCCGCAGACGTCCAGCGCACCACGATGTTTGACAGCTCGCAGTATCCCTACAATTGCTTCAATTACGACGCCGACGACTACCCCGCGGGCAGCTCGGACGAGGAGAAGCGGCTCACGCGGCCGGCGTACAGGTGACCGCGGAGCCGGGGCGGGGCCGCAGGGGACAGCCGCCTTCCTCCGAGAGAGGGCCAAGACCCGCCTGGGATGAGGGAGGGGTCTCTTCTCGTCCGCACGTTTGGAGGTAGCCGAGAAGGTTCTCCACCCTCCCCGGGGAACCCCCAGGTGTGAGGGAGAGCTTCTGGGGTCTGCGCAGCGCGGCGCTGGGAGTTCTCGGCGCCCTGCGGGAAGGCAGAGCAGAGCGGGTCCGGCCGGGAAGGGCAGGCGGGGAGACACCAGACGCGCTCCGGGGTCCCGCCTCCGGCGCCCGCCTGGCCTGAGCGCCCCTGTTCGCAGCTACATCGCGCTGATCGCCATGGCCATTCAGCAGAGCCCGTCGGGCAAGGTGACCCTGTCGGGCATCTACGACTTCATCATGCGCAAGTTCCCCTATTACCGCGCCAACCAGCGCGCCTGGCAGAACTCCATCCGCCACAACCTGTCCCTCAACAGCTGCTTCGTCAAGGTGAGCCCCTTCCCCGCCCCCGCCCCCGAGCGGCCCCTGAGGGTCCCAGGCCTTGCGACACCTGGACCAAGTCATCCCTGATTGGCGGGGGGGAGCGGGGGTGTACTTTGCAGCGGCGGTGGCTGGAAAGTTCATTCCTAGCAAACTGGGCTGCCTCCGCCGGCTCACCAGGCGACGCCCCCAACCCCAGGCCGGGGTGCGTCGTTCCAGGGCTGCCCAGGGCTCACCCTAAGTGACCCCGAGTGAGCGCGCGCGGCGGGCGGGTCGCACCTGGGAGCCAGCCGGGCGCTGAGCCCCTCGCTCGCACAGGTGCCGCGGACCCATGGCCACGAGAAGGGCAAAGGCAACTACTGGACCTTCGCCGGCGGCTGCGAGTCGCTACTGGACCTTTTCGAGAACGGCAACTACCGGCGGCGGCGGCGGCGGCGCGGCCCCAAGCGCGAGGAGGCGAGGGGGACGCGCGCCGCAGACGCGGAAGCGCCCCGGGGTCCCCCTGAGCCGGCCACTGCGAGGGGGAGCCCCGTCCCCCACCGCGAGGCCCCAACCCCAGCCAGCCCCGCCGCCCTGGGGAGAGAGGCACACAGGGACATCAAGTTCAGCATCGACTACATCCTCTCCGCCCCCGACCCCTTTCCCGGGCTCAGGTCGCCCTACGCGCAGGAGGGCAGATACCCCCGGCTGGAGGCCCAGCAAATGAACCTTCACCTTTGGACGATGTGAGAGGGGCTGAGGCTGCTCCCCCTCCGGGGCTGGCAGCCAATCAGTCTGGGGTCTTCTGGGTGGTTTGGGCCCACCTCAAGTGGAGAAATGAGGTTCTGCCACATCCCACAGACTTCCACAGACTCAGGCTGAACGCTGAAACCAGCCTAGGTTGGAGGGAAAGACGGTGATCTGATGAAAGGCACTCATTTCCATTTTGCGGCTTTATCCCTTCAGATGAAACCCATCGGGTTCCCGTTTGACGACTTAAGGGTTTGCTCTAGACTTACCGGGTGATCCTGCTTGAGGACTAAGAACGTGGGTTCAGGGTCACATTCACTTAGAGTCAAGGTAACGTTGGAGCGTTTGCTTCATAGACAGATGCGCACGAAGCTGCCGGTGAGCTAAGTGTCCAGTCAGTGAAGCTGGTGGGCATCTTCCTTTAGAGCTGAAAGCAATAATAATAAAGTGCAGATGGTCGAGTCAGCTTTTAATCAATCCCGTGAATGTGGCCCAAGGTTTCTGACTGTGTCCCTGTTATGGGTAATGTGATTGGAAGTGACAAATGCATCTCGTGTTGTGGGCAGAATATTTGATGATTGTTTTAAAACTTCTGTGTACTTTTTTATAAACGAAAGAAGGAAGGAAGGAAGGGTGGGAGGGGGAAGGGAGGGAGGTCCAAATTTGGGACAGCATGGGGGCAAAGCACACTTTTCTTGATTCTTCTGAGCAGGGAGTAAGCCCTATTCTGGCACGTTCCATCCAGCTGGTTTCCCGAGAAAGCAGACATTCTGAGGCAGACGGCTGATAAATTCCCACTACACTGTGAGGTGTATGGTTAGGGAGTGCACAGTTACAAGCATTGGAGGTGGGTGCATCCATTTGAAATGTAAATGATTTAATTACCGTGTAAAGATGGGCATTTAAAAAACACAGTTATGCACAGTGAAACTATTTGACCAACCTTATCATTTTTCACCAGCCCTTTTTTGCAGAGTTAATTGCTTTCCCTGACTTAATTTGAACATTAGTATGGATTACACCTAATCTGATTCACTAGGTGACAATGATTGGCTAATTTTGTAAACGGCAAAAACACACCCAAGGAGGCCAGCTGTCTCGACTGGGAACTACAGTCTTGCTTTATCGGACTCGGAGAAACTGGGGCTGGGGGTAGATGAAGGCAGGCAGCAGCCTAGACAGGCTGAATCACGCAAAATACACGCTTCGCGTCTGATTCAGAAGGCTGGGCATTTCATTAAATCACAGTATTCCTTCCTTCACCCGCCCTGTAAATAGAAACCCCACGTGTTCCTTTCACTGGTTTGAGAAGAGGGGGATAACTCATGTGAGGTGCCGAGCCCTGACTCCAGAGAGGGGCACTGGCGGTGATGTGCCCACTCGCTCCGCCAGCGTCCTCTCGGCCTGGCCAGGCCGCCAAAGGCAGCCTCTGTCAATGGGAGAGGACCAGGGTCTGTAACGTGGAGATCACTGTGCCTTCGCAAACACCCACGGCCAGAACTCTTTGCTGGGGAAGCAGCCAGTGTCTGTGGGCTCTCAGGGCTGGCCAGGCACAGTGCTGAGCCCCCAGTGCCAACTGTCCACTGGCCAGCACCCCAGCCCTGTTCCCCTCATCCCATTTACAAGTCGGGGACCTGCAGCACAGCAGGCCCAGGTCCAGGACGCAGGCGTGTGACTCCGGGGTCAGGCTGCTAACATACGGCTTCCTCCGTGCCGTGGTCACATGCATGTGTGTGCATGCGTGTGCCTCGTGGGCATGTGTTATGTCTGTCTCCTTCCTCTTACTTATACCCCCTTGTCAGTTGTGCCGAAAGCATCATTTTAAATTATACCAGGTATAATTCAGGTGGTGACAGGATACAGGTGGTTCTATACACAAGTATACGGCATATAGAGTATCTGAAGATACATTTTTCTGCTACCAACTGAGCAAATAACGTTTCATTTTATCTTTCGAGTTCTCTTCCTGAGCTTCGTTCTGGTGATCAAGCCTCACTGAGATGGAAAGACGCTTTGCCCTGAGCAGACAATCTGGAGGCACCAGCCTTGGAGTGGGAGGAGGCCTCGGATCGGCCTCCCTGCACACGTTCCTGGGCAAAGGCCCACGGCGGCCGCAGCCACGGGGCGGCACCGGGCCGCGAGATCCGTGTACTGTGAGGTGTAGCATTTGTTTTGCAAAGGATATCAATCATGTTTTTAGAAGCAAAGGGACATTTTCAATTTGCCAGCGTGTGACACCTTGCGACTTCAGAAAGCCTCCCAGCCCTCAGAGTGAATGGCATTTAATCCCCAGCAACACAGCGGGGCGAGGGCTGGCCTGACCTATTCAAATGTCGCCTCCACCAGCCACACCTGCCCAACGCAATTATAATTAAACACTTTATGCCTCTCTTGCAAATCCGCTGATTGATCACCGATACGTACATCACCAGCACATTACCCCAAGCAGATGTCTGCCACACGCGTCATGGATCACCAGGTTTCCATTAGCAAAGTCGGGGGGCTGCGTGTGGGAGACGCGTGAGAGCTGCCGCTGTGCGGAGCAGGTTCCCAGGCTGTGCGGCATCCCGCCCACGGACCGTGGGGTGTCCCTGTTCAGAGCAGCCGGCCGAGCGAGGGGCCTCCACCCAAGCTGGGTGCTGCAGGGGTGAGGGGAGGACAGGGTAATGACAACCAAGGGGGGGTGGATGCCCCCTCCGGCGGCATCCCCTCATCCCCACAGGGGTGGCTCCCCTTTCCAGAGCCCTCGACTGCCAAGCCTATATATAAACACAAGTGGCCTTGTCCTGCCAGCTCCAGCAGCCCTGTGAGCAGCGACAGGCAGACACACAGCTCTATTTCACAGATGGGGAAACTGAGGTTCAGGGGGGCAGGTCCTGGGCCCCCCTCCCCACTCCAAGTGCCCAGGATGCCTGGCTGAGAAGGAGGTAACACCCTCTGGCCAGGAGGTTAGAGGTAATCACACTCCGGGCCCCTCCATCCACTCACTGCGTCCACTGGCGTTCGACCCCTGAGCAAGTGCCAGGGACCCGAATCTGGGAATTCGAGGGTGTGGACCCCTGAGCAGACTAACCTTCCGCCCCCGCTAGTCAGGCGGGAGTCAGCACTGCCCTCGCCCCCCACCGCGGGGGTCAGCCTGGTGTGAGGCCCCCAGGCCTGACTTCAAGAGGAACCCAGGAAGGACAGTCTGTTACCTGGATTTGCTTCTGCGTTCGTCCAAATTAACAGTCCATAAACATTTGCAAAATTGCTTGTTTTCATCCTGTTAAAAATACCAAGTGCATCTTATGTAAATGGGCCTTGCTGTTCTGGAGAAACTGGTTCCCCAGAACCGAAGGCACAGCTTGTCAGGCTGCAGCTGAGGACAAATTAACTGTCCTCACGTGCGGCTGTGCAATTACGTTTCCCCAGCTTTAGGCGACTTCAGGCCCAGAGTCCGAACAAGACGTGAGTTCACTCAGCTGAAACTCACAGTATTAGATTTATAATAAACTGAGAGAGGTTGCCCAGCTGTGCCGTTTTCAAAAAGCGGAAATGGAGTGGGAACTTTGGAGCTCTCCGTCCCCCGACTTTGCTTGGCTCTGTGCGGGATGCGAGTGGGGAGGCGGGAGGATGGGTCCTTCCTTCCTGGGTTCCTGCCCGGCCCTCACCCTGTTGCCCATCAGGTGGTGGTTTTCCATCCACACTTCTCACCCAGGAGCCCGCCGTCCTCTGGGGCAGCTGATGTGTGCCCCCCGCTCCACCAAGCCCAGGGCCCCACGATCCAAGAGACCACACTGTTTGTCCCTGAACTGGGGGGCAAGAAGAGAGGGTTCAGACCAGCTGTCTCTTCAGACACCCACGAAAAGCACTGGGCTCCAGATGGTGAGGGGATCCGTATCCATTCCTGCCATTAATTGCTTCATACCTGTCTCCATCCCTTCAAATGTAGATGGGGAGCCACAGACCGCAAGTCCCAGGGCCTCTCGGTGTGGGAGACATGGCGGGCGCAGCAAAGCCCGAGGCTTGAGAGGCCAGGCTCCTGAGGGTGACACCGCCTGCCCACCCCCCCACCCACTTACGGGCATCCTGGATGACAGAGCCTCATTCAGGTGACGGGGACAGGAGGGTCTGCTCCCCACAAGAAGCCTGGGGAGGCCACGCCACTGATTCTGGGGCAGTGGAGCCTGGACTCCATCCACACGCAGGGAGCCTGGCATTTCAGCCAGAGGAGGGACACAGGAGGAAGGCCTGGTGCATTTTGCGGGGAAGGGTCAGGGGCTCAGCACGTCGCCTCCCTCAGATACTGGTCCAGGCCAAGGGCACCGTCAGTGGGATCGCCGCGTCCACCGGGTGTGACAGGAAGTCCTGTCTGCCCTGGGCCCTGACCACTGGGAGCAGAGAGGGTTCCCCACCTGGGGTGCTCTGTGTGTGTCTGGACACTGGGCGTGCACGGGCCATGTGTGTGTGTCTGCCAGGTGTGCTTCTGTGAGCCCTGGTGAGTGTGCACGTGTGGGTGTGAATGAGTGTGCATTGCGTGTGCGCATGGTTGAGCATACACCTGCAAGTGTGTTCAGACGGGTGTGCACACGAGAGTGTGTGCACACACCAGTGTACACTCGTGAGTGTGTGTCACATCAACATCTTTTCCGGTCCTTTTTGTGCCAAGAAACGTGTATGCAAAGCAAAGGTGTCTGGCAGCTCCCCAGGTCTTGCAGGAACAGCTTCTCTGTGGAGTGGCTGGTGGGGGTCCCACTGGGGTCTCCGTGGTGAGCCCCATTTCCCGGAGCCGCTCAGCGGGACACGGTGAGACGTGCTCTCAGAGGAGGGGCAACCACAGCTGATGAACGTGATCAGAGCTGCTGGTCGTAAAGGTTAGTGCATAAATCAAAAGGAAATGTCAAATGCCTTCTAACACTGATTGAGGCATAACTTGGGGCAGGGCCAAGCACTGGGCGCTTGCTCACGGAACCTCAGAAAAACCGTGTCCGTAACATCCCCAGACTGATGGCCCCTCACTCCAGACGCAAGTCTCTGCTGCCTCCCAGGTGGGAGTGTGTGCCCGGCGCTCAGGCCCCGGGTCTGCTGGTGCTGAGGACATCCAGGACGCGTCACAAACACGGGGTCAGGCCACGAGAACCTTCCAAATGGCCCGAGAGCACATGCATCCTGGGATCGTCCCTGAGGAGCCTGACAGAAATCTCAGCAGACGCCTTCCTCCCCAAGACCTCCCCATGCAGCCTGTTTCCTGCCCCGCTCCGTCGAGGCCCCAGTGCCTTCTGTCTGCCTGTGGCTGCCAGCCTCACGCAGGACACTCCAAATGGGGCCAAGACCCTCCCCAGGGCCTCCAGGCAGCCTCTGACAGCCAGGATCGGGCGCAGGGCCTGAGCCGTGGCAGGATGTCGGGGCTCCGGGCCTCACATCTGCAAAGGGCTGCAGGTACACTTTCTATATTATCTCCAAATGAGATGATGCTTTGCAGTCGGTATTAAACATTGTTAAACGTAAGCATTAAAACTACTCTTAAAACTCACAGCCCTGTTTGGCCAGTTACTCCATTTTAAAAAAATAATTCTTCATTTTTTAGCACTTCTACAACTGCAGTAAATAAAAGAGGCCCCTTCCCCTCTCTCTGCCTCAAGAGACCATGACCATGTCCTGCTCCCCCACCCAGAGCCGGGAGTTGCCATCTTTCCGAGCCGAGTGTGCCTGGCTGCCCAGCTCTCTGCTCCCTGTAAAGGGCCAAACGTCAGGCCCTCCCCTTGGGCGCCTTCGCTCTCAGCCTTGCTAACTCACGTTTGCACCCAGGCTGCCTCATCCAGGAACCCTTCCCCACTGCCCTTCCTGTAACCCCAGGTTATAAACGTCTTACATTACAGTTTGGTCTGGAAGCTCACAGTATTATACTTTACACTTAGTTATATGTTCCATCTTGAATTAAGCTTTGGGTATGGCATCAGGAACGTGTTAAAGTTTATTTTCCCGATAGGGTCATATCAGCACCATTAATTCCCTCTCCCTGTGGGATTATTTTGATGTCTCTGTTGGAAATCAGTTGTCCGTGTATGGGTCTATTTCTAAACTCTCATTCTGTTCCATTGATCTGCTTGTCTATTCGGCACAAATACCACACTGTATCTATGGCTATAGCTTTAAAATACATATGGAAAGTGCGGAGTGTTAGTCTCACAACTTTGCTTTTCTTTTTCAAAGTTGGTTGGGCTATTCTAGAGCCTTTGAAACGCCAGATAAATTTTAGAATCAGTTTGTGAATTGCTATGAGAAACCTGCTGGGATGGATTAGTATAGTGTTGAAGCCATAGATCAATTGCAGGAAAACTGACATCTTAAGTAGTTCATATTTTTGATACTACTATGAATTGTATTTTTAAATTTTAAAGGTCTGATTGCTTGTTGGTAGTCTACAGAAATACAATTAATTTTTGTATATTGATCTTGAATTCCAAAACCTTGCTAAACTCACTTATTAGCTTTTTGTAGTTTCCATCAGATTTTCTACGTAGATGACCATGTCTTCAGTGAATAAATTATGAGTTTTATCTCGTAACTTCCAATCTGGATGCACTTTATTTTCTTGCCTTTTTGTTGAATCCAGTGCAATGTTGAATGGAAGTGGCAAGAGTGGGTATCCTTGCCTTGTTCTGATCCTGAGGGGAAAGAATTCCATCTTCCACTGTGATGTGTGAACCCAGCTGTAAATTTATTTACATTTATTTTGTAAATAAATGTTGTTTATCAGGTTGAGGAAGTTCGTTTTTTTCCCTAGTTTGCTGAGAGGTCTTACTGGGAATGGATATTGGATTTTGTCAAATTTATGTTGTTAATATGGTTGATTGCATTGATTGCAAATGTTAAATCATCCCTACATTCCTGGGATAAACTCCACTGGTCATTATATATTTTTCTTTTTATATATATTGGATTCAATTTGATTTTTTTGTTTAGACTTTTAATCTCTATGTTTATAAGAGAGATTGGGCTGCAGTTTTCCTCTAAGGACATGGTCTGGCTTTGGTTTCAAGGTAATGCTGATCTGATCTTATAGGATGAGTTTGAAAATATTCCCACCTTCTCAATTTCATGGAGAATTGGTGTAGAATTTAAATTTTAGTAGAATTCACCAGTGAAGCCACATGAGTTTTCTGTGCGGGAAGGGTTTTAACTACTAATTTGATTTTTTTAACAAATATAGGGCTATTCAGGTTATCTATTCTTTAATAAGCTGTGGTGGTTTCCGATTTTTTAAGGAATTTGTCCATTTCATATATGTTGTCTAATTTATAAAAATGGTTCCTAATATTCCCTTTTGTATCCTCTTAATAATCATAGACTCTGCAATGATGTCGCCGCTCTCATTCCTGACATCGTCCTTTTTTCCTGATCAGTCTACTTAGAGGTAGCAGAGAAGTGCCAACGCCCCCAGCTGACCTTGGATTCCAGGTGTGACTTCTCACCTGGAGGCACATCCTTCAGCTCTCAGCATCGAGGAGAAACCCAAAGAAAGCCCAGTAACTTCCCACATATAACTAATTAAAGCCAAGGACTATTTGCCAAAACAGATCCACCAGTTGAGAAAACCCTGAATCCCGCGTCCAGACCCATCACTTCTAAAGCAGCGTCTCAGGCGTCCTACCCAGTGACCAACCCGCGGTGGCCGGTCTCAGCCGGGGCTGCTGCCAGGAAGGGCGGGAGGTGCCTGAGCAGCTCACAGACTAGTGAGCTAGGGGCGTGAGGGCCAGCTGAATGTAACCCAACCCCCCACCACCCTGGGGGTCTCTATATGACACCTCTTTTTATTGTAAACTATAACATATTTGCTTAAAATACTTTGATGTAAAGTAAAAAGGGAGCCCCTTGCTCACGCTCCCTTTGTATCCATCAGCTCCTGCCCTGATAATGCTGAGAAACAGCCACCCCGACACTCAGTAGCTCGAGCAGTCAGCGCAGAGCAGAGCTGGGCACGCCAGCGGCTATGCTCCAGCTGAACTGCGCTCGTGTCGCCCCACCCCCGGGCAGGCTGGGCTCAGGCTGCCATCTGCATTTTTTCTGGGGTTCAGACCGCCTGGAGGAAGCTCGTTCCATGATGTGATGGCAGCAGAGGTGCGAGAGGGCAGCCCAGCTGCAAGTCCTCTGCAGGCACCAGGTCCGCAGACATCCTGTGTCCAAAGCAAGTCACGTGGCCACACCCCAAGTCCAGGGCCAGGAAGGACCCCTCCCACAGAAGAAGTGGGTGGGTGTTTCTGGATAATTTATCCACCTGACCCACTTCCCCACAATCCCAAACCCCAAAGGCAGCCGCCCTGAACACTTTATGTGCCGCACCACACACTCTTTTCTCTGCAGACACAGACCTATAATTCCACCCCATGTTTGCTGCACAAATCGGGTCCTGCTCTGCGCACCCCAGGGAGCCATCGTCAATATCTGCCGGGCTCCGCGAGATCGTGGCAGAGTCAGACACGCAGCCTTCGACCTCGCATTCGCCTGTTTGTTTGTGTGGCCTGGCGTCCTCCAAAGAGAATTTGAGAACTTTGTGATGGCAGGACCCTCCATACTGAGTTCTTACTGTGTCCCAGTCCTGTTACTTGCCTGATCTCGGGGGAGCCTCACACCAGCCTGGGCGTCAGCCCCCTGCTCCCTGCCCCAGGTGAGGGCTCAAGGTCATGGGGCGGGTGAGAGGCTGAGCGGGGGCAGCGCCAGCTGTGCAGCTGCAGGGACCTTGTCCCCACCCTCTCCCGCGTGTGTTATGTGCCGGGGGGCTGACGCCCTCCCTGATTCCAGGACATCTGAGGAGGGAGAGGAGTAGCTGTGAGCAGGGAAGCTCTGCGGGGAGAAGGCTGAGGCCTCAGAGGCCCCAGTTACAAAGGTCGGGGGAACCCAGCCAGCAGCTCACGTCACAGGTCCTGAGGGAGGGGACGATGGTGGGGCAGGGCTGGGGGCCAGGGCCCGTGCTAAGGGTGTAGGAGTCAAAAGGGAAGGAGTGGGGGCTGTCAGCCACTGGCTCCTCCTCGTCCCCCTCACCTGGCCCTAAGGTACCACCAGCTGCCACACTGCGGCCCAGACCACTCTTCTCTGCTGGAGACCACCGTGTGCCAAGCACCCCGTAATTTTATGCAAGCCCAGCTAATTTCAAGCAGGAGGTAGAGGCAGTGGGATTTAAAATCTGATCTAGGATTCAACGATAAAAAGACAAATAATTCAATTCAAAAACAGGCCAAGGATCTGGACAGACATTTCTCCCAAGAAGATGTACAAATGGCCAAGAAGCTCATGAAAAGATGCTCAGCTCCTAGGAATATACCCAAAGTATGGAAAACAGGGACTCAAACAGATACCTGTACACAAATGTTCATGGCAGCTTGACTCACACGAGCCAAAAAGTGGAAATCACCCACAGGTCCACCAGTGGATGAACTGGATGAACAAAATGTGCTCTATCCATACAATGGAATATTATTCAGCCATGAAAAGTGATGCTACAACGTGAGTGAGCCTGGAACACACGCCAAGTGAAAGAAGCTGTCACAACAGGCTGTGTGTTGTGTGATTCCAGAACAGGCAGGTCCATGGACGCAGAGAGCGAATCGGTGGTTGCCATGGAAGGAGGGAGTGGGGATGTGGGGGCCATGGCTGGGGATGTGGCGTTTCTTTTCGAGGTGATGAAAATGTTCTGGAATTAGATAGTGGTGATGGTTGTCCAACATTGTGAATGCGCTAAAAACCACTGAACTGTACCCTTTAAAACAGTGAATTTTGTGTTATGTGGATTATATCTTAATTTTAGAATTGCACACACACAACCTAAGATGGGTGAGAGCCCTGCTCAGCACCCCTGGTCACAGAAACCGCACGTGTGTTGCTGTCTGAGCGTTAGCTTCCTTGTGCCCGAGATTGGGGCCATAGTCCTGACTCACAGGGTTGTCGTGCCAACCAAGAGCGATAAGGCACGGAACGCCCGGTTATTGCACCAAATGGATGAGATAATGCACGAGATGTGACACGAGGCTCACAAAGTGGGGCCATGCACAGTACGTCACCTGGCCCTGTGCCCGTCACACCTGTGGGTGATCGGGCCTGACACCTGGGAGGTGGCCTTGACCCTACCTGCCTCCGCCCACAGCAGCACCTTCAGCCTTCGAGCGGAACGCGGCCCCTTTGTACAGCCTTCTCCCCACGCCCCTCATCTCGCCCCACCTCGCTTACCTGAGGCAGCAAGTGCCCTACCTGCTGCCGGCCCACTCCAGCCATCCTCCAACCCACAGCCAGAGTGGGCCCGCTGGAAACATGCCAGGCCCACCCCTTTCCCTGCCGCCCCCCTTGCCCCAGCCAGGCTCTCTTGCACCCAGAACAAAGCTCAGCTCCAGACCTCACCCCCACCAGGCAAGGGCTGCTCTGCTCATCCCCCGCCCCCTCCCCCGCCCACTGGGCTCCAGCCACGCGGCCTCCTGGCTGCTCCTGCCCAGGGCTTTTGGAGAACTGTCCCCAGGCCTGGAATGATCCCCAGTCCTCGTCCTCACTCAGTCTCCACTCAATGCCGCGGCCAGTCCAGTGGCCTTCCTGCCCGCGACCCAGCACTGTCTTCTCCCTTCGCTTGGGTTTTTTTTTTTTTTTTTTTTTTAATAAATTTATTTATTTATTTATTTATTTATGGCTGTGTTGGGTCTACGTTTCTGTGCGAGAGCTTCCTCCAGCTGCGGCGAGCAGGGGCCACTCTTCATCGCGGTGCGCGGGCCTCTCACCATCGCGGCCTCTCCCGTTGCGGAGCACAGGCTCCAGACGCGCAGGCTCAGCAGTTGTGGCACACGGGATTAGTCGCTCCGCGGCATGTGGGATCCTCCCAGACCAGGGCTCGAACCCGTGTCCCCTGCATTAGCAGGCAGATTCTTAACCACTGCGCCACCAGGGAAGCCCCGCTTGGTTTTTAACGGCACTCCCAGCATGCTTTATGATGTTGTGTTGTATTCACGATATTACCATATTTTGGCGTTCACCCGTATCCCCCACTAGAATACACGCTCCGCCCACAGACCAGTCCTTCCCCCGCGGCTGTCCCCAGACGCCAGGACAGCGACGGGCCGTAGCAGCAGCCCGTGGGAAGCGCTACGGTGGCCTCCCGAGCCTGTTTCCCCAGCTGTAAAACGAGGGGAGCAGGTGGTGGTGCAAAGCCCTCCTCAGCTCTCCAGGTGCAGCGCAGGTGGCTCCACACCGCAGGTAGCGATGCCCTTGGCAAGGACCCCTCCGGGCACGGAAGCTGAGCCAGCCTGGCCTTTGTGGAGCGGGCAGCTTCCCCTTCACCCCCACCCTCTCCCCACCTGCGATCCTGCGAATCGGCCTCAGGGTGCCTGAATGCTCGACATCCGCATCTCTCACAGGCGAGGCCCAGAGGGTGCACGCCCGCGCCTTGCCACCAGGTGGCAGCAGAGAGCCAGGGATGGGCCGGTCCACAGAGCAGGCAGCCTGGGGTGAGGGTGTCGGGTGCGGAGGGTGGCGATCTGGGCCCCGCCCTCCCCAGATCCAGGCCCCGCCCCGTGGCCCAGGCCCCGCCCCCCAACTGAAAGGTGCCCAGGTTTGGGGTCCACGGTCTTCCCGGACCACCTCATGAAAAGAAATTGGTGCGGTGGATGATGGAGCCTGGGCGCGGGAGGCAGGGTGGGGGCAGGTGGGCTCTACCAGTCAATCGGGCTTATCAAAGGCCAGGCCTTTCTAAACACCTGACACTCTTGTTCTCCTGACATCTTTATGGAGAGACCCCGTTTACACCAGCACTTAGAGAAACGTCTCACCGGGACACCTGGGGCACAAGCAGAGAAACCGAGGGGAGGGTGGGCTGTGATCCAGGCCCACGTGGGCTCTCCCCCTGAGCCAAACTCCTCCCCCGTCCCACCCAGCCCCCCTCACTGTGATCTGATGGGGGTCCTATAGGACAGCTGCCCATGAGATGCACAGGAGACCGACCCTGAGAAGCAGGCATGGATTCAGATCCAGGTGTCCAGCTCCTGTTTGCCCTCATGTCCCCCTGCCCCCAGCTGTCCCCAAATACCTTTTCAGGGTCTCTGAGTGAACTTGAAGCCCAGTTATTCCCATCCTGTCTGGGGAGGGGTCTTGCTCAGACCTCAGGCCAGGGCTCTTAGCCGGCGCGAGGAGGGGCCCCTGCACTGCTGCCTTGAGGGAGACCTTGGAAGGTGTTACCAGGTGCTCCTTTGAGGGAGCCATGGAGTTTGGAAATCAGACTGACTCTAACCAGTCCCCCTAGTTTTTTGTCCTAAAACAAGCACAGATGCCCTCTGGAATAGAAGGCAGAATTTCCATGAAATCCTATTTAACAAAACAGGAATGTTGGAGAAATTTTGAACATGGGTGGGGCTGTTTGGGGGTGCGCCCCCAGATCCTGGTCAGGGGCACACTTTTAGTGTCCTCTGGTTTTAAAGGTGTGCCCATAAATGTTAAAGAAAGTCCATGGAAAGCCGCCATCAGCCACTAACACTGTAGTAAGAGTGAACCAACCGGGAGTCTGCAGGACACCAGCAGTTGCAGGGCACGGGTGCAGGGCTGTCCCAGCAGTGATGCACCAGCACCAGAGCTGAGGGGAGGGCCCTGGGTGGGGGCACTGTCAGGAAGGCAGAGATAACCCAGGCAGGACCCATTTCCGTCTTTCAGGAAGGCTCCCGTGTGGGCCAGGCCACTGGTTTGCTCCCATTGCCTCGAAAGCGAAGGCCCTGGAAGCCAAGCTGGTCCGCTGCCTGGCCCAGGGCCTCTCTACCAGCCCTCTGTCCTCCATGTGGAGCCTCAGTCTGGTCTTCAGCCCTCCTCCCTGGGAGAAGCTGCCTGCCTGTACCGAGTGGCAGGTTGGGAAGAGTCTGGCAGATCTGGGTTCGAATCCTGGGTGCAATTTAGTGGCTGTGTGATCTCGAAAACCGCCCATTCCACGGCTGGGTCTCCATGTCTGCAAAATGGGAATGGCAGATACGCCCATCCTGCCAAGCGACTGTGAGGACAGAACGTGTAGAGAGGATGCACCAGAGCTGGCTGGGTGTCTGGTTAGTAGTAGGAATGCCAGCTCCCCCACCCACCCAGCCCTCTTCCTGTGCCCCCCACCTCCTCCCACACACACCAAGCCCGGCCTCTGGGGCCTCGTGGCTCAGCTCTGGCAGGAGCCCCTCCTCAGGTGAGCTCGGGGACACTGGCCTGCATGGGCCTCCCTCCCTCCCCCAAGGCACTTCTAGCTCTCAGGTTTCTTGGAAATAAAACCTAAATGCCGGGACTTCCCCTGGTGGTCCAGTGGTAAAGAATCTGCCTTACAATGCAGGAGACACGGGTTTGATCCCTGGTCAGGGAACTAAGATCCCACATGGCACGGGGCAAATAAACCTACGCACTGCAACTACTGAGCCCGCGCGCTTCAACTAGAGAGCCTGTGTGCCGCAAAGTACAGAGCCCACGTGCCCTGGAGCCAGCGCGCCACAACTAGAGAAGAGAAAACCCGCACGCCACAACTAGAGAGAAACCCGTGCACCGCAACGAAAGATCACGCAGGCCTCAACGAATCCCGCGTGCCGCAACTAAGACCAAACACAGCCAAAAATAAATAAAATAAATAAATAATAAATAAATCTTAAAAAAAAATTCAAAAAACCCAAATGCCTTGCCCTAGCATGCAGGCTCCCCTCGTCTGGCCCTGCGATGGTGTAGATCCAGCTCCACCTGCGCTGTCTTGAGCATTCGAGGTTGCCCACCCAGCATCCATCCTCCCTCCCCATCCCCAGTGCCCACAGCCCCCTTGCTTGGGACCAAGCTGCCCCCACCCCCTCTTCCGAGGGGGGCCATAGTTCATTTGTATCCATCACACGTTCCTGCCACGTGTACCTGTTGAAGGATGGACATGTAACCTAAGGGGTCCAGTCAGGGTGATTCCCTGTGTGGACTGCTGCCACAGACACACTTTCTCTCCTTCTGGGCAGGGTGGTGTTTGGATGTGAAGTCTGGAACTGGAGCAGCTATTTTGTGCTCATGAGGCAGAACTGGATTTGGAATGAGGCTGACTATGCAGAAGACAGAGATGGAAAGAAATTGGGGCCCTGACAGCATTGTTGAGCCATTGGATCAAACCAGCCCTGAAAGCTGACCTGCTCAGGGACCTCTAGTACCGTGAGCCAGTCGACCCTCTTAGTTAAGGCAGTCCCAGCTGACTTTTCTGTTACTTGAGGCCCAATGCATCCTAACTGACGTACTTCCCCTTGGCTGCAGCTGCAGCTGGTTTCCGTCGTTGTACTTGCTCTCCTGGGTGCTCCAGGCATTGGGAGACTATCTGTCTGGTGTGCTTTGTACCACCAGTCTGGCCAGCCCTCTGCTCTGCCCACAAGCTAGCAGGCACATATGGCCGAGCCTCCAAAGGCCCCTGGAAGTGACCACTGCCCACAAACCAAGCTTGCTCCAGGCGCAGTTCAGACAGAGGCTCGCGCTTGTTCCTGTGTGAGACCGGGGCAGGTAGGGCTGTCGTCACAGCCCCAGGACCCAGCACCCAGTCTAGCTGCCTGGCTGTCATCACAGCCTCTTTGTAAAGGATGGAGCAGAATGGCGCAGATGGCAGGAGCACAAGGGTCTCCCCTGGCTTTAGAGCCTCTGGAATTTTCTCTATTTTATCTTCTCCTTTTCAATCCTCTAGAATATACAGGCTAAAACCTCCACCTCTTGGTGGGAGGCAAAGAAGTATCTGGGCTGGAGATTGATGGAGCAGACAGAGGCCCTAATGGATCTCTAATCCCATGTTGTTAGTTCACAGGAGCCCCAGGTTTTCCTTCCACAGCCGTCTCGCCACCAGCCCAGGAGTGCTGGGCAGGCCGGCCGCGCCCTGTGTTTTTTTAAAATACCCTGAAATGCACTTCATGATTCTGGAAGCTTTGGTTGGTCTGCAGTCACAAGTGGTGCTTGTTAAAAATCCGTGCAGCCTCCCACATCAAACAAAATTAATCAGTAACAAGCGAGATTCTATTAAGGCATTTCCCAACACGGTAACTCAGAGGCAGCCCTATCTGATTGGCCAGCCTGGGCAGCCTCTGGAATTCTCCACGTTTATCTGTGTGAGGTGAGCTGGACACGAGGTGTTTGTCTGTGGTTGAGTCATGTGCGGGTCTCGTTCTGTTGGACGTATCCCCGTTGACCCGGCAGGTGTGTTGTGGGCCCCAGACCCCTCCCCAAGCAGCGGCTCCTTTGTACCGTCCTCTTCTCGCTTCGATGTCGCCTTCCTGAAGGTGACATCTCTTGGCCCAGCAGGCCTAACCTCCCCCATATCTGTGGCTGCACAGGTGAGATGGTTTCTGTACAGTTATTCACTGCACCGTCATTTATAATGACCAAAAGCCCATTAATAGGGAATTGCTAAATAAATCATAATAGGCCCATAAAATGAAAGACAATTTTTAAAAAGAATGAAGAGTCTGGGTTTGGCTTTAATCAACCAGGTCGGAGAAAGTATCTGCCAGAAGCTGTCAGAGCTGCCTTCGTGGCCAGGACAAGTGTGGCAGAAAAGGGGGGCGTGGGGTCCCGTCTGAGCAGAGCTCTCCTCTGGGGTGGCTCCATCCGGCGTCCAGGGCCCCCCTGCGACCAGGCCCTCACCGCAGGACCCCCAGGAGACTCGTTCTGGGCAGGAGTGTTGGCCTGTGGTGTTGGGGGTACAGACTGGAGAAGGCGCCCCTGGTGCACACCCACTGGGCCCCAAGACATCTCCCCAACCTGGATTCATTGGTCCAGGAGACGACGTGGTCTCCAGGATGTCAGGACGCACCTGGGACAGAACCCCCATCCAGCTCACACCGGCCTGGTCTCTCGCCCACCAGCTCCATCCTCCTCCGCAGGCAAGGCCAGGCCTCCGCTGTCAGCCTTCACCTTCAGAAAACACCCGGGGTTGGACCACCACTCCCCGCCGGCCGCTCTACTGGACCTTCTCCTCCCTCTGCGTTAGGACAATGGCCTCTGACGCCCCTCGGCCTCGGCCTCCCCCAGAGACGCAGCTAAAGCAGGAGATACAGACACAGCTGCCCAAGACACTGGCAGGGACCCATATGGCAGCCCCCACCCAACTTTTCTTTAAATAAGCCTTTTATTTTGGCATATTTTTAGATTTACAGAAAAATTGTGAAGACGGTACAGAGTTCCTGAACACCTGGCAGTCTCCCTGTTACTAACGTCCCACGAGTGTCTCTGCACAAATAACGAACTGATGCTGACATGCTGTCATTGACGGGCCCACACTTGTTGGATTTCATTCATTTTCCTGCTGGGCTCCTTGCTATTGCCAAACCTGCCTGGAGTTTGGGACCATGTTACTGTACTACCTATTAATTCAATAATTTAATTTCTTTTTTAGGTGTCTCCCGACCCCACTCTGGCCCAGGAGTGGACCCGGGCCCGTGACTGTTAGGTCCAAGGCCAGGTCAGGCAGCCACAGGTGTGAGTTCTGGGGTCAGGGCTGCCAGCTGGGGCAAGGGGAGGGCAGCGGGGACACTCTGCTTCGGCGCTTGTCCGAGCCCCGGCTCCGCGAGGCCCTCGGCCGGCCTGGCTTCGGTTCTGCCAGCAGATGCTGTGTGGACAAGGTTCAGGCCGAAGCCCCAAGAACAGCCAGGTGTTTTTTCTAGACTGCCCGAGAGCTCTTTACAGGGCGAATGGCCTACAGCCTTTGCTTCTTGACCTCTGGGCACAGGCCTGCTGCAGCTCGTGGGGCTGCTCTCCAGGGGAAACGCCATCTGAAGTATGAAATCTGGGTTAGGCGGGGGGGGGGCCCCAGGCTCACCCCAGCCCTGACCTGGAATGATCATTTACCAGGGAAAGTATGGCCGTCCTGCAGGTGCCAGTGGTTCCGGGGGCAGGAAGAAGCAGCCGGTGTTCTACAGAGGACCCTGGGCTCGGACTAGCCCCCGTGCCCCGACACCAAACCTGGACCTCCACATACAAGACGGGGCAGGCTCTGGATCCCAAGGAGAGCGCCTGGCTGAGGGGCACAGGGAGAAGGCTGCGTCACTGAGGACCAGCCCGCGTCCGCTCCCCAAGCCCTGCTGCCCAGGACGCTGTGTCTTGCCCTCCGCCTCGACTCACAAGCCGGTTGTGCGCCTGCAGAACCGTGTCTGCCCAGGGAAGCTGTCCCCTGACTCTCCGGAGGTGCCACCTGAAGGGACAGCCCTCGGCGGCCTGCCCTGCCTGCAGGCCCCTCCTCTAGAGCAGGGGTCCTGCCCCAACCTGGGTTTGAGGCACTAACTTGGTAGGAGGGTTTCCTCCAAAGGAGCCCCCAGGGGAGGCGGCCCGGGAGCCCCCCAGCTGGACAGCAGTGGGTTCCAAGGTTCATCCTGGATACCCCATCCATCCTTGCCTTGGGGGGCTCTCTCACCCCCGTAAGTCCCTGACATCTTGCAGGTGGAGCTAGACAGTGCAAGGCCCCTAGGAAGGGGGCAGAGGGTCCCAGTGGCCCTCCCACCCCCATCCCTCCCACGTGGGCTGGGCCCGGTGAGGGCCTGTCCCCTCCCACCACCACCGGCCCTCTGAAACTCCTTTTCATTCCTGTGTGGACAGCGCCACTGGCCGCATCAAAGAGTTTCTAGGGAAAGTCATATTTTTCCTCAAACCAGAAAAGTTGAGGCTCGGAGCACAGGCATTTAGCTCATTATTTAGAAATAACAAGTCCTCCAGGTCCTGGTATCAGATCAAAGCTCAGAAATTAAATTCTCCAGAAGAGGAGGCAGACGGGGATCAGCAGATTTGTGTTTACTTATTTTTTTTTCCTTCGGCAGCTAAAAAAAGGGACTCGAAATCTGCCTAGCGGTTTGGAAGTCTGGCCAGGGTTTGCGAGCAGCGAGGAGACAACGTGCTCCTGGGCGTGCTCCGGAGCTGGAGATATTCAGTTGACATGACAATGGAGACAGCTTGGAAGCGTGTCATGTGTGGGTCTCCAGGGGCACTTGGTCCCACGCCACCGTCCTGTCCCCACACGCATGCAGACGTGTGTGTGCATACAGGCGTCCAGCCATCCGCGGGAGCTGGTGGACACTAGGACACCTGCACACGGGGACGCACGCGGACCATGTCCACGCACGTGTGCGCACAGGGGCCCTCTGACGGATGCACACACGCGCTCAGAGCAACCCCCAGGGAGAGTCCAGAGGCTCTGTGCTGTCCCCAGGAAGCCAGGGCTGGGCTGGCCTGAAATTTGTCCCCCAGCCCCGGGGAAAATGGCCCTGTGACCTCTGCTCCACACCCACACCCGTGGGAGGGGGCGGAGAGAGGGGGGTGTTCACAGAGATTACTGCTCCAGCCCCGGACCTGCTGGAGGCCGAGTGGGCCACCAGGGGGCAGGGGAGGCGGCTGGAGGCTTGATTGTATTTGTGGACAACTACCTTTCCTTGTCGGCCGAGGGTCACTCCTGATGCATTGATGCCTCAGCACTTCTGGGGTCCCTGCCTCGGTGCCCAGTGGCCCCCAGGGACAGGGCTCGATGCTAGGGCACTCATGCAGGGGTCTCGTGGGTGGACGCAGCCTGTGTCAGGAGCTTGTCACGGGACCAGGCGTGGGCACCCCAGGGGGCGGACCCTCGTCCACCAACGAATGTTTGGCTCGGGGGGGGGCGGGACACAGCATCCAGTCTGACACATGAACCGGGGCTGGTGTCCCTTTAATGTTCACCCAGAATCCCGTCTCCAAGTTTAGCACCAAACAGCAAATAAAGGGAAAGAAATGGGAAACAGCTGGAAGTTCTGACAACGTGACTCCCCTTTTTTTCCTCAAAAAATGATAAAAATAGTGTCACAGACAAGTTCGTTTTCTAGGCAATGTTATTTTAGGCAGCGTGTATTAATGGCATGAGAATTAGTGCAAATTAAGTAATTAGGCTCAGGCTGGCAGCTGTGCTCACAGGCACCGACAGACGCAGGATGCAGTGCTCCTGGGCGTCCCGACCGGCTGGACGGCTGGGGGCGCTGGTCCCGCCTGGATGGGGCATCCCGGGGACACCCATGCTCTGAGCAGGTCAGAGGGCCAGAGCAGCACCAGAGTAGGCCTCGTGGTGAGCCTGGCCAGACCCTGGGCAGATCTGCGGGGCCAGGAGACGCCTGGGGCCCAAACCCCCAGAGCCCGCTCTCTCCGGGGCGTCCCGGGGGCCAACCTGCCCGGCAGGAGATGGGCCCCACGCCCTCCAGAGGTGACTGGCTGGGCAGCCCGGCTCCTACAGAACCGCTGGCCCCTTTCACAGATGAGGAAGCTGAGGTCCAGAGAGGGAAGCTGACTCCCCGAGCCGCAGAGCTGGGGGTCCATCTCACTCACCTGCACACCTCCCCAGGTCTCGGGAGGGCAGGCCTCAGCAGGACCTGCCATCCTGGCGGCGAGGGTGGCAGTGTCCAGAGAGCATGCTGGCCTTGGGGTGGCGTCCCTGGGAGTCCTCTGGGCGCTCCTGGCTGGGCACTGGGCACCCCTGGTTCCATGCTGCCTCATGGCGCAGGGCAGGCCCCTCCCCAGCCTGTTCTCCACTCGGCAGAAGGGGCTCGCAGGGGGGCTGGGAGGGTTTAACAGGGAGACCTGCTGTAAGGCACCTGGCAGCGCAGCAGGTATGGACGATGTGCCCAGTAATGACTGTCACCTCGGCCGCTGTCCTGAGCCTATGCACCCCCAGGGTCCCGCTCTGTCTCTCTGACACCCCACAGTCCAGGGTTTCTTCCTCTCACTTCAGCACGGCTTTAAGAGAAGCTTAGCTCTCACAGAACCTGTCCTCAGAACCCTCTGAGCCCTCTGACCTACCGCGTGCGACCCCCAACGCCCCTCGAGGGCAAAGGTCTCTCCGCCGTGCTCACTGCGGCGTCCCAGCTCAGAGCCAAGCAAACAGCAGACACTCAGAGAGTGTGTGTGGCCGCTAGGGTGACCAAGGGATGCTTCTTCCCCCCCAGATCTCCGCCCCCACCAGGCCCCCATCTTCCCAGGAGACTCAAGGAGGCCCTGATGCCATCCCGGGCGACGCGGGAAGCCCTCTCCGAACACGGAGGCATTGCCGGACACACAGTTCTTGCTCCGGTTTTCCTCAGTCAGGGCCCCCAAGGGGCTTCAGGAAGCATCTCGGGAAGCACAGTGGTGTCTAGAGTAGGACGGGGCAGGGGTGTCAGATCACCTGCTGATGCACAGATTCTGACAGCGGGAACAGGGCCTCCCAGCGTGGGTGACCACGAGGAGCTGATGTCGGGCCCTCGGCACCGTCCACGTCCACGGGGCACAAAGCCTCGGGCCGCTCGTCCTGGACGCTGTCTGTCACTGGTCGGAGGCTGCCCTGCAGGGCCGAAGCCCTGGCACCTTCAGGCTGCTCTCAGGAACAGGCACGTTTCCTTAGTAATGAAGACAGCCCTCAGAGGCGAAGGTGCCTGGAGGGGCTGGTGGATGAGGCTGCAGGTGACCTCGGAGGTGAGCCAACGGGCTGGGGGGGTGGGACCTCAGTAGCCTCTGTTAAAGCAACAAGTTCCACCCATAGAAAAACGGCACCTTCTGCCTTGTTCCCTGTACCTGTCTGCACCCCTGTACCTGTCTGACCCCTATACCTGTCTGACCCCTGTACCTGTCTGACCCCTATACCTGTCTGACCCCTGTACCTGTCTGCACCCCTGTACCTGTCTGACCCCTGCACCTGTCTGACCCCTGTACCTGTCTGCACCCCTGTACCTGTCTGCACCCCCTACCTGTCTATACCCCTGTACCTGGCACGCAGGTGGGGCTTAGCAAGTGTGAGCTAACTGAAAGCGTTACAGCAGTGCGCCCAATGTTTGAGGACCAGGAGTGCCCTGACAGGCTGCAGGTTAGGGGTTTTATGAAAGTCCCAGGGCTGCTGGAGTGACCACACACGGGGCAGCTTAAGCAACGGACGTCTATTCAGAAGCTGGAAGTCAAGGTGTGGGCGGAGCTGGCTCCTTCTGAGACTCTGGTTCAGGCCTCTCCCAGCTCTCGGTGGCTGCAGGCACCGCAGGGCTCCCTGGCCCGTGCATCACTGGGGTCACTACCTCCTCGGTCACGTGGCTCCTGCCCGAGGCACTCTTCTGATAAGGACACTGTCACGTGACGCAGGGCCGACTCAGAGACGTCCAAGATGTCTTCACCCCAGGGTCCATAACCACATCCGTGTGCAAAGACCCTGTTTCTGAATCAGGTCACGGCTATAGGCAGAATGTTTGTGTCCCCCCAGTTCACGTGTTAAATCCCAACCCCCAGTGCGATGGTGTTGGGAGGTGGGGCTTTGGGGTGATGAGGTCATGAGGGTGGGACCCTCAGGATGGGATCAGCGCCCTCATAAGAAGAGGTCCCAGAGAGCCCCTCCCCCCTCCTCTACGTGAGGGCACAGCGAGGAGACGCCATCCGTGAGCCAGGAAGCGGGTCTTCACCAGACATGGAATCTTCCAGCGCCCTGCAGGACGTCCAGCCTCCAGGCTGAGAGACATGTGTGCCATTTATAACCACCCAGCCTGTGGTGTCCTGTCATAGCAGCCCAGGCAGACTGAGACGGTCACATTCTGAAGTGCCAGGTGGACACGAATTTGGGGGGATACTGTCCAATCCAGTCCGGGGTTTCCAGTGACAGTGTTTGGGGATGTCTCTACACTCACACACTAAAGTGCATCACAGGCCACAGCGAAGAGGAGCCACAGGCCCTGAGGTCTGAGGACATACCTGCTCACCTGTGTGCAGCCCAGGGCGCCACGCTCTCCAGCCCGCGCGGCTGCCAGTCATTGCTGCCCACCCCCTTCCTGGCCATTCCTCTTGCTCCAGCCCCTCACAGTGGTGACTCCCGACATCCTGGACACCTCGGAGGGAACCGAACACCCCTTAACATAGAGACTGTGTCTCCAGAAATGATCCCCACCATGGTCTTCATCAGCCTGGCTACTCAGCATCCCAGGAGGCTGTGGGGAGGGCAGGATCCCCAACTCCGCCCAGGCCTCCCTAATCAGAAGCGGTGTTTATCAAGACCCTCCGGCAACCCCAGGCATGTCGAAGTCTTAGAGGCACTGGCCCCGATGGCCAGACAAATGGACAACTTGTCCTGGCCGTTTCCCCCGTCCCAAGCAGCCCTCCCACAGACCCACGCAGGCGTGAGCCCACAGCGCAGGGCCCTCTGGCTCCAGAAACATCGAGGGTTGGTTTCTGGTTCCCTACTGCTCGCAATGACTCTGATGTCTTCCCACCTTCTTTGACCAGCAAGCGTTTCTTTCTAGAAGCCTGTTGCTGCCGACAGAACCAGTGTCCTGCAGGGAGCACGGGTCACCTGCAGCTGTGGCGGGCAGCTCCCCTGCCCCCGACTGCTCCCCTCTCAGCACCTGCTCTGGTAATTTCTCGGCTGAGAGCTCCCCCGGTACCCGGCACCCTGTCCCCGGCCCCGGCCCCGGCCCGCCTTGACCAGCGGGGAAAACAGGCCTGGCAGGCGGGGGGCGAGCCCATCCCTGGCCCCAGCTGTGGAGCAGCTGAGCTCATCGGAAACAGGCTGGGGCCTGAATGCCGCCCTTGTCTCTGGCCTCGTCAATAGCCTCCAGAACCACCCGGCCTTCTATTGACTCAAGATAAGTTCCAGGAGGCTCAGAGCAGCCCTGTTTGGGCCTGCATTGGCCGGCCAGGCCAGCTGGGCTTGGTGAGTCCTGCAGGCCAGGACCCAGCTCTGCACACACCCCAGGCCCTGGCTTTGTCCTTATCCCTGCCCCCCCGCCGCCAGGCGATTACACCTCTCGCTCCCCTTGGCAGCGCCCGTGCGGACACACCCGCGTTCATGCAGCTCCTCCAGAAACAGGTGCTGGAGGTGACATCACATCTCATGGCAGAGAGCACTTAAGTCTTCTGACTTCTATCAATATTTACGTTTCCATCTCCGCAGAGAATCTAATCAGACTTCCGATGACACCTGCCCGTTTCGGGCCCGCTCTGCTCCCGGCTAGGGGCCCTGAGTGGTGGCCCCAGTCTCGCTGGTTTGGGAGTTTACCCTCCTCGAGGCCTGGTCAGCTGACAGGCGGGGCCTCTGGGTCCCCAGACATGGGGCAGAGCTGGGTTCAGAGACGAGGCCCAGGAGTGGGAATGGTGGGGTCCGTCCAGGGCCCAGACCAGGTGGCAAGAGAGGGTGTGTCCCCTGGGTCTGGGGCTTTGCATTTATCTGCTCGCCCCAAACCTCATCGCTCACACTCAGAGGCTCACCCCAGGAAGAAGGGTGCAGAAGCTCTTTCCAGAACGTTCTTTTTGGAAAAAAGCAACTTTGCAGTCCAACGCCCAGGTAGAAAGTACCGTATAAATCAGGTCCACTGGCAAGTCCCAGCTCTGCTAGAGAGGGCCCTGGACCACCAGACCCCGGCTGTGTCGTGGGGACAAGTTTGGGGCCAGGTGGACACGAATTTGGGGGGTTGCCCGCTGCTGCTTCGGAAACCCCGAGGTGGAGGCTCCCGTGCTCTCGTCAGGCACCTGCGCCCTTAAACAAAGCAGCAGGGCTGTCCCCCATGCCCCGGGCGAGACCCTCAGGATCTCTGGAGCTTCCGAGGAGGGCCCTCCTCTCCGTGCAGGGTGCTGTGCCCCCCCAACCCGCCCCGGAGACCAGAACCTCAGGGAGACTGCCCAGCAGCATCCGGGGTTTTACTGACACGCTAAGAGCAGAGATAAACCCCACCTAATGTCAGAACAAATAGAGGCTGAAACCAGAGCGGCCTGGGAGAGACAAGAAAGGGTTCGCTGGGGCCGCGCCCGCCAGCCCCCCCGCACCCGGGGAAGCAAAGAGCTCGGGGGCGGGGAGTTAATCATTCCTGGTGGGCTCAGAGCAGGAGGGCCCACCCCCAGACCAGGCCAAGGCTTCACGGTGTCACCTCTCAGGGTAACACCGGTGCCAGGCCCGGGCCAGGGGCCTGGATAGACCCCCTCCCTGCCCTCTGGATGCTCCGGTCTCGGACAGACACGGTTGCTCAGATGACCACACAGCTGGTGGGCAGTGACACAGGTCCGTGGGCCCTCGCCAGATGGTGGCAGAGCTCTGGGAACCCAGTGTCGGTCGGAAGAGGGCCCCCATGCCCCAGCTGAGCCTCATCATTATCACGGGGTACGTGTGGAGGGAGAGGAAGACGTTGACCCCCACCCCCGGATGAAGCTTCCCCAGCTCCTCCGCTGACGGCACTGGACTGGCTGAGAGCAGGAGATACGCACCCCGCGGGACCCCAGGTCACCACCAGCCCCTAGCAAAGGGCACAAAGCAGGTGGAAGGCAGAACTGAGTGAAGCCCGCCAGCTGCCACGGGCTGACCTGGGGTCTGACCTTGGGGTCCAGACTGTCCAGTCTGGGCCAGAAGAAGCCAAGCTGTCAGAGAGGGGCTGGCCTGGGTCCTTCCCTGGGAAAGCAGGGAAACGGCCGAAGTCGCCCAGGAGCAAGAGAGGCCCCCGCAAAGGGTGACCTCCTCGGACAGGCTGGGAGCGGGCGGCCCAGAGACCCTGAGGAGAGGGCCTCTGAGTGGCCAGGGGGTGGGCAGCCAACAGGGAGCCTGGGTCAGAATCTCTCCCCTGGGCCACCAGGCAGGTGCCTCCTGCCAGCTACACGGTAGGTGCCTCATGCCAGGTACCAGGTACCTCACAGGTATCATTTTCACACCTTATGCTAATTAATTACATTTTTATAATAATGATATGGCTATATTTTACGCCAATGAAATGGTAATTCTTGATGGAAGGGACAGATTCATAGGAGAAATGGCTTACCAGGCTCGCACAGAGGGGAGGTAGGAAGTGACAAGGACTGAGGACTCATCCAACCCACATAAGGACAGAGGTCGGAGCAGGGAGGGCAGCCCAGGCTCAGCAGGTCCCGACCCCACGGCTTGGCTCTTCCTGTGAGGGAGAGGACACGTCCAGTGAGAGAGGGAGGGCTGCACCCGCCCTGGACAGGGCCCGTGCACAGCTGTGTGCGTGTGTGTGCACCGTGAGTGTGTGCCGTGTGCGCGTGTGTGGTGTGTGCACGCAGAGAGTGAAGCCGTGCAGACCCCAATGACATGTGAATACAAAGTATGTTTCTGTAATCTCGCCTTCCTGGATTAATGTTCAACGAAAACCCACTTCTCCAGGGCAAACCCTATTAAACCTTGTCGATCATCTAACCTTGAAATCAAGCAGTTTCCAATTAACTCTTTTTCATTTCACTGAAATTCTAAACATAGAAATCATTTCTCTTCCATTTCAATTTAACCAAAAAATATGATTTATTCAGTGTTAATTGTTCGTATCAGTTTTTATGATTAGAGCTTCTCATCTGGGGTCTTTGGGGATCAGGAGACACACCCAAGAGCAAATCACTGGGGGAGGAGCCCCTCACTTGCCCACTTCCCAGCTTCGCAGACAATGTCCACTTTTTCTGGGTCAAATTTTGCACAATGCACTCTCAGCTTAGAGTCCAAAGCAAAATTTACCATGGGTAGTTTAGTTTGTATGGATTTTATTTTGTGTGGACAATTTCTACCATTCTGACTTAATTATAGAAGTGATAGTTTCTGGGGTTTTTGCTTGTCATTTTGTCTCGTTTTGTTTTTTCAGCTAATCCCTGAGAAAATCGCGAACAGTGTGTTACTGAGAAAGAGGGAGGACGGGTGGAGGTGTGTGCAGGAGACAAGGGGCAGAGGGGGGCTGGGGGCAAAGGCGGGGCAGGGGTGGGGCGGGAAGCGGTGGCCGAGAGAGCTCACGGAGGCCCCAGCCTCGCGTGACAGGTCAGCGCATTCTCCGGGTCAAATGCCAAAGGCGTGGTGAGGCTGCATTGCCTGCAGACACTCTGGCTTCGTGGAGTCAGGGTTTCGGGGCGCTGGAGGGGCTCAGGACCTGGACGCTGATGCTCCTCGCCCCTGAGGGGTGGGGGGCTGCTAGGGTCAGGGAGGGCTCTGGCGGCGGACGACGACCGCAGGAGACCCCACCCCGGATGCTGTTGGGTTCAGGTGGCCCCTCGCCCCTGACCCCGCATATGGCCGGGCGGCCATTTCCCTGCTCGAGCCCAGGCTCCCCCGCCGCTGGGCGGTCAGGGCCTCTGGACCTCGTCACATGCAGCGGCTTTGAAGACTGTAGAAACGTCAAGGGCAGCTGTATCCCTCCCGATGGCAAACTCGCTGTGGAACTGAACGAGCAAAGGGGTTTAACCGAAGGCCTCAGACGGGCTCTTCAGTGACCAAGACAGCGCAGCAGCCCCAGCGGCCAGTCTGGGCCGGGCCCGTGCACCTCGGCCTCCGCCCCCTGCGCCCGACCAGGTCGGGGGCCCTGACTCCTCCTGGACTCTCGGCCCCACACGATGGCCTGGGGCCCAGGAGTCGTTTCCCCAGACGGAGGCCCGGGTGCAGGGCCCGGGTGCCTCATCTCCAGGAGCTCGGGTCAGGGTCCGAGCCAGCCCCCTGCAAGAGGGCAGGATGTGGAGCCCCGTGGAGAGTGCCCCCCAACACCGGGGCTCCAGCAAGGGAGGCTCCTGCGTCCACAGCTCTCTTGCTGGGCTTGAGAAAACCACTTTCCTCTCCCTGCTGCTGGCCTCATCTGGAGAAATTCTGTGCTCCCCATTCAGCTTAACCTGAATTAATCACCACAGTGATTAATTGTGGGCAGGTGCCTCCCTCCCTCTGTCTCCCCCTTATTTGCTTGCAGATGGCTCAGCGGCCTCGGTGGAACCCCTCCACGGGTGCAGGACCCGTGGACCAAGGCTGAGGCCGCCTGGAGTCAGCCTGCGCATCCTCGGTGACCCGGGTCCATGCAGCCGCTCCGAGGGGCTCCTGGACACCCTCCCGGCCTGGAGGGAGGATTTCTGCTGCTTTCGCTGCACTACCTCAACCCCTCAGCCCTTCCCAAGTGCAGAGACTAAGATTCTAAATCCACCAGCAAAGAATCAAGGAAGCAGACCCAAGGGGCACCCCTCATCTGCCTCCTGTGTGGCTGAGGCCCTGCTGCTTGGGGGCAAAAGCACCTTCTGACCCCCCGGGGCCCGTGGACGTGGTCCTGAGGTGTCTGGCCGCACCTCTGCAGACCTGGGCTTGGCGACAGTCCCTGAGATGAAGCGCAACTAGGGCCTGGGGCACTTACAGGGAGGCCCCAGGACAGCAGGGCCCAGGTTGGGGGGGACATCCATTCCAGGCCACACAGGAGACTCTGAAAGGTGGAAAGAGGAAGGAGAAGTGGGTCCCAGGACCAGGGCTCTGTCACCCCACCCAACAGAGACGGCCTCCAGGCCGGTGTTCCCAGCTCCCGGTCCGGCAAAGGAGGAGTTCAGGTAGGGTCACTCTCTGCCTCTGCCCTCTGCCCCCTGCTCTGTTCTCTGTGCTGCAGCTGGCCACGGGCCCTAGTTTCCGAGGAATCTGGGCGATTCCAAATTGCACCAGGGCAAACGGGGACAGGGAGGGATCCGGGGCATCTGGTGACGGTCCAGCTGCTCATGATTGGAGACTCCCCCGGGGGGGGCGGGCACAGTGCCCACAGGGAAAGCCCTCGGGACAAGCACCAGATGCTGACAAGCTCCCGAGCATTCTTTCCAATGCGAGTTGCCAGGGAGTGGACGCCAAGAGGGAGGGCAAGGCCACGTTCAGTCTCCAAGGGTGTGCATCTCCATGGCCGAATCCTGCACTGTCCCCCAGGCTCACCAGAGCCCCGAAGAAGGGACAGCCTGGGTGTTGGAGATGGAGGCCTGGGGCCAGGTCCCTGTCCCGTCACTCGAGCAGGATGGCCTTGGGCAAGTCCCACATCACCTCCTCTGGACACTGGAGGCCACACAGTGCCCACCTCGGTGACTTGTAGGAGGGTCCAAGGAGATGGCTCAGGCCACCACCACCATCAGCACCACGACCTTCATCATCCCATCGCCATCACCTTTACCCCCTGGGAAGGCACGCGGGCCAAGCCACTTCCTGGAGGGTCTGCCTACCCTGCAGGGCCCAGCGGGCTCCCCGGCCCCTCTGCCTGCCTGTTTACTTGGACCCTAACCACTTGCTAATGGGATCTGGGCTGGGTGGCAGCTGAGATCACTAGGAAAACCTCAGGGAGGAGGGAAGATGCTGGACACCTGACCTCCTGGTGGGAGGAAGCAGGTGTGCGGGGCCTGGGTGGGCTTGGGGGAGAGGGGATGGCAGCCTGAGCCCAGCCTGAAGCAGAATCAGTTCCTTTCTGTCAAAGTTTAGTTTTCCAAAACTCATGAAATGAATCGTTCCCACGGCAGACTGAATGAATGAATCAGACCCCAAGTGTGTTGTCTGCACAAGCATATTGGCGGGAAACCCACATTTGCCCCCCCAGGTGAAGACACAGGACAAGCCTCTCTCCCCCTTCACATCCTGCCCTGGATTTCGTGACGGTCACTGGCTTGCTTTTCTATGTAGTTTTATCATGAATTAGTTAGCTTTGCCCGTTTCTTAATTTCTAGTCAGCAAAATCTTGCTTCCATGTCCTGGGACCCGCTTCTCCCTGAACGGAGTCCTTCCTGCCGGAGTCTGGGGCAGCGATGGGCTCCACTGAACAAACACCCCACACGTTGTTCACGCTGCTCTGAGTGTTACATACATTTGGGTTGTTTCCCGTTTCTTTGCTTTATAAATAATACTACCATGGACATTCCCACAAAATCCCCAACTCCTCCACGCGGGAATTTCTCCAGGGCTGATGACGGGGTGGAGGCGCCCATCTGGGGTGTGCTCACTGGGCTTTTCCAAAATGCTGGTGCCAAGTGACCACCAACCCAGCGGGGCGTGAGGGTTCCCGTACCCTCACCAGCCGCTGGTCTGGTCTTTTTTAAACTTTTGCCAAGCTGCCGGGTGAGTAATGATCTTGTATTGTGATCTTAACTCGCTTTTCCTGATTACTAATGAGGTCTGATCGTATCTGGGTTCCTCTTTGCTGAGCCACTTGCCTGGTGTTAAGTCAGGCGCTTTGTCCTACTGACTCCTATTAGAGTTTGGTTTTCCATATTCCCGGCCTTCCTTTTTTGGTTGAATGTACGCAAATCTCCTCCCACTCTGTGGTTTGTCTCTTCACTCCTTTTATGGGGCCTTTTAATGAATCAGAATTTCTTAATTTTGATGTATTAGAATGGATCAGTCTTTGCCTTTATGGCTATTATCTTGTAAATTGTATAAGAAGTCCATCCACAGCCCAAAGTTACAAAGATGTCCCTCTATATTCTCTAAAATGCTCTAGTTTTGTGTTACATTTAAGGATTTGTCTACCTGGGTCATTTTTTTAGTGTGAAGTAGATCTTCACCTCCCACTTAACTCGCTGTTTATCTCTGTGTTCAACGCCCATTGATCTCTGCAAACTTGGGGGCAGGGTTTGCACAGTGACCCCCCCCCCCACCATAGATTCTAGAAGAGTTGTTGATTTTCAGTCTGTTCAGCTTCTTCCTTGTTGTGAGGACGGGGTGGTGATTTCCCAGCTCAGCGAATGCAAAACCAGAACCAGAAGTCGACCTCCTCTGTTGAGTGTCAATACCATGTGCGTGGCTTGTTTCTGAGCTCGCTGGTCTGTTCCACTGGTCTGTTCTGTTCCCTCATCAGTGCACCAGGTCGTGAAGATTAAAGCTATAATCGCCTCGATATCAAAGCCAGTCTGTCCCTTGTCCTTCAGAGCGACTTAGCTATTCACAGCTCTCTGCACCTCAACATAAATTTTTGAATCAATTTGCAATGATCCACCAAAAATAAAAAAAGAAATTTAGGCTGGGATTATACAAATCCACGGATTCCTTTTGGGGAGAATTCACTCTCAAGTTCAAGACTACAGCATTTCATTGCTCTAATTACTTGGGTCTTGTATGTCTCTCAATTTTTCCAGATCAATTTCCTCTATAAGAATCTTACACATCTTTTGTTTTTCTTATGCCTTTCATACTTTTATGCCTTTGTAAATGATAAATTTTCTAAATCTCAGTTTGTCACTGGCCTATAGAAAAGCAGCTAAGTTTTACATATTGATTTTGAATGTAGCAAACTTCCTGGGTCTCCTATTAATTTTGACAATTTATCTCCTTGTTCTTCAGCCCTTTCTCCACACATTATCATGTCCTCTATGAACAAGGAAAATTTTCTACTCTGCTTGTCGATCTTTGGTGGGGCCTCCCAAATGATGCTGAGTGAAACTGGTGGCAGGGAAATTCCTCCTTGTTCCCAGTCTCAGAGTGAAAGCTATAGGGTTTCTTACACATCCAATTAAGGTTAAGGAAGTTTCCTCTATTCTTAATGGAAGCATTTTTTCATGAATGGATATTGAATTTTATCAAACATTTTTCATCTGTTGATGTGATCTTCCCCTTAAATCTGTTGAGATGGATGATTATATTAATTGACTTTGTAGAAATTAAACCACTATTGTATTTCTGGGATAAACACAACTTGGTCATAACGTATTATCCCTTTTCTACGTTGTAAAGATTCGTTGATTCTTTAGGGCCTATAATTTTCCTTTCTTGGACTGCTTTTCGCAAGTTTTGTTTTCAAGGGTCTATTAGCTTCTTAAAATGAGTCGAGAGTATTTCCTTCTTTGCTGTGCCTGGAAGAGTTGAGTGGATTATTTGTTTCTTGAATATATTGCTAAAAATCACCAGTGAAGGCATTTGAAGCTGGAATTTCTTAATAAGAGGATTTTTAATTTTAAACATATGAAAGTAATATATGAAGATTCTCATACATTGCTGGTAAGGGTGCAAGTTGATACCATCACTCTGGATAACAACTCAGCAATTTCTACTAAAGCTAAACGATCACATCCCCAGTGTGACCAGGACCTGAGCACACACATCTACCCAGACAAGTGTGAGTCACACCTGCTTTACCCTGAGAACCCAGAGCTGGAAACTGCCCACTTGTCCATCCACGGGGCTGCGGTTTATCCCCACGATGGAATAGTGCACACCAGCAAAGCAGAACACAAGGCAGATTCACATGACATGAGTGGGTGTCACAGGCACAGAACTGGGTGACAGGAGCAGACGCTGTGATCTCACCCACGTGAGCTCGAGAAGGAGCAAAGCCGAGTCATGGAGACGACACCCGCGTGGCCGGGACTGGGGCAGGCGTTAAGTCACTGCCCTCGGTCCCCCACCACCACCACCGGGGCCAGTGTTCCTCCCCCGAGCGCCAGCCTGGAAGTCGGATCGCGGTCACTCAGAGGCGGTGCTTCTGGGGAGATGCTCCAGGCAGCTCTGGGGGGTCTGGAAGCATGAATGTCCCGTAGAAATTCAGCCGTCTGTGACTTCACATGGGTGTGCTTTGCCTCATTCCCTGGCGAGCGAATGGACCGGAGGGGTCCCCTGGGGTGGTTCCTGGGCTGCCCGTGGGCCTGGGAAGGAGGCACTTTGGGCATCATCTCATTGGACAAGCAGGGAAACTGACACCCAGAGAGGGAAGGGCCGCCCAAGGCAGGGGTAAGTGCCACAGATCTGAGTCAGGCTGGACGTCAGGGAGGGGAGGGAACACGTGTCGCTCAGCCCACGGTCAGAACAGAGCCTCTCAGGCAAGACCTCCCTGGTCACGGCTACAGCGGGGACCCAGGCACCTGGGCCTGCTAAGTGGGAGCCTCTGGGCCCAGAGGCGGGCCAGGAGCTGCCTTTTCCTGGCCCCGGGGCCATCTGTGGGCTCCCCACTTGGCCCCTTCTCCATGTGTCCAACAGAGCTTTGTCTGGTCTACCAGCTGGCCGCAGGGATGGGCTGTCCCCCCAGCAGCTGGCGCCCTGGACATCACAGGAGGGCGGAAAGGGCAGGAGAACCCCTCTGCCCGCAGCACAGACACCTGCCACGGCCTCGGGCACTGATGACCCTGAGGTCATCATGACTGGCAGCGTCTCCCCAGCCACTCGATCTGGGGTCTGGGGTATCCGTGCAAGCCTGTGACTTGGGGTCCAGATTCTCCCAGCACCGCTTTGGTCCTGGGCCAGCTGGTCCTCATTTTCACACAGCTGCTCAGTGACTTGGTCGTTTGATCCGGTGGGGATGCGGTTTCAGGATCCAAAGGACCCCCCGCCTGCGAACTGCGAGCCTAGATTCGCCCCCCAGGGAGGACCCCATCCGAGGACCCTGAAAGCCTCCCCCACATTTGTGGGTGACAGCGGTCCCTCCAGACACTTGGGTCTGCGGCCGGGCTGTGTCCTCCCAGAGAGCAGAGCGGGGACCGCGGTGGGAGAGGGGCCAGGAGGGCAGACGCTGCAGGAGGAGGGGACGCTCCTCGACAAGAGGAGGCAAGGCCGCGCCACCGAGTTCCGGATGCGGCTCCCAGCACAAGCCTGGTCTTGCGGGGACAGGCCGCCCCTCCTGGTGCTGACAGCCCGGCCCACGGGCAGCCTCTCTGGGCTGCAGGTGGCCTGTCGAAGACGGGAGATCATCCCTAGGGCCGGGGAGATTGATGGCATTCCTAGGGACCCGCCCTGCACCCCGTGTGGACGCAGCCCCAGATCCGGAGGCCAGTCTGCGAGCATCCGCAGTGCCGCAGGCCGTGTCGAGATGAGCTGGCCCTGGCCCTGGGCCGGGGAGATAAGACACCTACACAAACAAGGGCACAAAGGCTGCTCTCATGGCCACACCAGCTGCGTGCCAAGCCTTCAGCGGGCACTTTATGGCACGTTATCTGCTCTGCACCCCACAACAGCCCTGCCAGGTGGGATTTTCGCTCCCATTAAACAGATAAGGAGACAGGGTTCTGAGAGGCGAGGGGGTGGCCAAGGTCACGCAGGTTATAAAGTGGCTGTGCCTGGATTCCACCCAGGCCCACCTGGACAGAAGCCCACCTCCCTTTAATAGAGTAATAAATAGACTCTTTGTTTTAAAGAAAACATTTTGAAAAGCAATGCTGGTTCTGGGGAAAGAGCAGGGGTGGGACACATGCACGGCCTCCACCCCTCCTAGCATCCCACAGACCTGGCCAGGAGACACCACCTGCAGAGGCAGAAGCCCAGGGGCAGTGGGGAGAGAGGGCAGCGGCCCGAGGGCTGTGACGCAGCCTGGTCTGCATGCAGAACCCGCGTAGGTCCAGGGGGTGGTGGCCCCAGGTGCCTCGAGCTCTGAGGGGGAAGACGGGGTGAGCCCGTGTGAGTCCCTGATCAGCGCCCCCATGACTCGCTTCTCTGACCCCAGCAGGAATTGGAGATTTGTTCAGATGACCTGGTCTCTGCAATGCCAGACTAGCTGAGACCCAGAAACCACAGGACAAACGGGAATCCAGAGGGTGGGTGTGAGAGCGGCCCAGGACAGGCAGGGTCTTCATTTCCAGCAGGAGCCCGGGAGGGTCTTCCCAGAAAACAGCACCACCCGGGAGCACATGGCCCTGGAGATTTCTGGCGAAATGGCCCAGCCGGATCCCCTCACGAGGCACACGCCACGGTCCCCAGGCTGCAGCAGGAAAAACAGGGACCAAAGCAGACCCAGAGATGCTGGTTCAGGACAGAGCCCAGGTGAGGAGACCAGGTGAGGAAACTTCTCAGATGTCCTCGGTGTGAGGACAGGCCCGGCGACCATGAGATGGCCCCAGGCTCTGTTGAGAAGGGGCAGCCAGAATAGGAAATAAAAATAAAAATGGAAATAAAAATCCGATAGTAAAACAGAAGATCTGGGTGATACGGTTGAAGAAATCTCCCAGAAAGTAGAGCCGAAGGACAAAGTGGTACGAAATTGGAGAAAAGAGCCTTAGAACCATGGACGACCAGGTCAGGGGGCCCAATATCCAAATAGGAGTTTAGAAAAAGAGACTAGAGAAAATGGACGGAAGGAAATCACTAACGAAACAATTCAAGAAAATGTCCAGAACCGAGGACATGTTTAGATACAGAGACAAGGCAGAGAACCGGCCACAGAGCCTTGGGGGCAGAGGGACAAGTTGGAGCCCCAGGAAGGAGACGTCATTCAACGGTTCCGAAGTCTCCACAATGGTATGGAAGCTGTAAGTCCTCGGAACTAACGGTGTCTCCGCAGTTTTGGAGGGAAGTCATTGCAGCTGGGACTCCACTGGCAGCCACACCGCCAGCCAGGACAGCGCCAGCCACGTCTGGTGTGATCCTCCCAGACAACTTCATTCAGACACACACACGGCCACACGGTTTCACAAGCGAGTCCTGTTGTAAGGATGCTGTCAAGGACGGTGTTCTCTGCCACGACGTACACAGCTCTGCTCTCTTCTTGCCGGCCATGTGTGCTCCTTTCTACGCACGCTGTGACCTACTCAGCCGCCACTGTGATGGGCTCGTAACCTGCCTCGGTGCTTCTGCTCTTCCCGGTAATCGTGCAGGGATTGTCCACGAGCAGGTCCCGGGGTCCGTGTGGGAGCATCTTAGCAAGACAGAGGCCCAGAAGCGGAATTCCCAGTGTGCGTGCTCTCAATGTTGGCAGGCACTGCCCTCCAGGAGGATGGACCCGGTTCCCCACACCCATGCTGGCCCGAGAGGGCGCTCTGGGCAGCCTTGCCAGCCCGAAATAGCCGCCGTCTCCTCAGTTGGTCAGTCTGGTAGCCAACCCCCCAAAAAAGGGGCAGATGTGAGTTTCCCCGATCACCTGTGAGGTGCACCCTTTCCTCTCCCATGACTCACAGGTGCCTGTCCTGTGCCCCTTCTTCTGTCACTTCTTTTCTTTTTATCTTTGACACGTAGACACTCTTCCTATAACTGGAGTATTAACTCTGTTGAGTATACACGCTCCCGTCCTATCATCCACGTTTTAACTTCCATACACAAGTTTTAAATTTTTAGGTGATCAGACATGTGAATCTTTTCCTCTATGGTTGCTGGGTTTGTATGTGGCTTATAAAACATGCCAAGTCCCGAGGAGCTTCGGGTCCTAAGGGCTTTTCTCAACCAGGTGCAGGAGCTGGTCAGCGGCAGCTGGCCCTGCTTTCCCGCGCCCCAGGCGGGGGGAGGGGAGCGCCACCCTCCTCTCCCAGTGCCGGTCCCTGAAGCCCCGACCCCTTGGGGGGCTACCCTCAACATGCACAGAGCGCTTCCTGGTCTGGGGTCCAAACTGCTGGCCTGATTACAGGAGGGATGCAGACCTGGGGAGATATTGGGTGACCCCCCCCCCCCCACTCTCTTCCTTCCTGGAAGACCCTGGTCAAGCCACAGAAGCGCAGAGGCCATCAGGACGTTGAGGGGATGGCCCACCCTCGCTGCCCAGGCGATGAGCGCAGTCACCCCTCAGGTGGCTCTGCAGGAACAAGCCCTGTGGCCCTGCTCCACGAGCTAGCACAGGTGACACTGGGCCCAGGATGCGCTGCAGGCCCCTTCCAGCCCTTGGGCGGAGTCGCCGTCATTCCGCTTCCCAGAAAAGATCCCCGAGGAACCAAGTGGATGGGTGACCAGGAGCAAACACTGGGCCTAGATTTGAATTTAGGGAAGCAGCCTGGCCATCGCCACCCTGGCAGGTGCCCAGCTCTCCCAGGAGATGCCCCGAGGGCAATAGGCCAGCCTCCCCGCACCCTCCCCACTCCTCAGATTCCCCTGGGGTCTCTGTGTCCACACCACCTGTGCCGGGAGGGAAGAACCCGGAATCTGTGTCCGTCCTGGGAGGGAAGGGGCTGAGCAGGGAGCCCTGAGCCTTGGATTCACTGTCGCTCTGTCACTGCCTCTCTGGCCTTGCACTGCCACGTCCCCTCCCGAGACTGCTCCCTCCCCTGTGGTTCCCTGGGGGGCACCTCAGGAGCACGTCAGCTCCCAGGAGTCAGGGCGCTTCCGAAATTGCTCCGGCATGTGGATTTGGGGGCAGTTGTCCTGAGAGCCTGGGTGCCTGCGTGCGTATGCTTGTGCACGCACGGACGTGCCCGTGAGCAGGCGTGTACGTGTGCACAAGCATTTGTGTGCTCGTTTGCAGGTGTGTGCAGGTGTCCTCCATCCACGTGTGCGTGCACACACACGTGTCGTGGACACACTAACTCAGCTCCCCCAGCCCCCAGCAGCCCTGACTTGCAGCTGAACGAACAACACTCTCCCAGCAGATTCGTTCGTCTGGAGACCAGCTCAGAGGCTGGAGAGCAGAGCACACCACGCACTCCCACCCTTGGACAGAAAGTCTCTCCACCAAGAAGGCGGACGTTCTTCTTTTTCTCCTTGTTCGTCCAGAGACACCCGCTGCACCACATTCGGCCTACGAAAAACCTCGCGACAGCCAGGGCTGCAAGTCCAAGAGAGACAGGGGCTGGGGACGCGAGGAGCAGCTTCTGTTTCAAATTGTAGCCAGACTTCTCTTCAGGAGCAGGCCTGTCAGTAAGATTTTCTGGTCAAGGACCTGAGCCCTCCCTCGCGTGGGACTCGAGAGGGTCCCCGCAGCACAAACGCACCTCCACCCGCCACTGCAGCTGGGACCCTCCCAGCACAGCCTCGGGGTCCAAAGCTCCCGCAGGGGGCCCATTGCTCTGCTAGCCACCGCCACCCTCGTGGGTGCACATGGGGCCTCCCCTTTCAAAGGCAGCCTGCACACCCAGGAAACGGCCTTTCCACCCCTCGTCGTTCTCCCAGGCCACTGAACTGTCCCTCTTCCCCGGGGCTGCTCCCGTGAGCCCAGAGGTTGTTTCCAGAAGGGCATCTGGCCACGTGGATCCCCAGATGGGCTCTGCCCCCGCTGAGGGGAGCAAACACAATACGTGAAGGAAGCTGGAGGTCTGGGGGCAGGTGGACCCCATCCAGCCTCCCGTAGAGCCTGATGGGCATCTCCGGGCTGAGAGCCGGCCTCGGGGGCTCCTGGGTGGGGGACCCGGGCTCTCCCTCCTCGGAGCTGGGGGAGAATCCTCAGCAGCCCCGCCTCCAGCTGGCCCGGCTCCCTCCTCAGGCAGCTGCCCAGCTTGGGCTCAGACAAGGACCCCAGAGAACTGCTTTCTCAACCCAGCGAATCCCCCTGGCCCCCACCTCCACCAGCTTTTTAATGGTTAACCAGAGTAATAAAAACAGACGATAATGCAGTTTTTGATCCCTTATCAGCATCCCAGAAGCCTGTGAAGGCAGTGAATGTGCCACTCGGGGACCCAGCCCGACCACCCTTTCATGTGCAGCCAAGCGGCTGAAAAGGGAAAAAGCCTTTCCAAGCCAAACGCCCTTTGCCAGTGCGAATTTTGCAGTAAAAATAGAATAGGAAATTCCTAATCTGCTGTTTCATGTGTGACAAGTGGTTTTGTGGCAGGACAGGGGCCCGAGAACGCTGTCCCTTCATCTGAGGCCCGGCCTCCTTCCCCCAAGAGAGCACATGCCTTGCCTGAGGCCTTTGTGCTTTGCAACCAGCCGGCCAGGCGTTACTGTGGGGACCAGAGACTCCGCCGGGCCTGCCTGCATCCCCTCAGCTTTGATCTGCATTTGGCACCATGAACACTCCAGCCCCCATCCTGGCCCCAGACCCCCAGGGCCTCGGTCTCCACGACGCAGCTTCCCCAGATGGCTCTCCGATGCTGAAGACAACCAAGCCCGGAGGTGCAGCTGGAGAACCCCGGGGTCCACCTGCTGCTGGCAGCCCGGGGAAACCAGGAGAAGACAGAGGCACATCAGGACTTGCGGAAGCTCGGCAGTGGGGGCACTTTCGTCTGGGGGCACCTGCTCTGTGCCGAGCTCTCTGAGTCTTAATGGCTGGGGTGCGTTTTACCACCAGTTCTCAAGAAAGCACAACCTTCTGGACATGTTCGCAAGTCTAGGAATATTTTTGGATAGTTTTAAGGGTCTGGCCTCTTATTTGAAAAGATGCTGGATGCAGGAACAGAGGCATGAACGAATCAGTGAGTGAACGAATGAATGAATGGCACATTCCTCTTCCAGGAAGGAGGGGAACGGTCCAAGAGCGCCCCCATTTGGGGTCTGAGGGCCACAAGCTCCTTCTTTTTCCTTTAAGGGCCTGGTTCCGGGGCCCCAGGGCAGGGTGGACGCTGCCTAAGGGCTGGAGCAGCCCAGGGGCTGCCCCATAAGCCCTTCTCCTCTGAGAAAAGCAAGGCCCCTGTTCCGAGTCTGGATCCTTCCCACCACCATTTCTGCTGAATTTTCACCTGTCCCCCTGCAGTCCCGATGGGGTGTCTGAGGATGCTCTGTGCAGAGCCCCATGGCCCCCTCCATCCTTCCCCACCTCGTGCATCCCTCCAGGGGTGCCTGGACCAGGTGCTGGGACCCACAGGTGGAAATGGGGCACAGTTCCCGCCCTCTGGGGCCTCAGGATCTGGTGGAAGAGAAAAACGTGGAAACATCACCCGGATTTAGGGTTCAGGTAACTACTTCAGCCCTGATCCCACCATGTGAAGGTTGGCCAAAGGGCAGATGGCCATCAGCACAGCACCAGCAGGTGCCCCGTGAAGGGGGAGGGGAGGGTCTTTCAGCACTGCAGCCGAGGGCACCTGGATGTGAGGCCATGGGAGCAGGCGCAGGGGGGTGGGCTGGACAGGAAGGTGGGCACACCTCTTCCAAGTGCAGTGACACTACTGTCTGGGTCTCTGGATTTATCGTGCTGACCAGAGCTGCTAAGTTTAGGGAGACGGATGGTGTCTGCCTCACTCCAGCTGGGATGCACACTGGTGAGTGAGTAAACGGTAGGTGGGAAAGGTGTGTGGACCCTGCCACCTGACTTGCCCAGCCACCCTCTGCAGGGCTGTCACATGGCCACAGCAGCCTGGTCCTGGGTCCCTCCGGCTGGAGGAGAAAGTTCGGATGTATGGAATTTGCAAGGAGGCCCACGATGCAGAAATCCCACAAAGGGGCCCACCTGTGTCTGCACTGACACCAACCCTGCTGCTGGCCCACAGAAGGTTCCCGATGGCCCTGGAGACACCGGAATGGCCCCAGCTCTCACCGCTGGGAATGAGCCCAGCCAGACAGGCCCCCAGCCCAGCAGCTGGTCTGGTGCGTCCTGCTGCCACCGACCAGCAGGGTGACCCCCAGGGGGCCCTCAGACCCCACTCTGGCCCTCGGCTTCCAGACCCAAGGTCCGTTTCCCTTCAAGGTGGTGGTTCCAACACTTTGGGCAGTAAGGTCAGAGCTCAGGGGGTCAGAACCCCCTGGCCTGTGGGAGTGTCGCCAGCTCTCGAGGGACGGGACCTCCCAAAGCCCACAGGAACCTCAGCTGCCAGCCTATGACCAGCAGGGGACAGCAGGACGGTCCGTCTTACAGACAGAGGAGCAGGACACGGGGAGGCAGGGAGGCTCAGGAAAGCACCAGGCGGGCAACTCCTGAGGTGTATTTATAGCTGGAAAAAGGCACCCTGTGAAGATACGGGCTGTCTCGAGTCCAGAGCTGAAAGTTCGCTCTAAGTTCACGGGTGCCTTTTTGCCCGTGCCACGAACATCCTTCCTGGGGCTGTGGGAAAAACGCAGATGGATGCGTGAGAAGCGGCTTCCTGGCCTGGGACTCTGGGTGGGTCCGGCCTGGAGGGGCACAGGGACCCCGCAGGGAGTCGGGGGGGCAGCTGCCCAGAGTCATCATTCTGACTCCCGTCGCCCTCCTTTCCTGGGTTCACCTCTGACAGCCCCCCTTCTCAAGAGCCTGCCTGCTCACTCGAGTCCAGTTGTCTTCCCAGGGGCAGTGGCATTTCAAAGGGTCCCAGAGGATGAAGAGGAGCTCGCCAAGCAGAGAGGAGGGAGGGCAGCGGGCGTGGGAACCGAGGGAGCTCAGCCTCAGGGAGAGACCACGTGCAGACATGTGAGGGGAGCAGGGAGAACAGGGCCGGGAGGGAGCGGTGTGGCTCTGGAAAGCCCCGGGGTGGGGGGTCTGAGGGGCTGCTGGCGGGAGCCCAGCCGGAGGCTGCCCTGGCTGCTGGCTGGCGGCTTCACAGGAAGAGGCTTCCTTCTTCTCCGGCTGGAGATGAGCGGAGGAGAGGGAGTGGGTGGGAGGGAGCTGGGGAGTGCCCCCCCCCACCCCCCGGCCGGCTCAGGCGGAATCCAGGAGGAAGGAAGGAAGCTGCAGACAGGCGGCAGCTTGTTGCAGTTGGAGGGCGGCTGCCCGGCCAGGCGTGCACCACGCGGGTCAGGACACGCCGCCGCTCAGCCAGCCTCCCCTCTCCGCATCCCCCTTGACGTCCTGGCTCCTTGACAGTCTCCACCGTCTCCGCTGCAGGTCGGGTGGGGCCCCCCTGGGAGAAGGGGTCCAGGAGCTGGGACTTAGGTTTCATCCTCACATCTGCCTGTGACCAGCCTGGTGCTCGGCCTGTGGGGACGGAGGGATATGTCTGCAGCTGGGAGGGCCTGGGACGTGAGGCTTGGGCCCGAGGGAACAACCAGACAATGAGAGGACATGAGGCACCAACTCTCCCAGCAAGAGGGGGAGGCTCATCGAGCTGGAGATCAGAGTCCCTTCCTGAATCTGAGCCTCAGCATCCTTGTCTGAGCCATGGGCCAATAGCCTGTTACAAGGCTCAGCCTATCAGAGATGCTGGACATAGGTGCTCCCTGAGGGCTGTGTGGATGGATAGATGGATGGATGGATAGATTGATGGATAGATAGATGGACGGAAGAATGGGTGATGGATGGGTGGATGGATGGGTAATGGGTGAATGGATTGGGGGGGTGGATGGATGAATGGATGGATAGATGATTGGATGGGTGGGTGGATGGATGAATGGGTGGATAGACAATTGGATGAGTGGGTGGATGGATGGGTGGAGGGTGGGAGGGTAGATGACTTGTTGGTGCAGCAGAACGTCAGAAAATGTAGAGACAGGCACAGTTGGAGAGTGTCATTAGTTCAGTAGTGTTTCCTGTGTGCCTGCTATGTGTCCATCTGTGTGCATGGCACCAGAGGAGGTGCCACATGACAAACAGAACCAGACTTTGCAGAGGGAGCTCTGGGGTTGAGCACAGCATCTCCTGTTGCAGATAATGATAACACTAGTACTCAGTGAAACCGGAGGCAGCCCCAGCAAAGACAGCCCTTACTCCCTCGATACCAGGGCCAGCACAGATGCCCTAGAGAGGTGAGGCTGTGGTCAGACAGGCCTGGCTGCAGGAGAGGGTCCACGGTGGAGACGGTGGGCAGAGTCAGGGCAGTGTCCTCCAGCCTGGCCGAGGATGCCCTGTGAGTGGCCTCTGAGGGTCTGGCCCTACCCCCCGGCCCCTGACCCTTGTTCCTTTTTGTGTCCCCCTCATGCCGGGCTCTGGTCAGCTCCCTGTGGATGCTCCCACGTGGAGCTTTGTGAAGATCTCTTGGCACTCACTGGCTGTCCGGGACCCTCTCCCGGACATGTGAAAACAGTGAGAGGGGAGCTGGAGGTTGGCCTCTGGGAGCACTTAGAAGGCCGCCCTGGTCTTAGGACTCTCCAGGTCTCCCTGAGAACCCCTGCCTCTCTCTCCACTTCCAGTTTCTCCTCTGGTCCCAGCCTCTGCTTCCCCGTGGCTTCTGCTGCCTTGTGTCTCGGGCTTAAATGAGGCCCTTACCTTACCTCAGCTCCACGGACGGGCAATTCTTCAAGTTTCTGAGTCCAAGCCCATGACAGAGACCTGGTCCCGTTGTCCAGCCATCAGTGGAGGCCTGGTTGTATTGGTCATGGGTCCGCAGGCGGCCCCTGGACGGGGTGTCCTCGGGTTGGCTCTTTTCTGGGTCAGGCATGGCGTGACTGGAGTTCCAGACCCGGAGCCATCCATGTCAGGGACAAACAGCTCTGTCCCCAGATTCAGCACCACTAAAAGGACGGTAACGGGACACCGTGAATAACTCCAGGCTAGTAAGTTCTGCAGCTGAGAAAAAAAGGAAAAAATTATTTAAAAAACACAAACCGTCAAACCTCAACCAAGATGAAACAGATCATTTGAATGGTCCTATAATCATGGAAGAAATTGAATTGATAATTTAGAATATCCCCAAAAAAGAAATCTCCCAGATCCAATGGTTTCACTGGAGAATTCTACCAAAAATTTAAAGAAGGAGTGACACCAATTTTACACAATTTCTTCCAGAACATAGAAGAGGAGGGAATACTTCCCAGCCTATTCCATGAAGATGGCGTTATCCTAATACCAAAACTAGACAAAGACAATATAAACACAAACACATAAAACCACTACAGACCAATGTCTCTCATGAATTTAGGTGCAAAAATCCTCCATAAAATAAAAGCAAGTTGAATCCAACAATGTATAAAAAGAATTAGACACCAAGACCAAGTGGGATCTATCCCAAGTTTGCAAGTCTAGTCAATGTTAAAAAACCAGAAAATGTAATTTACCATATCAACAAGCTAAAAAAGAAAGCATATCAATTGACGCAGAAAATGCCTTTGACAAAATGCAACACCCATCCATAAGAAAAACCCAAGGTAAACTGGGAGTAGGGTGAATTTCTTCAGCTTGATACGAGACAGGATTGTTCTCAAGGTTGGAGGTGATCCTGCACAGCCAGAAATATTATTTATTTATAATTAGTAAACAAACAAACATTCATCATTTTTGAGCACGTACTACGCTCAGGTGTCGTCCGGAGCATTGAACATAACCACGTCCCAGGAGAGAAAACACTCCTGATTTGCAGGAGAGGAAGCTGAGGCTCTGAGAGGCATGGGTCCCACGGCATGGGTCTGCACCTACTGGGGACGAGTCCCAGCTCCACGTTTCCTGTGCTTCCCACTGTCCTGGGCCCTGGGCAGAGCTGGGCCGTTTCTCCCACTTCTCTTCACTTAACTTGGTTTCCGCTCCCGTTGCTGGAGCCCAGTGGCCAAGCCTGACCTGGAGCTCCTCCCGGGAGCACACAGGCCGTGTGATGGGGACGGAGGCCAGCAGGCCTGAGGTCTTGGGGGAGGCCCCAGCTAGGGAGCAGAGGGGCAGACAGGCTGGGTTCCTGGTGGGCAGGGCGTCTGGCTGTTTGTGGGAAGGCCGATGATGGGGAAGCCACATCAGAGGGCCGTGGCCTTCCTCCGGCCCGGCTGGCCCTGGCCCGGCCTGGCTGTTCCCTTCTGAGCAGGGGAAGCACGGTGAAATCACCTCATCTGCTGCTCCATTTCTTGGCGATGAATAAGACGTGAAGCAGTGTGACGATACACCCCACTAGCGGGGGCTGGGTAAAGGGCATTTACAGTACCTCTTCCAGGTGTGCTGGAAATCTCATACCGACGGTAACTAAGGCCTCCTAGTTCCAGCCCAGCCCACACTGGCCTGAAATGGCCTTTTTAGCCACTGACATCCTCTCCCGTGGGCGTCTGGGGCCTGAGGCCTCAGGACTGCTGGGCTTCGGGGTGGGGAGAAAATGTCCCTCAGCCTCAGCTCTGAGTACGTCGTGGGTATGGGCGAAAGAGGATGTCAGTTCAGGGCGAAAGAGGAGCCTTGGGGCTTATCCCCTCCCACCTCCCCACTCCCACCCTCTTACAAAGAGCCAAACGCCCAAGATGGGGAGGGGAGGACTCAGCAGGGAGGCCAGCGGGTCTGCGTGACACAGAGCCACGGCAGAGGAGAGGCCTGGGAGGAGGGGGCGGGGGGACACATTGCTGACTTCCAGGGACACACGTGAGTCCTGCGGGAGGCTGGCCGTCGGGCCCTGCAGCCCTGAATGGGGCCCATCCTGAGCCTGGAGCGCGAGGACTCAGAAATCACAGGGCCACGTATCCTGGCTCAGAGCCCAGAGCAGGTGCTCAGAAAGCCTCAGGCCTGGAGGCGGAGGGAATTGCTGCAGCCCAGGCTTTCCGGAGACCATCCTCTCCCTCAGCCTCGCACGGAGACCCCGCCTCCCTCCAAGGTGCACCCCGCCCCGCCCACTGCCCCCATCTTGGCAAGGAGCAGACGCGTCAGAAACAGACAGACTGTCATCCCCAGGGCCTCCCTCTCTCAAGACCCTTGGCTGCAGGATGGGCACTTTGAATGCGTGTCACCCAGGAGGTGGCAGCCCGTCCGCCGCACTCCGCACCCAGCTGTTGGGTCACACGGCTGGGAGGGAACGGGAGGGCCCCAGGGCTCGGATGGGCGCCTCTGCCCCATGTGGCCCTAGTCTCTAGACTCTCGTCTAAGAGCCGTGCCGCACGGCTGGAGCCTGGCGAGGATTTTGTGCTGCAGAAAGGGAGCCGGAGCCGCTGGTCTGGGGTGTTTGTCGCACAGCAGCGGTGCCGGGGTGACACGTCTGTCCCTCGGGCTTGGGGCTGAGGCCTGCGTTCGTGTCACTCGAGTGCTGGCTTCCGAGTTGGGGAGTCTCGGCGGTTCTCTGCCGGCAGCTCCCCCGAGACCCTGCCCGTGGTCACCGCCCACACCTGGGTCTGTCCCTCCTTCGTGCTCTGGCAGATACCCCTTGAACACCTGCACAGGAGGGGCCACCCTGGCCACAGTGCACTGTGGGGGCCCAGACGGACAGGGCCCTGCCGTCCTGGAGGACAGACGTGTGAGGGCAGAGGGAGAAGGTCCCCGAAGGAAAGCACGTGCCTGGCTTCAGGCAGGGAAGACCCACACTCCACCCCAAGCCTTCTGATCAGCCCCATCTGGAGCCCCACCTCTCGAACCCCTACACGGGCCACTGTGCCAGCCTTTGCTGTCTCCTTGGACCTGCCGAGGTCCCGTTCACCTCGGGGCCTTTGCAGGTGCAGCCCTCTCTGCCCAGAAGGCCCTGCCCCTCCCGTGCTGCTCCTCCCACCCTGCAGGAGCGCCCAGTTTCCCCTCGTGTCCTTGGCACCAACACAGTCTTGGGCTGCATTGTTCACCTGCCTGTTTGCGGGTTTCGTGGCTGCTTCTCCCCCTGGCTCCTGAGCTTCCTGAGAGCAGGGACCATATCTTCTTGGCCGTCATGTAATCTTGGTGATGATTAGCTGGCACCCAGGAAATATTGCCGGGCACACAGGTGAATGGGTGGTGGGCAGCAGGGAGTGACGTGGTCTGATCTGCTTTCCTGAAAGAACTCTTGGAGAAAGGAAGCCCACAGAGATGGTAGAGGGGCCGCAGGCTGCCGAGGGCTCAGGAGGAGGGAGGGGCAGATGGGTGAGCACAGGGGGTGCCTTAGGGCAGTGAAATTACTCTGCACAAAGCCATAACTGCATTTGTCAAAACGCTAAGAATATAAGACACCAAGAGTGAACCTAGGGCCTTCCCTGGTGGCGCAGTTGTTGAGAATCTGCCTGCCAATGCAGGGGACACGGGTTCGAGCCCTGGTCTGGGAAGATCCCACATGCCGCGGAGCAACTAGGCCCGTGAGCCACAATTACTGAGCCTGCACGTCTGGAGCCTGTGCTCCGCAACAAGAGAGGCCGCGACAGTGAGAGGCCCGCGCACCGCGATGAAGAGTGGACCCCACTTGCCACAACTAGAGAAAGCCCTCGCACAGAAACGAAGACCCAACACAGCCAAAAATAAATTAATTAATTAATTAAAAAAAAAAAAACCTTCAAAAAAAAAAAAAAAAAGAGTGAACCTAATGTAAACCACGAACTTTAGTTAATGATAATGCTGCAATATTGGTTCATCGGCTGTGACAAGGGGACTGACTGCATGTGTGTGGTGGGGGATATATGGGGACCCTCTGTACTTTCTGCTCAATTTTCTGTAAACTTAAAGCTGCTCTAAAAAAATTGTCTCTTAATTTTTAAAAATCTCTTGCAAACCACAATGAGACAATTTTGCACCCACCAGAACGGCTAAAGTGAAAACAGACAGTGACAAACGTTGGTGCAGTCGTGGAGCAGCGGTACTCTCCCGCACTGTCGGTGGGAGGGACGCTGGTGGGGTCTCCAGAAGGGAGATTGGTTCCCACAGACACGTGCGCAGGTGTGCACCACATACGTGTCCAGACATGTACCCATCACACCAGAAACGTCCAGGAGGGGTGAGTGCATCGAGGACGTTTTGTATAGCAGAGCCACAGAGAAGTGACAGTGGCACGTGGACGAATGTCATAAACTTTACAGTGAGTGATGGGAGCCAGACACAAGCACACCCAGCGTGTAGCGAAAACAGTCAAAACCAAGGTGTGATCATGGAAGTTTTGTGTGGCTGGAGCAGGGGGCAGGGGGAGGGCCAGCCCGGGTAGGGGTCCTCACCTCCTGTTGTTGGCCCAGCAGCCGGCACTCACAGCTGCTCCATTTCTGGCTGAGGTCCCCCTCCTGCCTTCCCCCTCCCCTCCCCGCTCCTCATCCCCCATCTTCCCCCATCCCCCCCTCTCCCCCTCCCTCATCCTCCCTCTCCTCCTCCCCATGCCCCGCTCTTCAGGACCATGGCAAAGGCCAGCAATTTCTCTAGGGAACTGGCCTAACTGGGCAAGGACTTTTTGAACCAGACTTCAGAGTGGAATTTTTTTTCTCTCAAAATAGAGAGGAATTGGCTGTCCAGGAGTTAAAGATAGAATCCTGTGGCAAGGCCAAGGTCTGAGCGCCTGTCCCAGCTGGCAGAGAGAAAGGGCTGTGGAGGCCCGGCCGCCACTGCTCCCGGGGGCTGTGGCCAGCGCTGAGTCACATGGCTGCACCCACACTCCTCACCCCCTACCGTGGTCTGGGGCCAGCGCTGAACCGGGACTCAGCGGGAGACATCTGTCCTGCGAGGCAGTAAGGGCAGGGGGCCTCGAGGGGCCTCAAGGGGCCTCAGTCTGAGAACCAGGTCAACTTCCACGGAGGGTCTCTGGAGGGCTTCCTGGAGGAGGGGACCCCACGGAGGCAACAAAGTACGCCGGTAAGCAGGAACCTGCCAGCAGCTCAGGGCCTGGAGTTCGGGAGGTCCGAGGGCAGTGCCGGGCGGTCAGCTTGGGACCAGCAGGGCCCGGATGTCAGCTCTGAGGGTGCATTTTATTTATGGAGGAACCGCAGTGAGGAACCGCTGCCAGTCGTGCGGCAAGGAGGTCAGGGGCTGGTGCAGATGAGCATCCGGCAATGGGGAGAGCCTGCCGAGGTGACAGCCCTGCTGAGAGGGGGCCCAGCAGGGGCACACAGAGTTGGGGGCACTGGGGAACAGCGGGCCAGAGCGGGGCTCCCCGTGCCCCCCCACTCCTAAGGGAGCATGTGGGGCTCCTGATGGCCAGGTCCGGTCCATCGAGGGGTGGCCTGTCCCTAGGGTGGGGTCGCGCCCAGCCCCGCACATGGCGCTCCTGAAAGGGGCAGGCCAAGGGGCGGCTTGGGGCTCGACCAGAGACCACGGGCGGCTTGCAGCTGCCACCGCAAGTAAGGACAGAGTCTCCTCACAGGAAGCTCAGGTGTGTGCTCACCGCGGTGGAATGTGTGTGCGTTTGAGGGCACAAGCCCGCCGGGGGCCCGGATAGAGGGCAAGACACCTGGGGGCTGTGCAGCCCACCCCGCACCCAGCGCCCTCTCTTGTGGCCCTGGGGCCTGGTGCCACCTCAGGGCTGCACCTGGCAGAGCCCAGGCCTCCCCGGGAGCTGGCAGCCCTGCCAGGGCTCTGACTCACCTCTCAGGGCCACTTCTTCCTGCAAAGCCAAGCACTCTACAGTGCCAGGCGGGAGGTGGCCGTGCACCTGGAGGGGCCCCAAGCCCCCAGAGGGAGAGCTGGGTGACGACAGGGAGGGGCCGGCCCTCGCCTCCCCACCTGTTTGCCTCGGGGCGCCTTCCCTTCCCAGCACTTCTGCAGCCTGGACCCCTTGGCTTGGTGTCTGGGAGCCCCCAACGCCCCGCCTTCATTCCAGGGGTGGGGGCAGGAGGGGGGTTAGCCCACGTGGGCGTTCGTAAGCAGATGCCCCTAATGAGCCTGGAAGGCCGGCGCCCCAAATACAGCGTCCTGACCTCAGTGTCAACCTCCACGGGGGCTGGTGGGCCAGCCAAGCCCCTCCGTCTGCCTGAGTCACTTCAGGTCACAGAACTCACCGTCCAGGTGGCGGGGAGGAAATCGAGGCTCAGACCGTTGGCCGCTGCTCAGGGCCACACTGGCAAGAGGAGGGGGAAGGACTCAAACCCAGGCCCCGCTCCCAAATCCCCCGGCCTCTAAGGCGGCCTCTGTGGGCGGGGGCAGGGCACGAGCCCAGGGTGCCACGTGGCGGCTCGGGACACACGCCCGAGAGAAAGAGAAGGTAAGGCCAAAGCCACGGGTGCCCCAAGGCCTGGTGTGGCCGGGGGCCTAGGGGAGAAGATCCCCCATAGCCCAGCCAGGCCCTGGTCCCGTGTTCCCCACCAGTGCTTGACCCTGTGGCCACTCTGGTAGGCCAGGCCCATCCACCCATCACAGAACCTCTTCCCTGACTCCCCGGGCAGGACCCTGCTGATCGACACCCACAATCCGCGCACACGGAGATGCCGAGACCTGTGATGTCTGGTCTCCAAGGTATGAACGCTCCCGGCCCCGGCAGGGCTGAGGTCCAGCTCTGAGCGACCCCTAGATCAGGGTTGGGAGGAGACGCCAGTGGCTCCCACCCCGCCCAGGAGGCTGGGGTTACGTGTCCTCCAGCTCAGGACAGGGGTTTGCAAACCTCGGCCTGAGGCCACAGACTTACACCTATTTTATCAAATAAAGTTTGACAGGAACACAGCCATGTCAATCACACAGCCCAAAAGCCTAAATATTTACTACCTGCCCATGGCATACCCATGGCATACGTGATAGCAAAATGTAAAATAATTAGGAGGCAATGAGTTTTAAGTATTAATTCGCTTTTTAAAAAACAACTTTATTGACTTATCATTTTCATACAATAAACTACACGTATTTAAAGTGTAAAACTGATAAGTGACATATTGTCACATACACAAGTGACATACATAAGTATGTATATTATTTGTACATAAACATACCTGTGAGACCATCCCCACAGTAAACTAATGGACATGCCCATCACCCCGTGTTACGTTAGTCCGTGTTTCCTAGAGTTCATACAAGCAGAATCATGTGATGTGAAAGCTTTTCCATCTGTCTCCTTTCACTCTATTCTGAGATTCATCGTGCAGTGCATTCCCATTCTTTTTTGTTGCTGAGCACTATTCCATCAGTGAACATACTGTAACATGTTGCTCTGTTCGCCCATTGATGGATATTCAGGCTCCGTCCAATTCTGGACCGTCACAACCGAGGCGCTGTGAGCACTTGGGTACAAGTCTTTGCAGGAACATATGGTCACTTTTCTTGGTGAGTCCCTAGGCATGGAACAGCTGGCCCACATGGCAGGTATATGTTCAAGTTTCTAAAACTGCCAGACCGCTTTACAAAGTGTTTTTTTGTTTGTTTTTTTTAATAAATTATTTATTTATTTTTATTTTTGGCTGCCTTGGGTCTTTGTTGCTGCGCACGGGCTTTTCTCTAGTTGCGGCGAGCGGGGGCTACTCTTCGTTGCGGTTCCCAGACTTCTCATTGGGTGGCTTCTCTTGTTGCAGAGCACGGGCTCTAGGCACGCGGGCTTCAGTAGTTGTGGCACTCGGGCTCAGTAGTTGTGGCTCGCGGGCTCTAGAGCGCAGGCTCAGTAGCTGTGGCGCATGGGCTTAGTTGCTCCGCGGCATGTGGGATCTTCCCGGACCCGGGCTCAAACCCGTGTCCCCTGCACTGGCAGGCGGATTCTTAACCACTGCACCACCAGGGAAGTCCCTACAAAGTGTTTTTTTTAAGTATTCCCCTGCACATTGTTAGAGCTTGGAGTTGAGGCAACTGGCCGATGAACTCACAAGCGTAGGTAGTGTGCTACGTGAGGGGCAAGTTTTTCGCTAACACCACAAGGGTCTCTGGCCCAATGAGTGGAGTCTGATAATAATACTTGCTACAAATGTATGATTTTAATGTATGAAAGCTTTAAGGAGAGAGGAAAACATTTTTAAAATGGCTTGTGTTCTCTTCTGCTTTTCTCCATTATTTCTTACTCTTGGACCTCTCAGGCATTACTTGGCCATTCTGTTTTCAGACTAACTTGATGTATCCTGATGTAAGATCCTAAAAAGGGAGCTCACTCAGTGGGTCTGATTTGGTGGATGCTTGCCCCGGAAGTTCTGCGCATGCGTGGCACCATCTCCCGTGAACACCCATAGGAGGTCATGCCTGACCTCTACATCTACAGAAATCCTGAAGAGATTGAAAAGGAAGAGCAGGCAGCAGCTGAGAAGGCTGTGACCAAGGAGGAATTTCAGGGTGAACGGACTGTTCCAGCTCCTGAGTTCACCGCTACTCAGCCTGAGGTGGCGGACTGGTCCGAAGGCGTGCAGGTGCCCTCTGTGCCTGTTCAGCAGTTCCCCACTGACGACTGGTCTGCAGCTCCCACGGCTCAGGCCACTGAGTGCGTAGGAACCACCACCGAGTGGCCTGAAGCTGTTCTTCCACAAACTCTTAAAATGGAAATAGGTTGACGGAAAATAAACAGTTTCTTTAAAAAAATAAAAATAAATAAATAAAGTATTCCCACCCACTATGTATGCGAGACCCAGTTTCTCCTCATCCTCACCAGTACTTGGTGTGGTCAGTCTTTTTAATCTTAACCGTCCTAATAAATGTGCAGTAAATCTCACGTAGACTTCACTTTTATTTCCCAAGAGCCGATGGTGTGCAGCATCTCTTTATGGACTTCTTTGCCATCTGTGGATCTTGTTTTTATATATCTTCTTTTCTTTTTATTTGGGTTGTTTGCATTTTTATTATTGAGTTTTGAGAGATTTTACATATCCTGAATACAAGTCCTTTATCAGGTACAAGAGGTCAAAGATCTTGTTCCAGGCTGTGACTTGTCTTTTCATTCTCTTAACGGTGTCTTTTGAAGAGCAGAAGGTTTTTACTTTTGATAAAGTCAATGTATCAACTTTTTCTTTTTATGGATTGTGATTTTGGGGTCATATCTAAAAAGTCTTTGCCTAACTCAAGGCCACAAAACTTCTTCTTCTACGTGTTCTTCTAGAAGTTTTTAGCTTTGCATTAGGTCTACATCCTATTTTGAGTTAATTTTTTTTTAATTAATTAATTTATTTATTTATTTATTTTTATGGCTGTGTTGGGTCTTCGTTTCTGTGCGAGGGCTTTCTGTAGTTGTGGCAAGCGGGGTCCACTCTTCATCGCGGTGCGCGGGCCTCTCACTATCGCGGCCCCTCTTGTTGCAGAGCACAGGCTCCAGACGCACAGGCTCAGTAGTTGTGGTGCACAGGCTTAGTTGCTCCGCGGCATGTGGGATCTTCCCAGACCAAGGCTCGAACCCGTGTCCCCTGCATTGGCAGGCGGATTCTCAACCACTGCACCGCCAGGGAAGCCCCAAGTTAATTTTTGTATGTGCTGTAATGTATAGATCAAAGTTCTATAGATAGATAAATGATAGATGGAAGATAGATAGATAGGCAGATAGAGAGAGAGATGGATATAGATATAAATAGAGACTGATAAATATCCAGTTGCTCCAGATCCATTGTTTAAAAACACTGTCCCTTCCCAGTGGTACTGCCTCTGCACCCACGTTGATGATCAATTGTCCACGTGTGTGGGTCTATTTCTGGACTCTGCTCTGTTACATTCATCTGTGTGCCTACCTTGGCACCAAATCCCACTGTCTCGATTACTATAGCTTTATAGTAAGTCTTGAAATCATAAGATGTCAGACCTCCAACTTTGTTCTTCTTTTTTGAAGTTATTTGAGTTGTTGTGGGTCCTTTCCAATTTCTCATGAATTTACGAAGGTTTTTAACTGATGGTTTAAGGTCTTTAATAGATACAGAGCTATTTAGGTTTCTGTTTCTTCCTGAGTGAGATTTGGTAGTTTGTGTCCTTCAAAGAACTTGTCCTTTTCACTTAAGTTGTTGAGTTCATTGGGATAAAGCTGTTCACATTAGGACTTCCCTGGCGGCCTAGTGGTTAGGGTTCCAGGCTTTCACTGCCATGGTCCAGGTTCAGTCCCTGGTTGAGGAAGATCCAGCAAGCCAAGTGGCCAGAAAAAAGAAAAGCTGTTCACATTATCCCTATTATCCTTTTAACATCTGTAGACTCTGTGGTGACATCATCTCTCTTGTTCCTGATATTGTTAATCTGTGTCTTCTTTTTTTTTCTCTGATCAGTCTATCTAGATGCTCATCAATGTTATTAATCTTCTCAAAGAACCATTCTGTGGTGTCTTTTATTTTCTCTGTTCCTTGTTCTGTTTTCCATTTCATTCATTTCACTGTAACTTTATTATGCTCTTTCTTTTTGCGTTTTTGTGTTCAATTTGCTCTTTTCTAGTTTTTGAAGATTTTTTTTTTTTTTTTGATGTGGACCATCTTTAAAGTCTTTAATGAATTTGTTACAGCATTGTTTCTGTTTTTTTACGTTTTGGTTTTTTGGCCACAAGGCATGTGGGATCTTAGCTCCCCAACCAGGGGTCAAACCTGCACCCCCTGCATTGGAAGGCAAAGTCTCAACCACTGGACCACCAGGAAGTCCCCTTTTCTAGTTTTTAATATGGAAACTGAGGTCCCTGTCTTAAGTCCTTTCTTCTTTCCTAATGTAGGCATGTGAGGCAGGGGTCGGCCAACTGTTTCTATAAAGGCCAGATGGTAACTATTTCAGGCTTTGCTTGTCTATGTTGTGTGATATTCACAAAAGCCCCAGCTTTCTCCTGGCAGCTGTTTGCTCTGCACATCTTTGTCCGTCCTTTCAACTTGTTTGTGTCCTTGGATCTGAAGTGCGTCTCCTGTAGACAATGCATAGTTCAGTCTTATTTTTTAAGTCCAGTCTGACAATCTCTGAATTTGATGGGACTGCTTAATCCATCCACATTTAATGCTATTATGGATACCATTGGATTCACCCCTGACATTTCACATTGTGTTTTCCATGGGTCTCACTACTATTTTGTGCCTCTGGTTCTCCATTTGTATTTAGTGGACAGTTTCTAGTGTGTCATTTCAATTCCTTTGATTATTTTTAACTATGTCTCTATCTACATTTTTAAAGCTTTTTTAGTGGTTACTTGAGGGCTAACAATATACAACTTGATTTTTCAGAATCTACTTCAGATATACACAACTCGTTTCCAGTAAGATACAGAAATTTACTCCACTCCTCCCCCTTGTTATGCATTATTGGTGCACCTCTACCCAACAATACTTGTAATAATCATTTAACTGTCTGCCTTTATTTACCACGTCCCTTCCTTTCATTTCGTCCTGAGGATTCAAGTCACCCTCCAGCATCATATAGGTTCATTTCACCCTCCTCCTTTGTGCTGTCATTGTCAAATACATGACATTTCTGTAAGCTATAGGTCCTACAGTAAAATTTTATACATATTGCTTTGTGCAATTGCTTTTTTAGATCACTTAAGAGAAGGAAGGAGAATCCACATGTAATCACACTGTGTTTTATGACTGCGTTCACTGGCACTCTCTGTGTTCTGGGTGGATTTGGATTACTGTCGGATGTTGCTGCCCTTCAGCCTGAAAAACAAACATGAGCATTTCTTGTAAGACAGGTTTGCTACCATAAATTTGCTTGCTGTTTTTGTTTGTCTGTTTGTTTACCTAGGAATATCTTTATTTTACCTCCATTTTACAAAAATCGTTTTGCTGGATATAGGATTCTTGGTTAACAGTGTTTTCCTTTCAGCACTTTGAATATATCATCCTACTGCCTTCTGACTTTCATTGTTTCTGATTTTATTGGGGTTGTCTTGTACATAATGAATTGCTTTTCTCTTGCTGCTTTCAGGAATTCAACATTTTGACTACGATATGTCTGGCTGTGGATGTCTTTGTATTTATCCTTCTTGGGTCCTTACTGTTATTCATCAAATTTGGGAAGTTTTCAGCCATTGTTTCTTCAAATATTTTTATTCTCTCCTTCTAGTACGCCCATTATGCATATGTTGTTTGCTGAATGGTGTCCCACATTCCTCCTTGGCTCTGTTCATTTTCTTCATTGTTTTTTCTTTCTTTTATTCAGGTTACATAATCTGTACTGATCTATCTTCAAGTTCATTGAGTCTTTCTTCCTCCAGCTCAGATCTACTGTTGAGCCTCTCTAGTGAATCATTCGTTTTGGTTATTATACTTTCAACTCGAGATTTCCGTTTGATTCTTTTTATAATTTCTGTCTTTTCTTATAGTCTCTATTTTGTGAGTCATTATCATCATGCCTTCCTTTAAGTCTTTCAGCATGGTTTCCTTTACTTCTTTGAACATATTTGTGGTAGTTTCTTTAACATCTTTGTCTGCTAAGTACAATATCTGGACCCCCTCCAAGGCAGGCCCCTCTCTGTCACTCCTCAGAGGGTGCAGTTTCCGCTTGCACACAGCCTAACAGACCACCACGGATGACTCAAGTTTTAGCCAGGCTGTCTCTGACTGTATTTTTCCATAATCTCCCCATTAAATTTCTGGCTTGCCTGCCTCTGTTAGTATCACACCAATCTGTGGCTAGCTGATTGCTCTATTGTTTTCAGTGATGCCCTGGAGCAGAAATTGCTCTGTAGTCCAATCCAAATAAGGTCAGGCCCTTTGGCAAGGGAAAGTTGTTGGCAGTCTTTGAAGCTTGCTCTGACCCTCCCCTGGGCAGAAGTTCTGTGCTGCGGGCAGGAGCTGGGGGTGGAGGAACTCGCTCTTCACCAGCCACCCCACCCAGACCCCCACCATGGAATAGGAGCTACGGGGAAGGCAGGGGCAGTAACAGGTGCCTCCACTACCCAGTCCAGATCGTTGACCACTCAGAGCCCAGCAGGATGGGATGTGCCAGTGTTCACTGGTGTCTGAATACACCCAGAATAACCCTTCCACACCGGAACGCTGGGAGCTGACACTCGACAGCTGAGCCCACCGGGACAGCCCTCCTGCAGCACAGAGTTCATGGGAGGGGAAGTACTGCGCTCGCCATCAGCCTCTCTGCCTGGATCTTCCCTGCAGAGCAACAGCTGGCGTGGGAGGCCGGGCGCCGCCACCTGCTTGCTGGGCTCTTCTGTGGACATTGCTGGGGGTGGGATCTGCTGAGCCGCACAGCGTGACCCCTCCGTCTCACAGAGCTAGAGGCCTGTGCTCCAGTTAGCTGCCAGGCCCCTGGCGTAGCTCTCCTGCAGCACAAGGCACGGCGCCCCACAGCTCAGCTCTCACGGCCGCACGCTCCTTGCCAAGTTCTGTAGATTTTCCTGAGTAAATGTCTCCCAATTGTCTGTCAGCCCTTTGGTCCGTCTCCAGAGACTTTGAATGATTGTCTTTGCTAATCTCGACCAGTTTAATAGATGTTTGTCTGGGAAAAAGGTTTTGCTAAACTCTTCACACTGCCACACCCCAAACTCAGTCACTTTTAAGGACATTTGAATAACAATCAATCTTATAGATTTACCCCTGTGTTTACCATTTCTGATCCTTTTCTTCTGTGTAGATCCATATTTATATCTGATACCAGTTTCCTCCTGCCTGAAAGTCTTTCCTTCGCATTTCTTAAAGTACAAGTCTACTGAGATCAATTCTTTCAGCTTTTGTATGTCTGAATGGTCTTTATTTTGGCTTTTTTTTCCTTTTTTTTTTGCTGCGTTGGGTCTTCGTTGCTGCACGTGGGCTTTCTTTAGTTGCGGCGAGCGGAGCTACTCTTCGTTGCAGTGCGCGGGCTTCTCATTGTGATGGCTCCTCTTGCTGCGGAGCAAGGGCTCTAGGCATGTGGGCTCAGTAGTTGTGGCACACAGGCTCAGTAGTTGTTGCTCACGGGCTCTAGAGTGCAGGCTCAGTAGTTGTGGCGCACGGGCTTAGCTGCTCCGCGACATGTGGGATCTTCCCGGACCAGGGATCGAACCCATGTATCCTGCATTGGCAGGCAGATTCTTAACCACTGCGCCATCAGGGAAGCGCTATTTTGCCTTTTAAAAGAAAAAAAAAAAAAGATTTTTTTTCACTGGGTATTCAAGGCTTTCAGGTATTTTATATCAATAATTTAAAGCTGCTTCTCCTGTCTTCCAGCTTCACTGGTTCAAATGAGAATCCGCTGTCACATTTGTTTCTCTGTGCACATGAAACTTTTTTCCTCTGGCTGCTTTTAAGATTTTCCATTTAGCACCAGTTTTGAGCAATTTATAGCATGCTTTCGTGTGGTTTTCCTCATGTTTCTTGTGCTTATGACTCACTGAGCATCTTGGATCTGTGGATTTATATTTTTCATCAAGCTTGGAGATTTTTCAGCCATTATTTCTTCAAATATTTTTTCTGTCCTCTTTCCGCTCTCTCCTCTCCTTTAGGGACTCCTATGACACACATGTTGGGTCACATGTACGTTGTCCCAAAGCTCAGTTGTTTTGTTCATTTAAATTTTTTCCTCTATGTATTTAATTTTTGATAGGTTCTATTGATATGTCTTCAAATGCACTAATCTTTTCTGCTATAATGTCTAATCTGCCTTTTAAAAACTTTCTCCATATAATTTCTCATCTCAAATATTGTAGTTTTTCATTTCTAAAAGTTCAATTTAGGTCTTTATCTTCTATGTGTCTATTTAACTTTTTGTGCAGATGGAATAAAGTGCGGATAACTATTTTAATGTCTGTCTGCTAATTCTAACACCCATATTCGTTCTGTGTCACTTTCAATTCACTGATTTTTTTCCTCCTCATTATGAGTCATATTTTCCTTCTTCTTTGTGTGACTGCTAATTTTTGGTTGGATGCCAGACATTGTAAAATTTACCTTGTTGGTACTATTTTCCCCTCTTGAGGCTAGACCTCTAGTACTCTCCCCAGTGCTATGAATTCTGAGATGTTCCAGCCTGGCTGGTAAAAACAGGCTCCATTCTTGACTAAGTTATTCTTTTCCTTGCCTTGGGTAGTTTTCTCACTTGCACCAATCTCCTGGGTGCTCAAGGAGGACTCTGAAAACCCCTGGAGTTTTCTCTCCATGCAATTCTACGTCCCGAGAACTCTAGTCACCATGGTCTCCCCCACGTCTCTGCTTTGCTTCCTCAACTCAGTTCTCTCCCCCATGTGGTGGTGTGGGAAGTCTTACAGATTAATGCACACATTTCTGAACGAAATCATCAGGAGGGGCTTCTGGGTGCTGGCCAAGTTTCTTGACCTGGTGCTGGCTGCTCATATGAGCTTATTTTGTTTTAAAAAAAAAAAAGAAAAAGAAAAAAGATGGAGACGTGCACTTTGGATGTGCGCACTCTTCCACTCATGCACAAATGATACCTGGTAAAGAATTTACGAAAATTAAAAAGCAGGTCTCGCCTCAAGAATGGGAACCACTTACGGCCATGACCTCCCCACTATCGTGGTCACCAACCCAGGACCTCTGATCCAGCCGGCCACCTACCTGGGGCCCCCAGTGGTGTGTGTGGTGAGCACCAGCCGCCAGGGGGACAAGGTGCATCTGTGGGATGCCCGGGTCGGCTCCCGCCTCCCCCTCCACTTTTCACCCTTTGGCATTTAGTCTGAACCACGCACAGGCACCGCAGAGAGGGCCACACCCCTCTAGGGCTGTGCCCGCCCCACCCAGAGCGTCCATCTCCCTGTCTGTGCCCGTCCCCAGACCTCTTTGAAGTCCAAGCACCCCCTTGCTCGGGGTCTGGGGAGTGCCAGGGCCCGAGGTGGAGCCAAGGCCAGCTGTCTGAGTTTCTGGGTCCCAGGAGGAGGGGGGGTGAGGCTGCACGACCAGCTGGCGTTTTGAAAGAGTCAGGCTTGCAGCTCCTGGGTGGGGGGGTGCTGGGGCAGCTGGGCCCCCAGCAAGGCCCCCCCAACCCCCTTGGGCTTCGAGCTGCTCTGCCCCACTCTCCCTCCCACATCCAGACCACCCTGGTACTCACCCAACCTGCCTTCCCCCAACAGCTGGGCTTTCATATGGCTGGCCCTGGGCCTGACCCCTCTCCCCCAGGAAGAGCTGGCACCCAAAGCCCCCTGGTAGGGCCGAAACGTTCTCCCCAGAGGGTCTTCAGAGAGAGCAGGCAGCAAAGGCCTGCTCTGAATATCAAGGTGTTCCAGAGATCAGAAAAGGAAAAAAAAAAAACAAGAAAGAACGGTATTTTGGAGACATCTAATGTGCCAGCTAATTAAGTGCCTGATTACTAACAACCTCCCTCATGGAGGAAGGGGGAAAACAGCCAGGATCCTGAGCCAAGCTCCGCAAAAGTCATATGCAGAGAGTTTCTCACACCAAAAAGCACAGGGGAGAAAAACAAAAATCAACAAATAGGACTACATCAAACTTTTCTGCACAGCAAAGGCAACTATCAACAGAGTGAAAACTGCACAGAATGGGAGAAAACACTTGCAGTCAAATATCTGATCAGGGGCAACAACCAGAATATATAGGGAACACCTACAACTCGACAACAGCGAAAATCAAACAACCTGATAAAAAAAATGGGCAAAGGATTTGAATAGACATTTCTGGAAAGAGGTGATATACAAATGGCCAATCAGTATGTGAAAAGATGGTCAACATCACTAATCATTACAGAAATTCAAATGAAAACAACAATGAGATTAGGATGGCTATGATCAAAAAAAAAAAACAGGAAAAAACCAGTGTTGGCAAGAATGTGGAGAAATTGGAACCCTTGTGCACTGTGGGTGGGAATGTAAAATAGTGCAGCTGCTTCGGAAAATGGTACAAATTTCCTCAAAAATTAAAAATAGAATCACCCCATGATCCAGTAATCACACTCCTGGGTGTGTATCCAAGAGAACTGAAAACAGGATCTCAAAGTGATATTTGCACACCCATGTTCACAGCAGCATTATTGACAATGAACAAAAGGTAGAAGCAACCCAAGTGTCCATCAGCGGACGATGGATGAACACAATATGCTCCATCCCCACAATGGAATATCACTCAGCCTTAGATAGCAAACTCTGACGCCTGCTACAACGTGGGTGAACCTTGAGGACATGACGTTCAGTGAAATAAGCCAGACACAGAAGGACAGACACTGCGTGATCCCACTTCTCTGAGGACCCTGGTGGGGTCAGGGTCACAGGGACAGAAAGTAGAGGGTGGGGGCCCAGGGCTGGGGGAGGGGAGCCCCCTTCAATGTTGAATGGGGACAGAGTCTCAGTTTGGGAAGATGGCAAGTTCTGGAGAAGGGCGGTGGTGATGGTTGTATAACAATGTGAATGTACTTAATGCCCTTGAACTGTACACTTAAAAATGGTTAAGGTGGTAAATTTTAACTATGTTTTGTAACCACAATTAAAAAATTTTTTTAAAAGAGAGAGTTTCTCTTTCTCCCTCATCCTGAAAACTGAATCCCCTGCAAAGGGCCCCAGCTGTCACAAAATAAGGCTAGTAGACAGATATACATAGACAGATGATAGTTAGATAGATAAATAGATGATAGACAGATGATAGATAGAATAGATAGACAGCTGAGAGAGAGAGACGCTTTGTAGCACAAACATTAACAAACAGGCCATTAACATCACAGGAGATGGAGGCCTTTCGTCTTTGGAAACCAGAACAGGGTGAGGTGGTGTTGAGGGTGGAAGGGCAGTGGTCATGGGGGGTTTGAGGGGAGGCTTCAAGCTGGGAAGCTATTGCCCCAGTCAGAGAAGCAGGGAGGAGGGGGCGAGAGGGAAGCCAGGAGGAGGGGCAGGATCAGGGCCAGGCTGAGCGGATCAGCTGGGGGTTTATGGCCTGGCGGGGCTGGGGGGGCGATCCGCAGGTGAGCCAGGACCAGAGGAAGCCCCCAGGCTCTGTTCAGGGCCCATGTGGGGGTGAGGGCGGGGAGCCGCCCCCTTATCTAAACGACATGCAGCTCCCTCCTTGCCCTGCCTGCAATGTGTCCACCCGCGCACTGGATGGGGGGGGTCTCAGGCCTCTCAAGGCCCCCAGAGACTAATCTGTTTGCCTGGACTAATCCAGGCTCAAAGGAGACCCCGCTCTTGGGAGGGTGGTCCTGGCAGGGTGGTAGGGGTGCTCACCTGGAGGAGGGGCTGCCGGGGCCCCGCTAATCCCCACCAGGCAATTAGGGACCTGATCGGGTTTCCTGACCGCTCAGGCCCAGCTTTCCCAGGGCCCGAATGCTCTCTCGGGACCTTTGAAGACCTCACCAAGGTGCTTTCAGGATCATCCGACGGAGCTAAGTGCAAAGAAAAGGAAATAGCTCCGTCCCCAAGAGCTGCCCCCACCCCCCGCCCCATGGCAATTATCTGGGATTAGCCCCAGCGAGCTGCCAAGCAGCCCCCCTGGCCCCTCCTGCTGCCCTGACACTGCCCTGCCCACCTCACGGGGCAGCGGGTGCAGGGAGGGGTCTGCTGGGCCCTCCGGCTGGGGACGGCGTCCCCTGGAGCCCTCCCACCTCCCCGGCCCAGCGCAAGGAGGCTGTTCCTTCCCTGGAGCTGGCGTGTAAGCCACACGGCCGTCGGGGTCTCCTCTTTGGCATCAGATAAAACAGGAGGGGGCCCCCTCTTTCTCATCTCAAGGGCCTGGTTTAATACTTGAGTGACTCTGGTTTGGGATTTTCAAGGTGCTTGTCTGGAGGGTGAGAGGTGGCATCCCGGGGGTTGGGGGCTGGAAGGGAGACCAAGGGTGGACCCCCAGCTCAGCCCCCGCCCTCCCACCAGCATCTCCTGGAGCTTGTTTTTCTCTTCCAGACTCAGAATTTCCAGCCGTGATGATTGGTATGCACCTAGAATTCATCATGTCGGCCCCCAGGAGGTCGGCAGGTCAGGATGGACACCCACAGCCTGGTGCCCAGCTTACAGAAGTCCGGACCAGCCGGGTGGGGCAGGTCATGTTATAACCCTGAGCCGCGTGTGTGTGTGTCCATGTGTATATGTGCCTATGTGTCCTGTATGTGTGTGTCCGTGTGCCCTGTGTGTGTATCCATGTCTGTCCGTGTGCCCTGTGTGTGTGTGTGTGTGTGTGACCAGCAGGGGCACCTGTGCCTGTCCACGCAGCCTGGGCAGCAGAAGGCCATCTGAGCTGACTACGGGGGTGGCCTTTGCCCTGCATCTGTCCGCTGGAAGGGCGGCCCCCGGCCCAGGGCAGCCTCAGCCTCGCTTCCCAGGACCTCCACCACATGGGGGGGGGGGGACTGCAAATACTCGGTTAACTGTGTGTCCTCTTGGCCCAGGCCCCACCCAGGTTGTAAGCCGCGGTCCCCCAGTGAAGCTGAGCCAGGAGCCTGGGCAGACCCAGCACACGGGCTGGGTTGTGGCCCTCCCGGGGGCCCTGCTGGCCGGGCATTGGCACAGAGCCAGGGTTGGGGAGCCTTCTAGGGCTGACGGAGGTGACGACGGCTCAACTAGTCCCCAGAACAAAGCCCAGCACCCAGGGGTGTCTGCGTGCTGAGGGGCTGCTAGGACCCGGCCTTGTGCCTGGGTCGACTCCCCCCACCGGCCACACACCACGCGGCTGTTTCCAGTGCAGCCATCAGTGTCCTTGCCGCCTGGTCCCCACCAGCTTCCCCAAGGCCGTGGACCACGCGCAGGTCCGTGGCAGCCCTGTTGCCGGCCCCTGGGGCTGCATATCCGAGATCGTGAGCCCCAGACAGCAGCGCTACACGGGGCTTGAAGACCACGTCTCCCCTTCCTGGAAGAGGGGGTCCCTGGGGGGGGCGGTCAGTTAAAACAGTCAGATCCCGCTGTGAAGTGGGCGCAGAGAACCCCTCAGAGGTCCGGACAAAACAGAGCTCAGCGAGGTGGTGGCTCAGCCAAGACAGCCTGTGCCCCCCTGCCCGTGGCAGGCGCAGCGCGTGTCCGACAGGCTCTGCACGTTCGCCATGCCACGCCAGCCACGCCACAGCGCACCATGCCACGCCGGGACACGGCCCTGTAGACAGGCCTGGCTGCGGGGGCATGCAGATTTCCTGAAGGCTCCGGCACCTCCACCTAATGGAGCTCAGTAAGAAGACACCAGCCGGTCACGGCCTAGAACTTCACACAAATGCCCCTTGACGGCTCTGAATGCTACAGACAGCTCTCGCCACCCCCCAGAATTTAGCTGGGATTTGGGGAAATACTGGGAAGATGCAGGGTTTTTTAAGGTACTTTTCCTGCCTTCCTCTGTCCTCCCCACCCCCTCGGGCAGTGATCAGTCACTGACCCGGCCTTTCCTGGGTCCGCCAAGCATCGCAGGGAAGCACTTAAACATTATCCAGACCCTCGCCAGGCCGCAGCCGCCCAGAATCCTTGTTTTGAAAGATCTCGTCTACAGAGAAAACGGAACTAATTCCACAACGGTTTCCTTACATCCCGGTTTCTGTGACTGAACAACAGCAGAGCTGCAGCTGATCTTCACAGGGAGGCCACGCTCACAGCGGAGACCCCAGGCCTTGTGGTTGGACGGGGTCGTGTCTGAAAGACGCTCTAGGTTCCCAAGACCTGCAGCTCAGGAGAGCATGGGCACCAGATGGCTGCTGTGCCACCCGTTTGCCCAGCAGTCGCCAGCCCGGGCCAGCGTCCCTGCTCCGACCGCTTCTAACTCAACACACGCCGGCATGTGACCTACTTCTCAGGGCCTCCGTTTGTTTCCTCACTTGTGAAACGGAGCCCACAGGGTGGACTTCACAGGGCTGTCGAAGGTGTGCAGAGACCGGCGGGTCCTCACCAGACACTGCCGGCGCCTTGGTCTGGACGTCCCGCCTCCAGACCGAGACGCGAATGTCTGTGGTTTAAGCTGCTCCCTCTGATGTCCTGTTACAGCCCCAAGCAGACAGACAGAAACCACTGAGGGTGCCTCCTCCCCGTCCTGCCCACCTCCCGGGTCCCCACGTGCCCACCCCCAGGTCCCTCCCCTCGCCCCAGTGGCCACACACACGCGCGCGCGCGCACACACACACACACGCACACACACGGGCGAGGAAAATCCCGGTGGGAAGGAACAGAGGCTCTGCTCGCAGCCGCAGGATTTCGGGAACACCTGGGGCCTGTTTTCAGGACAAATGGCTGAGTGCCTGGTGCCACCCCCACCTGCCCGCTGGGCTAAGGAACGGCCTCTTTGATGGGCTCTGGGCTCTGTCTAAATCCCACAGGGCAGGAAGAGCCAGGCCCCAGGGGACAGTGAGTGACCGGAGTGCCCCCCACTGTGGGAGCCGCCCCAGCCCAGGCTCATCCCAGGGGGGAAGGGGCCACAGGCACACGTTGTCCAGCTCCCGACAGGCCCCTGCCCGAGCCCCCAGCCCTCCTCAGTGCCCGGGAACCGGTAGAGGCCCAGCCTTGGGGAGCAGCTGGCCAGGGAGGGGCTGAGGCCATGGGCTGCCTGCTGGACCTGTCCGTTCAGACTGGGGCTCCCAGAGGGGGGCCAGGGGACATCCCATCTTCCCAGTGCCCTGGACCCCCGAGCCTGGCCGCCCTGGAGGGATGGGGCCTGAGACACCAGTGGGCTCCCAGCCCTCGAGGCCCCTCCCTCACCACTGGTGATCCAGAGCCATTTCAATACTTTTAACCCCGTGGGTGAAAGCTCAAGCTTGTGCGGTTGGGACCACCCAGGCACCGCGGAGAGGGCGGCAGGGCAGAGACCGGGGGATTTAGCAGGAAATCTGGAATATCGGACTTTCTTCCTCCTGATGGGGGCCCACGTTGCCTGGGGGCTTGGCCGGCACTGTTCAGTGCGGTCTGGCCCCACTTCACAGATGAGAAAACCAAGGCACAGAGAGGTCACCCCACTTGTCCTCCATCACACAGCGGTGGCAGCAGCCTGCTGTATCCCCCGGGGCTGAGTCAGGGCTGAGTCAGGGAAGTGGGCCCTGTGGAAGGGGGACTCAGTGAACCGTTGGAGGGGGGAGTAAAGATCCAGGAAGTGTGGTTGGGGGTCACATAAGGTCACCAGACAGCTGCTGGAGTTGAACTGTGCCCCCCAAAAGAGATCTCTTGGAGTCCTAACCCCCAGTTCCTCAGAAGGTGACCTTACCTGGAGACAGGGCCTTTACAGAGGTCATCAGGTTAAGCTGAGGTCACTGGGGTGGGTCCTAATCCAGTGTGACTGGAGTCGTTATAAAAAGGGGGAATTTGGACACAGGGAGAACACCGCATGAAGCTTGGGGTGCTGCTGCCATAGCCCCTGGGCCCCCTCCTGCCCCCAGGAGCCTCCCAGAGCCATCTGACGGGGGCACAAACCCTGTACAGACAGGAAACAGAGGCTCGTGGACCAGGAGGCGGGCAGGCTGGGGCTCAGCCAGGCCTTCGAGCCCCACCTGGAACATCACGCCCACCCCGGGACATGGTTTCTACATCCCAGGGCTCTGACTGGCAAGGCACCTCCGAAAACCGCGTCCCAAGGGCTTGCACGTGCATCCTTGGCCAGTGAAGGTCTGGGATCAGTGCGTCTGTTCAGCTTCCCCTCTGGGGCCTTCTCACCCCCACCCCCGGGCCTCAGTTCCTCCATCAGTAAGTCAAGCCTGTAGACTGTTCTGCTGGACCCTGTGATCTACCCCTACTGCTGAGGGGCTCGTCGAAAGCTCGTTGAATCGCCCAAGCTGGGCCCAGCACAGGCACACCTGTACTCTCTGAGGTGGGGGAGAGGAAGAAAGGACACGGTGAGTCTGAGAGCTCCTAGCACAGACCCTGGCATGCAGAAGGCGCCAATCACTGCCGATGAGCCCTTGAAGGAAGAGGGCCTCTGAGCCCAGCACGTAACTGCCCACGGACGACAAATTGTCAAAAGTGGAGCCCCTGAGGCCGGCACAGGGTGCGTACACAGGCGCAGTGATAGCGGAGGTGAGTGCCCTGGGGAGACAAGGCCCCAACAGGCCTGCAGCCAGAGGCCAGCGGGGCAGGGAGCTCGAGGTGCTCGCGTCGTGGTGAGCGTCCACGTCGTCGGACCCAGTGTGCATTTTGCTGCCTGTTTTCTATTTGTTTCATGTGTTTTTTTTGCTCTTCTGGTTTTTACTTCCTCTTTCCTGCTTCTTTTGTGTAAATGAAATCTCTTAGAGCAGCAGTTCTCCAGAAGAGAACTGGGGACCCCAGGAGCAAGTGAGACCCTTTCACAGGTCCGTGGGGTCAAAGTGTCCCCCGCACAGAGTGGCTCGGAGACGCTGTTTCGGTTTGGACTCTCTGCCCTGAGTCCCCAGTGCAATTCTCCCGAGGCTACGGGGGCATAGAATTGAATGCAAGAGCAGGTAGCAGAAACTAGCTGCTTTCTTTTAAGCCCAAACATTAAGGAGATTTGCAAAAATGTAAAATAATGCTATTTATCTCCCAACTTTTTTTAAGAGTATAGTTATTTTTTCTTAAAAATGTCGTTTATGTTAACATGTAATGGGTCTTCTGTGGTCCATCATTATTTTACTGAGCGTTGGGCGCTTGGGTTTTATCTGATGTGGGAGATGGAGGGATCTCAGAGATGAGGAAATAGCAAGCAGCCCCTCTGCCCAGTCTTCACGTGACCTTGGTGTCCTCTCTGCCCCTGGCCACTCTTGTCTTGGCAGGGGAGGTCCTCGCTGGCACCTCCACCCAGCCCAGCCCAGGAGGCCGCGGGTAGCAGCGACACAGGAGACGCAGGAGGTTTTGCTGGAATCCTGTCCCAGTTGGCCCGGGGCGACTCCGGTTTGTCCAGGGAGCCCTTGGCTCCATCCGCCTGGAATCCTGCCCCTCTGCAGCTAGCATCCAGGCCCGGGGGGAGACCAAGAATGCGCGGGAGGGCTGCCCGCCAGGCACGTGGCCCGGGAGGGGCCAGGAAGCTGAGCTCCGCAGCAGCAGCTCTGAAGCCCGGGGCCCAGGGTCTCTCTCCGGCTGCTCGCCTCCTTTCTGCGAGTGGCTGGGGCGTCCCTGCCGTCGCTGCTCCCTGACAAGCCTGGGGCGTCCGGGTCCTGCGACCAAAGCACGTCCCCACCCAGAGCGGGCGCAGCCCTCGCAGTGCTGTTTCCCCCCAGCCCTCCAGGGCAGCTCCTGGCCCTTCCCATCTGACTGCTCACCGTCAGAGGCCAGAGGCCTTGGCTGGAGGGACAACCCCATAGAGCATCCCAGGAGCCTCCCTCCGGAGGGCCAGGGAGTCCTCTTCCATGAGTCCGGCAACACCAGCCTTGGCAAATGCCCAAGTACCCGCCGGCCCCATGACCGAGCCTGGTGGGCACAAACAGATGTCCTCCCGGCCCTGGGGGCCACTGTCCATCCCTCACTGCAGATGTGTCTGTGTCCTGCTGGGGGCCGGTGGTGGGGGACCATCACCTCAGCAGCTATTTCTGAGGGCAGGCTGGGCTCCCACGCCTCAAAAACTAATATTTCCCTGGTGTTTGTCCCCAAGTCTCCGCCCCAAAGGGCTCCCTGCCATCACTGTAACCCCAAGACAGAGAAACCCTGAAAACAAAACTAGCAGGTAGCCCGGAAAGGGTCAGGGTGGGCGTAGTGTAGGGTGAGGTAGGCACGCGTTTCACTGTCTTCCCCTGGGTTAGCCAGCTGGGCCTGCAGTCAGCTCCACTGCCCACCGGAGTTTGTTTGGCTGGAACTTTCTCTCATCCTTTCCCTCCAACCGGGAAATGTCCTCCTAGCCCAACAGGCAGGACTGCCCCCCCCCAACTCCTTCCCCAGGACCCGGTGTGTCCACCTGCTACTTCCCCTGTGGACCAGCCAGCACCACCTGCAAAGGAGGGGGCGAGCTGGGGGATCCACTGGAAAAGACACAAACTCCAGCCACACGAGGACACATGTGGCTGGTGGGACCGTGGCCAGGGGGAGGGGCAGCCCTCCCTCCTGGTAGGTCTTTGCTTTTCTTTTCACCAATAGTTCTCCAACTTTGTGGCCTCAGAACCCCTTTAACTCTTAAAAACTTTTGAGGACCCCTAACAGCTCTTGTTTCATTCTTTTCTGTGATGGAAATTTAAATTGAGAACTGCTTTCATGTTCATTTATTTGTAAATAACAATAATAAGCCCATTACCTGATAACATAACTTTTGAACAATCACTGATTTCCCAAAAAGAAAAAACACCGGCTAGGAGGGCCACATGGGGTCTCTGCCGTCTGGCTAGACGGGAAGTGGCATCCTCCTCCCTTCACTGCTGTCCTGCCATCACCCGGCAAGTGGCCCTGGAGAGCCCACACTCCTGAGGGGACAGCAGGGGGAAGGCAAACGGCGTCTCACCACCGCGATGCCTGGAGGAGCCGCGGGGCACCCGCAGGGGTCCCCGGCCCACACTTTGAGAACTGTGTCTTCCTCGGCCTCCTCACAGCCTCGGTCGGTTCTGCCTTGTTCATCCGCTCTGTCCTCAACCTCTCCCTGGAGCCTCATGTTTCACAATTGTTCTGCTCTCATTCCTTCTGCTGACGGCACATTCCTTCCATATTTCCTTTTCCAAATTCTTAAAGGAAAGAGAGAATCCATTTGGCCCGCTCTCCTTTTTGAGCTGGAGCCCTGGCTCCCGGGCCCTGCTGTGCTCGGGCTGAGTTCTGATGGGACAACGGGGGCCCCACCTGAGGCCCCACCCTCCGAGCCAGGGGGGGTCAGCAGGGCCCGGGGGCTCCGCTTCCCAGCTCCTCCTGGGGGGAGAAGGTTGCTCCTCCGGTCCCACCGCTGAATTTCTAACGGTGATGCCTGCAGGACCCGGGCCACCTCTCACCCCAGAGCTGCCCCTCCTCACAGCATCCGTCCCGGCCGCGGAAGGGGCTCTGGGGACACGGAGGAGGCAGGGCAGCCGAATGGGCAGAGGAGCAGAGCTGGCAGGCTGCAGGGAAGCCTCTGAGCCGGGTCACCCTCTGAGCCCCGCTTCCCAGCCGCAGAGCGAGACGGCACCGCCTCCTCAGAGGGCAGTGCTGCCCAGAGCTGACGGACGGGCTCCGTATCTGCACCGTCCTGCCCCCAGGCCGCCAGCCACGCACGGCCACTGAGCCCTGGAAACACGGCTGGTGCCCCTGGGGACCAAGTGGTCACGGTACTTGATTTGATTGATTCAGGTTGGAGTAGTCCCTTATGGCTCACGGCTGCCACTCTGGGAAGGGCCGCTGTGGCCCGTCCGAGAGGCCATGCAGGTGAGGTGCTGGGCAGGAACGTGCCTGCGGGGGAGCTGCCACAGGGGCAGGCCGGCAGGTGTGACTCGGGCCATGGGCTCAGGACTCCTGCGTGACACTGACCCCCAGGGGACAGCTCCCTTCTGATTGCGACACCCCACCCCCAGCCACCTTGGAGCGCGGCTCCTGGGGCCCCGAAGGTGCCCACCTGCAGAGGAGCAAGTGTCGGAGATCCGGGACCCAGGAACATGGGGAAGAGGGAAGCTCCCTGGGGAAACTGAGGCTCGGAGAGTCCGTGACCACAGAGGGATTTGGGGGTGGGGGAATATTCACAATTGTTCCTGAATAAAATCACCAACTGCCAACAAGCCTGATGTAAACTCTGCTCAGCAAACCCCCCTTGAAGTCATCCCCCTTCCCACCTCACCTTGACGGGGTCAGGGCCCCGACCATGTTCAGCTGTGGGCCCTGGACGAGGAACCCTGTGTGCTTGGCTCCACGCAGGGAGGCCTGTTGGGCACAGGCCTGAGGGGGTCTCAGCCCCTGGCCGCCTCCAGGACAGTGGCAGGACCCTCAGGCACCCGGGCAGTGGGCAGCGGGCAGCAGAAAGCAGACATCCGGGCAGAGCGCCAGGCCAGGGGCACATGGGGGGCGACACAGGAGCCCGCGTGGCCTCCTCTCTGCTCCCGGTGGGCTCTTGGCTGGGCTAGGATGAGGCGGAGGGTCGGTGAGCACGGCCAGAGCTGCCCCTCCCTCGGGCACCTGACAGATAGCACCGGGGAACCTGAGAGCCTTGTCAGCACGTTTGTCAGCAGAATGCAATTCTGCTCTGAGCGCTCAGCACCCGGTCCGCAGAGCCCGTCCACCCCGGCAGGAGACTGAGACCTGGCAGCATCCAGAAGGGGGCTCCTTGACTCAGAGGAAGGTGGGCAGGTGAAGAGCAGGCCCTTCTGGCCAGGGACCCGACTGAGGGTGGGAGAGCTCACACCCCTCCACGGCAGGTACCGAGCCCGGCACCCAGATGGGAGCCCAGAAATGTCCCCAGGGGAGGCTGCCCGGGTGTCAGGAGAGCTCTGGTGAGGACAGGCCCTGAGAACCTCACGGAGGCCATAAAGTCCCGCAGGTGCACACGTGAGCCTGCCTGGACCCCTGCATGGTGGATGGGAACCTGCCCAGAGGATGGAGAAACTGAGGCCACACTGAGCAGCTACCCGCCCTGGGGGGCCGCCGGGAGAGCTGGGCTCTGGGGCAGCAGCCGACCCCCTGCCCCCTCGCTCCGCTGCCCATGACTCAGTGTCCCCTGGCTTGACCCTCCCTGGGGAGGCGGTCGCCTGCTTTCTTCCGGGCCTGGCTCGGTTCACAGACCCCTTTCAACGTGTGCCCAGCTCTTGGCCAACAGGGCTCATTCAGCACCGCCCAGCCCCATCAGGGTCCCTGCACTGGGAAGGCAGCTGAGGGGCGGGGCCCAGGAGAACATTTTGTCTGCGGTGTAAGTCATGTTTCCCTCAAACGGCAAGAAGAGGCTGAGCCCAGAAAAGGAAACAGGCGCAGCACATGTGAAGAGATGGCCAACCTCACTCTCCATCCGGATGTTCAAATCCAACCTGGGGACGGGCCGAGCGCCGAGGGCTCCCTGAACGCCCCGGCCTCAGTTCCTGCGGAGTGGGAGCTCGTGCAGCCCCTCGGGGGGCGGCCCAGGAGCTGGCGGGCAGAGGGCTGGCGGGGGCGCAGTGTGGACAGCAGAACACAGGCAGAAGGCAGCGGAGTGAGCCAGTTGCAGAAATACAGGGCACGACACAACAGTTTGTGGAAAAAAGTGTGTGTGTGAGCATGGGTGAGCGTGTGCGCACACTTACTTCCCTGGGCTCCGACCCCACCACGGACATGGGTGGGCCCCTGGAAAGTGGCCGGAGGGGCTGAACTTCATGCCCTTCTGAGTCCCCTGGGCTTTCGCATGGATGGGCTCCCCGACCGTCTTCAGGGGAAGCCCCGCGGGGTGTGTGGTCGGAGGCCTGGCTGCAGAGCCGTTGGCAGAGCGCGGTGGCAGCGCCCCTGTGGGCCTCAGTTTCCTCCTTCGTGAACTGGGAACTGCAGCCCTCCCTCGCTTGGTCCTCACCACCAGGGACGGGCGGATGGGGTCCCGGTCCAGGGCACGGGGCCATGGGGTCCAGCCTGGGCAGCTGGGCCACTAGCTTTCACGTCCAGATGTTTCCAGCCCCGGCCAAGCTGCTGTCCTTTTCTGTCCACACGGGGCAGGGCCAGCTGCAGCCCGTCCTGCAAGCACTGTGCTCAGGGTCTCAGAGCAGGTCACCAGGCAGCAGGCCGCCCTTTCAGAAAGACGGGGTCCCAGCCTGGGGTCAACGTGGGAGCTGGGGAAGAGGCCCCAGCACTGCCCTCTGGTCAGTCAGGTGAGGGGAGGGCAGGAACAGTCCTTCAGCAACAGCCCAGAGAGGCACTCCCCAGGGAGCACCTCCTCCCCCAGAAAACATCCCTCCCCCAGGCAGCACCCCCAGGGATAAGCTCAGGTGCCACAGGGACACCAGAGCAAGTGTCCGCTGGTCGGCAGCAGGGCCGGGTGGGTGGGACGGGGTTGGGTGGGGAGCTCACTGGCTCAGCTTTGTCGAAAACCCAGCTCCTCGTGTAGCTCCCGTGGGGTCACGGGACTTAGAAGCGGGTGTCTGTGCCCTCCCCAAACAGGCACAGGGCTTCTGGGTCCCCCGTGGCCCTCGTGCCTCTTCCAGGTTCAGGTGGGGCAGCGCCTGCAGCCACCCTGGGACAGTCAAAGGGGGGTGCGGTGACATCAGACCAGGCTGGCCGTGGGCCTGAGCTCTGAGGGGGACGCCTGAGGGACATGTGTCCCGGACACCTGCACCCCCAGGCCGAGCTTTCTCCCCTGAGGGCCAGCGGGGCTTCCAGGCAAGTGCACAGGCCTGCGGGGTGGACAGACCTCCCGAACCCAGCACCGGGGCCCTGGCTGCGCAAGGGGTGGGCGGCCATCTCCCGGGGGTGAGCAGAGCAGCCTGCGGGGGGGCTCGAGGCTCCAAGTCTCAGTGTCCACCTGCCGATGCCCCCACCTGCCAGCAGAGAATGGGCAGAGGAGAGGGGCTCCCAGCCCCGCAGCCACCCCCCTGCCAGGTGGGACGAGGACGGCACCTGAGGGGCCCCACGCGCTGCAGCCCCCGGACGCGGGCGGCAGTGGAGACAGGAGGCCCCAGGAGGCCCAAGGGAGTCCGGCGGTCAGGACTGGACTGGACACGCCCTCCAAGGACTCTCAGGGAACTTGATCCCAGGGGGCCGGTTCCTGTCCGGGGTTTGTCCTACGCGCTCGGGGGAGTGGCCTGGCTGGAGGGTGGCCCCTGAAGGCAGGGTCATCCTGCCCCTTGGCCCTGGAAAACACAGGGAGAAACTGGATGGTCCCACCAGTTGCAGCCGACTCCTAACAGTCTGGAGATTGGCCACCTGCCTCCACACCTGGGTTGCTGAGGAGAGGTCCTCGCTGGGTCTGCTAAGGAGGAGACAAACTGTAGAGGGCGGCGACCTGCCTTGCAAATGGCCGTTGCTACAAAGCAGGGTGAGCGACAGCAGAGCCAAGGCCACTCAGGTACCCCTGAGCCCTTTGGTGAGTGACTGGCCCTTCAGCGGCCATCCCTCAACTGACCGGACTTACAAGCAGCACAGACCCAGGAGCGCAGGCTTCCACAGGGGGCAGAGGCCACAGGAAGAGGAAGGCCGCCCCATTCTGGGCCTGGAAATGACAAAGTGTCTGGAATGTGCCCCACCCCCCAGGTACTGCCAGAGCCTCCAACAGCTCCCCTGGTGCCCAGTCGCCTGACCTCACCCACCACGACCGAAGCACGTCCTGCCCAGACTGTCCTGTCCCCACATCAAGTTCACATGCCCAGGTTGGACACTTACTCTGTGCTGGGCCGGGTATCGCAGAGGAGTCACAGGAGACCACCGGATCCCGATCACACTCGGGGCTTTTCAGCATTCTATTGTGAAGCCCTTTATTCACTGCCCGGATTTCAGTTAACACTGGCTGCATTTTTCTCACCACAGACCTGTCCACCTATCTACCTGCTACCCGTCCATTGGTCCATCATTTTTTCCTGGATGCGTTTAGGTTGCAGATATTATTAGACTTCAATCCAAACACTTCCACAGGCACATCACCAACTAGAGTTCAAGATCCATCTGTTTTAGGTCAAATTTACTCACAGTGGAATTCACAAGTCCTAAAGGTACCAGTACGTAAGTTCTGACAAATGCCCACACCCGTGTAGTCCAGACCCCACCAGGAACTTTGTCCTCACCCTGGACTTGCACTGTCAATGTTTAAATTTAAGTTACTTAAAATTAAATGAGGGGCTTCCCTGGTGGCACAGTGGTTAAGAATCCGCTTGCCAATGCAGGGAACACAGGTTCGAGCCCTCGTCGGGGAAGATCCCACATGCCACAGAGCAACGAAGCCCGTGCGCCACGACTACTGAGCCCATGCACCACGACTACTGAGCCCATGCACCACGACTACTGAAGCCCACGCACCTAGAGCCCATGCTCTGCAACAAGAGACGCCACTGCAATGAGAAGACCGCACACCGCAATTAAGTGTAGCCCCGCTCGCCGCAACTAAAGAAAGCCTGCACACAGCAACGAAGACCCAAAGCAGCCAAAAAAAATTCTTTTAATTAAATTAAATTAAATTTGAAAGTCAGTCCCTCAGTCGCACTGACCACATTCCAAGAGCTTAGTAGCCAGATGTGGCCAGTGGCTGCCTCAGTGGATGGCACACCCTTGCCCTAGAAAATTCCTTCATCCATTCTGCCTAAAGCCTTTTTAAAGGTTCCCAGTGGGGAACCGTGAGCACTGTGCCAGCTGCCCTCCTGCCTCTGTGGGGCCAGAGCAGGACTGGGGCCCAGTGTCCTGCCCTGACCAGGGGCTCGGAGGCTGTACCCTCCCAGACACTACAGGCCAGCCAGGGCCTGCGTCTCCACGGGCCACATGGGCGCCAGGCTGGGCGCGCATCCCTGACAGTGGCGGGGGCGTGTGTTGGACGTAATGCAGGTCTCGCAGCCGTTCCCAGCACCGTTATGCATTTTTCATGGGAGGCAAATTGTTCTCTGAGCATCAGTCTTCCGTCAGGGCCCGATCCTGACACAGCAGCCACGGGACTTTGAAGTATTCCAACCCAGTATTAATAAATCATAGGGCGCACTTCGAGGACACCACTAACGGTTAGAAGACTGGGCTCCAGAGCTGCACTCGTGCAGAAATGAGGCTGTGCCGGGAAGGAGAAGAAGGACCCTGCCCTCCACTCCCTTGCGTGCAGACATGCTGTGTGGCCTCTGCCGAGTTGCCTGACTTCTCTGAGTCTCGGTGTCCTCCCGGATCGGGGAGAGGCTCCCATGGCCCTTGGGGGTGAAGTCTAAACCCTCAACGTTGCCCCCCGTGCGCCACTTCCCCAGCCTGGACTCCAGGCAGACCCCCAGGCTGGGGCTCCTGGGGGGTGACGCAGGTGTGACTTCCACTGGAACCCCCTTTGGACCAAGAATGCCGAGAGGCCCCCGTGCTCTACGTCCAAACACTGGAAGTTACACACCAGGCTGAACGACTGCGAAATAAATAACACCGGTGCATCCTCCCACCGGACAAGTCCCTACGTGGCCTGGATGTCATATTCCAGTTCTGGAGTCCCTGACGCAACGTGGCCTGAAGCTTTCCCTTCCCAAGACACCCCCTCCAGCTCGGTCCCTCATCATGCGTGGACGTGTGAACCAGGGCTGGACACCACACTCCCAGTGACCACACCCAGCTGTGCCCCGACAAAGCGCCACCCTTGGCCGCCCCTTAGGACCAACGGCCTGGCCACTCGGGAGGGGGCCGGCGAGGAGGAAAGTCACTCGGCCATTTGGGCAGGGAATGCCAGGGTCTTGGGCCCAGGACACGGGCCAGAGCAGCCCATGGGTGTCAGGCATGTCCCTGAGGCCCGAGGGAAGGGCTGGCTCCGTGACTCGGCCTGAGCACTGGACTCGGGCCATTCCCCCGACCACTGGGTCTGGCTGCCCCGATGCAGGAACAGTGTCTCCAGGCTGGCTCCACTCACGGGGAGTCAGGTGGGGAGAGCTTTGTAGAAACCTCCAACATCCCGACATCTAGGAAAGGGCTGGGCTCGTCCTCACGCTCTGGCCCTCCGGCTGCCCCATCCTCTGCTTCTTGAGTCCCCTCACCTCTGACAGAGAGGTCAGCGGACTCCTGGCCAGAGGGAGGGTGCTGGGCTGGCCAGGGCCTCGGGTGGGAGAGGCCGTGTGGCCACACGGACGCTTCTTGCCTCCGACGGGTGAGCCGAGAGAGCCACAGAGTCGGGGGGTGGGGAGGCCTCAAACAAAGGGACCAGCGGGCTGGACAGCACGGGCCCTCTCCCGACGGCTCCCACACACGTCTCTGGCCCCGCGTCTGAGTACCGTGTGGCCTCCGAGGGAGGCTGGCGCCCGCACCCTCAGACTGGGCAGCCTGGCCCGGTCCCGTGGTCCTCGGGAAGAAAGGCTTGGGCCGGAGACAGCAGAGAGCTGCAGAATTGGACAGGGACACAGGCTCCCTGAGCCGCTGTGGGTGGAGACAGGGAAGGGCAGCTGGAGCCAGCCGTGGCGGTGGGGGCCTGGGACCCGGGAACCTCGGGGCTGGCGGCCAGCAGTCAGTGGGCTCGAGAGCCAGGGAGGGCACTGAGGACGGGGCAGCCAGGGGGCCACATGCCGGGGAGCTGGGGGAGCGCCCACTTTAGAACCAAGGGCTAGCAGGCAAGGCAAGCGGGCTGCTGGTGGCCAGGAACCCAGGGGCTAGGGCTACAAGGCCTGGAGAGCCGCAGTCCAAAGGCCTGGGGGCCAGTGGGGCCGGCGCTGGACAGCACGGCCATTCTCGGGCAGTGTGTGCGGGGCGGGTGCTCAGCCTAGGCCATCGGGGCTGCAAAGTCAAACGAGCCGCCTCCGGCTGAGCAGACCTGACCTGCAATCCCCACGCTGCTGTGTGACCTCAGGCAAGTCATTTCACCTCTCTGAGCCTCATAAGGAAGTGGAGGGTGCGCGGGAAAGTGTGTAGCCGCCCCGCACAGGCCAGCACAGCGGGGCGCCTTCCTTGCCCACTCTCTGCAGGGCCTGGGCTCGGATGGCGGTGGGTCAGGTTGGCCTGTCCTGAGATGCAGCCTGGAGTTCTCGTGGTCGTGGGAGCAAACACCTGGCAGCCCCTGTCATTCTAGATGACTGCATAAAACCCGCTAAGAAAAGTCAGGACGGCGCCCCCTGACCCCCACGCCCCTCCCTGACTGCTTGGCCCGGGAGTGGGGGGAAGGCTGGCTGTGGGAGGGGCCTGGGACACATCCCAGGGATGGCTTGGCGGCCTCCGTCGTCGGGGTGAGCAGCACCTGCCGGGGACAGATCCTGCCTGCGGCCAAGGGGCAGGCGGGGCCTGGCTCGCAGAACCAGCCCCTCACCAGGCCAGAGGCAGCAGCCCCCTTCCTGGGAGTTGCCCGGCGGATGACCGCGCGGGGGCGGGGGAGGGGGGCACTCCCACAGGGCTCAGGTTGTCGGGCCACATACTTTCCAAACAATAGCCGCTGCGGCAGCACAGGCCAGCACAGGCCAGATGGGGCAGGCAGCCAGGCTCTGCACCGGGCCTGGGGAGGCCCCCAGACGCTGGGACCACCCAGGCCTGCCCTCCCCCCACCCAGGGGAAGGGGACAGAGGTGCAGCATGTTCACCCCACAGATCTTCCCGGAGCCTCTGCGCCAGGCCAGGAGTGTGGTGAAGGAGAGGGACAGCCGACAGATGGACAGACAGACGGACAGATGGATGGAGTCATCCAGACGGGCTCTGTCCACTCCAACTATAGAACGGGACAGCCGTCCCGCCTGCACTTAGCACCTCCGTGAGGCCACAGCTCAGCCCCGGGCACATGGCTGCACCTCGGCAGCCGGGACCCTCCCCAGTGCAGGAACCCGAGTCCCTCCGGGAGCCCCCGCCCAGGGTCCTGTTGCTGGCGCGGGAGGGCCCCGCACCCCAGAAGCCCCAGTTCCCACTGTCTCTTCATTTAAGTAGACCTCTGCCCCGACCCCCTCTTCTCCCAAACACACTCTCTCATTCTGTGGATGAGGGGTCAGCTTTCTGAATGGAAAATCGGATGTCAGGTTTTTCTGGGAGGCACCTGGTGGAGAGGTGAACGGGCCCGGCTTTGGGGCCCAGGAAAACTCTGTCGGGCCTCCCCTGCCACTGGCCAGAGATGCCACCGGGTCAGCTGCTCTCCTGTGGGGACTGTGAGAATTAAAAGCAGTAAGTCCCGTTGGGCCAGGGGTCTGACTCAATAAAAGTCACCTGTCCCTGCTGTGCTGTGATTATCATCCAACTCGTGCCTGGGCCGGACACCCCCTGCTGCCCCTGGACAGAGAGGGGGCAGCCTCGGGCCACGCGGTGGGTCCTGGGTCTCCACGGCCAGGCCTGGGGCCTGGATCCACCTTCCGGAAGAAAGCCTCGGGCCGGGACGTGCTCAGGGGAGGGGGGAGCATGTCACCAGCCGAGTCAGGGAAACAAGCTCCAGACAGAGGCCCAGCTGGGCCGCCCCAAAGCGGGAAGCGGGGAGGGGGGACCCCGGTGGGGCGGCTGCAGAGGCCCTGCTGCCTGGGGAGCTGATTTAAGGCTCAGCTCCTGATCTCCTGTGACACGTTATTGTGTAACCTGCACTTTTCTGTTCACATAGTAATTTTCGCCTCCCTCCCTGTCAAACAGAAGACAGGTTTTCACCTTAAGTCGCAGCTGATGAGCCACCGAGATCGAAGGCGAGGCTGTGCTAATGAAAGTGATTCACAAAGAAGCTGGACGGACGGACGTGTGAGGACAACGAGCACGGGGGCTGCCGGGTCATCGAGGACACAGCCGGGCAGGCAAGCGAGGGCTCGTCCCTCCCTCATCTCCTGGGTCCAAGGCACGGCGCCTGCCGGCCGGCCTCTGCACGCTCTCCGCAAGGCCCAGCCGGAGCCTGCTTCCAGATGGAGCGCAGCCGTGAGACTCACCCCCTCTCTGCACGTGGCTTTCACTCCGTTGCTTGGGCCCTTTCCCGGGGGTCCCAGCTACACACCCAAACTTCACGTGGCTGTTCCTGAGCAGGACGCCCCTTCAGGGTGATGGCGTGCGCGAACGGAACGGAAAGCATGGCCTCGGGCTCGGACAGGCCCGATCTTGGCAGCTCTGTGCTTCGCAGCTGTGCTGCCTTTACACAGAGAGCTGAACCTCTCTGAAGCTCTGCTTTCTCACCTGTGAAAGGGGGATTGAACCTACGTTCAGGACTCGTGTGACTCCTCGAGAGAATTCAGCAAGCGTGGCCACAGATGGCACTTTGAGGAACAGCACGCCCTGCGCCGGGCTCAGAGGCAGCTGCTCAGAGGCGCTCACTGCCCTAGACCAGCCCCTCGCTTCTCACCCCCTACCAGGTGGGTTCTGCTACTGCGAGCGTGTCCTGCGAGCGTGTCCTGCGTCTGGGATCTCAGGGAGCATTGGGACGGGATGGCTTGATGGGTGGCCCAGCTGTAAATCTTGAACAGTGAGGTGGCTCGACTTCCCCTCCTGCAAAGTGGACCCAGTTACCTCGAGACCGTGGGAGGTTAACGAGTCAGAGTTTGTAAAACGCTCTGCGGATCAGATGAAAGGGGCTGGCGGGGGGATGAGGGGCTGCCCCTGGAGGACAGATGTGGTGGTCCTGGGTGCACCCACACGGTCCCTGCTCTGCGCTGCGCGCACACTCAGATCCCAGCACTGGGGCCGCCAGGCCCAGACAGGGAGACCTCCCACCTCCCACCTGCTCCCGGCACAGCTGCCCCCGGGTCCAGGAAGGGCCACGGCCCCTGGGGCAGCCACTGCTAGTCCTGCCCAGAGAGTAAACCCAGGAGGCCCTGCGCACAGCTGTATAGTGACTGCTGCCCCAGCACCCGGTAGGTGGCTGTGCTGGAGGCGTCTGGGTCCCAACCCCGCCTTAACTTCCCTGTGTTTGGGCGACTTAACCCACCTCACTCGTCAGCCAGGAGCCCACCAGCCGGGGGGCTGTCTCTGCACGAATCCAGGGCTAGCCTCCTTCTTGTGCCTCCAGGGCCTGCTTTATCCCAGACCACACCTGAGAGCAGAAAGGAAGCCGCCCCTCCCAGCCCCCAACATGGCCCCAGTGGATGGGACAGGACGAGAGGCCAGAGCCCCCCCCACCCCCGCCACCGGCCTCCAGGCCTCGGAGCAGCTGCCTGGACCAAGGGCTTCCCAGGGGAGCGTCCGCACCCTGCCGGCCCCGGGGGCCCCGGCCCGGCTCTGCACCTGCCTGGCAGTCTCTGCTCTCTGGCCAGGCCCTCCTCTCACACCCTGAGACCCAGAGCAGACAGATCAGGGTGCGAGGATTCTCATGGGGGGAGGGGGGCAAGAGCTGTGCTGGGTCCCAGTTTGGGGAGCGAAACAGGAAAACACACACAGGATTTCAAAGCCTTGGTGCCAGCAAAGCAAAATTTCTCTTTAACACGTTTGACACAGGTTACATGCTGAAATGACAATACTTTGTATTGTTGGGTTAAATATACAATCAAAGTTAAATTTCACCTGTTTGTTTTTATGTCTTTTAATGCAGACACTAGCAAATTTGGAATTATCGATACACACACGGCTCTCATTCTGTGGCTACTGGACAGCTCTGACCTAGAAAAACCACCCCATTTTAAGGTCAGGACATGAAGACGGAAAAAGAAAGCCACCCAGTGTGGAAGGAATGAATGAATGAGTGAGTGAATGAGTGAGTGAATGAACAAGCGAATGAATGAGTGAGCCCCCCTGGGGAGAACCACATTCAGGAAGCAGGTGCCCTACAGGGCAGGTCACAAGTACCCAAGCATAGGGGTGACCTCTTCTTACTTGGGATTTTTGATTTAAACTGCAAGATGGGCAGAGAGGCTGCCCTGAACCAGCCAAGCCCGTTTCCCGGAGAGCCAGCTCCCCTCTCGGGCTGGAGACTCCGGGGGGCAGCCTGGGCCACCAGCACGCCCTGTGGCACCCAGAGAGCCTTTTCCTTCAGGAGGACCCGCGGTGAAGTCAGAGGCACACGGCCGCTTTCAGAGATAACCACAGAAATGCTGAATTCAGCAGAGAGCCCACCTGCCCGGACGCTGCCCCTAGAACTCCCCTCCTCAGGCCCAGGGGCCGTGCCCAGCTTCTCCCGTGGCCTGAGGGAGTGGACTCACCCACTCCCGGCGGTAGCCCGGGCCCCCAGCCCGTCCATCAGTGTCAGGTTCCAAGACGGGCTCTGCTCTAAAGGACGCGGCCGCTTCTGCCACGCGTACGGTGAGGACAGAGGGGCCAGGTGGGCCTGCGCTGGCAAGAGGAGCCCAGTCTCCTGCTGGGGGCCACGCGGCCCACCCTCCCGGCTTGCTGAGAAAGGGGGCTCTTCTCTCTGCACAGCTCCAGCTGGACGGGAGCCCTGAAGGGACGGGCGTCTGGGGCACGACCTCTGGGCAGAGCTGGCCATGGGCTCCTGCGAAAGGGTCCGGCTGGCAGCCCATCTCCTGAGCTCCCACAAAGGCCGGACTGACCAGGGGCCATGGGGTGGGCGCTGCCCCAGGCTGGCGGCATTGCATGGCCCCGCCGGGGAGTCTAGGGACCGCTGCCGCCCTCCTAGGGCCCAGCGTGCACTCAGCCATCGGGGTAAGGGCCACACGCCAGGTGTGGAGGAGCCTGCAGAGGCCACTCAGTGCCATGGCCTCATCTGTGGGGGGAAACTGAGGCCCGGAAAGAAAAAAGGACTTGTTTGAGGTCACACAGCAGCCAGGGGTCCAGGCAGGCCCAGGATGCTGATCCAGGACTCTCCTTGCTCCCCTTTTTATTTCCTGTTCCCAGGTGGTAAAGTGAGAGGGGGGCCGGGTCACCATGGCATTTGGAGAGGGCATCAGTCTGCTAGGACTGTCATAACACAACACCCCAGACTGGGCAGTCCAAACAGCAGAAATGCACTTTCTCACAGTTCTGGAGGCCCGGTGTCCAAGACGAAGGTGCCACCTGGTTGGTTTCCGGTGAGAGTTCTCCCTGGCTTGCCAACGGCCACCTTCTCCTGTGCACTCACACGGAGGGACAGAGCTCTGGTGCCTCTTCCCCTTCTTATAGGGGCACCGGGCCTACGGGATCAGGGCCCACACCATGACCTCATGTAACCTAATTGCTCCCTAGAGGCTGCATCTCCGAATGCAGTCACATTGGGGGTTAGGGCTTCAACCTGTGGCTCTCAGGGGGACATTCAGTCCATAGCAGAGTCAGATGCTGTGATGGAACTAGTCCATGAAAAGCTCCAGAGCGTCCAGCACGCAGCACGTGGCCGGGTTGGGGGCAGGAGCAGAGGCCTGGCTCGCCCTCGGGAGCTGCTGGCCTACTTTGCTGATGGCACCTGAGCACGAGAATGTGGCTGTGCGCCGTCCCCAGAATGGGGCTGCTACGGCTGCATCACACGAGGAGCCGGTTGGCACTCAGGCCCCTGTGCCCGCCCCACCCCCTCATCTAACCCTCTCAGCGTCTGCAGTGAGGCCGAATCTGCCCGTCCTCAAGAGGACGTGAGGCACAGACCAGGCCCCTGTTTGCCCAAGTTCACTGACGCATTGTGAGGGGGTTCTGATTTGCACCTGGGACTTTCTGACCCCAGGTCCAGAACGCTCCCTCCCAGCCTCACTGCCCCCAGCCCAGCTGCCCGCCACAGTGTGGCGGACGGGCTCTTCAGATCCAGCCAGCAGGCGAGAGGCCCCTGGCCGCCCACGTTAGCCATTCCTGGCCTGACACTTGAGCCGCAGACTCAGTTATCCTTTATCCACTAAGTAATCCCAGTGGAGGCCAGAAAGAAGCCGAGACTTGCCTCGGGCCAGGGCCAGGCGGCCGGGAGATGAGAGGTCACGCTAGGATGGCCGCCCAGCCGTCCGGCGTCCTGAGCCAGCTTCTGAATGAGATCAGAGTTGGAGAGACTCCGTGCGTCTCGGCCGGGCACTCGGCCACCACCGGCCCCTAGGGCAGGCCCTTATTGAGAAACGCACAGAGGGGGACAGACCACCTGGGTTCAGACCCACAGCCGTGCCCTTTCCCGCCCCCAGCCCCTGTTCCTGGCTGCAGAATGGAGCCTCTCTTTCAGGAGTTTGGAGGAGCTCATCGCTGGGCGAGGCGCACACAGCGGGTGCTCAATAAACGTGGCTCCCGGCTTGGTGCCTTCAGAGGCCTCTCGGTGAGCGCCGGTGCTCAGAAGCTACTGTCAGAAACTCTGAGACCCTCACCAGCCCCCAGCCCCCAGCCCCCAACTGTACAGAGCCCCCAGAAGGGAGGCTTGTGGGCGTGGGGACCCTTTACTGCCCTTGTGCCCCGAGAAAACTCCTAGTGAGCGTGAGACAAAGAGGGGAGCCAGTGACAGCCATTGGTTCCTTGCCATGATCCCTGGGGATGCCCTCCTATAGGGACCTCCCACAGCTACTCAGTCACATCCCAGAGGGAGCCCCGGGAGCAAAGGAGTTTGCAGAGCCCATGGCATTTCTGACTTTTATTTTCCCCATGATTTAAAGCCCTGGAATGCCAGCTCTGTGAGGGCAGTGCTGTGTCCTGTCACGGCTTCATGGCCTCACCTAGGGCCCTGCCTGACCCTGAGAAGTTATGGTAGCTATTGGATGGATGGGTAGGTGGATGAAGGAGTTGATGGACACATGGATGGGTGGATGGATGGAGGAATGGATGGATGGACACATGGATGGGTGGATGGACACATGGATGTGTGGATGGACACATGGATGTGTGGATGGATGGATGGATGGATGGATGGATGGATGGATGGATGGACACATGGATGGGTGGATGGACACATGGATGGGTGGATGGATGGATGGATGGACACATGGATGGGTGGATGGATGGATGGATGGACACATGGATGGGTGGATGGACACATGGATGGGTGGATGGATGGATGGATGGACACATGGATGGGTGGATGGACACATGGATGGGTGGATGGATGGACATATGGATGGGTGGATGGACACATGGATGTGTGGATGGATGGATGTATGGATGGACACATGGATGGGTGGATGGACACATGGATGTGTGGATGGACACATGGATGTGTGGATGGATGGATGGATGGATGGACACATGGATGGGTGGATGGACACATGGATGTGTGGATGGATGGATGGATGGATGGACACATGGATGGGTGGATGGACACATGGATGGGTGGATGGATGGACACATGGGTGGGTGGATGGACACATGGATGGGTGGATGGATGGACACATGGATGGGTGGATGGACACATGGATGGGTGGATGGATGGACACATGGATGGGTGGATGGATGGATGGGTGGGTGGAGGTGAACAGCCTGGCAGCCAACAGCAATAAAAAAGTTTGGCCTGCTGATGGGCTGAGTTAAGGAAGCCAAACAAACAAAGGTTACATGCGTTTTGACTTCATTTACATAAAACCATAAGAAATGCCGGCCAACCTGAAGTGACAGGGAGTGGAGTGGGGGTACCAGGGAGGTGCGGGGGAGGGTTACCAAGGGCACGAGGAAACTTTGGTGTGACGGGCACGTTCATTGTCTTGATTTTAGTGATGGGCATCCCTTAGTGATGGTGTATACTTAGGTCAGGGTTTATGAAATTATACATTCCAAATATGTGCAGATTCAGTGATGTGGATTTTACGTCAATAAAGCTGTTTAAAAAAAGAAAGAAAAATGTGGTATCGGGATAGTAGGATATTCATAAGAAAAAGATTAAATTAGATTCTTCCCTTGTACTTTATACCAGAAGTAAACTAAAAATGGGTCAGAGATATAAATGTAAAATAAAACAAAATGAAACCATAATGAGGGAAATCTTCATGGTGGCAGCTCAGTTCTGGGTCTTGATGTGCCAGTATTTCCACAAATCTGCACACGTGACAAAATTCCACAGATCTGCATGCCACTCTGATCCAGAGCCAATGTTCTCGTTTTGACCAGTCAGATAAAGTTCATCCATAAGAGGAAATGGTCGATGGGACCCTCTGTGCTGTCTTTGCCACTTCCTGTGGGTCCATCACTGTTTCAAAATTAAAAGTCTTTGAAGTAAATAAACAAACAACCCATAAAGCCCTGAAAGAAAACATGGATGGGTTTTTCTATAATTTCTTTGTTTAAAAAACTTTTGTTTTGGGCTTCCCTGGTGGCGCAGTGGTTGAGAATCTGCCTGCTAATGCAGGGGACACGAGTTCGAGCCCTGGTCTGGGAAGATCCCACATGCCGCGGAGCAACTGGGCCCGTGAGCCACAACTACTGAGCCTGCGCGTCTGGAGCCTGTGCTCCGCAACAAGAGAGGCCGCGACAGTGAGAGGCCCGCGCACCGCGATGAAGAGTGGCCCCCGCTTGCCGCAACTAGAGAAAGCCCACGCACAGAAACGGAGACCCAACACAGCCAAAAATAAATTAATTAATTAATTAATTAAAAAAAAAAAAAAGATACCTAAAAAAAAAAAAAAACTTTTGTTTTGCAGAAAGATTAGAAATTAAATAGATAAATGACAAACTGAGCAAACATCTTCAAACTATATCACAGGCCAAAGGTTACTAGCTCTGATATTTAAATAGCTTTTACAAATAAAGAAAAAGGCAAACTCTAGAAATATGGGCTAAAGAAATGAATAGATAACAGAAAAGGTAATCATATGAAAATATGCTCAAAAGATAGCAGGCAGGAAAATTTAAAACTGAAGTAGATTTGTCATTGGAAGTGTGACTATTAGAGAAAAATGAATTTGGGGGGTATTCGAATCACTTAGAAAGCTTTCAAGTATGGTTCAGGCAACTCAGCTAAGTGAATCTACTTTTCAACTGTAGGTTTTATGGACTCTAAGTACAGATAAAGTATTTCCAGTGAAAATGCGGTGTGCGAATCAAGATGTGCTGTCAATGTAATACATGCACCAGATTCCAGACTCGATAAAAGGAAAACAGTTCATTAATAAACTGCTTGTCGATTACCTGTTGAAATGACAGTATGTTGTTGATCCAGACCAGTCAGTCGTCTGTGGTCCAGGCGCAATCAGCATGAGGAGGGGACTTGTCTCCCAAGCTTGGGGAGTAGGCCCCCTTCTCCCAGACTCTTCTGCTGAATTTAAATGCGGGGTTGGACCCCAACTGCCCCTGCCCCTTTGTGTGACCACAGAGGACCGTCCTGAGGACAAGGTCTACCCCCGTGAGGATGGCTGGGCAGAGGGACAGCCTGGGTCTGGGCTGAGACGTCAAGCTGCTGACCGCTCAGACCCGCCCCATCTCCACGCCTCTTCCCTTCATCACACTCTTCCTTATTTTGCGTCAGACAGCTGGGTTTCGGTATCTGCAGCCAAAGAATCCTCTGACCCCCTGGCAGGGTTAGGGTGCACCTGCCGGGTGCCCTCCCGCAAGGCCCACCAGGGAGCTGGAGCCCAGGCCACACGACTTCCCGCCAAGTGTCAACAGGAACCACGATTGCCTCTCTCCCCCACCCCAATGTGCCGCCAACGCTCGCCGAGTGCCAGCTGCCAGCCTAGCCCCGGGCTGCAGGCGAGCTGCATGTTAATAGGAATTTTCTGTGCCACGACCCCAAAGGGACTGAATAGAATTTCAAAGTGAGGTGGGGAGAGGGATCTCTCCCAGTGCCCATCCCAGAGAAGCCGCTCCAGACGCTTGTTGAATGAATGAGTGAGCAAATGAATGAGTGAATGAATGAATAAGTGAATGAGTGAGTGAGTGTGTGCACCTGGCCTTGTGGGGTGCTCCCAGTGCTGGGGGTACCCCCTGCCCAGTTCAGGAGGGTCCTGAGCATGGGCCCAGAGGCTGGGGGCGCGGCTTCCCTGAGAGGGTCTCTGCTTCTTTTCCTCTTGCCCGTCTGTGTCCACGCCCCCCCACCACGACATGGGAAGGAAGCTGGGGACACTCCATCTCTCCCCAACTCCCAGCTGTGCTCTGCTGTTCCTCCGGGGTGAATGGGGCCCCTGGAGCTGGTGCTTTGTTCTGCCCCTGGGGGAGGTGGCCGGGGTCTCAGGGGCTGCCGGGCGGGGGCTCCTCGAAGCTTGTCAGAGGCCGAATGAGAGCTTGGGTTACTCGGGCTCTGGGGCCGGGATAGGACTTGCTAACCGTGGGTGGGTGGGAAAGGAGGACCGCTTAACCCCCTCCCTTCTGGGCTGCAGCAGAGGCCAGCCTCCCTGGGAAAGACAAAGGCATTTAGTCACTTCCCTGGAAGGCTCACATCCAGCTACCCCATCCTAAAGAAACAAACAGACGTTTTGCCCAGCATGGTGATTTTTCCAGATGCACACTGTGCCCCACGTGGCCGTGTGGCCTCTTGAGAGGGGAGCTCCAAGCCTGCCCGCAGGTGACAGGCCTGGGGTCACCTGGCAGGGTGCTAGGGGTCACACCCTTTGCCCTCACCCCGCCCCACCCAGCAGAGCCCCTGTAATTTGGGAGTGACGTCACCCCCATCTCAGCCAAGTCCGATGAAAAGTCCCCGTTCACAGGAGGAGGGTGAAGTTTGTGGCGATCCCAAAATAGCCCCAAAGAGCTGCCTGCCACCCCAGGAATGCCCGGAAACCACGCCCGGCTGAGGACAGAGGTCACCCAGCTCCCAGGCCTTTGAAGCTCGAAGGGACTTGAAGAAGCTTCCAGAAGACCAGCAGGGTCATGGCTCCTCCAATGCCTGGTCCCCAGGAGCCACGGGAGAAACATCTGCTCAGGGGGTGAAGGAAGGAGGAACCAACGAGGCAGGAAGGGACAGGAAGTGACTCTCCCTGGGTCCTTAGGGGGCTCCTGCCCCGCCAGCACCGCCGGGCCTGCTGGCCCCACCAGCCCCGCCGACACTGATGCGGCCCTGTGGCCTCTGGAACATGAGGGGGCAAATCCCGGCCGTCTGGGGGCAGCCCCAGGACACTCGCCAGTCGTCACCATGGCGCCACTGGGTGAGGCCCGAGCTGAACGCGAGACCACCACGGGGAGGGCAGGGCTGCTGCCCCATGGGAGACGGAACCGAGTGCAGACCTCAAGGACTTGACCAAGGTCACAGGGCCTGGCGGAGAGGGGCAGGAAGACGCAGCTCTGGCCGTGGGCGCGTGGCTGCAGTCTGCAGTCTGTGAAACGGGGCTGATTCCGAAACTCCGCCCGAAGGGCTGTGAGGCCTGGATCATCTCCTGGGATCACAGTCACAGCTGCCGGCCTCTGCCCGCCACCCCATCCTCTCCCTGTTCCTCCCACGGACCCGGCTGGAGCCCCTTGCTGACCCCAGAGGGACCACGCAAAGGAAGCAAAGACCCGGCTCCTCTCTGACCTTCAGGAGGGAGGCCCAGGCGCTGCCAGGTCCCTGTGGACTCAGGGAACAGGGAGGGGCCTCGGAAATGCCTGGACGGTGCCCCGCACCATCCTCTCTCTGTGGGCCTGAAGCTGCTGCCCATTTCCTTTCCAAGTGGACTTTTGCTGTGGCTGTGGAACATTCCAGAGAGAGGGGAGCAGGCCTGGCAGGGCGGGGCCCTGCCCACTGCCTGTGGGGAGGCTGCGTTTGGGCCCCGGGGTCTTAGGGGAGGTGGTCCTGGCCAGCCTGGGGGGTCACAGTGTAGCTCCTCCCCGTGGCGCTCAAGGCCTCTGGAACGAGCAGCCGGTGGGTATGCAGGGGCTGGAGGAAATGCCCGAGGGCCCAGGGGTGGCCTGGCCCTCAGAGGAGGTGCCAGGGGGCTGGTCCCACCGCGTCCATCAAGATGCACAGGGACGGCTTCACGCCCTCGGTGAAGGGCCGTGTGCTGTCGGCAGGCACCGTGTCCTCCTGGAGGACAGGCAGGGGCGGGGACGTCCCTGTCCTCTGGGCTGCACGGAGACCACAGCCGCCACCTAGCCTGTGTCCCACGTCCCTTCATCGGTGCCCAGCCAGAGCCGTGGAGAAAGGCCACAGACACGTGGAAAACGCCGAGGGCCAAGGAAGGACCTGCTTTAATTCCAGCAAACATACGTGTGTGTGTCGTGTCCAAAGATCACGTCTATTTATTGAGTGCTTACTGTATACTGTTACATCTCCTAACCCGTCAATGCTCACGTCAGACCCTGGAGGTGGGGTCTACAGTCACCCATTCTCCAGATAAAGAGACCGAAAACAGAGAGGTCAGCGTTGTTCCCAGGTCACGTGACTGGTGAGGAAAGGCCAGGATCTTGACTCTTAATCCCCATGTCAGACCCCATTTATTTAAGTTACACTTTTATTTTAGTGTCAGTGTTGCTTCTCTTGTGAGCTGGTTTTGGAGGCCATGACCCAGGCCCACGTGGGGTCTCCGCATGGTGTCTTGGTTTCCACCATCACAGCAGGCATTTCTGGGAGGCCTGACAGACACGACTGTTCCCTAGAGTAAGACGATGCTTGTCCTGCACCTTCAGCCCCAGAGGCGAGCCGTCCTCAGGCTCTTGGGTGAAGAAGAAAGGTGGGGGGGTCAACATGCCCCCTCCCCATATCCACCCCCAAACCCCGGCACCCGGGCGTCCACCCCTGTCCACCTCGGGCAGTGGCCCTGACTTTACCCTCTGCCCCATCTCCTGAGCCCCTGGTGGCAGATCTTGGGTTCCCAGCGGCCCCTCCACCAACTGGCGAGCGGGATTCTGAGGCAGGTTGGGGAGCCTAGCTGCAACTCACCCCCAGACCCCCAGATCTGAACTAATCACTGGGCCACACGGACGCCCAGTGATGCAGAAGGACGCCTTGGACCCCAGGGGGTCAGACCAGGAGCCGCTGCGGCTTCCTTCCACCCAAGCCACGGCCAGCCTCTCCCTGCAGCTTCCAGGCCGCAGGGCCCGGGAGAAGCCGCTGCCCTGGGCCGTGCCTCAGAGCCGCACTGGAGGGGCTCCTGGGGCATCGAGGCGCCTGGCATCCCGCCAGCTGGGGCTGCAGGAGGAGGCCATGGGCCATCGCCTCCACCTGGGGCCCCTGGCCAGAGGCTCTGTCGGTCTCAGATTCAGCTCTGGGACCCTCAGCACCCCCTGAAATGGGAATTCAGAGGTGGAGCTCTCCGGGGGGTGTTGGCCCTGCCTTGAGCCCCTGGACATGCCTCTTCCTGCCCTGAGCAGGTCCTGAGCCCTGGTCCACCACTGCCCATGATCAACTACCTCTGACGCTGGTTTCCATACCAATAAAGTAGGACTACTATGCATGTTAACTCAGAGCAAAGCTGGCATGAAGTGTCCCGAACGTGCCTTTCCTGAGGTCAGCCGCTCCCTCTCGGACGCGCTGTGCTGGGCTCCAGGGGTCAGAGGTGAGGGCAGCCCCTCTCTGAGCCTCAGTTTTCCTGTCTCTAGGGGGGTTTGCGTGAGAAAGTGCCAAGACTCCTTCTGGCGTTCCTGGCCCCGGCCTCCGCCCCCAGGCCGGCACAGTGGACGTATAGATGGACGGACAGGGCTGGCTTCCTGGTCCAGGGGCTGGGCCGGGCTCCCAGGAAGGGGCCTGTTCCATGGGCTTCCCCCCACACACCCACAGGGCTGCTGGCGGGACACCCCTGGCCGCCCGCCAGCTCCCTAGCATGCCTGTGGGTGACTCCTGGAGCCCGGCCAGACGCTGTCACACGTCCCAGGGGCCCCTCGGCATTCTCTGCCTTTGTTTCCGACGACGGGGTAGTGCAGGGGGGCGGTGCGGAGTCACTCAGAATCCTGCACAGGATGTCAGGCATCTGGGGGTGGGAGCTGGCGGTGGGCGGGGCATGCTGACACCCCCTTTCCAGGAAGGTGAGGCCGTGTGGCGGGGTCCCAGTGGAGGTGCACAAGACAGCGGGACGTTCGTCCCAGGCTCAGGCTCACGTGTGGAGCAGAGGCCGGGGTCAAGGACTGGGGTGAGGGGGGAACAGGATGGTGCCAGCCCTCGGGAGCACATGGGGGGTCCAGGGGCCTCCGCCTGCCTGAGGGGCTGCAGGAGGCTCCCTCTCACTGGCGAAATGAGGTGGGAGAGGCACTCACCAGCGTGGGGTCGGACCCTGCAGCAGGCCATCCGGGCCGCAGGCCTGGCCCCACCAGTCTCCCCGCACGCAGCCCTCGGCAGCCCCGCCCGGGTTAAGAGCGACAGCAACTGTGCCCTATTTATATCGTCGGCCCCGCCATCCACAGGCTGCAGTCAGCAGGCCCGGCCAGAGCTTCCACCATGATCAGCTTACATTTAAAATAAATGTTTCCTTAGCTCGTATCCGATCTCCAGTGGCGAATTTCAGGAAGCGGTGAGACAGGTCCAAACTCTGAGCAAGGCCTCCCTGCCAGGCACCAGGGACAGTGGCCTGGCCAGGGCCGTCCCCAGAGGGTGGCGCCTCGGCGACCAAGAGAGGCCACCTGATGCTACGCGGCCACTTGGCGCCCTGCAGGTCTGCCACCTCAGCTCCCCACCTGCCCCTCAAGTGGGGGTCTTCACGGCGCGCTGCCCGCCCTGCAACAGCTCTGGAGGGCCCTCGAGACAGGCTACAGAAGAAACGCACGTGGACACGCGGGGTTTGTGTTCAGGGGTCAAGGGGGTTACACTCAACATCACAAGTTGCAGCTTTTTCCAAAGATGCCCCCCCCCCACCTCCTTGCTCTGAGGCAGGGGCTCTGAATGGGGATGATTTTCAGAATCTGGGGAACACGAAGTGCAGCCCCCTTGCCCATGGTGGCCGCAGCCAGCACTCCTGTCGCTCTGGGACCCAGGCCTCTCCCTCCAGGTGCCACCACATTCCCCTGGAGGGTGGATGAGAGAGGGGACGGGGGAGGTCGGGGGCAGCTGAGATGTGCAGCTCCCTCCCTGGGCCACTCAGACCTGCCCCTTTGGGCAAAGATCCTGGAGATGGGCCGGGAAGACTCAGCCCTGGCCTGGACTCCCAGCAAAGCCCCCAGAAGCCCACAGCCCCCAACGATAAGAGCCTCCTAAGAAGGTTGCTTCTCTCGGTCACCCCCCACCCCCGTGAGAAATTCTTCTTTGAAGCCAATTGAGAGCCCCTGGGCTGCCTTGGGAGGAAGGGGTGGGGACCTGGTACGCAGGGCAGGGCCGGAGTGGGCGTGAAGACAAGAGCCCGAGCGTGAGAGACGGGGGGCCTCCCGGGGACGAGGAGCCCAAGCTGATGGCCCCGGAGGGGCCAGGGTGAGTCCAGCCCAGGAACGTCAGGGCTTGTGGGGGGAGAGGAGGGGTCCTACCTGCACCCCACCCCTGCTTCCCACACGCCTGACCCACAAGACCCGAGCTGCTTCCACAGCTGCCTTATATCCAACTAGCCGCACCAGACTCTGAGGGCAAGCCAAGCCCCCAGGCACACACAGCCCCTATGCCCACAGCGCCCTGAGGAGGGGCAGCAGCTCCCCCAGGAGATGAGGGTCTAGGGGGAGGAGGCTGCTGGGCTGGGCCTGTCCTCCTTTGCGGGGTGACTCTCTCAGGGCAGGAATGCTGGGCAAAGGAATCCGGAGAGGGGGGCCCTCCCAGCCTGGATCACAGTCGCTGGGCCCTTCTCTCCTGTCCTCCTTCTGGGAGGTGTAAGCGCCTGCCCGGTGCTGGGCTCCTGCTGACAGCCTTCCATCACTGGGACCCCCACGTCCCTCCCAGGTGGGTGTGCCATTCTGCCCACTTGACGGAGGAGAAAACTGAGGCTCCGGGAGCTGAGGTAGAGCCCGTGGGTGGTGGAGCAGACCCAGGCCTGCTGACTTCAGAGGCCGTGTCTGACCACGCCGGGCCGCAGAGAGGACGGTGATTGATGGCGAGAACAGCGGCCACGTTGGTTGAAGGCTGAGTCCACGCAGCCCCCGCGGCCCAAGGAAGGGAAAACCCGCTCTTGATCCCAAGGCCGTCTCTCAGGCAACTGAAACCACAAGTGCTACGTTTCCAAGCCCAGCAATCACTGGGTGCCAACTGTGTGTTCCACCTCGTGCTGCGGCATGCTGGAGCCACAGCCCCGCGCGGGAGACAGAGAAGTGCGTGGGGCAGCCCCCGGTACAGGGAGTCTGGACTGTGAGACTGGAGGAGAGCAGGGGGCGCAGCATCTGCGGGCTGGGGGCTTTCGGGACAGCTTGATCCAGGAGCTGCCGCCAAAGCTGGGTCCTGAAGACTGAATAGAAGTTTTCCACTGGGGAGAAGCATTCCAGGTGGAGAAGAGTGTGTGCGAAAGTGTGACTCGTGCCAGAGCGTGCTAAGTGCCAAGCGCACTGGGGCCAAAGAGGTTGGTGGGGCCGACACGCCCGGTGGAGGAGCTGAGAGGGAGCCCCGGCGAGCGGCGGAGGCAGGACCTGGTTCAGCTCCCGGCCCCTCCGCCATCCTGCGACCCCTCCGTCTATTCCCAACCTTCCTCCTAGACGGCCTCTGGCTGGGAACCGGAGGGGGCACGGGGAGGGCACCCACCCCGAGGGGGCAAGAGCTCCTCTGGCCAAGACACCAGTCACTTCCTGACTCTGGGCCCAGATCTCCGGCGGGAGGGGCGGAGGGGGGCAGGCACCGAGGGGGCGGCATTCCAGCTGGCATTCCAACTCCTCCTCCACAATTAGTCCATTTCCTGCCCTGGCTGCAAATTTCAACCATTTCCTTCTTGGGCCACCTCCGGCCTCTGCCGCTGCCTGGCCCTGCGCTGACCCTGGCAGGGGACAGGACGGTCCTTGTCCTGCCAGCGCCAACTTTGGAACCAGCCTTGCCCTCAATCAAGCATCCTGCCAATAGGCCCCTGGACGCTTGGAGGGGAGCCGACCCAGAGTGGTGGGGAGACTGGGGTCCAATCCTGGCTGTGCAGCCTCCAGCCATGTGCCGAACCTCAGTGGCACACACATGGCGCCTACTGCATGCCCGAAGAGGGCTGGCACTGGAGACCCTGTAAGGCAGGAGGCAGCAGCCAGAGGCAGGATGTGGGCACCGCTACATGCCAAGGGTGAGCTTCTACCTGTGAACCTTGAAAGCACAGCCTCTCCACTCAAGGAGGGTGGGCTCAACAGAGAGGGGCCCCCAGGGTGCAGATGGTCCAGGGTCCAGTGCTTGGATGCCCAGCACCCCTCACCTCAGCAGACGGACATGAGCGGATCCCAGGAGAGGCTGGCAGGGCTTCTTCCAGAAAGTCAGCAGAGCGGACAGAAAGTTGTTTGTTCGTAGACACCCTCCCAAAGTTTGGAGAGTGTCGCCCTATGAGAGCAGGGTCCCTGACACGAGGCAGGGGCTCCCCAGCCCCCCATGCTTCCCCGGGGAAGCAGGTGCAGGAAGGCAGGTTCTGGTGAAGGGGCCTGAATGTACCCCTCCGAGGTGACTGTACGAGCCCCAGTCTGCAGCCCAGAGCACCCTAGGGTGTCTAGGGCTTGTTCAGGAGTCTGGGGGCCTCCCTCAATAAGCGATCCTTGCCGAATGTCTCTTCGGCCTAAACGGGCTGGAATCCAGGCTGGCACTGGATGGGAAGCTAGGGCCCTGGGGAAGAGGCTCCACAGCTCTGGAGCTCACGGCCACTCCGTCGATGGTGGCAGCTGCACGTGGTGCCCACCCAACCTGGAGACCCCTCCCGCCAGCTCCCAGCTCCCAGCCCCGGGCTGGGCCTGCCCAGAAGGAACCTTCCCTAATAGGGTGATATATCTTTGTCCCCAGAAGCAGGCACCCAGCTGCACCCCTGGGGTGGGGGTGAAAGACCCCCACTTCCCACTCTCCGCACGACAAGGCCTGGGAGCTGCCCGGAGGCTGGGGAGCTCGGCGCCCATGAGAAACCCCAGCAGGGGCCCCCTCCCCCAATTACGGCCCAAGTCCTGGGCTGGAACTCTGCCAGCCAAATGCAGTTTCCAAAGTGTGCTCTCCCAGGACGCCGGGGAAAGCCCAGCCATGCCCCTGTCCGGGGACCACCCCATCTGGGCCAGCACAGGGGGACCCACGCGTCTCCTGGGGTCGGCCTCACGCTGGAGTTTGAATGACGGGCCCAGAAAAGGCACGGCTGCATCTGTAACATGGAGATGCCACCGCACTTCCCGGGGTGTCTATGGGATTTGAAACCCCTGGCCACCAGACAGCGACCTCGTCCGGTGGTTTGACCTTGCCTGAGCTTGTCCTCATGGTGTGAGGAAGACTCGCCAAGATGCCCAGAGCGGACGAGAGAGCCCAGATCACCCAGCTGTTCTGGCCCAGCAGTGCCCGCGCCAGGCCCGAGCCAGGCACGCGGGGGCTTCAGGAAGGGCAGAGAGCACACTGCGGCCCCGGGCCCTGGGGGTGGCCCCGGCCCTTGGGGACAGACCCCGCCCCCAGGGGCAGCCCCACTGCAGGGACCTGGGAGAACACTGGGGACAACATGGGGCCCAGTGCACAGAAAGGGCTTGTGCATCTGGCCGCAGGGCTGGGCGCCCTCCAGCACAAGCTGCAAACCCAGACAAGCGGGAAGATTTTCCATGCTGGGGCCCAGGGGCCCGGCCAGCCTGCCGTTAATAAAAAGTCACAGGCTCAGCCAGGACGGCCTGGAGACTGGACGGCCCTGCAACACGTTCTAAGTTCGTGATGTAACGGCGGAGGATCCTGCAATATCTTTCAATAAGTCTTTCCATTTGGGGGTTTTAATATGTCATGGGAGGCTCCTCCCCAACCCCACCCCAAACCCCCCAACCCGGAATCCTGAGAAAATCTCCTTCCACGGTTTCCCATAAAGCAGGTGCAGAGCAGCCGGGGCCGGGGCGGGGGGAGGGGGCGGGGTGACCAGGGATAGAGGCCCTTGTGGGTGCGGCGCCAGCGGGCGGGCAGGTGGCTCCCGCTCCCCCAGGACCCCAGCTCCAGGAGAGGGCATCCCCCTCACCCCCCAGGCAGAGGCCAAACCCAAACCAAATCCAGCTTGCTGAGCACCATCCACTCACGCGACATGTAGACATTAAGGCAGATGCTTCAGGCAAACTTTTAAAAGCCCACTTCTGAGTTAAATACTCAAACAAGGTTCTTGGGCCAAATTCGGCCCCAAGGTCAGAGCAAACCATGCTAATTTGATGGAGCCCCTCCCAACCGAGACAGCCCACCTTGCAGCCCATCTGCCCTGGGAAAGCTCAGTGTGGGGTTAATGGTGGGCCAGTGAGGGGGGACCAGGAAACGTCCTCTTCAGAGACCGCTAGGCACGTGGGCAGGCACGCCAGCCCCCAAACCCCACAGCGCCTAGCCCGTCCAAGGTCAGGCCCTCGGGGAGGGGCGTCCCCCGTGGCTGCCCAGGCCTTGGCAGGCGGGACTGGCCGTTTGCCTCCGTCTCTGTGATGGGCCTCCCCCGCCCCCCAACTGGCTGCTGTGACCAGCAGCTGGTTTAACTCGAGGCGGAAAGGACACAAGTGCGTATGGAATGCATACAAGGTGGCAGGCTGGTCACACCCCGGGCCCTTTACACGCACCCTGAGGGCAGCAGCGGCTGGCCCTGTGACAGGTGAGGGCACGGCAGCCCGGGGTCATTACGGGATTTGCCGAGGCCCCGCAGGCAGAAGGCGTGAGCGCTCAGAACAGAGCTCCCCTGGGGGCGGCTGTCTGGGCCCTGCCTGCTCTGGCTACTCCTGCGGAGCTGATGGGGGTCACTGGCCCTGGGCTGGTCCACCCTGAGGCCCAGCTGTGTGGGGGAGGCCAGCAGACGGGGCTCCACCAAGGACTGGCCAGTGCCCACCTACCGGCGGGCCTCCAAGCGGCCTGCTCTTTCCAGAGCCCTGAGCCCACCGACCACGCTGGGCCCCAGGCCCGGTGCCCCCCTCCCCAGCGCGTGCACAGCAGGAACAAGCCAGGGGGAAGGCTGGGGGGCCAGGGTCAGTGCTGGGCGCCGGCCTCCCCAGGGCCGCCAGGGCTGTGGGTCGGTAGCAAACACATCTCGCCTCTAATAAAACAAATCATCTGAGGCTGGGAAGCCACAAGAGGAAACAGCTGTGCACTGCTGGCTGTGAACACGTGTTTCCACGCCCATCTCTAGGCTCGCCCGCTCTGCTTCCAGAATTCTGGACTCTTGGCCATTTTCTCACAGCAGAATGCTGTGGGCTGTCGAGAAGGGAGTTTCGGAGGCCGTGGAATGTGTGCACAAGAAATCGGACCGGCAGACCCCCGCTGGGGGACCATGGTCCTCACACGATCTGACCCAGAGCGGCCCTCAGAGCCACAGACGCAGAGGAGGCCGGAGGGACAAGGCCTGTGAACAAAAGACTTAGGCAAGGATGCTCACATCGGCTCTGAGTATGATGGTCCAAAACCGGGACAAACTCAAATGTGCGTCAAGGTGATGCATAAACAGACAATGGAACCGCACACAACCTGGCACAGGGGTGGGCGGGTGTCACGAGCACGTGGTGATGAGATCCCAAACCAGGAGGGCTCTGGGAGGTTCTGCCTCGGTGACGTTCGGGAGAGGAACGCTGATCTACAGGGACAGGAGTCAGAGCAGGGCTCTCCTCAGGCGGGGATTGGTCCTAGGGGGTGAGAAAATGTTCTGGGTGTTGGGAAACACCGTGTAGCAGATCTGGGAGGTGGTCACCCTGGGGTGCTTGTGTAAGTCAGAGCTGTACACACAATTCACGGATTTGCCATGTGTAGATCACATCTCAATCAACTGCTGTGAAAGACAGGTAAACACTTGAGGGATGTCCCTCCCGCACCCTGGTCCCTTCAGCTGAGCTTGAATCCTGTAAAGCAGGGGGCCCCAGCCCCCGGGCCACGGACCAATACCAGTCCGCCGCCTGTTAGGAACCAGGCCGCACAGCAGGAGGCGAGTGGGGGGCAAGCGAGCGAAGCTTCATCTGCCGCTCCTCACCGCTCCCCGTCACTCTCATTACCACCTGAACCATTGCTCACATCACCGCCTAAACCATTCCCCCCCTCCCCACCCCCATGCGTGGAAAAATTGTCTTCCACGAGACCAGTCCCTGGTGCCAAAAAGTTCAGGGACCGCTGCTGTAAAAGACAGGAGACAGACGCAAGTCTGGGAGAGGATGTGTCTTCTCTCCGTCCTGTGGGGCTGGGCGGCCGTCTCTGCAGGCCAAGTGGGAGTGGGGGCCTAATGGTGGATCTAAACACGGAGACACACCAAGATCTGACCCCAGGTCTTTCCAGCCTTGTGATGCGAGAGCAAAAAGGTAGGATGCCCAGCAGACCCGGCAGGTTTCCGGGATCTCACTGACACTGAAAAAAAGGAAAGTCTGGAGCATCACCACGACCTTATCCTGTCTCCTCCTGACCACCACCTCCCCATTACCATCACCACTGCCCTTCCGCCAGGACCACCGCCACTGCTGCCACCATCATCTCCAGCACCACCATCACCTCCATTACCTTCATAACCTTCATCATCACCTCCAACATCACCAACCCCACCGCCATCACATCCGGCATCACTACCTCCACCACCACCATCACCACCTCCTTCACCACCACCTCCATCACCTCCAACATCATCACCACCATCACCAACACTACTACCATCACACCCATCATCACTGCCTGTACCACTACCATCACCACCACCATCACTCCATCACCAACTCCTCCACCACCACCAAAACCTCCATCATCACCTCCGTCACCTCCATCATCACCACTTCCACACCATCATCACCATTAATACCCCCTCTGAGCCCGTCTGTTTTATTACTAAGATACAGGTGAATGTTCTAGTATCTGAGTCCCCAGGCAAGTGGCGACCCTACACTCCAACGTGGGTCTTCAGACTCTGACTGCAGAGCCCTTGCCCCTCTGCTCTCGGTCCCACAGCCAAGACCCGTCCCCAGATGATGTGTGTCCACCGAAAGCCCAACTAAAAATCATTCTGAGATCATGTTTTCAAAGCCCTACGTAATCCTCACGTATCTGGATGCTCCGCATTCTTCCTGATGAACCCAAAGGTGTCACCTTTAAGGTAATCGCGTGACTTGTGCGAAGCACCCTGGGTCCCTCGGAGCCAGCACCATGGCATTCCTGCTCCCAGGACCCCGGACTCGCGATTACATAACCCTTGCTGGAAGTCTGAGCTGACGGACTGCCCTGCCGAAGTATGACTACCACCAATAAAACATTTTATTGCCCAATCAGGACTGCTGATAGAGTCTATATTTAAAGCAATTCTGTTAACCCTGGGAAGTGAATGCTCACTTGGCTCTGGGGCAGCTTGCAAAGCAAAGACAGTGGTTTCGGCAAACCCCTGGAGTCTTGTAAATTCAAGAAAGAAAAACTGGACGTCAAGAAAGCCAGGGCACTTGGGCAGAGCTCTCAAGGACGCCCCTGCTCTGGATGCTTCCCGGCCCTGGAGCCAGACGAAGTCGGGAAGGCCGGCCCGGGACAGCTCTGACTGGCAGAGATAAGACAGGAATATGAGCCCCACAAAACGGTCCCCCAGATGTCCCCAACCCACGGAGCCCCTCAGCCAAGCTCAGGGCACAGGCAGGCCCTCCGTGGGCCTGTCCCACAGGGCAGGACTCTCCCTGGGACTCGGCGGCCTCACAGGGCTGCTTCCAACATGGCAGCACTGGTCACATGTTGCCACTTACATGTAAACAAATAAAAGTAAGTGACACTTTAGACACTTAGTCCCTTGGTCACACAGGCCACGTTTCAGGTGGCCATGGACACACATGCTCAGTGGCTGCCATATTGGGCCCTGTCCACATGGGTGAGCACGTCCATCATGGGGGAAAGTTCTTGTGGGCAGAGTTAGGCTCGCGGTGAGAAGGCAGGACCGCATGGGTCCAGAGCTGAGGGTCCGGAAGCTGCGTCGGCTGTTTCCTCCTGGAGGCTCTGGGGAGGTCTGGTCCAGGCCTCTCTCCAGCTTCTGGTGGTGCCGGCACCCGTGACGCCCCTTGTCGTGTAGAGCAGCCCCGACCTCCACCACCATCATCACAGGGTCCCTCGCCCCAGGCCTGTGTCCACATTTCCCTCTTCTTGTGAGGACACCAGCCATCGATTCCAGGCCCCCCCACGCCAGTATGGCCTTGACTTAACTAATGACGTCTGCAAAGTCCTTATTTCCGAATAAGGCCACAGCCACTGGTCCCAAGTGGACATGAATTCTGGGGGGACATTCCTCAACCCAGCGTGCCCCTCAGCCCGCCAGACTGCAGCTCCCTCTGCCTCGGGCCACCAGCTGTGCTGTTTTACAGAGGAGCCATCTGTCTCCACCTCCAGGTCGTAAGCCCCAAGGTCAGCACCTGACCTGTCACCCCTGCACACCCAGAGCCTGGCCCATGGTGGGGCTCAACAAATACTTGCTCATGAATGAATGAATGAATGAATGACAGAGGGGCCACATGGGCTGATTCCAGATCTCTGAAGGTCCTAGGTCACACCATCCACCCCAAGCAGAAAAGGTGCAGATCCAGGGAGATGACCTGGGTTCAAAGGCCTGGCTCTGCTGGGTGACCTGGTCGGAGCCCTGTCTCTATGGTGGGGGAGGGGAGGCACCCTTCCAGGTTGGCCAGGGGGCCAGGTAAGTTGATGGGCAGCGTCTCCAAGACGGCCCTGGGCAAGGGGTGTGTGTCAGAGGAGAGCTGTCAGGGCCTCGTACAGCGTCCCTGGGGGACCCCTTCCACAGAGGCTTTTGCCCAGCAAGGTGGGGGCTCCTGCCGCCCCCTCCATCCCAGAGTCACTAGGGGCTGGGATGGGAGGGAGCCGATGGAGGAGGTGCTAGCTGCCCAGGAAGCTCCCAGAAGGCGGCCGCCTGGAGCAGGTGCTGGACCTCCTCACATGGCCCGCCCAGGCCAGGGGGAAGGAGGCAGAGGGCCAGGGGCAAACTCTGTCCTGGCAGCTCCCCAGGGGCTCCTGGGCAGCTCGAGTTTCTAAGGAGTATAAACTGTCTTATAAACTAAGATAGCAACTCTGATGACTGAAGACATAAAAATAGCTGTGCTTACTCAGTCGCTTCTCGGGGTTCTGTGGGAAAGAGTCCGGCGGCCGGAGGGCTGACCCCAGGGCCTTGTGTTCACCCAGGGCTTGCACAGCTCATGGAGAAAGCGTGGGAGGAACTCCAGGAGCTGGGCGCCGTGCAGCTGCAGAGCGGCTGGGAGGCCCACCCCCTGCACTGTCCCTTGGTGACGAGGAGGGGGCACCACTCCAAGGGCACTGGCTGCCCTAGGGGCTCAGGTCTGGCCACAGCTTCTCTGGCCCCTCATTCTGTCACTTCCTCTCCTAAAACTGCCTTTTCCCAGCCTCTCCTCTGCCCAAGGAGCAATCCTTTGACCCGCTTTTAATGTTAAGAAGGGAAATCTTAATACACAAGTACTCACATGTCCTAAACCAGTTAGGATGTTCTGTCTGCAAGTACCAAAGAAGCAACTTGAAATGGCTTTAAAATATATTATGTCACGTGACAGGAAGTTTGAGTTGGTGCCCAAAGCTTATGTGACATCACAGGACTTGGGGTCCCTCCTCTTCTCTGCTCTGCCATCCTCACTTGGCCCTAGTCCTCAGAATTGGCTCTCATGGTTGCAAGATGACTGCCATAGCTCCAGACATCACATCCTTATCCACCAACCTCTAAAGACACACCTGCCTTGTGCCTGTTTTTTAAGAGCCAAGAAGATGTTCCCAGGAAACCTCAGCAGTATTCCCTAGAGTCCCATTGCCAAAATTATTACAGGAAGTTTGTCTTTTTTCTTTATGTAAAGTGAACATTTATTCTTTCTGTAATAAGAAAAAAAATTAACTCATTTTTCTAAAGAAACTCTCTTTTCGGTAGAGCACAGGCCCTGGACCCCAAACTGTGGGTTCCGTCCTTCCAGGGCAACCCCAGGGTGTGCAGGGAAAATCTGGGACAAGGTGGGTTTTCTCCAGGGCCTGACAGGGCCTCTCACTCTCCTAAGCCCTACTGGGATGTTCTGGTCGGTGGGCAGCAGCCTGCGTGCTCATTCAGGGACCCAGGCTCCAAGTGACCAGGGCTCTGCCTCCCTCGGTCCCTCAGATGTCCCTCCACTCAGTGGCAGACAGGGAGAGGAGGGCGAATGGGGGTGGAAGGGCAAGCCCACACAGCATCCGTCTTCCTTCTCAAGCTGCCACAGCCCAGCCCACCACAGACACTGGGTCTCAGGTCCTCCTAACACACCCGTGACCCCATACCACTCGGCGACAGACCACCATGCACAGTGGTTGTTTCCCACAGAAGCAGGAGTTTTCAGGGCTCGGACCCCAAGGCCTCCGATGGCAGCAGGAAGCATTTTAAGCCTCACCCTGGCTCTTCCAGGAGAATAACACCAACTCGCTGGGGTTTGTAAGAAAAAGGACACCAGTGACCTGTGTCCGTGGAGTCTCGTCTGCTCTGGCCGGCTCACGGGGGTCACTGCTGCCCTCCGAGGAGCTGGTCTTGGCGGGGGTGCCTGCCTTCCCCCAGCTGGCCTGAGCGCTGTCCCCCCCGTGCTGAGCAAACCCTCCCCTTTGGTAAAGCATTTTGCGTGATGGGGTGAAAGGACTGAAGCACCGTTGTTGTTTTTACTAAAACACAAAATTAATTAATTCAGCTGTTTCTCCTGACCTCGAAATGTTGGAGGAGCAGAGCAAGTTATGAGAGATGAATTATTCATATCTTTGGAATCCGTTCTCCCAAACCTGTGCAAAAATAAATTGGGTTTTCCTCCGAAGATGGGGCTGTTTCAGCTGAGGGCCTGTGAGTTTGAGAAATGAGACTTTACAGGCGGAGACCACAGACTCCCACCGTGATCGGGACATCAGGGAAGGGCAGCCACGTGGACGGCCCGGCAGCGGACACAGAGGACACAGGAAGTTATGCCCCAGGGTGTCCTGTCCTGGGCAGAGAGAGGCGGGGACAAGGGGACACATCCAGGTGGAGGATGAGGGTCCAGGCCCCGAGGAGCTGACCTACTCTGTGGCCTCACCACCCCCGCCACTCCCCACTTTTCTCGTCTGTAAATGAGTCTGCTCAGCACCAGCGTTCTGTGACTCTGACCCAGACCTGCCTAGTGGGTTTCCTTCAATTCGTCTGGCTCAGTGTCTTGATCCCCCACCCAAGGCGGGAAGCCTTTGCTGGCCTTCGGAGTCACACAGGTCCTCCCAGGTGGACATCACCCTTGGGGCTGTGGGAAGGACCAGGGTGTCCAAGAGTTTTTACAACGTTGGCGGGTGGAGCATTTGGTCTTGTCGATATCTCTTATTTAGCTGTTCTGATGGCTAATGGGGTCGAACACCTTTCTCTGGGCTTATTTGCCACCCATACGTCTTCCTTGGTGAGGCGACCAGGGGTGTCTGGACAGCTCCCGTGTGTCTGGACCGGGCTCTGAAAGCCTTTCCAGAGGGGCTCACCGACCAGGGGCTGGGCGACCACACAGGGGCGTGTGAAGCTGCCTGGCCCAGTCTGGGTGGGCGGCTTTCTCTCTCACCATGGCCAGGAGCTCTGTCCCGGGCCTCCGCCTGGTCCTGACCTGAAGGCCCCCAAGCCCAATTCCTCACTTCTTTTTTTTTTTTTTTTAATTTTATTTCTGGCTGCGTTGGGTCTTTGTTGCTGTGGGCGGGGTTTCTCTAGTTGTGGCGAGCGGGGACTACTCTTCATTGCGGTGCGCGGGCTTCTCATTGCAGTGGCTTCTCTTGTTGCGGAGCACAGGCTCTAGGCGCGTGGGCTTCAGTAGTTATGGCGCGTGGGCTTCAGTAGTTGCGGCACGTGGGCTCAGTAGTTGTGGCTCGCGGGCTCTAGAGCACAGGCTCAGCAGTTGTGGCGCACGGGCTTAGTTGCTCCGCGGCATGTGGGATCTTGCCGGACCAGGGCTCGAACCCATGTCCCCTGCACTGGCAGGCGGATTCTTAACCACTGAGCCACCAGGGAAGTCCCGCAATTCCTCACTTCTCAATAAGGTGACAAACGCACGGCTGTGTGTCCCACGCTCAGCTCGCAGTGCAGGGCGTGACCAGAGCTGACCCCACCGCCACCAGCGTCGCCTCCACCCCTGTGAGCTGGAGGGTCTGGAGGCTCTGGGAGCAGGCCTGTGCCTTTTCTGTGTGCGGGGTGCCCCCACCCAAGCAGTCCCAGTAGAGAAGCCAACACCAGGTGCCATTTTCCAAGGACGCTAGGGTTTCTTTGCTTCCAGAAAGCCAGCCCTGGGGCCAATCGGCCGCCAAGGGAGAGGGCAGGGTATCTGGGGGCCAAGACCAGCGCTGGGAGCAGGACTGGCCACCCCAGCCAACAGGGGCAGGAAGGCTGGCTGGACGCCCCTTCCCCTCCTAGAAAGCAGAGGCCTTGATATGAGTGAGTTGGGAATGGCCTTGGGGCCCAGCCCAGGGACCTTGTGAGCCCCACTGGGGAGAGGTCCCCCAGAAGCCTCTGCCCCCCACTTCTCCTGGGCCTTTAGTTTCTGCTGTTTGTGGAGCACCTTCGGATGCCCACATGAAAGGGCTGCCAAGGGCTGGGGTCAGTGGGAGGCCTGCTGCGGCTCCTGGTTTGGTTCAAAGTAGGGAGGCCCCGGGCTATGAGCTCTAGGCCCCCAGCACGCCCAGCCCTGGACACGGAGGGGCACGGGGCAGATAATCCGGCCGCGGTTCCCTCCCTCTAGACCTGGGAAGCAACGATTTGGGGGCGCTGTCAGCCAGATGATCAGAAGAGCCTGAGGAGGCACCAGACTGCTGGGGGGGAGGCAGGAACCGAGGACCCAAGTCATCTTCTCGAATTCTCTTGCTTTGCCACGTCCATTTGGAATAACCTCTTCTGGAAGATTAGCAAGCCTTGCTGCATTAAAACCATTGCTTTTAGGAGAGGCTCCTTTAATGAATTTATAGCGGAATGTGAAGGGATCTTCACATTCATTTTCTACCACGCCTGTCATGTGTCCTAGGCACACTGCAACATTTTGAGACTGGTCTTCAACTAATGAATGGTAGTGGGTAGAAAACAATGTACGACCGAGGACCAACCTGGGAGCCGGGACCACCAGGGACGCTGGCCCAGAGGTGGGGTGGGGCAGTGGTGGGCATCCGGAGCCTGCCCCATGGCCCTGGCAAGACTGGGGCCGGTGGGATTCCTGACCCTCCAGGTCGTCCCTTCCTCCCGCGTCTGCCCGCATCCAACGAAGCCCCAGGCTGTGAGCAGCCGGCGCCCACGGAGCCCTGGACCCACCCACACCCCAGGCCGGACCGTTCTCTGCTCTGACCCCTGGCTTCAGGCCAGTCCCAGGCACTGCGGAGGGAGGCGGGGGGCAGGGGGTGCCAGGCACTCAGCCCCTACCCCGAGGTCACTGCCTTTAGCAGGAAAGAGGCCGCAGGCCCAGCCGAGGGCAAGAAGGATGGGCCCAGGATGGAGCCCAGGAGCAGCAACGTTGGGCTGGCTGACGCTGGGAGAGCCTGAGAAGAAAGTATTTCCTCTCCGCAGCCACCTTCCTTCTGTCCTCAGACACGGGTGGCTTCCCAGAGACCCACCCCGGCCACAGTGTCCCGAGAGCCTGCGTGGAGCTGGGCCACGTCCAGGCCAAGCCTCTCACACCCTGGACCAGGAGGGAGGCAGCGCCCGACGGAGGCCCGGCCTCCAGGAGAAGCAGGAAGGCCCAAGCGGCACGGTGGGCAGGAAGCCAGCTCCTGATCCTGCTAATTAATGGCTTCAAACAGCTCTGAGAAGCAGCCCAGGCCTAGGAGCGTCTGGCCTCGCGACGGCAGCCTCTCTGAAAAATGCCTTTGCCTAACTTTTGTTTTAATGTTTGGAAACCGAAGCTTCACCTCCCCTAATCTCTCCATATTAGCAGAGCTTGATAACAGGTGCTCTGGGGGATGGGGGACAGAGGAGGGGCCGAGGGACGGTGGGCAGCCCTCCCCACCCTCCTCACCCCCTCCCACTCACCCTGGTCAGTCCCCAGACTGAGAGAGGGCTGCCCACAGGAGGCCCTTCCGCCCGGGACCCTCCTCCCCCTGCCTCACCCACGGCCCCTGCTCCCCACCCTGGGTGCCCTCCGCAGCCCTCCCCAAATTCTGGAGAGAAAGGAGACCCTGAGGGTTCAAACACAACCTGGGTCAGGCTCAGATTCTGATGCCTCCACTTCCAGGATCTGAGGCCAGTTCCGTACAGAACCCTTCTGTAAAACAGGTTGCTGTGGCCCCAGTCCCAGGGGGTGGCTGTGAGGATTAAAATATAAAGCACCTCACACAGCTTCAGGACCCAACCGCACTAGCCAGCGCTGCCTTCTCCTCCAGGCCCCCACTTCAGTCTCTAATGGTGCGTGTGTGTGTGTGTGTGTGTGTGATTAATGCAATGCCTGCCTCTCCCCCAACGGTCAGCTCCACGAAGGCAAAGAGCCCTGGCGCCCAGCACGGCGACAGGCCCTGGTAGGAGCTGAAGAACTATCTGTTGGGTGGGTGGGTGGGTGGGTGCGGGTGGGTGGGTGGTGTCTGGAAGAATAAATGGGTAGATGAGGACGGAAGGGCTAACCGATGGATGAGAGACCTGCGGAACCGGACAGGCAGCTCCACTCTGATGTCCCACTGAGGTTCCCTCGAGGGACACCCAGCCGACACCTGATGAGAGGAACCGTCTCCCCACTGGAACGGACCCGTGCTTTCTCCCTCGCTGTGGAATTCGGCCTGACCTGGGAGCACAGGTGCATAGCAGGGCTGCAGAGAGAGCGTCTGAGAGCGGTCTTCCCATCCTGTGCCCACTGACCAGGCGAGGAAGATGAGGCACAGATGTCACCTCGCAGGTGGCTGGCTGGGAGAGTCTGGCGCCTGGGGTGGGGGAGGCCTGCCCTTAGGCCTCAGGCAGCCCTGGGCTGTGTTTGCTCAGGATGGAGGTTGAGTGCTGGCTGCTCGGTGCAAGGCTTCCTCCCTCACCCCCCAGGTCCCTCCCGGACCCTCCCCCTAGTCCCCCGCAGACTGCCCAGCGGCTGGTGCGGGATGGAGTCGCTGTTTGCTGTTTTGTGAGAAATCCATTTACTGTCTTCATTGCTTGGGAAGTATAAGCTCGAGCCTGCAGCTTCCTAAGGCGTTGCCATGGAGATGAATTTTCTGTCATAAATAAAAGTATTCTGGGGTCAGGAGATCTCAAGCATAACTAGGACAGATTTTGAGGGGGAAAATGCCAGAATTTTTCAAACACGCGAGATGCTGATTGGGCTGCTTTTTTCCGGAGGGTGTTTCTCAGGCTGTTGTGAATTTGGACAGGAGCCCAGCCACCTCGGAAAGCGGGTCTGTCCCCCCACTGTCCCCTCCTCCCCCTGGCAGTGCTGGGGCCCCCAGCCACCAGGTGTTGTCAGGGGAGGTCTGGGGCCCTGGAGATGGTTGGTTCCCAGGGGTCCTGCAGCCACAGGAGGAACCTGTGGTGTTGCTGTGTTTCCTCAGACAGGTCACTTTCCCTCTCTGGCCCTAGACCCAGCTGGCTCACCCTGGGGTCTCAGCGCATTCCTCACGCCCCCTCTAAGGAGCCGGAGCGGGAGAGGGTGTGACTTCCGAGGAGCCCCTGGCCGGTCCGCACATGCAGCCCGTGGAAGTTAGCTTTAGGGATTTCCTTTGTTCAGGGTCACCGCAGGTCGGTCAGGGGGGAGGAAGGTATGCAGGCCGAGGGGCCCCTGGACACCACCCAGGCCAACAGTCAGGCCTGGAGCCGAGGGCTGTTTGCCAAACCGCCCCGCCACCAGTACTAGGTAAACAGAACCCTCTGCCCCCAGGGCCTTCCCAAGGTAGCTGCAATCCCAGTGCAGCCCCAGGCACTGATGGGCTCCAAAAAAATGAAGGGGGTGGAGGGGGGAGAGAAGAGGGGGAGGGAGGAAGGAGGGGGAGGGAGGAAGGAGGGGGAGGGGGAGGGCCTGCTCTGGCAGGTGACATCTTTGCAGTTTGTTCCCCAGCATGTGGTCCCTGTCCCCATTTCCCCATCTAGGAGGGTCTACTTCACGTGAGAAAACCTGGCCCGGAGGCCCTTAAGATGCCCAGGGGGACGCCCTGAGAAAGCCCTCCTTAACCTACAAATATTCTGCAAACACAGCCCTATCAGCACCGGACAATCCCCCAGGGGGCCCTCCAGGGCTGGGGCTCAGGTCCAGAGAAGGAACGCCTTGCTTAGGGTCAAGCCCCCCCCCCCCCCCCGTACAGCCTCCCCAGACCTGCTCTAAGCCCGGGGCTCTCTGCCTTGTGATGAACTGTGACACTATTTATTCGAGCCCCTCGACGAAGGCAAAAGTTTCAACCTAGAAGGCAGAGCTGCCGGGATGCACAACGCGGTCTAGGTCGGCTGGGGTGCTTCCCCGCTGAGGCCGAGTGGGGCCCGTCCTGGGGCAATGACCGCTCATGGAACGTCTCACCGACGCTGGACGCACAGCCTGGCACCTCCTTTCTCTGCAGGAGGGTCTGTCTCTATGTGCTTGTGCAGCCCCCATGGCCTCCGTGAGAAGGGTGCTGGAGTGTCCACACGCTGCTGGGGGGATTGCAAGATGTGACGGACCTTTAAATGTGTGCTTCCACTTCTAGAAAGATTTTTGCACCCAGGAGCCAGAGCCTGCAGGGAGCAGACCACAGAAGGACCCGTGAGACGGCGGTCTCAGCCAGGTGCACTCCTGGGAAGCCAGCAGAAATCATGGTTTTGAAGACTATTTAGGAACCTGGGGAGGTGCTCTTCTCATGAGCAGAGAGAAAACATAGATAGAAGTACATACAGGAGTATTCAAGGGAAACTAGAAAATACTTTGAGGTGAATGGAAATGCAAACACACACAGCAAAACTCTGGAGATGCAGCTAATGCAGTGCTTAAAGGGAAAGTTACAACTGCAGACCCCTATGTTACAGGAAAAGAGAGAGATCTCAAATCAATAACTTAATCTTCCATTTTAAGAAACTGGAACAACAGCAAAATCAACCCAAAACAAGCAGAGGAATGAAATAATCAAGGTTAGAGGGGAAATAAATATTGAGATTATTAACAGAGGCAAAAATTGTTTCTTTGAAAAGATCAACAAAATTGGTGAAACTTCAGCTACACTGACCAAGAAAAAAAGACTTAAATTACTAAAATCAGAAATGAAAAAAGGGAACATTACTACTAACCTTACAGAAAGAAAAAGAATTATAAGGGAACACTCCAGACAATTGTGTGCTAAGAATTAGATAACCTAGATGAAATGGAAAAATTACCAAAACTGACTCAAAAAGAAATGACTCCAAGAAAAATGAAGGTCTATAACAAGGAAAGAGATTGAATTCATGATCAAAATCTTTCTACAAGAGAAGGCCAGGCCCAGATGGATTCACTAGTGAATTCTACCAAATATTTTTAAAAAGGATTAACACCAGTGCTTCACAAACTGTTCCAAAAAATATAAGAGGAAGGAACTCACTCTCATAGAATCATTATTTTTATGTGTTGATACTAAAACCAAAGACATTACAAGAAAACACAGACCACTATCTTTATGTAGAGACGTAAAAATCTTCAACAAAATATTAGCAAACCAAATCCAACAACATATAAAAATAATGATTATACCCCATGACCAGGTGGATTTATCCCAGGAATGCAAGTCTGGTTCAACATACCAAAATCAGTCAACGTTTTATATATATATATGCACTATATTAATAGGATAAAGAAAAACATATGATCATCTCAACTGATGTGGAAAAAGCATCACCCAGAAAAAATCAAACACCCTTTCATGATAAACACTCAGCAAACTAGAAACAGAAGGGAACTTCCTCACCCTGGACGGAACCCACGGCTGGCACCATATTCAATGGAGAAAAACTTAAAACTTTCCCCCTAAGATCAGGAGCAAGATAACAATGTCTGCTCCCCCACTTCTCCCCACCGTACTGGAGGTTCTCGCCAGAGCAATCCAACAAGAAAAAGAAATAAAACACATCCAGATTGAGAAGAAAGCAGTCAGCTACTCCTATCTGAAGGTGACACGATCTTGTACATAGAAAATGCCAAGACCCACACAAACATTAGGGCTAAAAACAAAGCAGCAAGGCTGCAGGATCGACACATAAAAACCAACTGCATATTGATCAATACTCACCAGCAACGAACAATCCAAAAATTAAGTTAAGAAAACAATTCCACTGACAACAGTGCCAAAAAGAGAGAGGGGCCTGTGTGAGGTCACTGACCTCCCTCTCTGACACCTCAGGGGGCTGCCCCGCTGTACACTCTGCTGGGACAGGAATGAATGAATGAGTGAATGAACAAACGAACGAACAAAGGAACCTCTAGAGACCCAGCAGCCACAGCCACTGCCCTTGGCATCTAAAATTCAGGGTTTGGCTTTTCCGCCCATCCACCCCGGAGGAAGTCTGGGTGGGTGACCCGGGCTCCTGATTCCGGCTGTGCCGGGGTCCGGAGGGTGGGGGACAGGGCGGAGGGCCACGGACGGGCAGAGGAAGGGACGGTGGCTCTGGGGTCAGGGAGAGTTTGCAGGCGGGCTGTGGTGCCGAGCTGGGCCTCTGTCTTGACGAGGCGGCAGGCCTCCCGCTCCAGGTGGCAGCGCCCCTCTGGGAACACAGGTCCTGGCAAGCCTGCAGCCGCCTCTTTCTCTCCGGAAATGCAGCTGTAGGGAAGGCCCACAACCTCTCCATGAGCATCCAAGGACACCTGGGGCCCGGCGGGGTCCGGGGGCTGTGACGGGGATACCCACCCACCCTCCCTGAGGGCCTGCAGGACTGAACACGGACTGGGAAGGACCTGGGGGCAGCGAGACAGAAAGAAAGGGCCAGGGTCCCGGCACCTGTGCCCAGCCGGCCCCGGGAGAGGCCCCCACTCAAGACACCCAGGGAAGGCGCCAGGCACCCCGAGCTGCCACAGGATGGCACCCACCAGGCCTGCACACAGCCCGAGACCAGCATCTCAGAGGTGCAGCAGGAAGAGCCGGCATGGGGCTCTGAGCCAGCCTCTCCGCCGGGCCCTCCGCTGGGCCTCCGCAGCCTGCAGAGGGCATGGCCGCCCGGAGCCTGGAAGTGCTGAGAAGGAGGACTGACCGCCAGGCGGGGGCTCAGCGGGGGCCTGCCCGCTGCACGCTCTGGGTTCCTCGCCCCCAGGCGGGCAGGATGAGGGCCCAGGGTCCCCAGGTGAGGGTGATGGGGGCCAGGCCCCTTGGGAGAGCTATCTGGCAGCGGCTCCCCCGCCAAGCCTGGGCCCTGCAGTGTGTCCCCTGCCTGGAGAAGTTTCCATCTGTCCTCACACCCTACACACCAGAGCCTCAAGGGGACTTCCAGGCAGGGCAGCGCCTGGTGGAGCCCCAAGGTGGCCGGCCCAGCAGAGACAGGTGCCAGCGAGGGCCGCGGGGCCAGAGGGGCGGGCTGGGGGTGCTTCACCACCAGAGTGCGCCGGGCAGGGGCCTCGGCCGGCGCGCACAGGGACGGTGTCTGGTGCGCAGTCCTCCCAGGACGGCCGCCCCCCGATCGGCAGGCCGGAGGCCAGACAGTGAACACTCCACATTTTTGGCAGCTGAAGGGCCCGGTTGGAACAGTCGCTGCTTTATTCTGCAGAAGCCACAGGCTTTGCATCCCCGGGCCCCAAAGGGGCTGGGGGTGGATTCCAGCCGGCCATGGGGGTGCGGGGGCCGCGGGGTGACGGCCAGCTCCTGCCTGCTGCTGACACCCCCAAGGCCAGGCTGGGCCCTGGCCTCCACCCCAGGGGTGACCCAGGGCTCCTCCCTCAGTGTAGCCATGACCGACCTGAGGTCCAGGGCCCCAGGGACATAGGGATGGGCTCTGAGCAAACAGCCTGCTGCCCGCTTTAGGGGCGCTCAGGGACCCAGAGAAGACTCAGACCCCAGCCCTGCCTCCCAGGGTCCCAGGCTGGTGAGGAGAAACACCCAGGAAGGAGCCGTGAGCAGAGCAGGTGGCCCGAGGCCTGGAGGGGGCTCAGCCCCGCAGGGCGGAAGGGAAGCCTCCTGGCGCCGGGAAGGACCAGGAGCGGGGCACGGCAGGCTGCTCCCCTGGTCTGAGGACCAGCTTCTCCCTTGCCCCTCCTCCGCGTGGAGGGCTCCATGGTTCCTTCTGGAGGGTCTGCTCTGGGCCAAGCCCTTACGTTCTCCGCAGAGACCAGCCAAGAGTGGGGAAGTGACCTGCCAAGGTCACATGGCAAGGTCGCCCAAGGTCCCATGGTGAGATGCCCAAGGTCACATGGTAAAGCATCCAAGGTCACACGGCAAGGTTGCCCAAGATCACATGGTGAGACACCGAGGGTCACACTGCCAGGTGGTCCCAGGCAGGGAAGAGCCCAGCAGAGCCTGTTCCCACACTCCACCTCCAGCTGCCCCCCACGAGTGCCCGGGAAGGGTTTGAAGACAGACCTCTTGATAAATAGCCCTCCCCAGCCTGGGGGGGCTCAGGGCATTCACTCTGCTTCCCAGGCCAGGGGCCCCACGGGACGATGGCTGTCACCGAGCCCCAGAAACGCTGGCTCCCTCACCTGGGCCGCCCCGCCCAGTCTGGGCCCCAAGACTCAGCTGCAATTTGTACCCCATGGAATGAACAGAGCTGGCAAGGCCTGGGTGGGGGGTCATGAGGCCTGCAGAGAGCACAGAGGAGAGGCCGGTGGTACTTCCCAGCCAGGCAGGGCCCAAGGCCCACCCCAGGTTTCATACTTCATTCTCAGAGAGGACGGGGGTGGGGAAGGACAGGATGCCACTTCTTTGGAGGGCAGGGGGCTGGGGTGGCACAGAGGTGGGCGCGCTAGAAAGTGCGGGTGACAGGTGGCCGTGGAGGGTCTGGGACACGTCCCCGAGTTGCGGGCACAGCCCTGCACTCGTGGTTTTTTGGGGCTGCCACAGACAGCCCTGTGTCCACAGCATCCTCCCAGCTCTCCAACTCAGCCCCACGCAGGCAACCCCCGACTTCCTGCCCACCTCCGGCGAGGCCACAGGAGGGAACTTGCAGGAGCTCCATGCGTCGTGTGCACAACCTGGGCAGACGGCTCTGACAGGCCCCCCAGATGAAGCCCATCTCCCCGCTGCACAATTTCACCCCTGGATTCCCCCTCCAATAAGCTTTCTGCCCCCCAGCCCTTCTTGGGCTCTGCTTTGGGGGCCCAGGTTAAGGCTCCACCCAGCACCCCGCTGTATAGCCGCATCTTTGAATGGCACCCCGATCCCTTAGAGGAACCTCTCCTCCCCACTGTCTAGCGCTTCCAGTGGAATTCCACCCACACAGACATGGGACAAGGGAGCCGAACCAGCCGAGGGGGCCACCTGAACCCCTCAGTGGTTGATGGGGGGCAGGTAGGCTCGCCTGGGGCCCTCAGGAGTCCTCGGACTGGACGGACGCCGGGCAGACACCAGAGCTGAGGCCGCAGGGCCTTCTGCCATCATCTGGGAACGGGGAGCTGGCCCAAGACCCTCCGTTCTGTGTGACACGGTGACAGCCCCCCCCCACCAGCATCCTCCAGCACCACCGCCAAGGCCCCCCTCCCCTTCTGGGACATTCCTCCTCCCCAAAAGCACACCAGGCCTTTCTGCGCCATCGCTTTAATGGACAGACCATTCATCAGATGGCTTTGCACAAAGAAACTCTGAGCAGTGTTCCCAGCATCTCACGGGACGTAAATACACAGATCACACGTTTACACATCCAGCGTCAGACACGCGTCCGCAGCACAGCGTCGAGCACGGCGCAGCCCCAGGACGCCAGCCACGGGGCCGGAAGCCGGGACGTAAATACACAGATCACACGTTTACACATCCAGCGTCAGACACGTGTCCGCAGCACAGCGTCGAGCACGGCGCAGCCCCAGGACGCCAGCCACGGGGCCGGAGGCAGCGCGCACCCCTCACGGAACCTGCACAGGGGGCGCTCCCCTGTGGGGGGCCAGGGGCCACGCCACCTGCGCCCACCCCCACCCCCACGCGCTCTCGCTGAAAGGCGTCACGCTGCAGCCACGACCACACCGTGCAGATGCGCTGAAGATGCTCCTTTACAGAATCTCCATGAACAGGTGAACCCCGGGGACACTATCACCAGAGATGATCCCATGGCAACAAAGGGATCCTGACGGTCACACGAGCCCTGAGGCGATGAGGACGGGAGCAGTAGGCCGTGGGCGACGTAAGGCTGACCATGTCCACTGGCACACGCACAGACACCGCAGTCAACGCACTCTGTGGGATCCATTTTTCCTAGTCCACTTGGCGTCTGAGGGGATGCACGGCTCCGTCTCCGCGAGGCCACGTGCGCCAGCAGGACAGCTCCTTTGGCCGGTTCCCGTAGGTTCTGGAATCCCAAGGGCAGGCCTGGGATCACGGGCCAGCCCAGGACGCTGTCATCTCCCAGTCATCACCCGGGAGCTCCAGCACCCGGGCCACGGGCCACGGGCCATGTGACAGACAGGGCATGGACTCGGCTACGCAACTAGAAAAACGTGGCCACAAATGCTTTTCACATATATGCATTTTGTTGGTGGGTTTGTTTTTTTCCTTTTGGTTCAAAAAAAAACATGGCAGGCTCTCAGGTATATAAAACCGGTAATATTAGACAAAAATACAAACTTCACCTTTACAAAAAAACAAAATCAAAAAAACAACACACACACATAATTTCTGTTGAATACACGTAAAGCGTAACATCTTACCAAAAATAAAGAGTTTAGGTTCTGTCCAAACACCAGCGGCAGCAGCAGGGAGCAACCCTGGGCAGCCACTCCGGAAAGCCACATCCCCAGGCCTGGCCGCAGCAGGTGGGAGGGACTCAGGGCAAGAGGCTCGGGGACGGCATGTGATTGGTTCACGCAGTTCTCTCGAAATGGCTTAAATTAAAAAGTGAGTAAAATGGGGCAAGGAAGAAACACGTAAAGCCAGAAACATTTAGGAAATGATGCATAGGTGGGTATACCATGTTTATTTTAATACATCTCATTTGTTTGCATCCTGCTAGGAAAGGTACCGTCCCACCGTCCTGACTGTTACTGCAGCCTGGTGTTATCGGTGTAAATGTCATCCAAGAGATAATTAAAAAGAAAAAAAAAAAAAAAGCTAGGCAAAGAGTAAAAAGGAAAGCTTAATAATCACTTTATGGTGTAAAAAAAAAATCCACTTAAGGCTCTCAGGAAGGTTTCTGTATAGACTTAAACACTACAGCAAGGAGATGTGGTTTCCGAGACATTCCTGGCTCCTGCGTGCCCCTGCAGAGCCCGGCGGCATCCGATCGCAGCCTTCAGAAAGCAGGCTCTGTGTCCTTGGCCAAAGCACCTGTGACCACCCTGGAAAGAGATCCAGTCTGCCGAGACGTCTGTCACTTCCATCCCTCGGGGCGTCCCTCCATTCCGGCAAATGTTTAGATATTTTTGTGAGTGAGTTTTGTTTGTCATGTTTCGTGGTTTTGTTTGCTCTCTTTTTTTTGACAAGGAAGCTTCTTATTGTTTCACCGAGTGCTACAATACTTGCTTTGATGTCACATAAACAACGTATACTGTCTCTTTGTTCTCCAGAGTGTGCATGGAGACAGTTTTCACGGAGGAGAACAAAGACCACGCTGGCAATAAGCACCGTACATAGTAGGTTCAGGAATGTAACACGCCATGTACATCCGTGTCCCGGAAAAGGGCTGCTGGCTGATCCTCACCTCACATCTGCAGGCAGAGGGGAGAGACAGACGCTGAGAGGCCACGAGCACACACACCGCTGTGTGACGTTGACTGTGTGAAACATTTAAGCCAATCAGGGGTGTGCACGCACACACACGCACACACACACACACACACACACGTGCCTCGTGGCAAGTCGTAGGATTCAGAGCTTTTATTAAATTTTTCAAATCAAATATGCCTCATTACCCTTTCTGTAACATCCTGACCAGAATTGGGACTAGGCTCTTGGGATCTCACAGAACACAGCTTCATAGCAAACCCCATTCTCCCATTGTACAGATAGGGAAAACTGAGGCCCAGAAAGGTTCTTATGCCTGTCTCCTCACCTTCTTCTTTCTTCCAGCCTACAGCTTGATGTGATTTCTGGAGCTCCTGCAGCCATCTTGGGCCATGAGGCAACCCTGAGGATGGATGCCACCAGCAAGACAGAGGGGTCTCTGTGACCAGGCAGAGCTACACTGAGCTGAGCTAAGAGCAGCTCTTCCCCACCCTACGTCGCCTGTCTGTTGCTCATCCCAACACTTGTACCACCACACGCCCACAGCCTGAATGCTAGCAGGGAGGCAGGGACGCCTGCCCCTCCCTTTGGGGTATCAGTCATCAGCTGGCCCATGGAGGCTAAGCCCAGTGGTCATAAACTTGGCAGCACAGGCAGGTATAAAACCAGCCTCTGCACCACAACCTGGGGACCCAAAAGCCAAGGCTGAGCAGTCGTTTTGGGGCTGCTTCAAGATCTGTCCACGTGGACCTTTCCTCCCCAGCGGATCCTCCTGAACGGACGTGACCTGCGGGCCTCAGAAGCTCGCGACCTGGCAGCGCTCTGCAGTCACACATCACTCAGCTGGAGCCTGGGCTCCCGGGCACCTGCCTCCAAGAATCCCTCTCACAACTATTTGCTTTGGATCCCGGGCACCTGCCTCCAAGAATCCCTCTCACAACTACTTGCTTTGGATGCCATGGGCTCCCACATGCCCAGAAGCAAGGACCAGGCTCTGCAGAGCCAGACAGGCCAACACGAAGGACCAGGAAGGCTTAAAACTGCCTCCTCCATGGTTGCCCACAACCTTCTCCTGGGAAGCCCCTCTGAAAGACCACCTTTCCCAGGCCCCCTTACAGCAGAGGGGTGGCCAGTGAGATCAAAGCAAAAGTCACTGGGTCCTTTCACCATTGTCCCCACCATAATCTTTCTTCCAGGCCTGGAGTGTAACGTGATTTCTGGAGCTTTGGCAGCCATCTCGGGCCATGAGGCAACTCTGAGGATGGACACCACCAGTCCTGGAAAGAAGTGGGTCCCTGACGATACCTTGAGACTGCCATACATGCTCTGGTCTCCCTACCTTATCTCAACCCTTGTTTCTGGCATGTCATTAGCAGCCAAACACAACTGCCAACACAGTAGCCAATAGCCCTATATGTTTACAAAGCATTTTCAGACAGGATCTACTCAGCCTTCAACAATCCTCATCTGTAATCCCTCTAAGCCTCAGTTTTTTCATCTGCCAAAGGAGGTGGGTAACCTGTCCGAGGTGATCCCAGCGAGTAAACGTCAGAGCTACCCCACTGCTGCTCAGGGAACCCAGATCACTCCGCTTGTGTGATGCCTTTGCCTCCCCAATCAACAAGGACCAAAGCCAGAGCAGGGGCCCCGGAGCAGGAGGGAGCCGTGGGCCAGGTGTCCCGAGCAGCGGGAGGGGAGGGGTTGGGGACGGGAATGCGGAGACCCGCAGCCCAGCCAGACAGCAGAAGCTCGCAGACGGATCAAGGCCAATCAGGGCGCGTCCTCGCCTTCGGGGTGATTCGCTGAGTGATCAGTCGCTGCGCCTCCCACCCCAGGACTGCGGCATGGCCGGCGGCCGGCTCCTACCTGGTTGACCGCGTTAGGTGGGTTTTAACCTTTTTCTTTTCCGTTTTTTACCTGACTCCCTACGCCTTCCTGTTGACAGAAGGGCAGGGAGGGTGAGAGGGCCTAAGGGAGGGCTGTGGGGTGGAAACTGAAGCCGTAAATACCTGGGGTGTTTGTCTTTCTGTAAAACAACTCGATGGCTCTGGCACGGAGACACTTCCTGGTCCCCTCAAGCCGGCCCAACACGGCGGTCACAACGCCGGGCTGCTCTGGGCAAAGTCTGCCCCGGGGAAGGCCAGGACACTGACTGGCAACGCTGCGGCCAGCGCCCACCACCCGCCGGGGACAGGGCCCTTCCTCGGCCACATCTCACCCGCTCACCCCACCAGCTGGGCGGCTGACTTGACCCGCACAGCGGCCAGACCGCTCTCCCTCCCCAGCAGGTCCCAGGCCACGAGGGCAGCTTAGCAAATGGGCCTTGGCTACAGCCCCCGATCCCGCCTCCCCCGCCCTACCCACCCACCGAGCCCACCGGACGTGGCTGCAGAAGCCAGGCTCCGGACCCTCCACTGCACCATCAGGACGGTGCCCCTTACCCGCCTCCTCTTCCCGGTGGTCGGGGCTCGGGCTGGCGCTCGTGCACGTGCACTCCAAATGCTCCTCCAGCCGCACCTGCACCTCTTTTAACTTTGGCTTCTTCCTGACGTACTCCACCTTGGCCACCTGCCGAGACAGCAGCCGGCTATGGACAAGCAGCACGCAGCCCTGGGAGTGGGGATGTGCCGGGCCCCACCCGGGGTGCGAGCAGCCCGACCTCTGACCTCTGACCTCCTTCCAGTGGGAAAAGCAGGGCTATCGGGGAGAAAAACAATGAGCTTCGGTGCAGCATTTGTGGTTTGGTCCTACTTTTTGTTTAATATTTATTTATTTATTTGGCTGCGCCCGCGTCTTAGCTGCAGCATGCAGGATCTTTTAGTTGCAGCATGTGAACTCTTAGTTGCAGCACATGGGATCTAGTTCCCTGACCAGGGATCGAACCCAGGCCCCCTGCATTGGGAGCATAGTCTTAGCTACTGGACCACCAGGGAAGTCCCTGGTCCTATTTTAACTTAAAATAAACCTAAAGGGCTCACACACGCCGGGAGAAGGCCCGAAGGGATGCACTCAAGTTGGGAGCTCTGGGTGAAGGAAGGTGTCCGCGCCCACGTTTTAGGGACGTCTGGGACAACGTGTACTTGGCTATCAGCAGCTGAGGAACAGGGCCGCCGCTCATGGTGTGCGGCTCGGGTGTCACCCTCCCTCCTGTCCGGCCCCTGAGGCCTGAGGAGGAGCACACAGCCCTGAGGGCTCACAGCGAGGCTGTTGGTCTGGATGCGGATTCTGGCCTGTCATAGACTCCAGACGAGAACCCCTCGGCCACCTGACGTGGGGCCGGGCCCAGCCCTGCAGCCTTGCCCGGGTCCCAATTCCCGGGATGGCCCTCAGGGACACCCACTCCACCCCTCGCTGTTCTCCCGGGGAGATAGGCAGGAAGAGAGCAGAGCCCACCCAGCGTTCACCCTGGGCACGTGGAGGCCCCGGGGAAGCCTGGCTCGTGGTCCAGAGCTGGCCAAAGTGAACGGGACCCCGGGCCACGAGCAGAAGCCCCCAGCCCAGGGACAGTCCTTCACAAAGAGCCTGGAGGCCAGAAGATGGGGGACCCCCGTGCAGTGGGGTCGGCCTTGCACCCTGGCGACAAGGCCGCCCACCCCACACACGAGCTGGCCCGGAGGCCCGTCCAGGCCCGGCGTGGCCACTTGGCTACACCTTCTGGGCACCTCCCCTGGTTTCCTCTGCGGGGCAGGTACGAGGACCCAGGCCCCCAGGCAGGGGGGGCGGGCTTGCCACCCACCAGACAGACCGGCCATGGGACCAGTGCACGGTCCGGCTGCGCTGCCCCCCGTGGGCCCCTTGGTGAAGGGCACACGACACCAGCTGCTCAAGTCTTTAGAGAAAAATCTTATTTTTCTTATCAAAGAAAAACAAACAGGAATTTATGGTTGCACCTGCTTCTGGGTATGCAAGGATTCCAGGCCAGTCTGGCACCTCTGTCTGGCCAGGAAATGGCTACATTTTTTTCCCCCAAGAACACGCTGTGAGTATTAAATTCTCAAAAGCGTCCTGCACAATAGCCAAGGCCACAGATCAAGACGCTGACATCCTTGGGACCCCATCCCATTGCCTCGGCCCCCAGACCCATACTGGAGCCTATTGGGGCACCACATCCCTCCCCTCCTTCCCGCTGTTTGTCTTGGGAGCCTGGGCTGCACCTGAAAAACCTGACATTCAGATTCCCCGCCACGGAGCTGCCGTGTCATGAACACCCCACCCGCGTGTTCCCAGAGCAGACCCACCGGAGACACCATCCAGCAATGCCGTCACCCTTCCAAGCAGGGCCTTGAGTTCCTGCCGCTCACCGGCCCCCCCAGCTGGGCTGCTATGAGGCAGGACGCCCCCAGGAGGGCCAGGGAGAGCCACGCCCTGCAGGGGACCCCCGAGATTATCAGAGTGCCATCCAGAATAAACACCAGCATCTGCTGAACCCCACGTGCCAGGCCTACGACACTCACAGCTACCCTGAGAGGGCACAGCAGCGGCTTGTTTTACAGATGGGGAAACTGAGGCAGCATGAACAGGGCTTGTTTCGCTGGAAGGAGGCCTGGACTTGGAACCGGCAGAGGCCCTGAGCTCACCGCTTAGCCGGGGGTCACCCGGAGTCTATCAGGTGAGGGATCCGGGGCTCCACGGCCGACTCCTGGGGTCATGGCCGACGGACCTCGACCTGGCTCACAGGCAGGTGATCCTTCTCCAGGCCCGGCTTAGGGGCCACAGTGGCACAGAGAAAGCGACCAGCTCCAGGGCCTGAGGCCGATGGGCAGGGCCCCAGAGGCATGTCCACCTTCTTCTGAGGTGCTGGCCTCCCTGACCCGTTAGGGCTCCCCCCAACCCCGGGCAAGCATAGGGCATCCCTACCCACCAGAGGGGAGGGACTCAGGAGCCCTTTACCTGAGACTCACTGCCACTGCCACTGCTTTCTCCCCAAAGCCCCAAACTAGCTCCCCAAACAGCAATGGCTAATGGGGCCCCAGCTGGGACCTCCCACCCAAAGCAACCCCCCAGTCCAATACTGGGTGCAGAGGCCCATACTGGACATCCCAGGTGGACATGCCAGACCCACCTTCCAGAAGCCTGAGGTCTAGCAAAGCAGAGCTGCAGACAACCACCCTGGACATGACCACAGAGCTGGGTCCAAGCTTCTGGAGGCCTGGCCCACGGGCTGCCCTGAAACCAAATGCAGCCCCAAACTTCCAACGTGTGAGGGTCTGGAGGCTCGCCCGTAGGTGGGGACATGGCTACTCAGAGCTGCTCCTTCGCCCTGACCCACCGCCAGCCCATCCCGGGGTCCGCACTGTGGGGCAGACACCAAGCGCTGACCATGTTGAGCAGAGGGCAGGGAAGTCGGCCCCCGGGACCCCTGCCCACCTGGCAACGCTGGAGAGTCTGCAGGGGTGCCGGGGCCCGCTCCAGATGCCACCCCGAGGGCAGGCCCTGGAGGTCCAAGGCCGCCAGTGAGCTGTGGGCACAAAAAGCCTCATGGAGGTCATGGTGGGGAGCTGGGGGGCGGGCCATCGACCCCAGCATGTCCTGACCCAGGGCCTGGGGGCTGCCTTCAGCCGAGGACACCTTGCACGGTTCGGCCACCTGGGCCTCAGGAGGGCAACCACTCCCGGCCTCACCGTTATCTCCCTTCAATAAGGGGCGCCTCTGACCGTGAACGACCAGGAGCGCGTTGTCCCTACCGACCCCCAGCAGCCATCACACCACACCCAGCCTGGGGTTCCCAGGGGCCCCCTCCCTGCTCGGCCTCAACCCCGAATGGAACAGGAACGGTTCCTGGCCAGGCTGGGGGGCCAGGCCAGCCTCCACAATGGGCCTCCTGTTCCCACTGACCTCTGTCTCCTCTCTGCCAGAACCCCCAGTGTCTGGGGCCGGATGTTTTCCTGCCAACCTTTGGATGGGTAGGCAGGGAGGGGATGCCTTGCCTGAAGAGGGAGACGGAGGAAGGGGACCGGGTCTGAGGAGGGCAGGGCTCCGGACGTGGAGCCAGGTCGCCCAGCCCTTGGCTGCAGGACTGAGCCCTCTGGGCAGACGGAGGCCCATGGGGAAGCCCCGGGCTGGCTGCCCCACCTGCCCCAAGCCGGTCGGGCCTGTGCCCAAGCAGAGATGGACCACCCATCCTCACCCACCGTGCCGCTAGGATCCCCAAGGAGCTCTGCACACCCACCCGCCCTCAGCGTGGACCAGGGCAGAGAGGCGGGGTTAATGACCATCCCAGGACCGGACACGCCCTGGTCCTCACACCGCGGGAAGCAGGAGTGGGAGCAGTGGGGGATCCCCAAAGGCTGGAGCCCACGAGCAGAGAGCCCCACTCCATTCCCGCTCCCCTGTGCCTCCAAGCCCCTGTCTCGTGCCCTAAGGACAGGCCCCAGAACCCACCTGCAGGACAATCTAATCTTGGGCACCTCACCCCCATGCCCAAGAGAGAAAGACCTCAGTTACCCAGCTTCCTGGGGCTCACAAGACCCCTCCAACACGCCACAAGCGACGACCCCCAGACCCAAGGAAGCAGAGGCAGGCTGGCCGGGCTGGCAGCAGAGACCCCACAGGCAGGGCGGTTAGACCTCAGTTTCCTCCTTTAACTGAGGAAGAGGCAGCAGCGGGGAAAGCGGGGATGCAGTGCTGGGCTGGGGGCCCTACCGCCCGAGTCTGGAGCCCTGAGGCGGAAGCCGGCGCCCCAGGCAAGCACTCCAGGGGCAACTTGTCCCCAAGGGGAGCGTCCACCTGAGACCGTGGGGCAGCAGGCCGTGGAATTTGCTTACTCCACACCCAAAGCACGCAGAGGACAAGTCCCCAAGGTCAAGTCAAGCCCCAGTTACAAGTCTAAAGTGCTTCTCACGTGCCAGCTACAGGGTCCTTAACCCCGCACCTCACTCGGGGGCCAGCGGCCGACTCGACAGGCCTGGACTCACTAACTCACAGGGGATCTGAAATAATTCCCGGCGGAGAAATGAATTCTACTGCACCCCACAACCGAAGGCCTCATTCCGGGAAAAATGGACCCCCCTGCCACTGTAGGCCCAGCTGAGAGGGGGCGGGGCTGCTCCACGTGGAAAGTGCCAAGTCCACGCCCCCAGGGTCAAACGGGATAATGACCCACCCAGAGCCAGCTTCCGGGGGTGGGGGGGCAGCCCCTCCTCTAGACAGGGACCCACCCCCAGAATTCTCCAGCCTCAGCCACACTTCGGAGAAGCCAGGAGACAGCCTAGAAGCCTCCCTCCAACCCTGCCCTTTTGAAAACAGAAAGACTGACACCCAGAAGCAGGGAACCTTGCCTCCAAATAGCAAGGCCAGCTGCCCCCATTTCACGGTCCCAGAGACTGAGTCCCAGTGCCTCAGACCCATTCCACAGAAGAGGCAAGTGCAGCCAGAGGGGAGCAAGCCAAGGCCGAGAAAGGCTTCCAGCCATCGGGCCAAAAGCCAGACCCCAATCGGGCTGCCCAGTGACCCAAGGAAGCAGAATTTTCCCCCAGGACTCAGCGGAGGAGCCCCTGGACGTGTCATGTGAGCCTGACCTTTCTGCATGCCCCCGGTGCTGCCCTTAGAGGTCATCACGGCCGGCCCCCTGCCTGGGAGAGGGCTTCATGGCAAGCACTGGCCATGTGCTGGCTCCCAGGGGCCCCAGGCGGGCGGCAAAGACATCCAACCCAAGCCATGGAGCCTGTGGGTCTCCGAGCAAGAGTATACCTACCCGCAACAGGGGAGGGGCCTGGCCCCCAGGACCTCAGCACCCCCAGAAGGACCCTTCTGGCTAGCACTCCACTGACACGCACGTCCAGTGGAACGGGGGCACCCTCCCAGATTTCAGACGGGGACGGAGGCCCAGCACGGCAGGGAGCGCGCCTGGCCCCTCGGCCTGAGCCGCAGAGGAAGTCAGCCTCCCCCCGACCCCCAGCCTCCCCCCACACCGGGTCCCACCCCAGCGCTCCCTGCCCGTCTCCAGCAGGGTGAGGCCCTGAGGGGACCACCAGCCCCTTGCCGTGCACCGTAGCCCCCACTAAAGTGCCCGCGAGACCTCTCCAGGGCCTGGAGAAGTCAGGCAGCTCCCAGCTAAGTGGCTGGACACCTTGCAAGACCCGTTAGTGAGGCAAACAACTGCGTCACAAGATCCGAACTTGTTTCGCATGACCGACCAGGACCCAAGCCCCGGCTCCACCCCCCGGCCTCGGTGTGCCTGTCAGAGACACGGGAGCGTCCTCCAGCTCACTAGCAAGCCTGGCCGCCCAGCTGGGTGGGGCTGCCCCAGGGCCGGGGGACACGCGGGCTCACCTTGACACTCCGGTGGTGGACGCGGGACGGCTGGCACTTGACGCTGCTGGTGTTGCAGCAGCCGGTACAGCGCTTCACCTCCACGCACGGAGGCCAGATCAGAAAGTTGGCAGACGTGGGGTCCACCTGGCTCCGAGGTATCTCGTAAATGACCGTCCTGGTCTTGCAGACCGCGGGGATGGCTTCCTCTGCAGAGGCAAGAGCCCGGTGAATGTTCTGGAAGCCCCAGGGCTGCAGCAGCTCCCAGGGGCCCAGGCAGGAGCATCCCCATGGGCCACAGCTTTCTCCAACAGGACCTGTCACACAGCCCCCGGTCCAGCAGAGGCAGAAAGACCCCAGCCCCCAACGGGTGCACCTGACTGGCCCAAAGATGAGCAGGGGCTTGAGGGCCGGGAGGGGAGACCCCGGGGTAGGGGGCTGCGGGGAGCCCACCCTGGGGGCGGAGGGCTGGAAATCCCCCAACACCCTGGGGGCTCACACAACCCCTGCAGCCAGCAGGGACGACCGCCTTCACCCCAGCGCCAGGGGGCAGAGGGGCGGGGGGGGAGCGGTCTCAGATGCCCCCGCCTCCTGAGGGCCCCCTCCTCCTGCATATGCACCCTAGGTGGCCTCTAGGGACAAGCCACCAAATCAAGAGGGCTGGGTGCTGGGGGTCTGGCCGACCCAGTGGGGGAAGGGGCTCCACTCACAGCGCCCACCAGCAAGAGGGGCCTGGGGACCCCAGCCAGGCAGGGCCAGAGGTGGAGCCAGGGACAGGGACCTTCAGTCCAGCCCTAGCTCTGCTCACAGGCACCCCCTTCATCTGGAGCAGGACAGGCCTCCGTCGAGGATCCTGCAGCCCTACCAGAGCACCTGGCCTTGGAGACCGGAATATATGTTCACAACGGCAAACGTCATCTGGGGAGGGCCCGCTGGCCTCAGCTAGGGATCATTTACCCACACACCACGCCCAAAGGTAGAAGCTATAAAATCCATATCCTTGGAAGAAATAAAGCTCGGACAGAGGGAGTCACATGCCCAAGGTCACACGGGGGATGGGCAGCAGTCGGGACCCCCAGGTGGCAAGGGAGTGGGTGGTCACACCCCCCCCAGCTGTGCCCCTGGGGCAAGATCTTCCCTCAAGGCTGAGCCTGGGGCCCCAGGAGACCCCCACCAGCTAGTCACTCCTAAAGGGACCAGGCAGACCCGGGGATGCTCTGCGAGAGGCAACAAACCCTGCACGGGGGCCGGGGGGCCAGGCCTGAGTGGGCTGGGGGCCCTGGGAAGGGCCCACCAGGCCCAGCACGGCTGTACCCACTGCTCTGCGGCGCAGCTGGGAGCACAGGGTGCTCCACGCTACGAACTGGAAATTAAACACGACCCGTCTTCCAGCGAGGCTGTCTCCAGCGCAGGCCCCAACAAGACCGGGCACTTCAGGAATTTATGACGGCTCCCCCCTCCTGGAAACTCTCGGCCCAGGCCAGGCCTGCAGCAGTGAGCAGGCGGGCTGCGGCAGGGAGGAGGGACACGCGCGCGGGGCCCTGAGCAGGCTGTGCCTTTGTCTTACAGAGAAGAGAAGGGACGGATCCCCCCGAGGCCACGGTTGGCGGAATGGGGGAGAGGGCAGGCCCCAGAGCCCCTCCCGCAGCCCCCCACCGGCCCAGCAGTCCTGGGACTCACCGATGCTTCTTTTCCTCCGAATGGGCACAGGCCGCTTCTCCGGCGCATGCTTGGCGCCATGGCCCCCGTGGGCTCTCAGGCTGGTCTCCAAAGGCTCCTCGGCCCCTGCAGGTAGAAACAGGAGATAGCGACCGGCCGCCCACACCTGGGCACACAGGGTCTGTCCAGCAGCACGTCCCTCCCCAGACTGGACGGGGTGCCTCCACACCCACAAGGGGGGCTTCAAGATGTGCACAGGATGAGACTCCCAACTGCCAACAATGTCCCACCCACCCCCGCGCAGCTGACACGAGGTCCCCCGACACACGTTGCCCCCTGCTGCATGTCACCACGAAGCCGAAGCCGAAGCCGCAGGCCAGTGGGGAAGGGGCTGCAGCCAGCCTGCCCCATGGCTCCTCCTCAAGGAAGCGCAGGTGAGGGCTGAACCAGGTAAGGAGGCACCCGAGGCCAGCCCTCCCTGCCCAGGAGACCAGAGCCAACAGGCCTGCTGCTCCCAGCTGGACAGGGGACCTTGGACAGCGGGCTGGACCGAGGACCAGCAGAGGCTGCTGCCACGACTCGTGCACTGCACGTGTCTCCCTCCCCCACCGCCCTCACTTAAACCAACCCTCGATGAGCATCCTGGCCTTCGAGGGGCGTCGGAAGCAAGGCCAGACTGGGCCTCAGCCAGACCCCACTAGTCCCTGAACTTAGCCCACTGCGAGGAAGAGGACACGAGAACCGGGAGCGGGGAGTCAGGAGTCTGGGTGCCTGTCGGGGGGACACAGCTTTCAGGAAGCAAAGTGCTTTGCCATCCAAGTATCTAAGACCTGCAGAGCAGCGGCCTCAGAGCCAAGGTCACAGCTGGGCCTAGTCCCCCGGACTGGCTACAGTCCCCTCGGTATGCACACCACCGCCCTCTCTGTCCCCAGGGGCCCCAGAAAGGGGGTGCAAGGGACACAGTCCTGCCACCTGCCATCTGGCCTGACCCAGCCCAAGGACAGCGCCTGCACCTGGATGAAGTGGGTCACACTTGGCCTCCCCGCCCTGACCTCCAGACCCACTGGGGGATCTTCCCACTTCCCCCCTCCGTCGCTGCCTCCCCCCTAGATACCCAGGGGCAACAGGTCCCGAGAAGACACGCCCCAATAGTCAGCAGCTGCACAAAGATTCCCCCTCTTGCCACCCCCCCACCCCAAGAAGCTCCAGTGGTGTCCTGGCCACCAGCTCAGACCAGAGGCCCCCTCCTCGGTGCCCGGCCCACCTAGGCCTTGGTGACTGTCCGCACACCCACAAGTCTGGAACCTGCACTCATCGGAAATGGAGCACAAACGGGGCAAACGCGCTGGGAACGCAGAAGACACGCCTGCCTCGAACGCCGGCGTCCAGGAGACCCAGCTCTTCCCCCAAAATGACTGTGTTCCGCTGCCACTAATTTTTTTTGAGACCCAAAATAAGATCAGAACAGAACTACTCATGCAGCAAGAATTTCCCATCAACCAACTGTTACAAGAAGCATTTTTTCATGAAAAAGTGACATTATGAGTCATGTCCTGGTGGTGGCCATCTTGCCATCGCCAAACCCAGAAGCAGCTGGTCCATCCTGAGCTTCTACGAGAACGTGGAACGGCGGCCGCCCGGGCTGCACCCCCGCGCCGCACTCCAGCCAGGCGACAGCCGCCGCCTGGGGTGCCACGGCGCCCTGTGTGCAGTAGGTGCTGCCACTTCTTCACCTCCGAGGAAACTGAGGCCTGAGACGCGGAAGGACAAGCAAGGCCGACGGCCGGCAGGAGACCCCAGGGGCCCGTGGCCAGACCCAGACCGCCTTCCGCCCAGGCCTCTCGCCCCCAAATAAGCAGAGAAGACACAGTCTCCTCCCAGTCCACCAACTGTCCTGAAACCTGAACCAGGGACTCGATCTCAGTCAGGAGTAGAGGGAGAGCTCCCGGTCAGACAAGCTCATCCACTGCCCCATCGAGATGGGTGGTCTGGAAACGCAGCTCGGACCCGCTGACGCGGAGGCAGCCCTCTGATTTACGCAGGTCGAGATGCAACTAGTGGGGACTCCCAAGAGAAGGCCACGCGTGAATCATGCCCTAAAACTGCTCTCAGAACAGTTAATCAACGGTTTTCCCTTTTGTCTGTTATGCACACATGTCCAAAGGATGGGGAGCCGTCCTCCAGCCATCCGTCCTGGAGGAGCGTTAATGGCCGAGATGGGATATTTATGTATCAGTTACTCAATGACCACGGGCGCCGGGCCAGGCTGCTCAGAGAACAAAGCTCCCAGCTCCCGCCACAGCTCTGCTGAATGGCCTGCTCTCAGCACACCCGACACACAGGCCACAAACTTCACGCTACTGGCCATTCGAAGACCACATGCTGGTCTCTCCACCCAAAGGCCACACGTGAAAAACCAACTGCCCGGTCCTCGTGCACGCTTGCAACTCGAAGGCGCTGGCACAGGAATCCACCGCCTCGGGGCCTCCAGCACAGCTTCTCACCTGTAAAATGGGAACAAGGTCCGGCTACTGGGGGGAGGCCACGCCCCCAACTGCCAATCACACAGCCCCGCCCACTCGGGAGGAGCCACTCTGTTAAAGGAGCCTCTTTCCTGCTTCCTGGGCGTCAGCCTGGAAGAGCCCCCTTTAGAGTTACAAAGAAGAGTAAGAACACCCAGAACAACGGGTCTCCTCCGCACCCAGCCCCATCCTCACTGATCCCAGACCGGCCTCTGACTGGAGCTGGTGGGGAGTCCTGGGCCTGCAGGGCAGCGTAATCCGCCAAGAAATGACCCCACAGCTGTTTGCAACCTTTCCTAGCAGCCAGCTCCGTCTCTACTCTTCACGTTGGATAGAAACAGAAATCGGGGAAAAGACACCCCCCCCCAACCCCGCAAAACAAGCTATAGAAGCAAACAGCTCAGGTCAGAGCTTCCATATCTGTGAAAGGGGGACTGACCAAGATGAAGGAGACCCACTTTGGGGTTTGTATCACAAAGGGTCCCAGAGGGACATGGCTGCTGAGCAAGGGAGACCCTGGGGCCCCTCCAATGTTCTCACCCCGAAGTTTCCCAGGCACTAGGAGTCCCACTCTCAGACCCCAGATCTTCTGACGGGGGTGGGGGGTGGGACGGGGGGAGGCGATCCACTCTCTCCACCCCCTGCGGCAGGAGGGAGCCGGGCTCCCGGGGGCTTTTATAAGGGGGCAATTTGAAACCAGCCCAGAGAACCGGCTGGTGCACCCTTACTTTTTCTGTTTGGACCCTCCAAGGAGGCGGTGGACCCAGAAGCCCCCAGGTCAGGAATGCTATCAGCATGACCCCAGAGCTGCAATGCTAAAAGCATTCATGGGTGGGGGGTGGGGGAGAGGCGGGGCTGCAGAGACCAGAATAAGAATGGTCCCAGCAGAAAGTGAATGGCCCATTTCCCAATGGCAAACCAAAGCTGGTCCTGCAAGGAGGCCCAGCCTTTCCCAGGCCTCGCTTCTGCCAGCCAGAAAAAAACCTCTCTGGGAGCCAGTCTCCCCACTTTCCCAAATCCATCAGGGAGCAGCCGAATGCAGGCAAGTGTTTTCCTCGGCTAACCACAGCCAAATCCTTTCCCCCAGGGCTACACATCAAGGAACCAGATCAAAACCCCCCCGGCCCAACTCTGATCTCCAAGTGAAATTCTACCCCCTTCCTGATAAGGATCAGCCAAAGGATTTCCTGGGTCAAGAAACTACAGAAACCATCGCCCTTGCTAGAAAATGGTTTTGGCACGAAATGAAAATAGTTCAGGCCTCTCCACCACCATAATTAGGTACAAATTTCCAAATGACTAGACCATGTGATTTTACTTAATTCCCCCGCCGCCCCCCTTTTTCAGAGTAGTTTGCAGTGAGAGAAAAATCTTCATTTCACGTAAAATTCTTCCAACCAACTCCTACTGACTTCAGTTGCTCCATCTGACAAGTTCATTTGGAACCTCTTTTTATCCAGTCAAAAGTAAGTTTTCCGATATGAGTATCTCCCTAGCTAACTCACATTGGAGTTCCTGCCACAAAAATGTGGGCCAGAATCCCTGTCCTGTAGGAAGGGCCTTCCTCTGGTCCACACCCAAGCGCAGTCACCCAACATCACCAGGCTCCCCGCCCAGCCAACCTGGGTCCCTCACCACCTTTGCCCACCTGGGGCCAGTCCAACCCTGCCACTGACACTCAAAAGAGCTTCAGGGTCCTCCTGTGGAAGAAACTGTTTTCTAAAGTGGCTCAGCTCCAGAGCCTGAGGGGGAGCCCCAAAATAGTCCCCAAACAGCAGATGTGTCCAAGGCGCGCCTTTTTATTGGCTCATGAAAACAGAAAGACACGGGCCTCCTACAACCACAAAGGCCCAGCCCCACGTCAGGAGCGGGGCAAGTTCGCAGCGATGACAAAGGGGCCCTGCCGAGGGGCACCGGTGCACGCCTGCCCGACCTGCGCCCAGGGCCTGGGCCGGCTCTCGGTGCTCCTCCCGGCCCTCGGGCAGGCCCCGGGCCGCACACCTGGCCGGGGCGCCGGCGCCCTCTATGCGGCTGAACTTTCTGTGACACGCTGGGCATTTTCCTTAAGTGCAAAAACAATCCCTGGGCGAGCGAGCAGCCCTCGGCCGCAGCCGGGAGAGAAAGTGGTGATTGGAAGAGAAACTCCTGACTCATCCGCCTGGGCTTTTATGGCCCGGGATTGGATTCTGACCTTTCGGTGCGCTCCTGCTCGGCGCCCGGCCCGGCCCGAACGCGGGAGGCGGCGCGGGGCGCACATACCGCCTGCCCGCCTGCCCGCCGCCCGCGCCCTCCCCGCGCGCCGAGGGAAGGGGCGCGATTTACCTACGGAGTCTATCTCCAGGAGTCGCTGGAGGTCCCGGATGCTGTGTATCTGACTGTGCGCCAGCCTCTCAATGACCTCGCGGGGGATCTCGGCTTCCTGCAAGCAGAGCAACACGGTCAGCGCCCCGGGCCGCCCAGAGCGCCTGGTCCCCGGCCCGAGGTTGCCCCGCCCCAGCGCGCGCGGGCGCCTCGCACGCAGGCCGCCCGACCCCCAGCCCGGGCCCTGGAGCCTGAGGCCGGGGTGGGGCTGGGTGAGACCCCCATTTTTCCGTCCCCAGCCATGTCTACCCTTTGCAAAAAGAAAGCGCTCCCCACCATTAAATTAAAAAAAAAAAAAACCACTCGGCCCCTCCGCCCCGGGGTGTCGGTTACAAGAGGTCTGGGGCAGAGAGGGGCCCAGGGAGTTGCTGATCTAACAGTGAAATCAACATCTAGGAAGATCAAGTTGAAATGCGTCACGGATGGGCGACGAAAGTCACGGCAGCCCTAACACTTTAATCTACCCTGGGGCTTAAATTTCACACCCAGAATCCCGGGCCGAACCTGCGGGGGAGAGGGTCTCTCGTCTGCAAACACGCGCACGCACACACACTCGCCCCACCCCGGGCTCCGGCCCAGCCGCGGCCCTAGCGCCGACTAAGACGCCCCAAATCCAGCCGCGACTGGGAGGGGCTGCCAGGGAACTTAAGGGTTAAATATCTACCTCTCACAGCTCCGGGTCCCCGCCCAGACCACCCCCACCACTCGGCCTCCACCCCCCCGCACCACCCCACCCCCCCCCCCCCGCCAACCCCGCTCCTTCCTGATTTTTAAAGGGAGTCGGGGATAGCTGGGGGGTCTCAAGCACTAAGTTCCCACGACGGGGTGTAGAAAGTCATTCATCACAGCAGAGCTCCCGGGGATTCGGAATTCGAGATTGGGGGCTGGGGGTGGGGACGCGGCTGGTGGGAGGGCGAGGGCGCCTGGCCCGGCCCCGGCTCGCCTTGCTCAGCCACCTGTAAGCAGGCCCAGGGCGGGCGGGACTGCGCTGGCCCTGCCGCCCCTCCGGGCATGGGGACCGGGAACCCGGGTCTGCGGCTCCGCGCTGCCCACCCTGCCTGCCGGGGGCTCCCGCCGCAACCGACCCTACCTGTTTGTCGGCGGCTCTTCTACCTTCCCTGACTCCGCTGGCTCACACACACACACCCCCTTCCGCGCTCCCCGCACCCCGATGCTGCATTGTCCGCCGCGCCCCGGGTTTCCCTCCTCGGAGAGGAGCCCGCGCCCCCCGAAGTTTCTCCCCACTCGTCCACCCAGCCGCCACTCCGTCCCTCCACGGCAGAGCGACGCAACACGCTGGAAACTCACCAGACACACTTAGGCATGGCAGAAAATAGAACCCAGTCGGGAAAATTTAAAAATCGACCACGCTAGCAGAAATCAAAATGCGCTCTGCAGAGCCCCAGAGCCCAGGCTCCTCGGCCCGCGAGCGGCCGAAGGGGGCGTGCGCAGGGGGAGTCGGAGAGAGGACGGGGCGCGGGGGTGGCACCCACCTCGGCCAGGGCACTAGCGAGGTATCCGCAGCCGAGGAGCAGCAAACAAGCCCAGGTCCTCATCGCGTCCCGAGGCGCTGGCGGCTCGGCGGGGTGGCGAGGCCGCGGGGCGGGCGCTCCAGCCGGGCTCCTGTGGCGGCGAAATTCAGTACCATCCCTCAGGGAGCGCGGCCCGGAGGAGGGTGGCGCGGAGAGCAGGGAGCCGACGGAGCGCGCCAGGCGCGAGCAGCGAGTGCGGAGAGGCAGGCAGCGCCACCGAGGAGGAGGAGCAGGGAGTGCGCGCTCGCCGCGCCCGCCGCGCCGGGAGCCTCCTGGGCCGCCGGGTAGGGGGTGGGGACGGAAGGGGCGGAGGGCGGGGGCTGGGCCTCTTCCTTGGTGCGTTCCCGGTGCTGGCCGCCGCCGCGCTCGCTCCCCGGCCCTGGCTCTAGGAGCGACCAGGCCGGTAATTCTGCATATTTGCGGGCGTCAGCCCCGAAAGGGACCCCGGAGCGAGGCTGGAGCCGCTGCCGCCGCACCACCCATCACCTGTCTGGACACCCGGCCAGGCCCGGCGCGGGCTCGCGCTCTCCCTGCGGGCTGCGGGCGGCCCTGCGCGCCCGCCGCCGGCCCCGCGCTCGCCTCCGGCCTCCTCTAGTCGCCGCCGCCCGGCCGGGCACGGCGCGGCCCAGCACGGCGCGGCCCGGCGGCCTGCGTGCGCCCCTCCGCGGCGCGCCCTCGGCTCCGGCGCCGCGCTCCGCCCTCCGCCGGCCCGAGCCGGGCAGAGCCCGCGGCCGCTCCGCCTGGCAGCCGCCGCCCGCCCGGGGCCTCGCCGCGCGGGCCTGAGGGCGGGCGCAGGGCCGAGCCGGCGCCGCCGCCGGCAGGAGAGGAGGAGGAGGTGCGGGCAGGCCCGGCTAGCCGGAGTTGTGCGGGCTCCGCAAGGCGCGCGTGTGGAGCCGGCCGGCGGCGGGGAGGGGGTTATAGCGCCGCCGCCGCCGCGCCCCTCCCCCGCCCCCTCCCCCTCGCCTCCCCCGGATTCCGGGCCCCGGACCCGCACCTCGGAAGCGTGCGGGGGCCGCACGGGCCGGGCAGGGCCCGGCCGCCGCCGCCGCCGCCGCAGTGAGCACACACACGCGCTCACGCAGGCAGTAAAATCCATCAAGGCCCCGCTCCCGGCCCCGAGCACAGCCGCCGGGGCTCCCCGCGCGCCCCTCCCTCGAGCTTGCCCACCCTCCAGTGCCAGCTGCAATCCTGCAGCACCGGACGGGGAGGGGAGGAGGCCGCCGCAGAAGTGCCGCCGTCGCCGGCTCGCCTCTCTCGGGCCCCAGCGGCGGCAGAGGGCAGCGCCCAGAACTGCTACGCCAAAAAGGGCAAAAGCGAGCCGGCCCCCGCCTCCCGCCCCCCGCCCCGGCGCTCCGGCGCTCCGGCCTCTTTCCACGGTTTGGATCATGGGCCCCTGCCTCCCCCTCTCCATAAAAGGAGGGGGAGTGAGTCTCTGGTGAGAGGTGGGGCGGGTTTAGGGGAGCGTCTGGGGCACTCACCTGGCGGCTGCCACGCGCCCCCGCCCAGAATCCGATGCCTGGGGCGTCTGACTGAGGAACCTCCACCCACAATCCGCGAGGGGAGAGCGCCCAGGTCGGAGGAGGGGGCTGCAGCGTGCCTCGTCCCCACCCTGGGACCCCTCATCCTCCAAGTCCCCGCTGCCTCGTGGAAAGCCGGGCGGCGGCCTGAGCCGGGAACTCGAGGGGTTGGAAGGCAAGGAAAAGAAAAGAGCCGCTCATGAGGCACCCGGGAGTCTGAGCCTCCCGCGCCGGGATCCGCTGGGCGCACAGAGCGCCACCTCCGGCCGCGGCGCCGCACAGAGCGATGCGGGGGAGAGACGCGAGGGAGGCCGAGGCCTGAACTGGGCCGGACGGCTCCCCCGCCACCAAAGGGCGATGCGCCGGGCTGGGTAGATTCCGCCTGCCTAGACCTGGCGGGATCGCACCCCGGCGGCGGGTCCCTCGAGGGGGCGGACGAGCCCCGGCATCAGGGCTCGAGGGGTGACGGGCCAAGCGACCCCGAACCTAGACGGCGAGGCCGTTAGAGGCTAGGAGACTGCCGAGCGGTGGGTGGCCGACGGAGAATTCCGCCCGCCCTAGCCCTCCACCCCCACGCCCCCATCCTGTGGATTAGGCCCTTGCCCGCCGCGGCCGCCCTCCCGCCAAAGGCAGTAAAGGCGCAGCCCCGCAGGCGGTCTTTCATCCTCGGCTCGGCCGGCTCTGGCATTTCAAAGGCGGAGTCCAGTGGGCGCTTGGGGGGCGCTCGCCTTCCCCCGAATTCCTGGGGGGAGGGGTGGGCCCCTCCTGCGATTCCCAGTGGGCTGGGGCTACCAGCGCTCTTCCACTGGCCTCCACACACCTGCAGCCCCCCAACGCACCTGCCTCGTCTACCGTAGCCCCACCTGCGACCTCCCCCGTCAAGCGCGCTTTCAGGGGTCAGGATGAAGGATGACCGAGGCAGAACTAGGGAAACCTTGGAACCGTGTAGAAGCACGTTAGAGCCAGCCCCTGTCCAACCAGGTGGACCTCCATTGCTTCGGAGGGAGACCACTGGACGGTTTCTGGAAGGCCGCCAAAAGCACACTGCCAGGACAGGCTGCACCCCGAGCAGAGCCCTCCGTGGCTTACTCATCCTGATAGTTGGCTGCATCACGTCTGGTTGAGCCTCGGGCTCCTCGCAGGCAGAGGGGACCCGAGGACACTTCTTTGGGATGAAAGGACTCGGTTTGATAGTGGGTGTGGGAATGAAAGAGGAAAGGTCACCTTGTATTGCGGGGGCGCGGGGGCAGGGGCCCTTCTGGCTCTAACCTCTGTACAGAGGCTCGCTGGTTCCTGGGTGTCCCGCCACCTTTGAGCAAACCTCGATGGGCGATTCCCTCTGTGCCCCATCCCGGCCTGGCAGTTCAGGGGCTCTCAGTTCGAGTTTGGGGCGGAGGAGAGGAGATCTGGGAACGCGGAAAGGGGGGCCGCCTTCTACGGGAGCTCCAGCCAAAGCTAGGCGGGGAAAGGGGCAGGCCTGGGTGCATCCACCACCGGGCCTGGAGAGCTGCGGGGGGGCGGCGCCGGCATCCTTCTAATCGCTGGCCGCTATTAAAAATAAAACCGCGGCGCGTCGTCATAGCGACCACGACAACAGCGGCTGCGCGAGGGTGGCACAAACCTGTGCAGCCGCGCGACAGCCGCTTTGGGGGGAGACTCGGGGCACGACGCGCGTTGGCGCACCAAGGCCTGCCCTGGGGTGGGACAGGGACCCCCAACCCAGCCCGCCCCACCCTCCCCCCGGATCCTCGGAAGAAACTGGCAGAAATAGATCCCTAGAAGCTGTTTCCTAGACCTTGGACTGTCTTGACCAAGAGGTCACCAACTTGGATGAGAACCCACGCACGCGTGGACTCCCCGGCCCTGGCACCTCTCCCCGACACCCCTCCCCGTTTCACACTCTGGCGTCCTCATCTCTGGAGAAGGGGGCTAAGTGGGAAGGCGGTTTCGGATGCTCGGCGGGAGAGGGGACCTCACTCCGGAGGCCGGGCGCGCGGGGGCTCCAGCACCTGCCCCTGTCGGCGATCCTTGCAGCTCAGGCGTGGTCACATGCTCCCTTCTGTCCGGGAATCGAGTTTCACTTCCAGCCGCTATTAGGCGGTTCACACGGTTCACTGCAAACATTTGATAAAGAGGCTAAATATACATTGGAGTCGGAGGAGGCGTGGGCGGCGGTGCTGAGCGCGTGGGCGCGGCGCTCCAGGCTCCGCGGGGCATCCCCGCCCAGGGCGGGAGGCCGGCTCGGACCCCCGACCAGTTCCCCGCCCCGCGTGCCCCCCCCCGCCCCCCGCCGCCACACACACACACACACACACACAATTCGGACCCCAGACCCGGGACACGTGACCCGGGCAGGCAGCGGGCGCCCCCAGGCCAGCCAGAGGGCCCCTGGCGGAAGAAGGGGGCGCTGCGGGGAGCTCCGCGGGTGGCGGGGGGAGGTGCTGGTGGGCGGTGAAGGCGCACCTGGCTGCCCGGGATGTCCGGTCGCCCCCGGAGCCGGTGCTTCCGGGCTATCTCGGGCGTCCCCGGCGCGCCCCGACGTGCCGCGGACCTATAATTAAGGTGAGTCAGGTGCTCCGAATAGGTGCAGAGGGGGGCTCCCGGCGCAGCCGGGGTGACTGTCTGGCCTTCTGCCCCTCGCTGGGGTCCCTCGGGCACCGCCCATGGCCCCCGCACCCTGGGAGGAGAGGGAAGGGCCTTGGCCGTTCCTCAGAGGTGGTGGTGGGGGGCTTCATTAAGGACCTGTCAGCCAGCCCAGCACTTGGTGGTGCGCAGCCACCATTTCACCCTACAGCCCCCCTCACCCCACTCCCGCTCTGCCCCGTGCAGTGCCTGCCTGGGACCTGGCACCAGCCGGCGCTCCATTATTGCTCTCATCATTTTTTTCACAGTGGGAGTCATGACTAATACCTACTGGGCACCTCGGTCCCTGAGTGACCCCTAGGAGTGGAGAGCTGCCCCACCTCCCATTTGACAGATACCAGGAAGTCAGGCGTTTGCCCACAGCCGCAGAACGCTGGCCCAGGCGGTCGCTCCTGGGCCGTGGCTGCTCTGGACGAGCTCTCCCAGTGCTCCAGAGGGGACCCTCAGGCCGGCTTGTCCTGCACTTCTCAGACAGGCATGAAGGATGATGTGGCCACCTGGCAGTGAAGGCACCAGGACTGGAGCCCACGTCCACCTGATCCCCAGTCCCAAGGTGCTCTAGCTGCCCTCTGCCCCTTGACCTTGGCCTTGTTGGGGTGGTTTGTCCCTGCACTGCCTTGAGTCTGTTCTCTCATCTGAAAAGTGGGGGCCGATAACTTCACCATGCACGGCTGCCCCCCGCCATTGAGCCTCCTGCCCAGGAAGGCAGCAGCCTTGCGCACACCTGCAGGGCCTGGTGCCCAGAGGCAAGGGCACAGCCGCCCAGCTGCCTTCATCTGGGTGGTGCAGGTGGGGGCCAGCTGGGCGTCCAGACCCAGGCCTCTGCCTGGTGCCAGAGCAGATTTCAGAACAACTTGTAATGACGAAACAGCACATTTCCCTTTATCTCTGGGCAAGGATTTCTTGGTTCAGGGCAATTAATCCAGGAGCAGCCTCAGCTGAGTGGGCACCTCTCCTTGAAGATCGAAAGTGCCGGGCAGGTGTTAATTAAGTCATCATCTCAGGCCGCCCCAGGCCCCGGCTCGGGATCAGGCCCTTCCAGTCCAGCCTCCCCAGAAAGGGAGATGAGCCAGCCAGCAGCCCAGGAGGGCATTCTCAATGTTGATTTTAACTCTCCATTAAAGATTTTTATTTTCCTTTTTAAATACACAAACAGCAATGAAGTTTTAAATAGCATACGAGCCCGCAATCGTTTTGTGGCTATATTGTGAATGAAGACCTACGGGAAGGGGCACTGGGGGGGCTTCAGGAACCGAGGCCAGATCTGGACTGTCCAGGACAGGAGCCACTAGCCACGCAAGGCCATTCGGCATTTGAAACATGGCCGGTCTGAGCTGTGATGTGCTGTTGTTCGTGTAAAACACATGCAGCCTCCAGGACTTGGTATGAAAGTGAAGAGTGTAAAATTTCTCGTTAATAATTTTTCCATTAATTACCTGTTGAAATGATAAGATTTTGACATACTGAGTTCAGTAAACTGTATGATTGCAATTAATTTCACCCGTGTGTTTTTCCTTTGTTTAATGTGTTTACTAGAAAATTTTAAATTCCGCATGTGGCTTTAATGACGTTTCTACTGGACAAGGCTGGTCTAGACACCCGGAGCTCATATCTACTCGGTAGAGCTAAGCAGGTGAGTGTGAGTGTAGGGGGCGGGGGGGGGGGGCATGTCCTGCCCTGGAAACCCTGAAGGACCTGGAGACCAGCAGAGCTGGGGGTCTGCTCTGCCCACCCCCCGTTGCCTCATCTGCCATATGACCTTGAGCAAACTCTTTAGCATCTCGGAGCCTCAGCTGCCTCCTCTGGGTAACAGCCAACTCATAGGGCCACTTGAAGAAATATTCACTCGTTCACGCACCAGATATTCTGTGCCAGGCACTGGGCGCGGCACGGGGACACAGCGCTAACACGATGCCCTCACGGAACACACAGTCTCTTCAGGGAGCAATAAGCAAGTGACAAGTAAGTGTACACTCTTCCAGGTCAGGAATCTGGGGTTGTCAGGAAGGCCTGTTTGAAAAGGAGCCAGTGCGGGGCTTCCCTGGTGGCGCAGTGGTTAAGAATCCGCCTGCCAATGCAGGGGACACGGGTTCAAGCCCCGGTCCGGGAAGATCCCACATGCCCCGGAGCAGCTAAGCCCACGAGCCACAACTACTAAGCCCATGCACCACAACTACTGAAGCCCACGCACCCTAGAGCTTGCATGCCACAACTACTGAGGCCACACACCGCAACACTGAAGCCCATGCACCTAGAGCCCGTGCTCTGCAACAAGAGAAGCCACTGCAATGAGAAGCCCACACACCACAATGGGCTTTATTTAATTAAAAATAAATAAATAAAAAGAGCTATTTCATTAAAAAAAAAAAAGGAGCCAGTGGTGAGAAGATCGGGATGGAGCATTCTAGGCAGAGGTCACAGCATCCTGTGCAAAGGCCCTGAGGCAGGAACCGGCTTGGTTTGTCGAGGACCAACAAGGGGGGGTGGTAAGAGGGCATGAGCTGGGACAGGTGGGCAGTGGGCAGGTCACACAGGCCTTAAGACCAAGTTAGGGATGTGGATTTGTTCTAGGGGAACAGAGGCCACTGGAAGGCTGTGGGCGGGGACACAACATGTAGGGACATAAACAGAAACTCTACTGACCACCGACCACCTGCCAGCCTGCCAGGCCAGAGCAGCTAACTGCTCCCCCCACCACCACCAACTCCCAGGGTCTTCAGGACTCATGGCCAAGTCCCTGCATCTTGGATATGAATTCCAAGGGTTCACGTCTGGCTGACCACCTGGCTTGAACCCACAGCTAACCCACATCTCCTTCCCTGGGGGCCGCCTGCAGGCCCTGTCCCTCTGTCCTGACTGTGGATGGGGTGGGAGGGGCCCACACTCCCCCTTGGCCTTCAGATTTGACAGGGCTCGCCCCCCCCCCCCGCCCCAGGCAGAGGTCAGAGCCTGGGGCTCACGGAAAGGCGGGGACACGCCTCACTGGCTTTCCAGGCCTCCTGGAGGAAAGGCGGTGAGATGGTGTCCTCCAGAGAGATGGGCTCACTGGATGGCAAAGGCTTCCCACGTCGGGGAAGCCAGCACCTCCCTGGAGCAGAAGACACAAGTCAGACCAGAGCTGGTGGAATCCACACAGAGGTGACCTCGGCTCACAGGGAGCAAGGAGTCAAAGTGGCCTGTAGAGGCAGGGCTGAGGGGTGAGCACAGAAACTTCTAGAATGAAGAAGAGCAGGGGCTGTGAGTGTGAGAAGGAAGGTTCAATACTATAGAGCTGGAATAATCAGAACAGCGTGGCTCTCAGGACAAAAGGGTGGGAACATACAGAGCCCAGAAAAGACTGTTCTAGAGGAATTGAAAGGGTTATTTATTAAATGCCACTGGGGCAGTTTAGAGAAACTACCTGACTAAACCCTCACTGCCCCTCGCCACTAAATACATTTCAATGGATTGAGAAATTGTTAAACAAACGCTTTGGAACAAACTCAGCCACGTGTGTCTTGGTGGAGGTCCACGCCCTCCCCTGCAGCGTTCTCACCAAAACCGTTGCCTTGAGGAGGGGGAGACACACCCAGGTTCAGAGAGGGTCCAGCAGACACCTGCTCCTGACCCTTCAGAAATATCATTGTCATGAAGAGAACACAGGGAGCGAGTTGTTGGGGCCGACGGGGGTTAAAAAGGCAGGACGGTCAGCTCGGCGCCCGGTCCTGGACTGGCTCCTCTGTCCAGACCAGCAAGCAGCTCTCAGGACATAACTGCGTCCACCGGAGAAATATTACATTATTGTATCCAAGTCAAACTACTAGGTGTGGTGATGGTGTCACAGTAATGCAGGAGGACTTCCTTGTCCTTGGGAGACCCGTGGTACCTGGGGCAAAGAGTCAGGATGTCGAAGCTTGTTTTCACATGGTTCAAGGAGTGGGGAGTGGAAGTGACAGATGATAGATGGATAGATGGATAGATGGATGGATGGATGGATAGATGGATAGATAGATAGATGCATATGTATATACATACATATATGGAAGATACATAGATACCTAGTGGGGGAGACGGGTGGTAGATGACAGGTGGATGGATGGCAGAGCCCAGGTGGGGAGAGCAAGTGGGTGCTTAATGCAGGTGAAGGGTACCCAGCCACTCGTACTATTGTTACCACTTTTCTGTAAGATTGAAATTTTTCAAAATGAAAGTTATGAAAAAATGCTAATTCGTATTTTCTAGTTTTCCCATAGTTGATCAGACTTCTAGAAGGCAGAGAACTTTCAGAGCTCTAGAAGACATAGAACAAATCACATTTGCTATGTGTCACATTTTTAAAGGTCAAAAAGGACTATCGGATTTGACAGTATAGAAGTTGAAAACGGGTAAAAAATTTAAAAACCTGAACAAAGGGAATCCTTCAGTTGTGTGTTATAATCATGTTTCCACTGTCCCTGTGTATTTTCATCTGCACAGAATAAGTGTATCAGCCAAATCTTTAAAACACATCATCGGCCGGGGTCTCTTTGCTCATGTTCTCTCGTCAGAAGACCAGGGAAGATGCACAAAAGCGACACATGGGGACAAACTCATGGAGACACTCTACTGCCGGCCAACAATGAAAACGCAGCCCAGGGTCCGCTGTTTCCCATGGGGGGGAGGACACCAAGCAGGAGGGGAGGGGCCGTGGGAGCTGCTTTCCCAGCGGCTGCTGGCCGCGGTCAGAGCTGGCGGCCACTTGGATCAGGAGCCGTGAAAGTGGCCATGGTCCCTGACCCCATAATCCCACGTCTGGGCACCTAGCCTAAGAAAATGACCCAGATACAGAACGGCCACAGACTAAAGGGTTCAGGGCAGAGCAACTTGAAAAAGCAAAAGTAGGAAACAACCTAAAACCCCAGGTGTGAACAGACTGTGTGTTCTTAATCCTTCCCCTCTGGTTAGAAACGGCATCCTTCCTTCAGGTGGCTGTGAGGACGGTTTCCTGCCACGTGGAAGCTCCGGTGATGTGTCCTGCACTCTCACCCATGTTTTCTCCTGCCGGGTTTTGGGCGCCCTGATTTTCTTTCTTTCTTTCTTTTTTTTAACATCTTTATTGGAGTATAATTGCTTTACAACGGTGTGTTAGTTTTTGCTTTATAACAAAGTGAATCAGCTATATATATACATATACATATATCCCCATATCTCCTCCCTCTTGCGTCTCCCTCCCACCCTCCCTATCCCACCCCTCTAGGTGGTCACAAAGCACCGAGCTGATCTCCCTGTGCTATGCAGCTGCTTCCCGCTAGCTATCGATTTTACATTTGGTAGTGTATATATGTCCATGCCACTCTCTCACTTCGTCCCAGCTTACCCTTCCCCCTCCCCGTGTCAAGTCCATTCTCTACATCTGGGTCTTTATTCCTGTCCTGCCCCTAGGTCCTTCAGAACCTTTTTTTGTTTTTTTAGATTCCATATATATGTGTTAGCATACCGTATTTGTTTTTCTCTTTCTGACTTACTTCACTCTGTATGACAGACTCTAACTCCATCCACCTCACTACAAATACCTCCATTTCGTTTCTTTTTATGGCTGAGTAATATTCCATTGTATGTATGTGCCGCATCTTCTTTATCCATTCATCTGTCGATGGACACTTTGGTTGCTTCCATGTCCTGGCTATTGTAAATAGAGCTGCAATGAACATTGTGGTACATGACTCCTTTTGAATTACGGTTTTCTCAGGGTAGATGCCCAGTAGTGGGATTCCTGGCGCCCTGATTTTCTAAGCGTTAGCAGAGATGCAGCATGGTCCATGAGGTTGGCGGGGGGCAGGGCTGCTTGTCTGGCATCTTTTCATCCAACGTCCAGGCCTGCGATGATTAATATTCTTGTCTAAGAAACTCAGTCGCTTCTATTTGAAAAGAGATGTGTGGGAATCAGAAGCCATGGCTCTGGGCTGGGGGCTGGCAGGTCCCCACCCTACCTGGGCCTCGAGTTCCCTCTGAACTGACAGCATTGCCAGGTGGCCCTCCTTCTCCAGGAAGCCCTCCCCTCATCCAAACTGCCAGCCCTGGACAGCCATCCAAGGGCCAGCTGAGCCTGGCTTCAGCCTCTTGCTGACCCTGTGACGGGGCAAATCATATCACAGCTCCAAGCCTCAGTTTCCCCATCGGGGAAAACAGGACGATGATACTTCGGTTCTAGGGCTGTTGTGGAAAGAAAATGCAGAAGTAACGTAAAGACCCCGAGAGCATCGTGGCCTCTTGTCCTGCGACCGTGCCGTCAGCCTGGCCGCGTTCCCACCGGCCTGGCGTGGGAGGGAAGGGCTGCCTTGCGGCAGCGCCCTTGGCCTGGTGGGCTGGCCTCTGGGGGAGGGACGGGGCTGGACGGGGCTGGTCTGGGCCGGGGTGGCTCAACGAGTCCTCCTGGGGGCAGGTGTCCTCTGGCTGGGGCAGCCGGGATGTCCCCACCCCTGCCCTCCGGGGCCAAGTGAGGTCTGGGGCAAAGGACTTTCTTGTAAAAGAGGCTTCCACACGCAGGCCTGGCCCACTGGGCACGCCCCAGGGGAAGCAACTGGGGGCGTGGAAGGCGGCTTCCATGAGGCCAGGAGGCCTGGGGAGGAGAGGGGAGACCAAGATGTGGGGGGAGGGGAGGAGGGGACGGGGAGAGAGGGGACAGGGAGGGCAGCAGGAGAGAAGGAAGGAGAGGGGGAGGGGGAAATAGGGTGGCAAGGAAGGAGGCAGCGAGAACGGAGGAAGCCCCCCCCAAGTCTTGTGCACGATTTGTGGCTGCGAGAAGGCGCTCCTCCGTCAGCCTGAACAGGACAGAGATGGCCAGTCAATGTCACGACTGTGACCCCTCCACTCAGGGGACACGTGCGTGGTGTGTGGGACGTGAAGATACCACCCCTCTCAGCTGCCACACGGGGACCCAGCCGCACACAGCTTCCCCTGCACACGTAGGGCTCCGGATCGCAGACAAGACCCGTAAAAGGCCTCGTGCACAGACTCTGGCCTGGCGACTCAGAAGGGAGGGGGTGGGCGGGGAGACCTCCTTTGTCCTTGTCAGGGAAGTCCTGGGTCAGGGGCCCAACAGGAGGCCCCCCCCACTCCCTGTCATTTCCCGGAATGTGACAGTTTCCAGACAGGAAGAGAAGTCACAGCCCAGCCCCGCCCCCCCTTCCAATTCTTTAGATCAGAACTCTTATGACAAGGACCCAACGCAAAATGCCCAAGGAAATAGAAGGTGACTGCTGGGCCAGAAGTGAGCAGTTTCAGGTGTGGCTGGATCAAGAGGCTCATCTCCCACTTTCTCCTCAGTGGAAGGCGGCACCCGCCGATACCCTCCCAGCCCCACACTTCTCAGCGTCTGGGACGCTGACTGTAGCCAGGGGTGTGGACACATCCAAATCCCACTGGCCAGGCTGGACCAAGTACCCAGGACTCCTTGGGTCACCCTTAGCCCCCAGGTAGATGAGACCACACACCCCCTGCCTGCACCCAGCCTCCCTGAGGGGCGCTGCCCTGCCCTGGCTGGGCGACCTCTGAACCCGGCCCCCTGGAGCACCCTGGGAGGGGGCGTTGGAATTTGGCGCTCACACCTCTGCTCAGAGCGATGCTGACTACCTCCTTCTCCCTTTGGACATGCGGCTGCCCTTTTGAGGGGAGGTGGCTGGGGCCCGGCCTGTGACGGCTGGAGGAGGCCTCTTCGTCTGTAGCTGTTTTTCTCAACAGGAGAGAGCAAAGTACGCCAGATAGTCTTATCCTTGTCCTGCTGTGACCTGCGGGCACCCCTGGGGTGTGGAGGAGGCCCCGCAGCCTCTGGACACCTCCATGCGCCCCCCGCCGTGGGGCCTCGGGGGCAGTTACATCGTAGGCAGGACAGAGCCCAGGCCCAGGGCCCGGGCAGCCAGTCCTAGGTTCGAGGACAGCTCCACCCCTGTCGGCTGTGCAACGTTTGGCAAGTGCTTCCCCTCTCTGAGCCTTGTTGGCCTCAAAGACAGAGTGGGTAATACAGCAGAAGTAGATTCGAGATGTTAAAGGTGATGCCCGAGACGTGTCCAGCACGGAGCTGTGCGTGTGGCCGGACGCAGCCGGTGTCCCACCGCCGGTGATGGAGAGGGTTGCACAGGGTGCTGTTTGCATAGACGCCATGCTTGGTATAGAGCAGGCGCTCAGTGAGCAGCACAGAGCACCCCCCACCCCCGTGCCCCGACAGCCCTGCAACAGGAGCCCTGGGCGGGGCAGCCGCGGGCAGCAGGGCCACACCTGTTGGGTTTGGGGACAGCGGCAGCCCCGCAGGGTCCCTTTGCGCCCGGGACACCAGCTCCCACTTACCCTGGACGGGAGCCCCCTTCCCCAGGCCGGTCCTGGGGGCAGTGTCCTCCCTAGAGGCCCAGTCTCGACCTCTGCACACTGGCGGGTCCAGGGCCTTTCCTGTCCCGCCCCACCTTGGGCAGCCCCCCCAGCCTCACGGGCTGCCACGCTGCCTCCACGCTGACCCTTCCACAGCGGGATCTCCAGCCCAGAGCCCCCTCCTGAACCCCAGGGCCCTTCAATCCAGCACCTCCTCCCCTTGGGAGCCCCACAGACGAGTCAATCTTGAGCCAACCAAGACAAACCCCCAGACCCACCTCTGGGTTCCCGGGGGTACCATCCCCCCTGCTGCTGGGACCAGGAGTCTCAGAGCCGACCGGGAGCTCTCTCTCGCACGGATCGTCTGAGCTGGTAGGAAACCTTGTCAACTCAGCCCTCAAAACGTCTCTGAAACCTGACCAGTCCCCAGTCCATGCCACTGAGCTGGCCCCAGCCCCACCCCTGCCCTTTATCCTGTGCACCCTCCCACCTCCTCCAGCGCCCCCAGTCTGCACAGCTAATTAGTGATCCTTTCAGACGTGAATCCGCCCAGGTCATTTCTGCTCCAAAGTTACCCAAATAAGCTCCGGGACGGAGAAGCCCACCAGGAGATGCTTAAACAGTGCCCACCCTCATGCAGAATTAAGTGCTGGGTCAGGCTCCGGGGTGAGTCCAGCCCTTGGTGATGGGGACACGGCTCTGCCACAGATAACAGGTTATAAATAAGTCTGTCCTCCCCACCAGGTTCCCTCTGGCAAAGCTGATGTGGGCAGAGGCAGATGCATGCCATGGAGAGAGGCAGCCTTTGGAGCCCAGAAAGGCTTTCCATCCGCAGACCTCGGGGTCTGGCCCGGCCCGGCCCCACTCTGTCTCCTGAGAGATCCCGGGACTCAGGACCACCCGCTTTCCAAAGGTGGCCTGGCCTCCTGACCCGCACAGCTCTTCCACACACATGCGGGGAGCCGCATGGCCTTCGGACACGAGACCAGGCCGCTGGGCCCGACGTGGCCAGGGAGAGGCCTCCAGATGTCGCCGAGTGTCTGACAAGGACCCCGGAACTCCAGCGCGGCTGCAGGGTCCTGTGTGAGGGCAGCTCAGCACCCAGGGACCCAGCCCGAATCCGGGCCCCGATTCTTCTGAGCGTGTTCGGTGTGTAAGTCATGTCACCCCCGGGCCTCAGTTTCCCGGGAGGATAACATCTGCTGTAGCTCCCTATTCCCACGGAGCAAGTGACCCCAAGACTGAGAGAGTGAAAGCACGGCCTAGGGAGAGGAGCTGGCCCTCCCGTAGGTCTGGGTCTCAGAGCAGCTCGGCTGGTGGCTCTGTCTGTCAGCCTGACGGGAAGGGGGGGCTCCTCCGTGGCTGTGGGCTGGAGGCCTCAGTTCTGCTTCCTCCAGAGCGAGCGGCCAGGGCCGGTGGAGCCGCGGCGTCCCGACGGCCTATCCTGGGAAGTCGCCGCCGTCGTTTCCACAACATCCACTGGTGACTCCGACCAGCCCTACTCCACCTGGAATTGGGGATCACCAGGGCCCTCCTTGACTCAGAGGTGCCCACTGGCATCGGCACGTGGGGGAACCTCAGCACCGGGCACCCCCTTGGCCTCTCAGGAGCAGTTCAGGGGCCTACAAACCACACGGCCTGAGAAGTGGGCGCCCTGCGTCTTCCAGACCCAAGGGAAGCAGTGACCAGGGGCCTGGCCGAGGCAGCCAGGATCACTCTTCTGAAGGTTCCCCCCAAGACCCCCGCCCTCTCAGCTCTGATTCCCTGGTCACCCGTTGCCACCTCTGGGTTTGAGGCGGGAGCAGCCCACACACCTGTCCTACCTGCCGCCCGGCCCGTGGGTAGAGGGCTAACCCACCTGCAGGAGGAGACGGGGTGTCAGCACCGACACCAAAGGGTGTGGCAGAAATGAGCTGGGTCACGGGAGGCACTAAAATAGCCAGTGCTCGTCAAGCTCCGGACAGCAACGCCCAGCCCCGAGGAAACCACGGAGGCCAGTGGGCGAGAGTGGACACCCCAGGCAGGCCCTCCCTTAGGCACTCAGCCGGTGTGAGGACCAGCCTGGACACGGTCTCGAGTTCCCGGCCAGCCCAGGTCTGTCGGGAGGAGAAGAAGCCAGGCTGCCCAGTGGCTCCTCTTGATCCTGGGAGCCAAGGATGAATCCAAGAAGGCTTCAAGGAGGAGGTGGCATTCGAGCAGAGCCTTGAAGGATGGCAGCCAGTAGCAGGGCTCCCCAGGCCAGGAATTTTCCTTCCAGCCTGGCCCCACCCATCTTATCTCCCTCTCAGGGGAGCTGGATCGCAGGGACCTTCCTGTGAAGGGCAGCTCCGCCAGCCCCCCTCCCTGCCCTGCACTGCAGAGCTGTGTGTCACCCGTCTGGAATGTACTTTCAATTCCTCTGCCTCCCCCTCCCCCTCTGCTGCCTCCCCCTCTCCTTTGGCTTCCTCTCCTCACCCTGCCTCCCCCCTCCGCTCCCCGTCCCCCCTCGCTGCCTTCTCCGGTCCCCCCTTTCCCTCGCCCCCCAACACCATCGCCCCCCATCACCTCCTGACCCAGCGGTGCCAGAGCAGCCACCTGGCTCCAGAGACTGGGTCTGGGAATCCGCAGACTCCCCGCCACCCAGGAGTCGGGGGCGGGGAGGGAGGGGGCACCTTCTCAGCCAGGGGAGGGGTTTCCCCAAGGACCTCCCTCCAGGCCTGAAGGGAAGCGGCACCTCTCAGCATCCCCTCTTAGCCAGGGCCCAGCACAGGGCCCACTCGCTCAGGTCCGACAGTGACGGGGTCAGCATCAACCAGGCAGAGGACCCCACCTCCCCTGCACCTCCGGTCCTCTCTCTTCGCAGGTGTTCCGGCTTCAGGAAGCAACTGAGCAAGGGCTTTCCTGGTGGCCTCCCTGGAGGAGGGGCGACTCTGCCTGTGGTGGGGATTCCCTGCGGCCGCATTCTGTGGTCCTCCTCACCCCTCACCTGGGCGGCCCCTCCGGCCTCCAGCTCCGGCCGCTTCCATGGTCTCCCTCCGCTGTCTGTGGCCCCAACAGGGGGCTGGGTGGGGTGTGGCCCACAGGTGCTGGGAGCAGGACAGAGTCCACGTGCGCCAGCCTCCTCCCTCCCGTGCAGCCCTGCCCTTCCGCCATCCCCAGGACCCCTCCTTCCCCACGCCCCTCCCCTGCTGCTCCCAGAGTGGGTTCTGTGTCTTTGGTTCTGAGGAGCCGTCCCGGGGTGGCCAGAGCCCAGCCAGAGAACGTTGTGCCCGTCAGAACTCTGGGCAGGGCCCCCGGAGGGCAGGGTCCATCTGCCGATCGGCCGCTGGGACCCCGGCCCGACAGCGAGCGTTTGTGGAGTTGTGGGAACGACCTGTGTGTATTTTCAGTGGAACGTGCCAGGCCCCCCTCGGCCCCACGCGCTCCCAGATTCTCAGGCTGGACGAGGGAGTGGACGGGTCCGTGGCCCCTGCTGTGCCCTGGAGGCCCAGACAAGGACGGGCCTGGTTCACCCAGGCCTCCCAGCGCAGCACCAGGCCGGCAGGGAGGAGGGCCCAGAGGCCCAGGAGGTCACCGCCCGCCACCCTGCCCCTCCCGGCCTCCCTGCTCGGCTCGGCATGTACCCCACATGGTGGTGAGGGGACGCCTGAGGAGGGGCCTGGCTGGCTCTCCTGGGTGGGGGCCAGACCAGAACAGGAGGGTTGGTGACCAGCGGCAGCGGAGATGGAGGGGCCGTGAGCCCGGCCCCCAGCCCAGCCTCCGGGCGGGGAAGACCGCTTCTGGGAGGCACGCCCCACAGCCCAGCCTGACCCCTCCAGGCCTTACCCGGCCCCCTAGCCGGTCCCCAGCCGGTCGACTCTCACTGCTGGGCGGCCATCCTTACTTCCCCTCTCTGAGCTCGTTTCCCCACCTGGGAACGGCCCCATGGGGCTGCTGGGGAGGTCCAGGGCGGCGGGCCTGAGGGGCTCAGCGGGGCCAGGCACAGCCCCGTGTTCCGCAAGCCAAGCTGCTGTGCTCAGGTGGCCGTTCTGTGTCGAGGTGTTGCCTGCTCGAGGCTGGATCCCCCTGAAAGCAAGGGCACTTCTAAGTTGTCACTGGGCCCCAGTGCCAGTGGGGCGAGAGCAGGACAGTGGGAATGGGGAGGGGTCCACCCCGGAAACCCCCTCAGCCCTGGCCAGGCCCTGGGGGCGCTCACTGAGGGCTGAGTGAGTGAATCAGTGAGTGAACCGAGCAGTGAAGGCACCAGCCTCCCCTCCTGGTGGCCTCCTGTGAGGCGGGTTCTGATGGGTCCGCTGGGCCCCTCAGCCCGCGTCCGAAGGCGCCCCTGCCAGGACACAGAAACAGACACAGACACCCAAGGGTCCCAGAAGGGCCTGGGGCCCCAGTGCTAGGGCACCCGCTCCCCATGGGCGGTGATCAGACCCTCCTGCTCCTCGCTGAAAGGAGGGGGCCCAGACACAGGGTCCCCCGCCCTCGCACCTGCCCCCCGGGTCGCAGGGACAGTGTGTGGTCCAGGCCACCCTTGGCCAGGACCAGAGCTGGTGACCCCATCCCCCTCCCGGCACCGAGGATGCTTTGGGGCTCTGGAGTTCACACCCTATGTCATGAGCACGACCATCTGGGTTCGGAGACCCTAACTGAGGGTCCCGCACAGGAGGGTGTCAACGCCACGGGAGGGGCATTCCATTCCAGAAGGTTCTGGGCCTCCCAGAGCTCTGTCCTGGAGTCTGAAGCCCTGAAGCTCCCTCCTGCCCCCCAGGCGGCTGGGCATCAGGGCCACAGAAGCTCGAAACCTGCCCCCTACTCACGCCGGTGGTCCTGGACTCACACCCACCTCGAAGGCCCGAGACTCCCCCTTTGGTTCTTCTCACGCCACAGCATTCTCTGGCTGGGTGGCTGGGTGCCAGGCCCCGGGCAGGCGGGGGGCAGCGAGGGGTGGGAGCGCGAGCAGGAGAAACGAGCTCTGCGGAGGAGCTGGGGGTCCAGGACGAGGGCGGATGCAATGGGGTGGGTGGGGCAGGGTGGGTCTGCAGGCGCCCTGGGGCGCATCTGGGGCTGGGCTCTGTGGAGGGAGGGGGGAGCCAGGAGCCAGCAGGAGGCCGGCGGCAAGAGGACCACAGGGCATGGACTTTGGGGGGTGGCCGCGGAGCTGGAGACAAGTGAGGCAGAGGCAGCCAGCCCAGGACCAGGACGAGCGGGAAGTGGCGGGCCCAGATGGCGTGACCTCTCCAGCTCAGAGGGGGGTGGCCAGGCTCTGGCCACTGCCCCCCTGCCCCGGCCACTGCCCCCCTGCCCCACCTCCCAACCAACCCTCAGGCCAAAGCCTCATGGCTCCGGAGCATCCAAAACCCAGGCCCCAGGGTGTGGCCACGGCCTTGGGCAACATCCGGCCACCCCCACCCCTCCAGGAAGAAGAACAACGCTGGTGTGGGAACTCCACGGACACTGGCTAATTTGGAGCATTTACACTGGGATTATCTAAATTAGTGACGTTTTCCTGTCATGGTTTATTTAGTCTACAGAAAAAATGAAGCAGGAGTTCCTAGGATTTCCCGTGTATGCCCGCTCGCTAGGGGCTTTTCCTTCTGAAGCATGAAAAATCAGCTGAAGTGTGTTTGGAAACAATGATAATCCTACCAAAAGCAAAATAACGCGTTTTCTTCTGACTTGGGCAGCTTGGAGGGTTGCGTGGGGGTCTGGGGGGCGAGGGGGGGGGGTGGCCCGTGTGCTCCAACCTGGGCTCTGGCCTCTCTGCCCGGCTCCGCCTCTGGCTCTCAGTATTCCCGCCTGTCTAAGGTTCCTGGAACTCCCGAGTGAGCAATTCAGTTCATTCTGATCCTTGCAAGGGCTTTTGTTTGGGTTTAGAGGTAATCACACATTCATTCAACAGACGTTTGCGTGCCTAATGTGTGCGTGGGGCTGGGGGACAGTGTGGACCAGGACCACGGGGGAGACACACCTCCTGGAGGAGCTGGCCTGCCCCCACAGCGGGACCCTGGAACGGTAGGAGGGCTCTCCATCCCAAGGACGTAGAGACACAACAAGGTACAGCACCACGTGCTCGGCTGACCCTGACCAAAGCCCGTTCAGGTCAGGACCGAGTTGTGGCAACCAGGAGAGAGCAGAGAGTTCAAAACAAGACTGCAAATCCTCTGACGCTTCTCCCATCCAGAGGTGGGGTCCATGTCCCCTCCCTGAGTCCAGGGGGGCCGGTGGAGGTGACGCTGCGTAACTCAGGACACCATGTCCCAGGAGGCGGTGGCCGGCTCCTGCTTGGCTGGAGTTGCTGCTCCGGAGGCTTCGGGGCTGTGTGGGCGTCTGACCACTGAGGCCACCACGCCACGCGGAAGCCCAGCCACCTGCAAGTGCCTCGGGTTCCGCTCGAGGGCCCAGCGTGCATCCAGGGAATGGAGAGTGTCAGCCACCGAGTCGCCCCCATCACTGGGGTCTTCGCAGCCGGGGTCCTGGCTCCAGGGAGCCGGGAGGAGCCCAACTCACCGGCCCGGCCCCAAATCTCCACCTGCAGAGGCCTGAGTGGGTCTTATGCTCCAGGCTTCAGGGTGACATGGCACAGCGATTGCAAACAGGGCCAAGGGCAAGCAGCGTGTGCTGGGGACATGTTTGTCACCTCCACAAAACTGGGGTCCCCTCATCCTCGAAGCCCGGCCCCAGGAGCAGGAGGAAAGGTCAGGGGGGACACACCACCGGCTGGCATATCGGGGAGGGGGCACTGCAGCTGTCTTGAAGGACGGCCAGGGCGGGGGCGGAGGAGCCTGCCAGGCCCCAGGCAGCCTGAGAGGGGAAGCCAGCCGGAGCCAGAGGATGCGAATGCAAGGCATGAGGACCCACGCGTCCGGGTAAAGCCAGGGGCCTGGTTATCACCGTCAATGTGTGTGACATGGTTAGACAGTCTACGTAACAGCAGCTCCAAATCTGTGCGTGTTTTCTCGGCACCAGACCCCATGCTAAGTGCTTTACACATACGATCCCATCTCTCGGGCACAGCTAATCCCGGGAAACAAGTATTACTAGTCCCACTTTATAGACGAGATGGCTGAGGCCCAGGGAAGTGAAGGAACTTCCCTGATACCACAGAGCTCATATGAAATAGGACCAGCACACCGTATGCTGGCCCTGATGCGTCACGGCACAGGGGGTCAGGGATTGCCTGGCTGGTTGTCCAGTGCGTTCCTGAAATACACCAGCCTGATTTATTTTTCCAACCGCCAAAAAAAGGAATGTTTGACCAGTGAGGTTGGTGAGGGGGCTCACAGTCTAAACTGGAAGGGAGCTCTCCAGTGGAATGCCACAGGGCTCTGTCCTAGAGGCAGACCCGATATCCAGCTAGAGTGGGCCCCTGCTGGGAGCAGCAGAGACAAACCCAATGACCTTCTACATGGCTGAATAAAAGTCCCACATGTGGGCTTCAAAATCCACTGTAAACATGTTAGGTCTACCTTTGTTAAGCAATACCCATGAAAAGGTTCTGAGGGCCTTGGTGGCCCCCAAGCACACCATGGGTATTGGGTCTCCAGGCCCAGATTAAGAGACTAAGAAGGCCTTCCTGCTTGTGGAGCCCAAGTTAGAAGCAGACTAGATGACCCCTGGAAGAAGGGAGATGTTCAACCCAACGGGAGACGGGGCTGGAGCAGAGAAGTGAGTCACTGACTTCCTAAATTGGTCACAACCCAGGAGGCGAGAGAGGTCCAGAGGGGAGAGAGAGGTCAGCGCGGTTGGTGGCATCAGGACAGTCTTCCTGGCAGGATGTGGGACAAGCCACACTCGGATGGGAAAAGGCAGACTCTAGGGACCCATCTGGTCTGAGCCCCTGTGGCCCGCAGGACCCCCAAGTCACCCAGACTGGCTGGCTCTGGAACCGCCCAGCGCCCGCTGCTCTACCTGCTCCAGCCCCGGCCCTGCCTGAGCCCCACCTGAGTCCACTCAGTTCAGGGAGGGACTCTGGGACCACTACGTTCTTCCAGATATACTGTGGGCTGCATTCCTAGGCTACTTTAGAGAGGGATGGGTGGGGCCCAGAGATGTTGAGGGACTTGCCCGAGGCCACACAGCAAGTGGCAGAGCTCTGCGCAGGGACAGGGGCTGGGGTAGGGAAGGGAAGGGTGCCGCTCAGGTGTTAAGGGCTTGCTGATGCCTGGGTGTCCCCTCTGCCCCCGCCTGTCCTGTCCTGGGAACGCCGCCAGGTTAGGGAAGCTGCAGGATAACCCTGGCCACTCACTACACTGGACCTTCCACAGCATAAATCAGACTCGCCCCAGAGTCCCAAGCTCTCCAGTGGCTCCTCCCTGCCCTTCTAGTGGAATGCAGACCCCTCCCCACATCCCACCTGCCCACCTTCCCCATGCTCCAGCTCCCTTAGACACCCAGGCTCTTTCCCTTCTAATAGAAACACACAGAGGGATCAGGGTACCCTGTACCCAGTCTCCTCCAATGGTGACATCTTGCAAAACTCCAGTGCAAACCTCGACCAGGATCTGGACGTGGGTCCAGTGGAGATGCAGGACGTCCCATCAAGGCGAGGACCCTTGTGTCCCTCCCACCTCAACCTGAGCTCCATTCCTGTGATTTTGTCACTTCAAGGCTGTCATGTACATGGCATCATACAGCGGGTAACCCTTTGGGGTCGGCATTTCCTCTCAGCATAATTCCCCGGAGGCCTGCCCAGGCGGCTGCTGTACCAACAGTTGGTTCCTTTGTACACTAAGTCACCTCCGTGGTGTGAGGGCCTCAGCCTCAGGACGGCCTCACGGAGGACGTCTGGGTGTTTCCACTTCCGCGGACAAGGCCTCGTGAGGCTCCCTGTGCAGGTCTCTGTGTGAGTAGCTCTGCGATTATCTGGGGTAAGTGTCCAAGCTGCCCTGGCTGCGTCCTATGGTAGCTGTATGTTGGGTTTGGGTTTTTGTTTTTTGACAGAAGCCTCTGTTTGCCAGAGTGGCCGCACGGTTCTGTGTCCCCACCAGCCACGTGTGAGCGACCCCCTCCCCCTGCTTCCTCGCCAGCCCCGGGTGTGGTCGCCGTTTCTCGTCTCAGCCTTTCCTACGGGTGCGGAGCACCTCGTCCCCAGTGCTGCCGAGAGACCATCTTTCCCGTGCGTATCTGCCGTCTGCGCAAGCGTGAGTGTTCACTGCCGAGTTCCCAGAGCTGGTCACGCATCCCGGGTGGGAGGCCTCTGCGGGAGGTGCGGATCGACGATCATCTTTTCCCCTTTCGTCTTCCTCACGGGATCCTTCGCCGGCAACGTTTTTAATTTTCAGGAATTCCAATTCGTCCAGTTCTCCTTTCATGGCTTGTGCTTTGGGTGTCAAGTCTCAGAACAATTTGCCTGGCCCAAGAGCCCAAGGATTTTTCTCCTGTTTGTTCTTCGAAACGTTTTATGATTTTATGTTTATGTGTAAGTCTGTGAGCCATTTTGAATTCATTTTTGTAGAAGGTATGGGACTTTCATCAAAGTTTCTTATTTTTTGGCCTGTGGAAGCCAGAGCCTGAATTTCCCCAAATTTCCCTCCAGTAACCCCTAGTTTATTCACTTTTCTTTATTATTCAAATATTTCTTGGTGCTGACTGAGCATCTGGCCCCACAAGGTCCTGGGGCCCACAGGTCGAGTGTGTAAGACCCACGCCTGCCCTCTGGGGCTCACCGTCAGGCCTCGACTGGCCACGCCCTGACCCTCCCAGAAGCTGCCTCGGGATCAGACGGGGGTGTCCACGTCAGGCCCCCCAGGGCAGCCGAGGGGAGCGAGCCACCCGGGGACTGTCTGCACGGACCCCGTCCCGCCGTCCCCTTCCACGCAGCGCCCCTGGCACCGCCCTGGGGGCCGCGATGGGGCAGGAACAATTGCCCGGCTTGTAGTCTCAGGCGGACACAAGCACGCTTTCACGAGCCCACAAGACCGGGTCTGTGCCGCCTGGCGCCAAAGGGAGCAGGCCCAGTGCCCAGCGGGGGAAGATGCTGCTCCGGCCACGCCCCCAGCGGGCAGCGGGCAGAGGCCTCCCGCAGCCTCCAGCCTGGGTCCCCGTGCCCCAGCCGAGCAGGCAGCCGGGGCCAGACCTGCCCTCCAAGGAGGGGCGCCTGCCACGCCCCACCGCATCCCAGCCCAGGAAGACCCTGGGCTTCTGGGAGGGGGGCCCCAAGTTCCAAGCAGCACAGGGTGGGGGGTCGAACCCGCACTCAAGGTTGGCAGAGCTCTGGTCCAATCCCAGCGGGGCCGCCGTATGAGTGTCCTGTGGCTGCTGTATAAAACGCCCCAAACTCAGCAGCTCAGAACAGCCCGACCTGCTACTTAGCCCTCCAGCCTGGAGGCCACAAGTCCAAAGGCTCCCGTGAGCTGCTTCCTGCCAGGGTTCGGGAGGGTCCGTCTCCTCCTCCAGCTCCGAGCCGGTAGCTTCTCTCCCTCCTCCCCACGCCCTCTCTCTGGCCCTGGCCCTCCCACCTCCCTCCTGTTAGGGCCCTCATGATGACATTGGGCCCCCCCGGCACGGGCAGCTTAGAACTGGTGGACACAAAAAAACGAATCTCACTTGTTTTACTTTTATTTTGTACACGTGGCTCCTGTTGTATTATATTTATATTTATATCGTGCAGTGCTTTGCAGCGTGCAGATTCGTTTTGATTATTCAAATAGATATTTTATAAAGAAAACTGAAGGACGTGTGCATTGACCTCCTGACTCTACTGCTGCAAAGAAACCTGTGGCCTCGGCCAGCCCTGCGTCCTGGGCCACACGGCCTAAGCCCTCGGGAGGCGCGGGCGTCTTAAGGTGGCTGCTGTCTGTTTTCGGGAAGCACGTGGGGACAGCGGGACCCCAGAGCAGGACAGCCAGCCCAGCCCGGGGGCGCCGGGAGCGCTTCTGGGAGAGTGTGGAGCAGGACCCAGTCCCAGCTCTTGGCATGCGGGGCCATCTCTGCACCGTGCAGTGCGCCACCTGCCCCAAGAGTGATGGACACGACAGCCCCCCCAGGGCTCACGGAGCTGCAGCTGCCACCCCAGCTCCACGGACCACCCCTCACAGCCCACGAGACAAGGCCCAGGGCTGGTGCCCGCAGGGCTCGCACCCGTCGTGGACCCAGGAGCTGCTGCCCAGCCCAGCGGCAGCGACTTTCTGTGGGTCAAGCCCCTCTCCGGGTCGGTCTTTATTCTGGAACCCCCGTTCGGCTTTCCCAGGGAGCCTGCTCTGTCCAGCCATTGCGGGGAGCCGCGTGGTAGGCTGCCCCCCCGCAACTCCCATGGGCCCTTCCCAGCCTCCACGGAAAGGCCAGAGCCTGGACACTGGCCTGAAAGCTCTCTGGGCAACAGGGCGGCTGACGCGCGCCCCTGCTTGGTTCTGGGGTTGATGGCGGCCTCGAGGCGGCCTTCTTAGGAGCGGCCGGGAGAGGCTCAGCCCAGAACCCGCTGCTCCCCAAAGTCCGGACACGAGGGTCGGACGGCACGTGCTCCCCAGCATCACCCCCTTCCCAAGGCACTGCTTAGAAACTCGGCCCCCCAAGGCCATCAGACCGTGGTCACCTGGGGTGGGCCCGGGGCCTGCTTCCTGCCATACAGCGCTCAGCCCTGCTGCCACCCCCCGGCCCCCGCCCCCGGGAACCGTAGCCAGCCCGTCACATCATGACCATGATAGAGGGCTTAAAACCCAAGGGTCCATCACCATCGACGGGTGAATGGAGAAAGAAAATGTGGTCCATCCACACAACGGGATATGATTCAGCCTTAATGAGGAAGGAAACGCTGACACAGGCTAATGAAACTTGAGGACGTAACAGTGAAATGAGCCAGACGCAGAAGGACAGACACTGTGTGATTCCACTTCTACGAGGTCCCTGGGGGAGTCAGGGTCACAGAGACAGAAAGGAGGAGGGTGGGGGCCAGGGCCTGGGGGAGGGGGAGGGGGTTAGTGTTTAATGGGGGCAGAGTCTCAGTTTGGGAAGACGAGAAAGTTCTGGAGACGGACGGTGGGGTGGCCGCACAACAGTGTGAATGTATTTGATGCCCCTGAACTGGACACTTAAAAACGGTTAAGATGGTAAGTTTTATGTTATGACTATTTTATCACAATAGAAACAAAACAAAAGGAATAAAATCTTCTATTAAAGACTGCAGACCAAAACACAGAGTCAGGAAGATGTACTTCATTGCACATTTAATAGCATATGCAGCATTCAGAACATCGCGATAAATAGGGCAGGGCTTACACACCACAGAAACACCCACAGGCAAAGGCAGGGGTCACCCCGGACAAGGCAGCCTCCCCAGGCTGCACGGGCAGGAGCAAATTGGGGTAACTGCACTATTTCATTTGTCCTTCAGGTCACCAGGAGTCCCATGAGGCACGGGCCCCAGGCCCCTCCAGCTCACGTGAGAGTTGGCCTGACGACACTTCCGAGGGGGAATCGATTGATTGATGACTTAGGTGTGTGGGCCCAGGGCTGGCGTGACTCACATTTTTCCTACATGGGGAGAGGCGAGGCTCGGATAACGGGCTTTCCCACCAGGGCGAGACTCCTGGTTAACGGGAGGCGTGTCTGCTGGAGAATCACTCACAGGGGACTCTCTGCTCCTGACAACTTCATCCAGAATGTGTTTTAGAAAATCCCTCCACTTCCTCCCAAGTCTCCAAGAGGCTGCTTTGCGAAGATGTGGAAGGCAGTGGGGCCCTCCCCCGGCCCCGGGAGCAGCTCACCGCACCTCGGAAAGCCCCCGACTCACACGGCACGTCCTTCCTCTCCCGGGCGTCTCAGCCCAGTGAGGGTGACCCCTGCCCCTGACGGCCAGGCAAACTGGTCGGTGCGCCCAGCTTTCCAGGAAAGGGGAGGGTCACGCCCACTCCCCTAAACATGCCGTGGGCTCCTGGGGGCCACCCCCCCTCTGAGGCCGGAACTAGCTTAAGCCGCCAGAGCCCCCCCACCCCTGGCATCTTGGGAGGACCCTCCGTGGGGCGGTGGGGGCGAGCATCTGGGGGAGAGGCTGGACCCTCTCTCTCTTCAGCCTCAGCTTCTCGCTCCAAGCCCAAGAGTGCCTGTGGGGACCCCCTGGGATGTCATCACCCCACACCCTGGCCACAGACCGGGTGGCCTCGCATCACGGGGGTCGGCCACCGGCAGCTGCCCAGCCTGATCGGAGAGAAGAGCCTCCCAGAGCTGGGCCCTGACCCCAGAAGACGTGGGGAGGAAGGCGGGGCCCTGAAGAGGAGCCAGCGGGGGACGGGGAGGGGAGACAGGGAGGGGGCCGCCACCTCTGGAGGTGACCCCTTTGCTCCCAGGTGGGCCCAAGGGAGGGGCGGTGCCCGGCTGCCAGCCTCAGCTGGACGCGCACGCAGACAGCAGCAGGCGTGGCGGTTCAGACGGTGAGGGAGATGAAGCTGTTGTAGCGCTGGATGCTCCTCTTGAGGATCTCGGAGCAGGGGCCCAGCACGCGCTCGAAGCGGGGCCGGTCCAGCTTCACGCACGTCAGGGGCCCCCGGGCCACCACGGTGGCCGCCCGGGGCCGGTTCAGCAGCAGCGCGATCTCCCCTGGGGGCGAGAGAGGGCGTCAGGGCTGCGGGTTTAGGGGAAAAGCGAAACCTCAGGACACGAGGCCGCACCTGAGCAAACATCTGGAGCGAGCGTGTCCCACAAAGCGCTGGGACACACTTGCACCAACGCCTGGAACTCAGACCGTGCCGGGCCTGGTCCTGACCCGCGTCCTGCCCTCCCGGGGCAGCCGGCACCCAGGACGAGCCGTCAGGGCGCCCAGGCCTCGGCCAGGTCCTCCCGCACCCCTGCGGACCTCATCTCAGGCCCTCCTGGGGCCCCGCGAAAGGGCCGCCACCCCAGGAGGGAGTGGACCCCACGACTCACCGAAGTAGTCGGAGGGCCCGAGGCGCCCCACCTCCACATACTCTTCACTGGGGGACCGGCGCTGGAGGACGGAGGCTGTGCCCTGCGAACGCCAAGGGGACCCGTGAGCATCAGCCGGCTGGGTCGGGGTGGGCAAAGGCGAGGGTGCCCAAGGCCACCGCCGAGGGGTCACCCTCGAGGGGTCACCCTCGAGGGGCCCCGCCCGCATCCCCCTCCCACTGGCTCCACGCCCCCCATCTAAAAGTGAGGCGTGGGGTCTGGGAGCTGCGGCCGTGCTCTGGCCGAGGGCACCTCCCGGGCATCACCATCCTCGCCGGCCCGGCTCCTGCCCCAAGCTGTCTGCCCGCGGGCGGGGCGCGGGCAGAATCTGGAGGGGCCTCAGAGGGCAGCGCTGCTCCGAGCTGACCTTGGCTTAAGTTTCAAGGACAGGAGGCGCGTGGCCTCGCGGTCACACCGCCCCGCTAAGCGATGCGGCCCCCTGGCCTCCAGGCGGGGTGTCCGCGACACTGGGGCTCAATGATTAACACCAGCCTAGGCAGCTGGGCGAGGCCGCGTTCCACACCAGAGACTCGGCCTTCGGGGGCCGCAGCCTCGGCAGCAACGAGCCGGCACCAGTGGCTTCCGCGTGCAGAGCCCCCTGGCCTGCCGTCTGGGGGGACCCGGGGGCCGGAGCCTCGTCGGAACCCGGAATCTTCCCCGCACGCCTGAGTAGCAGCAAGGCCTTATGAGTCACCCCGCCAGCCCCACTGGCCTCACCGGCCGCTGCCGATGCCCTGGGCGCACAGAGGAGTGTGGTCTGTCTCGAGGTGGGCCCGGCTCACCCTGGCTCACCCAGACCCAGCCTCGCAAGCGCTAGCCTGGCCGCGCCCAGGTTAACGGGTAACCCACTCCGCCTGGGCCGCAAGAGACTCGGTCAGAAGACCCTGCCAGTGCCTGCCGCGACTGGGACCTCCGGACCCCCTGGGCGGACCCACGCCGGCCCCCACTCCAGCCACAGGGCCGCTCGGCTCCCAGGCGTCTGGGGTGCTTATGAAGCTGGCTGACAGATGGAGCAGGGCCCAGAAACAGCAGACCATCTCCACCCGACCCGGGCATTCCGGGAGCGCTCCCTGGGCCATGCGCCCACAGACCCCGGCCGAGGGACGGGGCCTGCAGGACACATGGTCCCGTGCTGACCCCACAGAGAGGAGTGGAGTCCTGCTCCCACCTGCCGCTGGAGTGGAGGGCAGTCAGGTCCAGGGATGACGGCACTGTGGCGCTTTTCTTGAGACAACGTTGCATTAACCTAACTATCGTTTACATGCATGCCTCTTCACTTATATAACTTACATGCCTTTCATTCCCATTTTAGACAATTTTCCATTTTACAATTGGATCATTTTCCTCTTCAGGACCCCAGGGACGGAACTGAAGTTCCAGTTTATAGACTTACTCAGTGAAACTCCAGGCTTAAAGCATCTGATGAGATGCTTCAAGCTCCAAACAACAGAAAACCCAATTCAAGGTGTCTAAAGGCTACTAAGGGTAACTGCTCTCCCGCAGAACCAGAAGACTGCGAGAGGGCTTTCAGGGCTGGCTAATTCAGCGGCCCACAGACATGTCTGGACCCAGGCTTGTCCTTGCCTCCTGCTCTGGTGGCCTCAGTCGAGTCCTTGTGCTGGCACCGTGGCTGCCACAGTTCCGGGAGTCACCCAATGCCTCCCCCATGCCATCAGCAGGAAAACCTTCTGGAAGCTCCCGGCAACCTCCCCTCACACCTCACTGGCCAGAGCAGGTCACATGCAACCAATGTGATTGGCTCCCACTCCTCAGGCTCTGCCCTGCCCGCTTGGGACAGGGGTGAGGATTAGGGCTCAGTGGGCGCAGAAGAGCAGGGATGGGCTCGGGTGGGCCACCGTTCTGTTTCTCACTTGTCCCCCGCCCCATGCAGACACCTCCCTGCCCTCTGTCTTCTCTGGAACCAACCGTATCCCCCATGGTCACTGGCAGCATTTCTCTCCTGGTCACATGTGGACCGGCCCATCTTACGATCGAAGGCAGGTTGACGAGATGAAATCTGTTTCCACTGGGATGCACGGAGCTTTTCCACTCGGGACCTTGACACAGAGGATGTACGCGCACCCATAAGACTGATGTAATAACAGACCCTCCAGGCTGGATGGCATGAAGATGAAAGGTCCTCAGGGGGAGCCCCGAATAAGCAGAACCAACAGGGAACAGGCCGGCCACTCCGCCCGGTCCTCCCACGTCCCAGGGCTGCAGGAGCATGTGGCCACGGGACCATGTTGTCCCCAAGGGGGTGTGCACTGCACCACGCTCTCTTCCCGCTGCTGGCAGCCCAGCCTCCACTGGGGGACGTCTGCCACGGGCGCCAAGGGGCAGTGGGGCCACGAGAGGAAGGGCCACGAGGGACAGAGCCACGCCCCCCAGGGGTGCCCGTGATGACCGTGGGGCACCACTTCACAAGACAGACACTTCCTTATTCTCCACCGCAGTGGTTCGGGGGCTCTTTGTTGCAGCAGCTGAGGCTGCCAGGCCGCCACCCCCAAGCCCTGACGCAACAGCAGGACATTCCTGTCCTGGGAAGGCACAGCCACCAAGCCCGAGGGCGGGGAGCGAGGGAAACGGTCAGACGGACTCGATGGGGTGGGACCCCCAACCAGCAGGGCCCGGCGTTCCCACGACACGGGCCACAGGCGTGACCAGCACACGCCCGGGTCTTCCCATCCTAGCGAAACCACCGCAGCCCTGGAATAGCCGTGCTGTCCAAGCTCGTTTCCCAGACGGCCGTGAAGGCAGCTTAGACATCCTCAGGGAACTGAGAGCCGGAATTCTGGGGGCTGGAAAAACACACTTGCCAAAACTCTGGATCATATTCCCCAAATTTCTCATCGATTCTAACCCAACTCTAAAAATAAATCAGGTCACATAGGAATCGGCCGGGGAGGATGCACGAGAAAAATGTCACTGCTGGAGTCTGGGGGAGAAGGGGTTACGAAAGACCTGTTTTCCTTTCAACGCTTTTCATTTTGTAAATTTTTCTACAGAGTCGAAACCCAAATCAACACTTTGGTTTCGACAACGGGCACGCGTGACCTTTATAAGACAGAAACCAGCCAAGGTCGAGGAGAACGCACTCCCTGAAGCAGGGCCTTGGGCTTCCCACTCCCTGAAGCAGCCCCTCCAGCCTGGCCTAGAGCCCCCCTGACCAGGTCAGGCGATGACACAGCCAGGAGGCGCGGTCCCGCCTGTGCGGGCCTCGCCCTCCCCAGGGACACGGCCCGCCTCCCTCTCCTCCATCCTTCGGGCCGTCACCCACTCCTCCTGCTTGTGAGCCGGACTCCGCTCAAGGGTTGGGAAACCTGCACAGTGGAGAACGGCAGGCACGGGCGCCCCCCAGAATCCACACCCTGGGGGTCAGAGCAGACAGATCAGGGCTGTGGGCCGCTGGCCCCGCGCCCACGGTGCGGCCCGGGGTGGGGATGGGGGACGTCAGGGTCAGCGGCTCAGTAGGGACGGCGCCTGGTGAGAGAGGAGCCCCCGCCAGGGACTCACAGCTGCGCCGGGCAGAGACTGGAGCTCGTGCACGTCCAGCCCAACAGGGGAGGGGACACACAAGCGTGTCAGTGTGAAGGCCAGCCGTGCAGTGAGCAGTCACTCTCAGAGCCCACTGACACCAAGTTCAGGGAGAGGAAACACTATTTATTTTATTTGAATAAATATCTATCTTAAAAGAAACAGTACACAGCCATAATCGGGAACCAGCATCACTTCCCGTAAGTTAAAGGGCAACTGAAAAAAGAACACGAGGAGGCAGGTACAAAAAGGTGTGAAGACAGCAGCCTCCACCCGAGGTGCCCTTGACGCAGCCTGAGCCCCGCGCTCTGGGCGGCTCCCCGCGGTCCAAGCCCGGCTCCACGACGTGCTGGCTGCGGTCCGGGGAAGGCAAGGCACCGCCCAAGCCTCGGTTTCCTCATCTGCAGAACAGATACGACGCTGGCCACCGCAAACTAGGGGAACCGGGGTGCGCAGGCCTGCAGCAGCACGGCCGTCATGGGGCCAGAAGCCGCCCTTGGGCCACCCAGCTCCCGGCCAGTGGGTGGCAGTGGGTGAGGCAGTCGACACCCCCGCACGGGGATTCGTCCAGGACAGCGCATCTGCTGGACTTTCCACGGACAAATCAGGCGTCTTTATGGCAACGGTCTTTGCACGCTGCTTATCTCTCCTCCCCTGGTGCCAGGAATCCCGTCCGGGGTAAAGCAGGACCTCGGAATCCAGCAAATGAGTTCCACATCTGTCTGTCTGGGAACGCCTCATGCTGTGTGCGGATACCAGGGAAACCAGAGCTGGGAACGGCTGCGGACGGGGAACACAGGCCCTCAGGGTTCCTCCAGCCTCCTGAGGGGGGCCAAGGGGAGGGAGGAAGACGGTGCTTTTCTACTTTTTTGGGGGGCGCATCCCCAACTTTTAAAACTGTTTCTTACGTTAATTTAAAAAAAAAAAAAAAAAATCAGAAAGAAGCCAAGTCAATGAGAAGGACTGTCCGAGGGCGCCACACACACCGTCACGGGGGCAGAGGAGGTGGCGTCACCCTCTTCTGAAGATGCTTCTGTGTCACTGGTCTTATCCCAGCAAGTGACATTTTACATGCATAATTTTTTAAAATTCATTTTAGAAAAGGCTCTCATCCCTGAACCCAGAAGCTCTGAGCTCCAGGCCTCGGCACCCAGAAGCGGACCTCGGCAGCCTCACCGGAATCTTCACATACTGGGTGCTCCTGGGGACGCACGGCCGAGGAGGCCCGAGGCACATGACAGCACGTCACCCTGGGGGCACCGCGTGTGGGCTCAGTGTGTCCGCCCACAGGGGATGTGGTCAGGCCACTGCAAAGCCCAGGAGTGCCCGCCTGGCCGGCACTGGGAGCCGTCCTCACCAGGGAAAGGGTGACTGAGGTGCATGGGCTGGGGCCTACAAAAGGGGGGGCTCCAAGAGGATGGGCCCCCAGCCCCGGCCCCCAGATGACAAGGTGACGAGAAAGGAGACGCGTCAGGACTGGGAGCCCCTTGGACTCCTCTGACCCTCTCGGTGGACATCAGAGCCGCCCGAGACAGGGCGTGGGCGATCCCGGGTGTGAGAGCCCCCCGGTGGGACCAGGAGAGGTGCTGACGAGCACCAAGCAGACACCAGGTGGGGGGGCATCTCCAACTCCTCTGAGATCCAGCAACTGTGCTCCTTGGTATTTACCCACAGGGTCAGGTTGAAAGCTCATGTCCACACAAAAACCCGCACGAGGATGTTTACAGCAGCTTTATTCATAGCTGTCAAAACCTGGAAGCAACCAAGGTGTCCTTCAGCAGGTGACGGGTAAATAAACTGGTTCATCCAGACAGTAGAATATTATTCAGCATTGAAAGAAATGAGCCATCAAGCCCTGAAAAGCCACGGAGGAAACTTACATGCGTATCACTGAGTGAAAGGCGCCAGTGAGGAAAGGCTTCAGGCTGTGTGCTTCCAACTACATGGCATTCCGGAAAAGGCAAAACTAGGGAGACAGTGAAAAGACTGAGCGTTGGGGCGTGGAGGGCGTGACCAGGTGAGCAGAGATGACTTTTACAGCAGGGAAACTACTCTGTGTGATACAGGAACAACCAACTCGTCGTATGCATTTGTCCAAACCCACAGAACGTACAGCACCCAGAGGGAACCCTACTATGTGGACCCTGGGTGACTGTGAAATGTCCATGCAGCTTCATCGATCGTGAGAGATGCACCATCTGGCGGGGGTGTTGGTAGTAGGGGAGGCTGTGCCCGTGGGGGTGGGGAGGGGCTGGTGGGAAATCTCGGCACCTTCCCATCCACTTTGTTATGAACCCAAAACTGCCCTTAAAAAATACAGTCTCTAAATAAAAAGAACTCCTCTGAGATCCGGATACCTCTCATTACTGGTGACCCAGCTGGCATGGAGGACAGAGGTCCGAGTCGGCCGGGACCGGTGGACATGGGTGCAGCGTGGCTCCCAGCCCAGCCTGGCTTCTGGAAAAGCGTTCCTTCTGGTTCAGTCCAGAAGGAAAGTTTATCTTCCTGCTACTTTCTGGACCAAGACTGCCGTCCTTTGATACTGACCGTGGCCAGAGGGCACTGCTCTCACTCCCTGGACGGGGAGGGTCTGGCACCGACCACGGAAACCCAACGGTAACTAACGGGAGACGGAGACCTCGCTCACCCTGCGCAGATGCCGTCCGGACTTGGGCACCTCCTGGCGGGGGCCCCCGAGGCTGAGCCGTGAGGGACGCCGCCCGTCGGGTGGAGGGCCAGGGTGAGCCCCTCAGACAGGTTCTTGAGTGAGGGAGGGTCCCAGGACGGGAGCAAACCCACCAGGCCCGTGGGAGGCCCCTCGGGAGCCGGAGCCTCAGGGCGGGATGGCTGTGGGCGTCTGGCTCACAGGGAAGCTTGGGCAGCTGGACGAGATGTCCCTGACCTTGCAGGGGACACAGGGTGGACGTCCAAACTCCTTGTCCGGAGCGCAGGGTGTGTGTGGTCCTGCTTCCCCGAAGTTGGCACTGCCCCCCGCCCCCACTCAGCCCCCAGCACCCCGCCTCCCACCACACCTGGCACCCCTGGCCTCGTGCCCAGTGTTCCTCTGGATGCCCTTCCCCGACCGTCTCCATTTGGAGGACTCCTACTCATACGTCAATGCCCAACCCACCGCCACCCAGGGTCACTGCTCCACCTCCCTGGCCTTCCCTTCTCCATGTGGGGCAGCAGCCATCGCCCCCCACCCCCCTCCCCCAGTACACTGAGCCTCGGCCTGGCGCACAGTGGGGGCATGGACGGGCTGAGTCACAGATGGCTGTGACCTTGGATCCGTGCACTGCGGCCTGCAGCAGTCTCCCTAGAAGTTCCCGAGACGACGGCGAACTCAGAACACCCTTCAGACGTGAGGGGGGAGCAGCAGGCACTGAGATCAGCTAGGAGAGTCCCCGGCCAACGGCAGCTTCGAAAGGGGCTGTTTTGCAGTTGCTTCAACATTGTGGACATTCATAAAAGTGATTTCCAAAGAGAGGAGATATATCCAGTCTCACGTTTCCATGGCAATGCCTCCAGCTGTGCAGCCTGCCTGGGAGCCGGCGGGGAGGGAACCCGCTCCTGTCCAGCTGCCCCCAGGCCCCGGAGGTTCTGCCAGGCGTGGAATCTGGCCACGGGGAGGGTTGCAGCAGAGGGGACCTGAGACCCAGGCCTGGCCCCGCCCACGTCCTCTTCCCAGGGTCTTCCTGGAGGGAGAGGAGGTCCAGGGGGTAACCTGAGTCTGCAAGCCTCACAGGACTTGGCACGTGCTCGACGCGTCTGGCCCCTCCCTGCGAGTCCCACACGCCCTCTCTCCCTGGGGGAGGCCCACCAGGGTCTGTCCTGCCAGACGCAGCCGGGAACGCCGGCAGGTCCCACCGCGGGCAGCCGAGAGCTCCTCAGGCTACCCGGCGTTTCAGGCCTCGGTAATTAAAGAGGTCCCGGGAACAGCCAGGGCACCTACAACCCCCCGGGCTGCGGCAGGTCGAGTCCTGAGGGGCCAGGGGTGCTTGGGCCCCTGGGAAGACCCACTGGTGCTTTCTGCTCTCACGTCTGTGAGGCCCCAGGTTGACAACCGCAGGCCTGCCCTGGTCGGCTGAGAACATGCTCCAGGAGCTTTGGGGGCCAGGTGTCCAAGGGGCTGGCAGCGCCCACAGCTTCAGAGACAGCTGGTGTGAGCACACAGAGCTCAGAGCCAAGAAGCCCCCTGCCAGGTGGCTTGGCACGGAGACCCTGGGGTCACGCGAGCCCCGCTCTGCCAGCCCCGCCTGGCTCCCAGAGGCCAGCACGTGCTGTTAAGGACTCATCAGGCGCCTGCAGGAGCCGCTTCTCACGTCTGTGCAGGTGCGGGTCTCTGCCAGCCTCCACACCTGGGGAAACAGCTCCCAGAGCAGCCTGTCACCGGCCCCAGGCTGTGCTCACCCGCATCCACCCAGGAGAACAGAGGGATGGACTGAGGCCCAGCCAAGGGCGGGGGCCCGGGGGAGCCCGCGCTCCCGCTCCCCTAGATGAGGCCTTGGCACGGCCTGCGGTCCACAGGGGAGGAGCGGGACTCGGCCAGTCCACACGCAGGGAGCCGGGGGCCTGGCCCCAAGGCCAGCATGGCCCCCGCAGGTGTTGCTTCCACAAAGAGAAAGGGCAGCACCAGGCCTGCCAGCCAGGGTCCCGCAGCCCCGCCCCGCTCGCAGGGCCAGCACGCACGGCAGGAGCCCCGGGCCCCGCCCGCTGCAGCTCTGGGGCCTCGGAGCAGCCGGGTCCCTACACCCACCTGAGCAGAGGCCTGACTGTCCCGGAAGAGTCGGAAGGCAGTGGTACTGGTCAGGGCTCTCCGGAGAAAGAAGACCAATGGCCTGTGCACTTGGAGAAAGATTTACGTTAGGGAATCTGCTCGCACGACTGTGGGGCTGACGTGCAAACTCTGCAGGCAGGCCGGCAGGGAAGAGTGGGTGCCGGGACTCAGTCCAGAGGCCAAGGCCGGCTGTGGGGAATCCCTCTTCCTGGGGGACCTTGGTCCTCTTCCTCTTAAGGAGGCCTTCAACTGATTGGACCAGGCCCACGCTCACCACAGAGGTCAGGGGCTCAACCCAAGGTCAGCTGACATCGGTGTCAACCGCATTTGAGAAGCACCTTCACAGAAACACCTGGAGACCCGCGTCGGACCGAACATCTGGGTCCTGAGGCCTGGCCAAGTCGACCCATGAAATCAGCCCTCACAGCGGGTCCCGGGGCCTGGGGCCCTTCCCGGCGCATCCGCAGCGGAAACGTCCTTTCCTGTCCGGCTGTCAGCTTCGTGGGTGTCACGAGAACACGGGGCGGACGATGCGCTGGAACATATCCATGTGCAAGCAGCCTGTTCGAGGGAATCTGCTCAGATCTTCCCGCCAAGTCCTCTAAAGGCCACGTCGGCTCATACCTTGGTAGTCTTGGGAGAGAAGAGGGCTGTGGGGCGGACATCACACCCCTTTCAGGTGCGGCCGGTGACCACTTCTGGCCCCGTGGGAGACAATGGCTTGAGGCTGCAGAAGTCTCTGAGGCTGCATTTCAGTTCTGAGCGTGTGATGCCTGTGAACCCTGAGGCACCACCGTGACTTACCCAATTTGGTGGACCACAGAGGAAAAGGGAAAAAAATCCAAGTTGCCAAGGAAACCACTTCGAATACATTTTACGATGTTGTGAAAACCGTACCTTCCAAGGGGGCTGGGTTACACTCCGGGGCCCGTACCATCGCTGTTACTGTGACTCTGCCCCCACCGCCACCTCCTCGGTCAGCGGTGGGGGGACACTCGGCCACAAAGCTGAACTCCCTCAACAGAACCAGCAGTGTCCCCGTCCCCGAATCGCTCTCCCAAGGCCCTCCTCGGACAGCTTTTGTGGCAGGAGGTGTCAGGAGCCCCTGGAGAGGGTCCCCACCCCACCCACCACCATCTCCTGGTGAATCTACAAGGAACACGCTGCCCGTAACACAAACCACACAGTCGTGGCGCCAGGTTCGCCCTCGAAGACGATCACGGAACTCGGCTCTGACAGCCTTTAATGGATGAGCCAGAACAACGTCCAGCCCCAGAGCAGCAGAGACGATGCAGACAGACACCCTCGGCCCAAAGGGCGTCAGTGGAAGGGCGAGGAGGTAGGGACACACAGGAAACACAGGAAGCAGTGCGCACACCACTCACGCTGCTCTAGAGAAGTGCGGGATGCTCGGACACACACGTGCACATGTGCACATTCACACACATGCGTGCACACGCACGCTCACGCCCACAGTGAGGGCCCAGCACTCCCGGAGCAAAAGGGCGGGTCCAGAGCAGGGATGCAGGGGCAAGACACGGCGGCGTCTGGGACCCACTACCTGCTGTCTGCGTGTCCTTGGGGAAGGACCTCACGGGTGAGTCAGACTACACAGCCGCTGGGTCACACTCGAAGCTCCCACTGTCACAGTCCCTGTGAGCTCTGTGAGGAGCCCCCTCTGACCCCTGTCTTTCACACGGTTTCACAACTTTTCTACCCGTGGCCTTGGCCCCAGAGAATAACGGACGACTGTCTGTGTCGGCCAGAGCTGCTCATTCCCTCGGCCTCAAAACCATCAAAACCGAGGCTGCAAACTCAACGGCCTGCAAGTGTGTGCAGAGCCCGCCGGTGAGGCAAGGAGGCAGGGTGAGGGCTGGGGCAAAGTGGGGAGCATGTCACACCCGGGGCAGCCGCCTCTTGGGTCCAGCTGGCTGCAGCCAGGCAGGGATGCAGAGCCAAAGTGGCCAGATCCAGAGTTCAAGAAGAAGAGATCCAGGTTTTCATGTAAAATACCTGATTTTTGTTTTATTTTATTTTATTTTATTTATTTTTTAGCTGTGTTGGGTCTTCGTTGCTGCACGCGGGCTTTCTCTAGTTGCAGCGAGCAGGGGCTACTCTTCGTTGCAGTGCGCGGGCTTCTCATTGCGGTGACTTCTCTTGTTGCGGAGCACGGGCTCTAGGCGCGCGGGCTTCAGTAGTTGTGGCACGCAGGCTCAGTAGTTGTGGCTCACGGGCTCTAGAGCGCAGGCTCAGTAGTTGTGGTGCACGGGCTTAGTTGCTCTGCGGCATGTGGGATCTTCCCGGACCGGAGCTCAAACCCATGTCCCCCGCATTGGCAGGTGGATTCTTTTTTTTCTTTAGCATCTTTATTGGAGTATAACTGCTTTACAATGGTGTGTTAGTTTCTGCTTTATAACAAAGTAAATCAGCTATATGTATACATACATCCCCATATCCCCTCCCTCTTGCATCTCCCTCCCACCCTCCCTATCCCACCCCTCTAGGTGGTCACAAAGCACCGAGCTGATCTCCCTGTGCTGTGCGGCTGCTTCCCACTAGCTATCTATTTTACATTTGGTAGTGTATATATGTCCATGCCACTCTCTCGCTTCGTCCCAGCTTACCCTTCCCCCTCCCCGTGTCCTCAAGTCCATTCTCTAGTAGGTCTGCGTCTTGGCAGGCGGATTCTTAACCACTGTGCCACCAGGGAAGTCCCCTGATTTTTAAATAGTGACAATTAATGCAAACTTTTTTTAAAAAAACACGGTGCAGGCCAGTGTAAAGCCCAACACCCCTTGCGTCCGACGGCAGGCTTAGCTGCTCTTGGAGGGCGTAAGCACCTCTCTGCTGGAACATCTTCCAGAAACCATGAGCCAGACACTGGCTATCTTTGCAGGACGATCTGAGATAAAAAACACAGACCTCGAGGGACCACAGTTCCCTCAAAGTCCTGAGAGAAAAGCCCTGGAAATGTTCTGAGTCAAGCCGTAACTTTCACCCCAAGGGCTCACTTCTGGGGGGAGCAGGCATGAGCCTTTGGGATGACCTCTCTGAGGTCACGGCCGGGGCGGGAGCTGAAACGCAGGGTTTGCGGCCTCTCAGGTCTACGGAGGGGAGACCTGGCTGGCAGGCATCCTCATTTGTTCTGTCTGTGGTTTTTCCCCTTTCTTTCAAGAAACATTGTTGAATGAGTCACCCACCCCAGGACAGCAGTGCTGCCTGTGGGTGGATCCCTCCACAGGGCTCCTGCAGAAGCACCCCCAGCCCTGGGGCTCAGGTGGGAACCACGTCCATCATTCAGCTGCAACCCCAAGGGCCCTCCCGCCCCAGGCTCAGTGCCGAGATGTGGACCGGGAGGTGACCAAGGTCCCGGTTCCCAAATGCACACTGTAAAGCTCTGTGCTGGCGCCATCAAGACCCTCCCGAGGTGGTTCTCCTGCTGACCCCACAGCCTTCCAGATCTTTCCTGCGTGATCAGCAGGCAGGTGGCGGGACGAACCGCAGGCACGCCCTCCTAGGAGGGGCTGCTGCGGGAGCCCAGATAAAGTCCCCACGGAACTCGCGGGTCACAGGGCGGGACTTTGTTTGTGGACTGAGGCACAGAGGTGGGCAGGTGCCAGCCAGCGGGACCCGGAGCATCCTCGCCGACAGCAGCAGCCTGGGAAGTCGCTTCTGTTGTTTTAAACCAAGAAAGTGGCTCCAAGTCCGGCGATGTCGGCCAAATGTCACCAGGGGTTGAGCCTTTGTCACTTCCTTTCTCTGCACCAACCCCAAGGCTGGCACCACTCTCTCTGGACGGCACAGTGAGCCTCTCTGCGGCCGCGGCCGCGACCAGAGCGGGGTTTCAGACTCGAGCCGCCCCAGCCTCTGCCGCGCTGAAGGCTCCTGTTCTCCGACGGCAAACCGTGCAGCTGGAGCATGTGCTTTCCCCGGCAGGCGACAGAAATTCTTCCCGCCAGGAGGGCCAGGGAAGTAGGAAGTGAGCCAAACTCACATAGTTTTGGGTCTGTGTCATGGGGAGGGTCCCATGGCGAGGCGGCCCCGGGGACCATAGCCTAGGCGCAGCCCCAGGCGGCGGGGGGGGAGACACACCGGTCACGCAGCTGCTCGCCCCCATCAGTGACAGGCTGAGCGTGGCGGCCTCGGATTACGGCCCAGAGCCAGCTGTCGCGGTGGTGGGGGATGGAGGCGGGAACAGTGACTCACGCGGGTCCAGGTGGAAAAATCTGGCGCCAATCTTCCAAATTAAACTTTCAACTGGAGACCACTGACATTCACATGCAGTTGTAAGAAGGAGCACAGAGAGATCCCACGTGCCCTCAATTCACACATCTCCCCCAAGAGGATGCACTCGTCACGCCGGGTTCCGGCTCAGGGCGCCCCCCACACCCCGGCCGTGTCCGGATCCCCATGTTCACCTGCACACCTGGCGTGCTCAGTCCGTGCAATGTCTGCACGCGTGTGGGCTCGGGGACCCGACCCACTTCCTCAGAGGAGACCCCGCGATTCTCAAGGGCGAGGATACCCAGTGGGGGGGCCTGTCCGCACGCAGGATGAAGGCGGTGGGGGAACGGAGCGCTGGGATCAGGGACGGCTGGTCCCCAGGGGAGGGGCACGTGCAGACTGGGCGTCCCCCACTCCCGGGCGGCCCTCCTCGGCTGGGGACCGTGCAGAGCCCTCCCCATGCCCAAGCCGGACTCACCTCCGTGATGATGAAGAAGTCGTCCCCAGGCTCCCCCTGGACCACGATCTTCTCTCCGTCCTCAAACTGGACGGGCTCCAGGGCGTCAGCCACAGTCAGACGTTCCCACTTCTCCAGGGACTCTGCAGCAGGGGACACGGGGGGGGGTGTCATGGGGGCCAGGGAGGGTCGGGGGGTCAGCTCCCCACCCCAGAGAATCTAAGAAAACACGCACATGGCCAGCCCCAGGGTGGTGAGGCTTTGCTACATCACAGGATGAACAAAACAGAAAGCAAATTTCTGTGCAGGAGGCCCGGGTATTTTCACAAGTGAGTTGGGCCCAGGGTGTACACGGCTCAGCAGGTGGACGGGATTCAGAATGGGGAGGGAGTCTAAGCTACATCACAGGCTTCACGTACGTGGCAGGCACTGGACGGTGAGTCCAAGTCAGCCCAGGATGAAATGCCTTGTTATCTTCAAAAGAACAGAGCTGCCTATATTTTTGCAAACAGTATAATCACAGCTCAGCACTAGGGCTACTAAGGGGTTTAAATAATTCAGAGGCACCATTCAGTGCCATTCAAAGAGCATGCAACTGTCTTTACGTTGTGATAGAGGTGTAGTATACCTTCCATTATTTTAGGTCAAAATACTTCATTCCAATGGCAAGCTTACTTTGATACTTGCAAATTCTGTATATCTTTCCACCCTTTCTCACGCCTTCCCTTCCCCGTCATTTTCCACCCCTAGCCCTCAGGAAGGAAAAAAATAATAGCATGCTCCTTTTATAAGAAATTAATGATTGCCTGATTAACTGTTTCTTTTTTGGCCAAAGAAACTTTTCTGGCCTACACTTATCAGCTGCACTTATGTAGGTCAGCCGCTAAAAATACAAAGCAAAGCATTTATTTTAGATCTCGATTAGGAGGGGGATTTCTCTGCTTGAAAACTCCTGCCAGGGCCACACGTTGAAAAGGACACGCTTTTGACCAACCCCGGGGCTGGAGCAGATTCTGGAACCGCTGCCAGCACGCTGGTCCAGCAGCTGCCATACCGGACGGGAGCTGCCCCGTGATCCAGACCCCGGGTACCCTCAGGAGGCTGGCATGGCCACCTCGTGACGAAGACGCAGGTGACTTTGGAGGGTCACGGTTGGTGCTGACGCGGAAGCCGGTGCCGGTAAACGTGTGACTGCTGCTTCGTTTCCCTCCAGGGTGATGAGAGGCGTTTGATTTTACAGCCTTGGGCTTAGGAAGTTCTCTTCCTCCTGTTTGAGCGGTGGGTTTTTCTATTGCATTTGAGACCTGGAACCCCAGTCCCGAGGTAGGAGAGTCAGAGCTTCCACCCTCAGCAGCGTAAATCCCGGGAGAGAACTGCTAGAAGAGACGGAGATCGGGGCGATTCCTTGGCCCCGATTTCTGAAGCGGAAGCTTTGGGGGCATTTTTACTGCGTTCAGATCCCTGGGTCCCAGGTGTGGACGGTCAGCTCAGGTGGGAAAACGGTGACTGGCCGGGTGGGGCCACTCCCAACGCTGCCCTTCTGGAGGGGGGTCTCAACGCTGCCAGGGAAAGTGGCGGACACACCGCAGAAGAGACACAGAAGGCAGCCCTCAGTCAGCAGCAGCCAAGGGGCAGGCACACCCACCCGGAAGGGACTGGCCTCGGGGCCGACACTTCAGGAGAATGCGGACCCTCGGGCCCTGCCTCACGGCCGCTGTCGCCCAGCTCTGAGCCTGACCCCGACTCCCCTCCCAGGAGACCCCCTTTTCCTGCCTGGAGGCCTGAAGCCTGCTTTTTCTCCTTGAAATAGGGTCAGGGCAGGCCCCCTGAGCTGCCTCTACTACCTCCCTGGAGCAGGAGGGGCCGGGAGGGACGCGCCGGGTGGGCAGCCATCCTGCAGCAAGTGCATCTTCACATCCGTCCCCCAGGCCTGCGCCGTGTCCTCTGCCGGGGGACCTGACCCCGCTGTTGCCCGGCCGCCCCCCACCTTCCCCCCACCCCCTCACACCACCCCCATGTCACTAACTCCAAGCAGTCGTGTCCTTCTTTTTGTAATTTGGAAAAAAAATAATCAGAAAAGTAGAATGAACAACACAACCAGCATCTGTCCTGAATGAAATTACAGGACTACTTGGTCATGTTTGCTTCAGAGCTATTCCTTACAGACACGTCATGTTACTGATAAAACCCTTTGTCTCAATTTGAGTTCTCCCTCCTTCCGCAGAGGCTGTGACTATTAAGGATTTGGTGGATTTTTTTTTTTTTAAATCTTAAAGGGTTTGGTGAGTTTCCTCCCCATAGGTGGTCTTACACCTTTACTGTAACACAGCTTCGTAAACAGGACCCAGCGTTGCCAAAATTGTGCAGAGATGCACCTCCATCTGCGCCATCTTCTGTGTCCGAGATGCGTGTTGACACGTGTTGACATGCGGAGACCTAGTCCATGCGCTTTACTGGAGTATAAACCTGCCCCACACAAACACCCGGACGCCAGGACCTTCCTGCGATGACAGATTTCAGGTTGTTTCTACTTTCTTGTCATTGTAGGAATTGCTGAAATGACCATCCATGTCTGTGTCTCTTTTTTTATTAACCATTTTTTAAAATTATATCTCAAAGCTCTTAATTTTTATTTTATTTATATTCATTTTTGGCTGTGTTGGGTCTTCGTTTCTGCGCGAGGCCTTTCTCTAGTTGCGGCGAGCGGGGGCCACTCTTCATCGCGGTGCGCGGGCCTCTCACTGTCGCGGCCTCTCTTTGTTGCGGAGCATAATCTCCAGACGCGCAGGCTCAGTAGTTGTGGCTCACGGGCCCAGTTGCTCCGCAGCATGTGGGATCTTCCCAGACCAGGGCTCGAACCCGTGTCCCCTACACTGGCAGGCAGATTCTCAACTGCTGAGCCACCAGGGAAGCCCCCTAACCATGTTTTTAATTGAAGTACAGTTGTGATAGTTTCAGGTGTATAGCAAAGTGATTCAGTTCTATATATATATATATATCCTTTATCAGATTCTTTTCCCTTATAGGTTATTACGAGATACTGAATATAGTTCCCTGTGCTGTACAGTAGGACCTTGCGGCTTATCTATTTTATATACAGTGGTGTGTATCTGCTGATTCCAAACTCCTAATTTATCCCACCCCACCCTAACCCCCGCTACCCCCTTTGGTAACCATAAGTTTGTTTTCTATGTCTGTGAGTCTCTTTCTGTTTTGTAAGTAAGTTCATTTGCAGCATTTTTTTAGATTCCACACATAAGTGATACCATATGGTATTTTTCTTTCTGACTTACTTGCTTAGTAGGATAATCTCTAGGTCCATCCATGTTGCTGCAAATGGCATTATTTCATTCTTTTTTATGGCTGAGTAGTATTCCTTTGTATATATATATACACCACACCTTCTTTATCCATTCATCTGTCCATGGACATTTAGGTTGTTTCCATGTCTTGGCTATAGTGACTAGTGCTGCTGTGAACACTGGGGTGCATGTATCTTTTTGAATCATAGTTTTGTCTGGATATATGCCCAGGAGTGGGATTGCTGGATCATATGGTAGCTCTATTTTTAGTTTTTCGAGGAACCTCCATACCGTTTTCCCTAGTAGCTGCACCAACTTACATTCCCAAAAACAGTGTAGGATTCCCTTTTCTCCACACCCTCTCCAGCATTTGTTATTTGTAGACTTTTTGATGATGGCCATCCTGACCAGTGTGAGGTGGTACCTCATTGTAGTTTTGATTTGCATTTCTCTAATAATTAGCAATGTTGAACATCTTTCCATGTGCCTGTTGGCCACGTGTATATCTTCGTTGGAGAAATGTCTATTTAGGTCTTCTGTCCATTTTTTGAATGGGTTATTTTTTTGATATTGAGCTGTATAGGAGGTTTGTATATTTTGGAAATTAATCCCTTGTCAGTAGTATCACTTCCAAATATTTTCTCCCAGTCCGCAGGTCATCTTTCCGTTTTGTTTATGGATTCCTTTGCTGTGCAAAAGTTTTTAAGTTTAATTAGGTCCCATTTGTTTATTCTTGTTTTTTATTTCCATTACTCTAGGAGACAGAGCCAAAAAGATCTTGCTGTGATTTATGTCAAAGAGTGTCCTGCCTATGTTTTCCTCTAGGAGTTCTATACTGTCCAGTCTTACATTTAGGTCGTTAATCCATTTTGAGGGGTTTTTTGTGTGTGATATTAGGGAGTGTTCTAACTTCATTCTTTTCCATGCAGCCGTCCAGCTTTCCCAGCACCACTTATTGAAGAGGCTGTCTTTTCTCCATTGTATATTCTTGTCTCCTTGACGCCTTTGCACCCACGAAAGTGCACCTGCTTCTTCTCCTTCTCACTCCAAAGGTTCTTAGAAAAGGAGGCTAAGCCTCACTCACCACCTGCACCCAGAAGTCCAGCCTGGGGTTTTTAAGGCTGTGATGTTCCCGCAGGAACTCCTGCTGGACGGTTATTTCCCACAGTTCCCAGGGCCTTAGCACTTAGACGTCACTCACTTTCCCAAGCTGTCCTTAAGGGGAGCTGCTAGACACACACTGATTCATATTCCAACTGATTAAAATGACATAAAATTAAAATTCTCAAGTGCTCCACACAGATACGGAACACCTGCATCGCTGCCAAAAGTTCTACTGGGCAGGCTGGTCCAGAATGATACGTCATTGTCGTGTATGTCAAAGCAACTTCAAAACGTTGAAAAACTTCTGCTGCAGAGAACCTTGTTGACACTCCCAGCAGTCAATGGAAATGTGGCCGACGTGTCTCTCAGATCCCAGGACGAGAAAAGCAGGGGGCACACGAGAACCCCCATGGAGGAAAACCCAAACAGGTCAGGAAAGACGCTCGACACAGGTGGGCACAGTCACGAGCTCCAAATGGACCAACGTGGAGAGAATGGCGCTGATGGTAGAGAGACGGACACGCAAAGCACGGATGGATGGAGGGCAGACACAGTGTGTGTGTGTGTGTGTGTGTGTGTTCGTGGGCACGTACACGCCTGCACACACGATGCATCTGTGTGTGTGTGCATGTGTGTGTGTGGGTGCACTGCACAGGTGTGCGCACGCATGTGTGTCCCAGACTTGCACGGCATGTGGAAACGGCTGGGCCGCAGCCCCGGGCGGCCAGGTGGGAGGCACGCACCCAGGATGGAGACCTTGCTGAGAAACTCCTCGTACATCCTGCGCTTCCTCAGCGTGCTGCCCTGTGGGAGGGGGAGACACAGAGAAGCAGGTGTTCAGAAGGGCTTCGTGCCCCGACTCCTTCCACATTCCCAAATTCCCCAAGTGACACTGAACTCCTAAAAGGAGACCCCAGAAGCCCCTCGAACAAGCAAGGGCCTGAGCAGCGGCCGCCGTTCACGGCCCAGACCTCCCCGCACCTCCCCCTCTGGGGTCTCTGTCCTAACCGCACACGTGAGGTTGGGCCTCATCCAAACCCACGGGATGGGGGGAGCCAGGAGGCCTGAACCTCGAGCGGGTTCAGAAGCCCCGGGTTCAAATCCCACCCCTCACTCCGTATCCGCACGCCCCGAGCCAGCTGCCCCTCTCTGAGGCTCAGTTTCCTCATCTGGACGATGGGGTATCTTAATTCCTGTCCCACAGGATTCTGTGAAAGTGACGCGAGCAGACATCGATCAGCTGACATGGTGGGAGGACCTCGGCACCGCCCCCTGACCCGGCCTCAGACTCCCCATCGGCTCTCCGTGGCTCAGGGCCAGACCAGCGCTAAAGAGGCTGCGAGTCTCGAATCTGGAATCCTGGAGGTTCCCTGCCTCCCTCACAGAAGCCCAGAGACACCCCAGGGCCCCTCCATCAGGCAAAGAGCCCCACAGGGCTGGGACCCAAGGCCACATCATAACTGGACCAAGAGGGCGTAGATGGGGCTCCTGCACCGCCGGCGGGCGGCCATGGAGGGGACACGGTGTCCAGGCAGTCAGTGGCAGAACCTAGGAGTCTTGGAGCCCTGTGTGTCCGCTTGCGGCGGGTCTGGACGCCTGCGGTGGCAGCATGCTCAGCTCAGCTCAGCCCCCAGCCCAAGCCGAGCCGTCTCAGACCCCGCCGGCCTCGAGAAAGGCGTTTCTTTTGAAAGATAATTTATATTCCCGCTGACCTCCCAGCAGCTACGCCCACCCGCTGGAATGCAGGCGTGTTTGCCCAGGAACCCTAGACATTAAAGCTCGGCACAACTGGCCCATCCATCTCCCGCCGCAGGATGACAGCTGGAGGTGGCCGCCCGGGACCCTCGGGCAAGGAGACCCGCCTCCAAGGCTGACCAAGGCGCCTCCCGTCGGAAGCTTTCCTCCTGGGATGAGACGGCCGGGGAGGCAGGGCCGGGAGCCCCCACTGTCGGTTCATGCATCACACAGGTGTCCGGGGCGCCAGCCCGTCACCTTGGGGGCTGCCAGGACCCCCACTTGGGGGGCTTTGCAGCACATCTGCCGGCAACCCCAAGGTGGGCTTTGTGCCTGGTGAGGCTGGCCCTACGTACAACTCCCGTCACAGGTATGGGGCCTGCCCAAGGCCACACTGAGGGAAGGAGCCAGCGGGGCCTGGAACCCTCGTCCTCATGGATGCTTGCAGAGGACCCACGCTGGTCGGCGGGGGGGACGGGGCCCGGTCCGGCTCAGCTCCGCCCATCTCCCTGGTTCCTGCAGCCTCGGTTTCCACATCCCTGTGCTGGGGTCCCGTCGGGCCGACTTTGAGGAGCAGAGACCGCAGAGAAGGACCATCTACGTCCCACCACCAGCACCGGCCACGCCTCGCACGTCCTCCTATAGCCGCCCATTCGTCACGTGCCCCTTCCCCGCCCCCCCCCCCCCCCCCCCCCCGGCAGGGCAGTACAGCCGGGCCCTCACCTGACCCGGGACAGATGGATGGGGATGGATGGGCAGGGCAGGGAGGGGAAGACAGCACTCCCTGACCTACCACCTCACCGCCAGCAGCGGGGCCTGGAACCTCACTTCGGGGCTGCCTGTACCTGGAGACACGGCCCCACCCCCAGCCCCGCCCCACTGGCGCAGGCGTGAGGCCAGCCCGGAACCGATGCCCAACGTGAGGCTCCTGTTGCACCTTCCAGTGCACCCCGCTGTCCCGGGGAAGCGTTCTGTCCTAGGACTGGAACCTAAAATGTCCATGAAATCCAGGCCCACCGCCCCCCACGCCCCACCTGCACGGACTGAGTCGGCCCCGAGGACGGGCTGGGGACCTGGGTCCCGGCGGACAGCAGGGCTCTGGCCATAGCACACACACCCCTGGGTATAGAGCGTTCACAGCGGGCCTGCCCCCCGGGCCGCTCGGGGCGCAGCTCGGGGGAGGGTGTGAACCCGCCAGGCTGAGGGGGAATCTACGTCGGGTAAGATGACCCTTCCACCTGGACCGACCACTCCAAACACCCTTTCCCCTTACATGTTCAATCCCGACCAGCCTTGCAGCCATTCAATGAAGCGCGCACACACACACACACACACACACACACACACACACACACCCCGCCCCAGCCCCCACGAGAAGGGGGTCCCAGGCCCCTGCTGCCCCACTTCATGGATGGGAGCCAGGGGCCCAAGCAGGTGGGGTGGGAGCTCAGCGCTGCAGCTCAGGACCTGGTTCCGGGGGTCTCGGGCCCCCCCAGGCAAGTGGGGCTCTGGAGACCCCAGCCCAGACTCCACAACAGGATTTTGCACTCATCAATCCCCACTTGGGGTCTCACATAAGATTCAGGGTGAACAAAAGTTACTGAAACTTGAAAGAATGAAGTCCGGGGGCGCTGGCCCCTGCCTGGGGGCCCGGAGGGGGTCGAGCCCCCGTCCTGCTCAGAGGTGGCGCACGTGGCTGGCCTCGCCAAGCTCCATCCATCCGTCCGTCTGTCTGTAGCACGTGGAGCAGCGGAACCTCTCGGGTCAGATGTTCTGGGATTCAGAGGTGGGTGGTCCTCTCCCTGGAGACACTACCAGCCTCCATCCCGCGTCCCCCACACGTGTCCAGCTCAGGGTCCACTCGTCGCACGATGGGCGCATCCGAGTCCGCCCAAGCCACGGGCTGATGCAGCAACGGACGCCGTCCACGGACACTCCCTTCCGAGTGGGCCACATTGTCATTTTCTTCCCGAGACGCAGGGGCTCTGTAGGCTCCCAGCACAGCCGCGGCTATTCTTAGTGCCCGGGGATCCAGAATTAAAACAGAGGAAGCGCCAGCTGCCTCGGTGGTTTGGGAACTTCCCTGAATGTACTGTTCCAGCCACAAAAATCCCACAGCCAAGGACGACTCAGACGATGGCGGAGAAACAATGGCTTATGCAACGGGCCAGGTGCGTCCAGAGGAGACAGGGAGGGGGAGGGTGCCTGGGGCGCCTCCCCCAACAGACAGTGATCTCTCCCGGAGAAAACAGGAATGGGCAGGTTTAAGACCAAAGAGCGGGAGGCGCATTCCACGAGGACTCACCTCCCAGGGGAGGGCAGGGCCTCCCCCAGTGGATGACCCCCGAGTGCACAGACGATGAGCCCCACGAAACAGATGCCCCCAGGACTGAACTGACCCCTCCCTGCACCACGAAGGGCCAGGAGCTACAGCGGAGCCGGAACGGCAGCCGGCAACCCCTTCTCCCTCATTGCCCTTTGGAGGGGTCCCCCGGGGCAGGACCGGCTCTCCAGGCTCAGTTGGGACTGAGCTCACAGAGCCCGTCCTAAACATCCCAGACCTTCCCCAGGCCTCCCCCAGAGCATCCCAAACCACAGCCCCCGCCCCAGCAACTGCATCGCCCAGGCTGGTCTTCAGGAGACAACCAAGGCCCAAAGGACACCTGGCAGCGGCACGTCCAGCCCCGGGGTCTCCCAGCAATGTGCTCACCTCGGTCACCTCCCTCCAGGCCATCAGGACTCCTCGGATCCCAGGCCCACAGGAGCCACCTTTGAGCAAACACCATCGCCAGCCCCTGGGGGCTGCCCTCAGGAATGAGCCTACCCCCGCCCAGGTCCTCCAGCACCACCCTTGACCAGCAGAAAAGCACCTGGCCCAGCGGTCACCACTGGCGAGCACGGACAGCCAAGGAGTGTGACTTCCGCGAGGACGGGGCACTCAGCTCCCAGGGGCCTCTGCCCGGAGACCTGCAGCCACAAGGGAACCACCCCCAGACCAGAGTGGCCAGCCAGGACCTCCCTCCACCCCTCCCGAATCGGGACTCTCTCCACTCTCACCCAGAAGGCCCCCAAGTGCCCGGGCATCACCGGGTCCAGGGCGGCTCCTGCCACTTCTCTGCCCACACTCCTGCCGGGGCTCCCGGTGCACTCAGCTTCTGAGTCCAGGCCCCCGCCCCACCCACCACAGGATCCCAGCATCCTGTCTCCCCACTGGTCCACGAACAGGCCAGCCAGGCCTGCACCCCAGGGCCCTTGCACTGGCTGTTTCTACTGCCCGAACACTCTCCCCCTGGACAGCCAAGGGCTCCCTGCTCTGGGCCTCTGCTCGACACCACCTCGTCACAAAAGGGGTCTCAGGGAGGGGGGGTCTCAGGGCTTTCTTTAAAACATCGGTCCCCGCCCCCACCTCTGCCCCTCTCTGCTTTATCATTCTCCGTGGAAACTGTCGACAGCAGGTGTATGTTTGCTCCGTCATCTCCACCAGCACGTCAGCCTCCCAGTTCCCTGACGGGTCCCAGCGCCGAGAACCCGGCAGTGCGTGTGCAGGACGGACACTCAGCGGGCACGGGAAGGTCCCGCCTCTTCTGCCTGGGAGGGGCCTTCTCAGCGCACGGGCTCCTCTCCAGAGCCTTCCGTGAACACCTGCCCCGTTGCTACCGACAGCCCCATGGTGAGCCTGCACGGGTGTGCGCACCTGCACCCACACCGTGCCAACTGAGAGAGGGGCTGGCTGCATGTGAGAAAACCTAAAACGACAGTCCCCAACTAAGGAATCCTAGAGGCCAGCAGCCTGCCCGGTACTGTGGTCCCACTGTGCCCCCAGAGGCCAGGCTCCTCTCAGTGATTCGCTCCACCACCTTGGGGAACGCCACCTCATGGTCAAGAATGGCAGCTGGAACTCCAGCCATCACAACCACATTCCAGACAGTTGTAAGGAGAATGGGGGAGGAAAGCAAAAGGGGCTTCCCCAGCTGTCTGCCTGCCTCTTGGGTAACCTTCCTGAACCCCCTCTCGACACTCGCCACCCTTCTCATCCCTACTTATGGCCCCCACCTGGACACAACCAGGGTTCCCGCGAGATGCTTGGTGGGCATCAGACTTGGCTGGCTGCCCTCCCAGCCCTGGCGAAGCCTCCACGCAGGCACCACTCACTCACCATGAGGATGCGCCGGTAGCTGTCCCGGTCGATGCCCCAGAGCTTGAGGTCCGTCTTGGCCTTCACAGTCGCTGCCCTGGGGGTGCCGTAGATGAGGGCCAGCTCCCCGAAGCTGCCGCCTTCACTGATGCTGGTCACCCACTCTCCGTTCACATACACCTTTGGGGAACAGGGGGACAGCGTCACGGGGGCTGGGGCCACCCACCCTCCGTCCACATACACCTTTGGGGGACAGAGGGACAGCGTCCCGGGGGCCTGGGGTTACACTGCTGCTTCCTGCGCGGGGAGCCCTCCGTTCCATCCCCCAGGAGGGCACAAGGCCGCTGCAGCCCCCAGATCCCTTGCAGGCAGGCAGAACTCGGCACTGCCCTGCCCAGGCCCAGGATCGGCCAAGGCGCCCACCTCACGCCCAGCCCTACCCAGAGCCGAGGCTGGACGGGCACAAAGGCGGAGGTCCTCAGCGGTCAGTGCCGATGAGACCGGCCAGGCCCCAGGTGGACGCACCGCTCCGGCTCCTGGTCCACAGGAGAGCGAGTCCCGCCACCTCCCAGGTTGGCCTGCGACTCAGCTCCTCACCGACTAGAGACGGGCTGTCCACCTGGGCCTCGGGCTCCCTGACCACACACCAGGGAGTCACCCCTGCCATGGCGCTCTTGCCCCACCCGTGTGGGCCCCTCCACCTCGCCCACTTTGTTCACAGACAGCCCTCCCTGCCGTTCCTGCTGCCCGAGGCTCCGGGGAGCAGCCCGGCCCCTGGCCCACCTCCACCGGCAGGCCCCGCGGCCGGGAAGGGGCCAGGCTTCCCGAGCCTCCCCGGGGCCTTCGCTCCCCGCGGGCAGCACCCAAGCACCCGGGCCTGCGGTCAATGGGAGCGGAGGCTGGCGCCGAGGGCCGAGCCCAGAAGGCGGACAAGATTCCCTTTCAGCCTGGGAGGGCGGCGCCCGCCGCACAGTGTCCCTACTACCCAGGGACCGCACGTCCGCATCCTGCAAGAATGGCCCGGATTGTTTATTATGCAGATTCGCTTACTATAAATTAACACAACCACTGTTCATTCCCTCGATGTCAATGAGCTTAAAGAATGGTTCCCATTGGCAAAAAGCATGCATGTCGGGAAAGAATGGATTGCGATGAATCATGGAAGCAATTCTTATGGAATCAATGACTCATTATCCTGATAATAACTGAGGCACAGAATTGCCAGTCTGCGGGGCACCACGCAGGTGATAACGGAGTCCGGTGTGAGCAAGGCTGGGGAGCAGTGGCCGGCCTGACCACAAGGTGTCAGGGGAATGGAGATGACAGTTTACAGAGCGACCTAGGGCCTGCGTGTCTGTCCCCGCGAGCCCCTGCCCGCACGGCGAGCCTGCACGATGCCCCTGCCGGGTGTCGGGGAGAAGAGACACCAGCTTCCACTCAGCAAGGCCGTCGAGGAGTCAGGGCAACGCCCATCCTTCCCAGGAGGCAGGGAGTGTGTCCGCCCGGCTTTGCCCCCGAGATGCTCCCCACAGAGAGCATCCCCAGAGCAGCCACCTGTGGTTTTCTCAAAGGGGACCAGAGTCTGTGGAGGGGCAGTCATGGTGACCCAGGCACGGCCAGGCTGGCACCAGCTCCTCTCGCGGCTGGTCCTCCCTTCACAGGGCTTGTACGTTTGTAAAATCCTCTCTGCATGGATACGACTCTCAAACCTTAACCTGTGCGACCCTAAGCATGCAGTGCAGTGGGTCTCCCCACCACTCAGGTCAGGGCGCGGGACGCTTCCAGGTGCCAGGAGCTCCCGGGGCCCCTCGAGGGCTCAGGTGCCTTCAGATAACCGCGGTGCGGCTGAAAGGAACCCCAGCACTTCCTTCTGTGCCGGGCGAGTCTGAGCGCTGGGTCCGGTCCGCCTGTTCTCACAGCCGCACCACCGCTCCCCAGGCTGTGGGTGACAGGTGCTGTCTAGTTTCAGCTCCGATTCCGAAGGGGGCCTCGAACCTTCTCGCGTGTGACCAAACGCCCTCAGTCTCGTGGGTGATGCAGGGGGTCGGGGTGCATTGGCGGCGTCACGGGGTATCACGCGATCTGCTCAACGCCGTCTCCCCAGGCTGCACCGGCCGGCCCTCCCCCGGCGCCCGCGCCTGCTCTGTCGGTGCAGGGTCACCACAGCGACGTGGGCTCAGAGGACCGCAGATCTCGGGTTGGGAGCCTCGCCGGACATACGGAGCCTGGGGAGGGTGTGCGGGGGAAGAAGGAACCACCGCCTCGGATGGCTGCCGGGGGGCAGGCCACCCCCATCACCCGCCAAACAGCACAGGGCCCCCCAGGGAACAACACGGTAGGTGGCTTGGGAGAGGCACCAGCAGCGGCTGCACCTCCACTTCCCCAGGGTGTGTCCCCAAAGAGCGTGTAGGCAGCTGCCACCGCAGGGCACACAGGACCAAGGGCGCCTGGGCCGGAGCGCGTCACCAGGGGGCCGTGAGGACCCCTTCCTCACCGAGGTCCCGACAGCGTCCTCAGAGGCGTCAGAGAAGAGCATTGTGCGGAGGCGAGGACGGGCCAGGGCCGCCCCACGGAGCACAAAGGGCCATCCTTCTCGGGACACTGGCCTCTGTCACCACGGCCGCGCAGTGCCCGGCCCCACCCCAGCTGGCACGCAAAGGGGCTACTTCGTGCTTTGTTTCATTTTTGTTTTTCCTTCTTTTACAAGAAAAGTGGTGGGAGGCCCTACTGGGCTACGTTTTTGCTCCCGCCGCTGCCTCGGTGCCTCCGGCTGAACCCAGAGCTCCCGCCCGGCTGTTATCGTTCATTCGTTCACTCGTTGTCACCCCCGTGTCACCCCCAGCACCCTGGGCGCCCTGCATGTTCGAACTGCTGGGTTCAGCGGTGAAGAGTGTGTGGATTCCTGTTCACCTGGACTTACCGGCCGACTGGCTGGTGATCATCACACAAGCGTAACTGTCATGAAAACGAGAGCCGGTCCTGAAGACAAGGGAGGGGAGAGCCTCAGTCCAGACCGTCCAGAGAGGACTTCCAAGGAGGGGAATCCGAGCCCAGCCTGAGGGGCCCCCTGAAAAGACCAGGGGGAAGAGATCTGAGGCGGGGGGACAGGACGAGCCGAGGCCCTGAGGCAGGACTGAACTCGGAGGGCACTGGATGCAGCAAGACCACACAGGGAGATGGTCGTCTCAGGACCAGAAGGTTCCAGCACGGCTGAGGCCAGGTTCACATCTGGGATGCCCCCCCTGCTGCAGCTGGAGCCCAGGTCGGGGCGGCGGGAGGGGAGCAGGGAGGAGCGAGAGGCGTCCCAGAAACACAGCCTTCGACCACGTTACTCAACAGGTGGTGTGCGGACCAGGCGCACAGCATCACCTGGGAACCTGCGGAAACCCAGGCGCACGCCCCCCGCCCAACCCCCGACACCGACCGACTGAATCAGACCCCCAGGGGTGCAGCCCAGAGGCCAGGATCTCAGCAGGTGATGCTGATGCCTGCCCACGATGGACCAGCTCTGATTCGACTTTGGACGGAGGTAGAGACAGTGATTGGGTTGAAGGCACAAGAATCTGCTTAGTGAGACCCCAGCAGCAGCATCACAGGTGGCACTGCGTTTCCGTCAAGGGGGACTTGAGATGGGGACCTCGGCCCCGCCAAAACAGACGAGCAGCTGGGAACGCCAGGGGGGCTGCCTCCCCGCCTGCCCCCAAACCCGGGACACTTCGGTTCAACACTCGACTCCACAGAAAACGGAAATTCAATTGACATAACTGTTGGGTGAGTGGAGAGAGGATCAGTCACTGAGTTATCCACTACACTGGATGGGGGGTTCCTGCGGCCTCAGCCCCCCTGCCCCCCGCAGCCACTTCCCACGCCACCCGGAGCCGCCTGGGCAAGGAAGCGAGTTGGGCGTGCCAGCCGCTGTTGTTTTTGGTTTCACAGATGGTGAGAAAAAGCTAATGGCCCAGCTCCTCGGCGTCCCAGGCTCCGGCCGCAAAGAGAGGGGGCGTCCAAGCAGGTGAGTCTGTGCAGGTGAGTCCGGGTACGTTGGTCGCTCTTCCCAGGTAAACCCGGTTCCGAGCCTCAACCCTCTTTAGCCCAAAACACCTGGGGAAAGTCGACTGTCTGGTTTTGCTTGAGAGGCAACTCCTCCCAGAGACTCCCTCCCAGCTCCCTGTCTGTGGTGCCCGGGTCACGTGGACCAGCCCCACGGGGTCAGCAGCCACTCCTCAGGGGAGGCCAGCCGCCAGCCAGGTTCCCTCCTCGGAACCCGCCACACTCCTGGCCTCCTCCCGCCCTCCCCCCACAGACACCACGCTCTGCGAGGTCCCACAGGCAGGGTCCCATCAGGGTCCCAATCCACGTCTGAAGTGCCACTTACTTCCGGGGTGACCATGCGCCCCGTCAAGGGCCCGGTGTGGGGTGTGCACGAGGACCGGTCCCCTCCCCGAGCTGTCCTCACATTACCACCACCACACAGGGGGCTCTGGGTCACCTGTCCGTGATTCCAGAGCAGCCTCTGGCCACAGTAGGGCCACCAGGACCTCAGCAGGGAACCAAGAGGGGTGCTGGGCCCCCAGACACACCCTGTGGGTGAGATGCTGCAGGACAGCTTCACAGCCGGCTCGGGCCATGGCCACCCCGCGCCCAGGAAGTGGCCGGTCAGCAGACCACGCCTGAGGGCAGGACGCCCAGGTCCCTGCACAGCCGCGTCGTCCACAGCAGCACGCCCGGGTCCCTGCACAGCCGCGTCGTCCACAGCAGCACGCCCGGGTCCCTGCACAGCCGCGTCGTCCACAGCAGCACGCCCGGGTCCCTGCACAGCCCCGTCGTCCACAGCAGCACGCCCGGGTCCCTGCACAGCCGCGTCGTCCACAGCAGCACGCCCGGGTCCCTGCACAGCCGCGTCGTCCACAGCAGCACGCCCGGGTCCCTGCACAGCCGCGTCGTCCACAGCAGCACACCCGGGTCCCTGCACAGCCGCGTCGTCCACAGCAGCACGGCTCAGGGTGGCAGCCACGAAGGCGGGCACGACGGGTAAACGGATAAACAAGACGTGGGCCATCCATGCAGTGGAATGTGACCCAGCCTTAAAAAGGGAGGAAACTCTGACACCTGCTACAACATGGATGAACCCTGAGGACGTGATGCTCAGTGAGATGAGCCAGATCCAGGAGGACAGACACTGTGTGGTCCCACTTCTGAGGTCCCTGGAGGCGTCAGGGTCACAGAGACGGCAAGGAGAGGGTGGGGGCCCGGGGCTGGGGGAGGGGGAGGGGATCCAGTGCTTCACGGGGACGGAGTCTCAGGTGGGGAAGATGAGGAAGTTCTGCAGACGATGCTGGGGGGTTGCACGGCAGTGTGAACGTGCTTAGTGCCCCTGCACCGGACCCTTAAAACGGTTAAGACGGCGACTTTTATGTTATGTGTACTTCACCAATTAAAAAACAAAAAACAGAACACCAGGCAAGCAGACTGGAGGGCCGTGACCCGTGGAGCCTGACAGCCTGGGGTGCCCTGTCCCCGGGAGGCCCTCCCACCTCTGGAGACTGGAAACGGCTCTCCTCCCAGACGTCTTGTGAAACAGGGGGAGCCCTGGGCGGGGGGCTGGAGCCTGGGGTGGGGTAGACCCCCCTCCAAGGAGGCCCTGAAGCACCAAAGGCCTGGAAGGATCGGGGAGGGACCGTGCTCCTGAGCCTGTAGGGTCAGCCGAGGAGCGGCCTTTCAAGTGGAAATGCTACGTTCCACGAATAAAACAAATTGGGAGATATTTTTATACTTAGGAAAATGGATTATAGCTCTCGGTGACACACACACTGCAGCCAGCACTCTCCGCGTCTCTCTGGAAAACCGTAATTTAAACCAAGCTGGTGTTTTTGGCATCCGGTCACCTGGCCGTCCCCCCCAAGGGCGCCGCTGGTCAGAGGGCAGTGTCCAGCCTGCAGAAGGGGGGCTCTGGATGACCACCCCCAAACCATGCCCGTTTAAAGGCCAGGATGGGGCCTCCGAGGGGAGCCCACGTCCTGGGGGCTTCAGGGCAACAACGTGATAGACACAGTCTCCGCTCCCCCCGCCCTCACAAGATGGGCCTCACTCAAGCCTTAAAAGCCACCCTCGGAACCCTCACAAGCGGCCAGTCCCTGGTCAGGGGTCACTCCCCTGCTCCCCTGAAGGCAGAGCCAGAAAGGAGCAAACAAAACACGGCTCCAGGCCTGGGAGAAGCTGCAGCTTCGTACCCAGAGCGGTGATAACAGTCATTATTAGAATGTGTGCTGGTAGCCAGCAGGCCACTTCTTCACCCCAGGTTCCTGACTGAGCATCTTTGATTCCTTTAAACGTGGCCTCACCCACAAGGCTCGGGCCCTGCAAGTTTATCGTGTGCTCACGCCCACATCTCAGGAGCTCCCTCTGCAGGCTCCCTCGCCCCGCCCGGCCCGCCCACGCCCACCAGCAGCTGGAAACTCTGATGAGACTGACGGAGGGGCGGCCCCCAAGCCGCCGCCTTGTCCCATCCGGGCTGACTGTCCCGAATTGGAGAGTCAGCCAGAAAGTGGCATCCGCCCACAGTGCCCAGACATCCGGGCTCAGGCATCTCACAGCTGCCTTCGTACCTGAGCCGCTGCGGGGAGGGCTGGACCTGCCTGTAACCCCAGTTACAGCAAGTGACCCCACCTCCCTGTCACACGGTCGCCTCCCCATGTCCCCCGCCTGGAGAGACCTGGCTCGGTGACATCCCTGGGGGCCGGGAGGGGTCCTGCCCAGACAAGTGGGCCAAGCCAGCCCCTCCCCTCGCTCACAGATGGAGGTGCGGGCCAGCAGGTGAGAGCACCTGGCACTCTACAGTTTGCTGGGACGGGGGTCCTGAGTCCGGAGGGGGCGAGTGGGCAAGAACGCCCAGGGCTGAGAGGTTAGGGCCAAGGGGCCTGTCTCGGGGGACAGCCCCACCCCCCGGGCCCACCACCCATCAGGTAGGGTTCCCGCCAGCGCTCAGCCCTGTGGCCGGTTCCAGCATCTCCGCTCAGGCAGTGGTGGGTCCAGTGGGCGCCTGCCTCTCACACCCTCCTGTGTGCTCACACCTTCAGAGGGGAGGTGGCCGCCAGCACCTGGGGCCATTCCTCCCTGCGAGGGAGAGGGCATCTTTACTGTGCACGGGGTCTGCCGAGGAGGGTGGTGGGAGGTGGATTAATGGGGACAGAGGGCGGGGCAGACGTACTGGGGGCACCCACAGGGCCTCCACCCAACCCTGCATGTGGAGTAACACAGAGATGCTGCCTCTCCAGGCATGAGGGCCCAGGTCCAGGCAGCAGCCAGGAAACCACAAGGCCTGGGCTCTCGCATCTGCGTGGAGCACACTAGCCAGGGAGGCACATCTCACGGGACCCCGACGGTAGGCCCTTGAGGCTCCTCGAAAGACAAGGACAGGGCTCTGGGCCAAAGGTCAGCCATCCCTGCATCTGCTCGCTGGGGAGAAGCCGGGCTCCGACGTGCCAACCCCAGGGTCATTTCAACTCTCACTTAGCCACACGCTCTGGTGACACGAGTCGGCACTTTGGCGACATCTTCGGGATTGAACTAGAGAAGTTATGTGACTCCAAGGAACACAGAAGAGGGAGGACATTCCGGGGGGTGGAAAGCAGGACCCAATCTTTGTGGGACCCTGTGCACGAGGGAGAGCCCCTATCTCGGTCATCAGCCCAGTGGCTCTGCCTGGGTGGGGTCTCGAAGGATGCATAGAAGTTTGCAAGTCAGAGCAGGAATAAGAACAGAGGGAAAGGACGGGTAGAGGCCCAGAGGCAAGATGCTCACTGGGAATGCCCTTCCAGGGTGTCTCCCCGACGACTATGAACCCCAAGGGCAGGGGCCATGTCCCCAAAAGTGTATCCTCAGGGCTTTCTAAGTGTCCAGCACATGAGTGCTCAATCGACATTTGAGCAAGAAAACAAGAAAGGGGGGGACTTCCCTGGTGGCGCAGTGGTTGAGAATCCGCCTGCCAACGCAGGGCACACGGGTTCAAGCCCTGGTCCAGGAAGATCCCACATGCCGCGGAGCAACTAAGCCCGTGCGCCACAACTACTGAGCCTGCGCTCTAGAGCCCGCGAGCCACAACTACTGAGCCCACGTGCCACAACTACTGAAGCCTGCACGCCTAGAGCCCGTGCTCCGCAACAAGAGAAGCCACCGCAATGAGAAGCCTGCGCACAGCAACGAAGACCCAACACAGCCAAAAATAAATAAATAAATAAATAAATTTATTTTTAAAAAAAGAAAGAAAACAAGAAAGGGACGGAGGACGGGGGACAGGATGGAGAGCGGTGACAGCAGAGGGACCGAGGTGCAGAAGAAGCCCACACAGCGGTCAGGGCCCGAGGAAGGACCCGGACCTGAGCCTGGAGCCAGCCGACCCCTCGGCACCTTTGAAGGGGGCAGCTCCGGAGACGCCGGGATGAGGCAGCCTCGTCGGTCTCCTCTGCTTCCTGGGCTGGTGTTGTTTTAACCCAAAGCGAAGCCCACAGGAGGTGGCCGGGCTGGCAGCCTGAGCCCGGGTCGGAGCCGCAGCCTGCACTCATTTCCATCTGCCACCCCCTCTGCGGCCGTGGCCGCCCCAGGCCCGCGGCTCCTGCCTGAGTTTCCTCCTGTGGTGTGAGACAGAACAGCCCCCGCCCCCAGAGGCCTGGTCCAGGCCCCGAGCTCAGGACAGACAGAAACCCCGACTCCGTGTGCCGCTCGCCCTGAGGTCCCCGTGGTGAGTCACTTCCTGTGCCACCAGTTCCGGAAGCCGAGGACCGCCTGCCGGTTCCCAGAACACGCGACCACATGGACGCAGACGTGCTGCTGGCGGAACAAGTGAGCAAATGCCGCCCCAGCCCCGCCACAATGGCCTGGCAGTGCCAGAAGCCGAGCCCTGAGAACTGGGCCGGGTCAGCGCACCGGGGCGGCACTGCCAGACGGCAGCGGGAACCCCACCTCGTGGGGGCTCAGATTGTGGGGGTGACGTGTGGAGGCCGCCAGTGCCCCATCCCCGCCCCATCCCCGGCACTGGCATCCTGGGCCCGGAGCTGACTCGGGGGCCCCTCGGACGTGCCCTGACGGTGCCGGGACCGTGGACTCCAGAACCCCAGGACGGGCTCAGTCCCGAGCCCGGGGCGCGGGGGCCAGTCTGCCGCGGGGCCGGCCTTAACCAGACGCTCCTGGGAACAGGTGCACAAGCTGGACCGAATCAGGGCCACAGAGAAAACCCTGGGGGCAGATGCACTGCTAACGCCCAGCCGAGAGGACGACACTCATGGAGGCCGAAGGAGGAGGGGGAGGGGGTGGGGGGGAGGTTGGGGCAGAGGGCAGCACAGGCCGAGCCCCGCATTTGGAGAAGCCCACGCGGGGGCCCCAGGCAAGGACACCGCCATCCAAGCAGGGTGGGCTCAGCCTGCGGGGGCAGGCGACTGAAGGAGGCGCTCCTCCCTCCAAACCGGAGCCTGGGTCCCTCACTCCTGAAGGCAGGAAGTAAAGGGAGGAAGCTGAACGAAATCAGGGAGCATCACATCCCTGGGACGGACGGAGCCTGGTTCCATCGTAAAGCCAGAGCCACGAGGCCTGTAGACACTTAAAAAGCGTGAGCACCCAGTGTGGCTGAGTGAGCCTGCTGGGTCGTGGGCTCCCGGCTGGGGCAGGGCTGGTCAATCGGGGCCCTGGGACCGCAGTCGGCTTGTGCAGGAAGCAGACGGCAGGCGCCCTTATTTCACTCTGTGCTCAGATATGCTTACAGTATCTTTCAAGTGAACTCTGTCACTTCTGGATTGAAAAACTGGAAACGCATCACTCAGAAAGACGTTTTCTAGCCCTGAGCTTGTGCGCAGAGACAGGAGTTATTTTCCAAAAACAGTTCAAGATACTTACGTCCACTTCCCCTTGGTCGATTACGTAGAAGTTATCCCCTTCGTTCCCTACGAGAAAAGGGAAACAGGACACGTGATGCAAGAATGCGGAGTTTTGTTTTTCTTGTAATAAACCACCTTTCGGCATTGCTTCACAGACCTCTGCGAAGCAGTACCAGGTCTCATCAATTTTAAAAAATCCTTAAATAAAAGCTGTAGGTATGGAAGGTGCAGAACACGATGGCCTATTTCACACACGTAGGGAAACGGTTACTCCAGTCAGGCCGACGGGCACGTCCTCTCCTGACACCGCCATCTGAAATCCACCCCCAGCATGCTGCCGGGGCTCAGCACAGCTCCGCCATGTTTTTAATAACAAGGAGGTTATCGAAACGTATTAACACACGTTGACTTGTTAAGCGGACTGTTCTGAAGTGTCATTAGTGGCTTTTCTCAAGACAGACAGTGGGAGTTTTGTATAATATACTTTATTTTTAATGAATTTATTTATTTATTTGTTTTTAGTTTTGGCTGTGTTGGGTCTTCGTTGCTGTGCACGGGCTTTCTCTAGTTGAGGCAAGCGGGGGCTACTCTTCATTGTGGTGCGTGGGCTTCTCATTGCCATGGCTTCACTTGTTGCAGAGCATGGGCTCTAGAGTGCAGGCTCAGTAGTTGTGGCTCGTGGGCTCAGTAGTTGTGGCTCACAGGCTCTAGAGCACAGGCTCAGTAGTTGTGGTGCACGGGCTTAGTTGCTCCGCGGCACGTGGGATCTTTCCAGATCAGGGATCGAACCCATGTCCCCTGCATTGGCAGGCGGATTCTTAACCACTGCGCCACCAGAGAAGCCCTAAGTATACTTTCTAAGTGAATGACCAATTCTCCCCAGAGGGCTCTGGCCCCGAGGAGGGGCAGAAGGGGGCGTACCTTGCTGTATGACGGTCTCCCCAGCAATGTGCATGACGGGGAACATGGCATCGAATATGTCGCTGGAAAAGAAAGCACAGCATGGGGCTGCTGCAGGGGCACCAGGCGACCTGCCCCTCACGGGGCTTCACACGGCTCCTGCTCCCCAGCTCAGGGGAGACGACGACCCCTGGGACCCGCTGTCCCTGGTCACGACCTCCTGATCTGCACGTATTGGGGTCTCACAAAAATGGGATCACACCCCACAGACCCCACTTAGGAAGCGTAAGACAGGTCGTGACTGTTTCCACTAGGACATGGCAACCTGTCTTGACCTGCTTTCTGCTTCCTCCCAGGTGAACACTCTGCCTCTAAGGGTGTCGAGACACCAGATGCAGAAATGGGAAGAAACCAGACTCTGCAACTGCTCACTCGAGGGGCACAGAGGCCGAGGAGGCTGGCTTGGGCTGTGCCCACCAGGCAGACCGGCCGTTCCATCGCCTGAGTTTAGTGTGAAACAGACCCACAGGCAGGATGGGAGGGGGCGTGGGGAGGAGGGGGCTGCCGGGCAGGTGGGGACGCCCCATCGCCCAGGGGGAGTGTGCACGTCGGTCCAGGACCCTTCATCTCCTTGGGATGGCAACCAGATGCAGCGTCAGAGGTCAGGGTCTGGATCCCAAAGTGCAGTGACCACGCTCGGGGATGTGACCCACCGCCAGGCACACGTTTCCCCAAAAGAGAAGCAAGAAGCTGGGGCCCCTCAGGCAGGAAATGCACCCTGGCAGTCAGGACGCCTGCTTGCTGCCCGCCTGCCTGTTTAAAAAGGGGATTCTTGGAAACCGGTCAATGGAGGAGCCTCAGAGGAGCCACAGGTGCCAGACCCTGGGGAAGCAAAAGCAGGACCAGAGATCCAAACAGCCCTGTGATCGCCCGCTCCCAGGGCCCAGAAAACATCAGTAAGTCTTAAGGCAGTTACTTCCCCTCTATTTAAACGTCTCTTTCTCTCTCTGGAGGAGGAGGAGGAGGGCAGCACCCCAGGGGTCTGGCAGGTGACCAGAGGCTGCAGGGAGGCGGGGGGAGAGGGTGCAGGTGCACGTCAGGTCAGAGCTCGGCTCTCAGGCCTGATCCACGTGGACGCCATCCTTCCGCGCTTGGCTAAGTCACGCTTCCACCTCCAGGCACACCTGAGCCCCACCTGAGCCCCGCCTGCTGCCCCGATCCCTTGGTCTCCTGATCAGGAGGGAAAACGAGCCGCAGTCTGTCCTGAGATGCGTGGCCTGGGCCCCAAGGCCTCTGACAAGCACCCTCCCTGGTCTTGCTACGAGGGCCGGGGTCCTCAGACAGGGGAACCTCGGCCGCCATCAGGCAGCCCCTCTGCTGCCTGGCCTCCCGAAGATGGGGGTCCACTTCCAAGCTTAGAACTTTCCTCTTCACACCAGGGTGTGGCCTCCGATCGTCCACATGGAACTGACGTTTTCAAATTCACATTCAAGATGAGGTCTGACCCTTGAGGTCAAAACACCACAGACGAAGGGAAATGCAAATCAAAATCACGATGAGATAACACCTCACACCTGTCAGAATGACCATCAGCAAAAAGAACACAAATAACAAATGTTGGCAAGGATGTGGAGAAAAGAGAACCCTCCTACACTGTTGGTGGGAATGTAAACTGGTGCAGCCACTATGGAGTACAGTATGAAAGTTCCTGAAAAAAACTAAAAATAGAGTTGCCATATGATCCAGAAATTCGACTCCTGAGTATATACCTGAAAAAAATGAAAACACTAATTCGAAAAGATACGTGCACCCCAATGTTCATAGCAGCACTGTTTACAATAGCCAAGACATGGAAGCAACCTAAGTGCCCATCAACAGATGAATGGATAAAGAAGATGTGGTACATATATACAATGGAATATTACTCAGCCATAAAAAAGAATGAAAGAATGCCATTTGAAGCAACATGGATGTAGTTGGAGGATATTATGCTAAGTGAAATAAGTCAGACAGACAAATACTATATGATCTCACTTATATATGAAATCTTAAAAATACAACAAACTGGTGAATATAACAAAAAAGCAGCAGACTCACAGATATAGAGAACAAACTAGTGGTTACCAGTGGGGAGAGGGAGGGGGGAGGGGCAAGACAGGGTAGGGGAGTAAGAGGTACAAACTACTGTGTATAAAATAAATAAGCTACAAGGATGTATTGAACTATACAGGGAACATAGCCAGTGTTTTGTAGTAACTATAAATGGAATATAACCATTAAAAATTATGAATCACTATGTCGTACCTGAAACATGTAATATTGTTCATCAACAATACCTCAGTAAAAAAAAAACACCCGCTGATGAATCCCAACTTGATATATTTCTGAAAAAATCATGCAAACAGAGCTGTTCCATTTTGGGCTTGTTATTTTCAGCCCAAAAGTAGTTTAAATGTTCATCACAGCTAATTCCAACAACACAGACATTTTGGTTTTTGTTTATTTTAAATCCAAACCCCACTGCCCAAGTGCCATTTTAAAATACGGCTAATAAAAAGAAACAAAATTGAGTTATTTGCAGTGAGGTGGATGGACCTAGTCTGTCATACAGATACTGCATGCTAACCCACATATGTGGAATCTAAAAAAAAAAAAAAAGGTTCTAATGAACCTAGGGGCAGGACAGGAATAAAGACGCAGATGTAGAGAATGGACTTGAGGACATGGGGAGGGGGAAGGGTAAGCTGGGACGAAGCGAGAGAGTGGCATGGACATATATACACTACCAAATGTAAAATAGCTAGCTAGTGGGAAGCAGCGGCATAGCACAGGGAGATCAGGGAGATCAGCTCGGTGTTTTGTGACCACCTAGAGGGGTGGGATAGGGAGGATGGGAGTGAGACGCGAGAGGGAAGAAATATGGGGATATATGTATATATATAGCTGATTCACTTTGTGATACAGCAGAAACTAACACACCATTGTAAAGCAATTATACTCCAATAAAGATGTTAAAAAAAATAAAATAAAATAAAGCTAATTCTTGACTTGCAAGTAAATGTTTAGAACACATCCTGCTGGTAAGTTACTTGTTTTGACCTTGGAAACAAGACCTTCGAAGCTACAGTCAAGTCAGCAGCCAAGGCCACCTAAGCCTTCACTTCACCCTGACCTTAGCTAAGCAGCAAAGTGTCTCTGAAAACAATTCTAAGGCAAGAAGGGAAGGCACCAGCCGGGGGGGGTGCCTCCCTCGACCCTGAGATGAACCCGAGCCCTGGGGGTGGGCGCTGGGCATGCCTGGTTCCCAGCTCCTGGTGGCATCCACCCCCCTGGGAGGGCCACGTGGCCCCCCGACACCTTCTGGGGTGTGATCGGTTCTGGGTGTCACCTGCGGTCCCCACCCTGGCAGAAGCCAGACGCTGGCCCTGAGGCCTTGGGGGTGTGAACACATTGCCATGGAGACCGGGCCTTCTCCCACAGGCCATCTCTTCAGAATGAGGGTGAAGAATGTTCTCTGATGGTCGGAGAACACCCACTCCTGGGGTGAAATACCAGCCAACTCCTTCTGGCTTCCGTGATCTGACCTCAAACCTGCTCTCAGGGCGGGTGGCCTCCCAGATTAGACTGCGTGGGGCTGGGGACCAGGGGACGGTGTGGGATGGGCAGCCTTGTGTGGCCCCAAAGCCCACGGCCCAGCAGGCTGGCCTTGCAGTGGCTCAGACCAGCCCAGGCTGTGCCGATGTCCCACCACACTCACCAGCCATACCCCTCTCCCCTGTAGGAGGCAGGTGCCCCAGGGGTCCCAGGATCCTGGGGTCAAGGCCCTGGAAGCTTGCCCATGGGGGCGTGTCCTATAAAATGCCACTGTGCCCTCAAGCGACCAAGAAGATCACCCGGGAAGGACTCACTCACCAAAGCGCTGTGAAGCCCTGGCGGCCCACCCTCCACACTAAGCCTCAGATACCGACTCTGTAGCTCACGGGGCCACCGCAGACCCTTCCAGCACAGAGCATGGGCAGGCCTGTCCACAGTCACTTGGCAGGGCCGCACGGACGTAGACCCCAGTTCTGGGACCAGTCCAGTGCTCAGCCGGCCAGAGAGCACCAGCCTCCTTCTGGACGACGGGGCTGGTGGGAGAGACCAGGCGGCCCGCTGTGCTCCAGGTTCTAGGGAAGGAGAGCCCTTCCCACTCTCCCCGTCCTCCTCCTGGGACACCCCACCTCTGCCCCGCTCTCTAACAGCAGGCACATGTCGGGGGGACAGACCTGGACCTCTCCCTCATCCCCCATCAGCCTCCCGCTCGGCCACCCACTCAGCAGCAGACCCCAATGTTCCCGATGGAACCACAAACTGCATCTGGCCACGCCAGCATTAGTGGGACCTACTAGCATCTTAAACCTCAGATGCAAATTTGTGCCCGAGTTCATGACACTGGTGATCCGCTCTTGTTGACAATTTCTCCCCCTTCTACCCACTTCCCCCGTCCCCCTTGCACTGGTGCTTGTTCTGAAATTTGAGGGATTTCCTTTTCATTGTATGCTTTCTCTCACAACATGGAATCTTGAGCTATATGCATGTACTTTAAATTTACCCCCAAACGGCATCGTGCTACAGATCCCACCCTGTTTCTTCCGTTTTTTCAGGAGCACATCTCGGCTTTACTCAGGCTGCCTTCTCGCTGTGCCCCCATGTGGCAGAGAGCGAGCGTGCGAGGCTCTCTGGTGTCTTCTTATAAGGGCACTAATCCCACCATTGGGGGCCCACCCTCCTGACCTCACCTAAACCCAATCACCTCCCAAAGGCCTGCCTCCAAATGCCATCACATTGGGGCTTAGAGCTTCAATAAGTGAATCTGGGGGACACGGTTCAGTCCATAGCAATTAACTTCTGCCAAATAGTTTTTGGGTTCATATTTAGGCCTTTTGTCCGTGAGGAAGGGGATCTGGTTTGTTTTTCCCCAGATGGTTAGCCAGTTTTCCCAACAACACCCACTAATGGCTCCATCCTGGTATTACACTCACACAGCACATACTCTATGTGTCTGTTATAGGCTGATTTGTGTGTCCCTCCAAATTCATATGAAATTCATACAATATGCTGAGCAGCTTTCTCCTGTTTTCTATTTTCTGGAGCAACTCGTAAAAGGATGGACAGTTTGTTGAAGTTTGACAGAATTCACCCATAAAACCTCTGGGACCTGGGTCTCTTTGGAAGGGAAGGTCTTTGGTCACCACTGAATTTTCTTTAGTGCTTTATTGATTCTTCATGGGCCAATTTTGGCCCCATTTTCAAAGTTAGCCCCAACATTTAAAAATTGAGAGAGTAATAAATATCCAAATTTTTGGCTTTTCTTTGGGGGAAAAAAAGGAAGATCTAGCAACGTGGGGCCTTTGTTCTCATGAAGCAAGAACTCAGCCCCCTTCCCACCCTGGTGGGAGCACATGCTCTGTCTGCCACAATCCCTACATCACCTGACTCCTGACCCCCAGCCTCCGTTTACAGCCCCTGCCTAAGGGGCCCACTGTCCAGTGGGGGGGACAGATGTACATGTGGGCCTTCATCACAAGGGGTGTGGTCATCCCTGTGACAAACGCTCCCTTGATGGCAACCCAGAGAGCTGGTGCCACCCCAAAACTTGCCTGGAGGGGCCCAGGGGCTGAGTCGCCCAGGAGTTAACCCACTTGTAGAATGGGCACAGCTCACGGCATGATGGGAGATTAACCAAGAGGACCACACTCCTGGAACCCTCCCGATCAGGAGCCACCGTGATTATTTCTGCTGGCTCCAAACCCTGTGCACACAGCAGCTCCGAGCCCCTTCTCCCAACCCTGGGAATGATGCCAAAGGAGCACTCCGCGCCCCTGAGCTCAGCCAGTCTCATGATCCAGTTATGGCTCTTTTATTCCCTTTTATTGGCTGACATTTCTAATATATAGCCGAACTGCTGCTGCAGGTGGCCTGACAGGTAAACACCTCCTGCCCCCACCCCTGCAAAGAAACCCGCAGAAGCAAACAGGTTGGACCAGTTCTCAGAGTGAGGCCACCCAAGTGCAGCAGAGGACAGAGGACGGGGAGAGAGGTGCCCACAGCCAATCAGAGCTGCGCCTGCCCCAAGCACCTGCCCCCCTTCTGAGGTGGGAGTGAGGATCCCTGCACCCCAGCCGCACATAAAACCTGCCACTCCCCCCCCCCTTCCCCGGCTCCAACAATCTGCCCCTCTGCATTCTGTAAGTATGGGAATGGGAGCAGAATTCTTGTGATTTTAAGCAAAAGCGCTGTGACAATGACCACAGGAACACCTCCAGTCATAAGGAAAAAACTCCATTAGCATTTCCAATATTTCTGTGTCTATATTTCTTTAAACGTTTTATTTTGAAAAACGTCAAACTTTCAGAAGCATGGGAGTGGGGGATGTCAGAGCCAGGATGCGTGTTTATACCCCCGGCTGGTGATGTCGCAAGACCAGCTCGTAACATAGTGCAGACGCTCCAGCAGCGGGTCAGCACAGAGTGCACGCGTGTGGTGACAAGGACCAGGAGGGAATAATGAGCGATGTGGACAACATTAATAAAAAGGCCCCACTGAATGCAGAAAACGTGTTCGAGTGCGTACGAGTGTGTTTTCTGACTTCAGAATGATGCCACCAAGGGAAAAAGTGCACCTGACATTGGAAACGGTTCTCAAAGCCCTACGCCTGCTGCCTTTGCCTTGGGAGAACTTCTTTCCTTTGCTGGCCCGGGCTCACGGTCAATGTTATTCACGTTCCAGGAACCAGCCGGGACCCGCAGGCAAAGCTCTGGTGCCCAAGCACCATGGGGACACCCTGTTTTCTGCTGCATGTCACAGCCCGGGTAACAGAGGGGCTTTCGTCTGCTGGGAGCCAGCGCCCCGACAGGGTGCCTGGCTTATGTTTAGGCTTTTCCACTGTTTGGGTGAAACTGACTGCAAGTTTCCAAATAGTTCTCTCTAAACAGCAATAACTCAAGCGTAGCTGTTCACTGCAGTGGACGTGGGGCGGCCCACTCCCTGCTGGGGCATCGAGAGCACAATGTTTATAAATCCCAGGAGCCTCTGCCTCAGGCAGCCCGGAGCCACCTCGTCTGTGGCTGCTTCCTCCACCCCGATGCCTGGCACTGGGGAAAAGTACACAAATGCCTGGGGTTCCATATGGAGCACATCCATGGTCCCAGGTGTGCCAGCTGAGTGTTACACCTGAACAAATTAATACATGTGACTCACAAAGCATCGGCCCTCAGACCACAATGGAGTTAAACTAGAAATCAATAACAGAAACATAACTTAAAATCCCGAAGGATTTGTAGATTAAGCAACACACTTCTAAGTAATACATGGGTGGAAGAAGAAGGCTCCAGAGAAATTGAAAATATGTTTAACTAAATGAAAATGAAAACGCAACTTACCAAAATCTGTGGGATGCAGCAAAAGCAATGCTTAGAGGAAAACTTACAGCATTGAAAGCATACATTTGAAAAGGAGAAAGATCTAAAATCAATAACCTAAGGAAACTAGAAAAAGAAAAGCAAATTAAACCTAAAGCAGGCAAAAGAAGTAATAAAAATTAGAGCAGAATTTAAAATAGGAAATTTAAATACATAAATAAATAAATAAAATAGGAAATTAACAGAGAAAAATCAATGAAACCAAAGCTGGTTCTTTGGAAAGATCAATAAAAACCTATAAACCCCTAGCCATGGTAACAAAAAAAGGGGAGGGGTGGGGTGGGGAGGAGAGATTGAGAGAGAGAGAGAGAATACACAAATAATGAATGCCACATATGAGAGAAAAGACATCACTACAGATCCCATGGACATGGAAAGGATAATAAAGGGAGACCATGAACAACTCTGTGCCCACAAATTTGCTAACTTAGATGAAAGGGACCAGTTCTTTGAAAGACACAATCTGCTAAAACACACAAGAAGAAATAGATAATACAACCTATTAAACTGAATCAATAAATATTCAACTACCAAAACAGAAAGCACAGGTCCAGATGGGTTCACTAGTGAATTCTATCAAACACTGAAGTTAGAAATCATACCAATTCTCTACAATCTCTTCCAGAAGTATTTAGAAGGAGAGGGAACACTTTCTAACTCATTCTATGAGGCCAGAATTACTCTAATACCAAAACCAGACCAAGATATTACAAGAAAGGAAAATTACAGACCACTATCTCATGAACATGGATGTAAAAATCCTCAACAAAATACAGGCAAATCAAATCCAACTCTGTATTAAAAGATTTATACACCACAAATAAGTGGAATTCATTCCAGGTATGCAAGGCTGGTTCAACATTCAAAAATCAATGATAATGCATCACATCAAAGGGCTAAAGAAGAAAAATCATATCAACAGATGCATAAGAAGCATTTGACAAAACTGAATACCCATTCATGATAAAAACTCTCAGAAAAATAAGAATATGGAGAATTTCCTCAAGTTGATAAAGAAGAGCTCTGGAAACCCTACAGTTAACATCATACCTAGTGGTGAAAAACTAGATTCTTTCCCCCTAAGATGGGGATTTAAGCCAAATATATCCCCCTCACCACTCTTTTTCAACATCATACTGGAAAAGCCCTAGCTACTGCAATAAGACAAGAAAAGGAAATGAAAGGTATACAGACTGGAGGGAATTCCCTGGTGGGCCAGTGGTTAGGACTCCATGCCTCCACTGCCAGGGGCCCAGGTTTGATCCCTGGTTGGGGAACTAAGATCCTGAAAGCCGTGTGGTGTGGCCAAAAAAAAAAAGTATACGGACTACAAAGGAAGAAATAAAACTGTCTGTTTGCAGATGACATGACTGTCTATGTAAAAAATCCTGAAGAATCAACAACAAAAGCAAAACCCATTGGAACTAATAAGTGATTACAGCAAGGCTGCAGGATACAAGGTTAACATGCAAAAGTCAATCACTTTCCTATATGTTAGCAATGAACAAGTGAAATTTAAAATTAAAAATACAATACCATTTACATTAGCACCCCCTAAAATAAAATACTTAGGTGTAAACCTAACAAAATATGCACAAGATCTGTATGAGGAAAACTACCAAACTGATGAACAAAATTTCAAGACTAAATAAATGCTGGGCCAGCCCGCTCTCCCCACCTCACCCTGTCACAGGGTAACAGCTGTGGTCAGAGCCAGGGTGAGAAAACCACTGCCCTCCCTCAACACCTTGCAGAGACCCTGCAGAAGGGCCGATGCCGCTTGGTGCACAGCCATCAGCAGTGACACGGCTTCTGCGGGCCCCAGGCCGGCAGTCAGAGCACCACCGAGGCAGCAAATGGTTCTGACGGAAGGATGGGCTCCAGAGGCTCCCAGGTAGGCCCCGCATCCCACGCTGTAACCGAGCTTGGGGCTGGAAATCTCATCACCACCTCTGCACCGACGGCTCAGAAACAGGACCCGGGAGCTGAGGGGAGAAGCCCCCGCATGCAACACCGCCGGCCGCAAAGCCTACCCTGCCACGTCGGGCATCACGACACTCGGGTTCTGGATCCTTCTTCAAGGGTTTCATTCCTGGCGGAAGAGACGCAGCTGCCGGTCGCCCAGCGGGGCCACCCGGGAGGTGTCTGGGCAGCCAGGCCGGCGGCGGCTCCCAGGCTGGGGTACGAGGAGCAGCGCAGGAGGACGCCGGGTCCTGAGACCCACAGGGCCTGGGTCAGCGTGGCCGCCCGGCTGGCTGGAGAGGAGCGAGCACGTCCACCCTGCGGACCTGGACTCACTGGCTGTAAGACGGGGCGTCCTCGCCGAGCAGCACAGGGGCTCCCAGAGCTCCCTGCCCCCGCCCACCTCTCCCGCTGAACAGCCCACGCTGACCTCCAGGAGATCCTCGGCTCCTCCATCACCTCCAGGGAGGGTCCTCGGTTCCCAGGCTCATCTGCATAGCAGGTGGTGCTCCGACCCGGCCCGACCCCTAAGGGACCAGCGCTGGTCCTACACGGAGGCCACATCTTGGGAACCCCAGGCCACCGTGCACTACAGGATGCCCTAATCACAGAGCGGGTGTGACCCCCATGTGAAAGCTGACAACGTGGGAGCCCCCTTCCCCCAATGCCTCCACCCCGTGCAGGCCACGTCCAAGGTCAGGAGTGGAAAACACGGGGTCCTGGAGGCCTTCCCAGCCTGGCTCCCTCCTCCCTTCTCATCACTTCCCAGGATAGGAAACGTTTTCCAGGATAAAAGGCTTCTTGCTTATTTTAAACCCAGCGGGCCCAAGGATCAATCACAAGGTCCAGGCAGCGGTGCAATCAGGGCTGCCAGACCCGCTGAGTACGTGGGCGGGAGATGCCACAGCGCATCTGCCAGATCCCTGGAAACACCCACACCCAGGGCTCTGGGGGCTGGGGATGTGTGTTCTTTCCACGACTGCTAAACCAATCAGAGGCTGCTTCAAAGGGCTGGACGCAGGCCCGCAGAGGGGGCAGCGGATGCACCCACCAGGGCCAGAGACCTGGCCGAGGCTGGGAGGGGGAAGGGCACAAACAGGGTCCGGCCACGTGAGGGTGATGTTGGCGATCACAGGTGAGCGGCTGAGAAGTGCCAGCAGCCTGCGGGGCTGGGGGTCTGGAGGGCTGAGAGGGAAGGAAACGCAGTTGGCCACAGTCCCAGAGGACGCCCGTGACAGTGCCATGTGCGACAGCCACAAAACCACGTGCCTGCCCATCGTTGGGGTACCCTCTGCACATGTCCCTGGGCCCAGCACAGTCACCAAAAGGTCAGGGAGGCTGTGTCATCAACGTGGACAGTCTCAAGGACAAGTGCAAAGTGAGCGCCATGTGTGGGACACAGCATGCAGGACACTACGGGAGCCCACGTTCCAGGACAGGACGGAGCCCTGGAGTGGCCCGCAAGCGGCAGCAGCCTTTGTACCACCCTGACCAGGCCAGCATGGACCCCACCACCTGTGACTTCATTAAAAACTATCATTTTATTTATTTATTTTTGGCTGCGTTGGGTCTTCACTGCTGTGTGCGGGCTTTCTCTAGCTGCGGCGAGCGGGGGCTACTCTTCGTTGTGGTGCGCGGGCTTCTCATTGCGGTGGCTTCTCCTGTTGCAGAGCACGGGCTCTAGGCACGTGGGCTTCAGTAGTTGTGGCTCACGGGCTCAGTAGTTGTGGCTCACGGGCTCAGTAGTTGTGGCTCACAGGCTCTAGAGCGCAGGCTCAGTAGTTGTGGCTCACGGGCTCAGTAGTTGTGGCTCACGGGCTCTAGAGCGCAGGCTCAGTAGTTGTGGCACACTGGCTTAGCTGCTCCGCGGCATGTGGGATCTTCCTGGACCAGGGCTCGAACCCGTGTCCCCTGCATTGGCAGGCGGATTCTTAACCACTGCGCCACCAGGGAAGCCCAAAAACCATCATTTTAGACGTGCACGGAGCGCCACGTCTGGAAAGCCCCCCTCTCCTTTCCTTCGAGGGGCTGCTTGAGACCCCCGCACGCACGTGGACACACGTGCTCACACAGAGAGCACACGCTGGCTCGGGGACAATGCCTCCCGCTGTTGCCCAGCCCGACAGCTGCCCCACGCCCGCACCCAGCCCCGCCTTGGGAGGCCATTCCGTGCCCCGGCTCAGGTCCCGCGCAGCCATCCGTGTCCGCCCCCAGCCAGCAGCCCTGGGCCCCCATTGGGTGGCGGCACTGGGCTCCGAGGGCGGGGGAGGCCGGTGGTCACAGGGCACACGAGGTGAAGCCGCCTCGGTCCACGGAGGCTTCAGGCTTCAGGACACGCCGGGACTTTCTTCACTGGTAAGAATCTCATTATATGCCGGCTGTATTTGTTTTTCCCCTTTGAGGCAATAAGACCAAGGGCACGGCCGCTTCACGCCGGCTGGTTCTCCCATGAAAGTGCCGGGGCTGGATTCTTCTGCTGACTCTCTGGGCCCAGCCGCCGTGGCTCGATACGCTTGGCGGTGCCTTGTGAACCAAGGCAGCTAGAGGGGCCCACGGCCACCCTTTCAGGCCTGGGAGCCGCCGAGCACGGCCACAGGCAGACCCCAAACTCAACCCCATGCGCCACCCCGAGGTACGGCAGTGGGCCTGGCGAGCAGCTTCCTCCTCCGTGAAATGGGCAGAGATGTGACCAAGCAGACGACGTGAGGGGATTTATCTACTCCTATCACCTACGGCTCCAGCTCTGGAATAGCCCCAAAGACCCAGTGCTGTCAAAACCCTCTATAAACTGCCAAGGCGTGAGGTCCAGGATGCACACCAGATGGAAAAGGCGTGTGTTTAAGAAAGAGGGGAGGGGGTGTGAATCTCTGTGCACATCCGCTGACTCACTATCTTACCTACCGATCTGCTACTTCAACACACAGGCAAATCCTGTGAGTAAAAGGGTCCCCACAGGCCTTAGGAAGGAAGCTGAGTGACTGGCGGGGACACGGGGTAAATCAACGATCCTGGGGACACACCTTGTTGGTGGGCACAGCTTTAGAACCATGTTAATATTTTACACAATTATAAAAACAAGACTGGGATTTGAAAAATGATACTTACAAATCAAAAGTAAAAGGCAGCAAATGAACGGAAATGTGTATCCAACGGACAGCTTCGCCTCCCAAAATGCAGATGCTTCAGGGCAAAATAAGCTGGAATAAAATCTTAAACAGTTTTTGCTGATCATATTGGTGGCACTAGTAACAGTCTTGTTATTCTAAGGTCGGGTGTGTGCATGTGTGTGCTCGCAAGTGTGGTGCAATAAAGCAAAGAATTCTTTTGTTGGTGTCATTTAGAGCTGGCATTTTCAGCATGGGAGAAAAGAGATAAAGACATCAAATTAATCACGTTACATTACAAGGAAGGAAGGAAGGAAGCCAAGCCAGCCAACCTGTAGCCCTGAATTGGAACTGGAAGAATCAATATGAACTCATGAAATATTTTATCTTAAAAAACAGTCCTAGTTCTGTGTGCAGGAAAAGCCCAGCAACAATGACAAATTGAAGCAGTGAGCACCCCCAGTGCCCAGAACGTGGTCTCTAAATACAATTTCCCACCAAAAGGAACCTAGATTCTTTAGAGAAAAAACTGACTCCAGGTCTGGGGCAGAAAACATACAAGATGAGCCGGCAGCCTCTTGAAATACCAGAAAGGGGCTTCCCTGGTGGCGCAGTGGTTGAGAATCTGCCTGCCAATGCAGGGGACACGGGTTCGAGCCCTGGTCTGGGAAGATCCCACATGCCGCGGAGCAACTAGGCCCGTGAGCCACAACTACTGAGCCTGCGCGTCTGGAGCCTGTACTCCGCAACAAGAGGGGCCGCGATAGTGAGAGGCCCGCGCACCGCGATGAAGAGCGGCCCCTGCTCGCCGCAACTAGAGAAAGCCCTCACACAGAAACGAAGACCCAACACAGTCATAAATAAATAAATAAATAAATAAAATTTAAAAAACCAAAACAAACAAAAAAAACACCTGACTTTAAAAAAAAAAGAAATACCAGAAAGCTAGGAAAATGACAAAAAAGGTGAGGCTCAGGTCAGAGGACGCAGGAGCCTCACGAAGAGGCTCCACCAGCCAGCGAGGGACAGTCTGGGCGTCACTCGGATGATAACCGACCAGCTGGCGAGGGACAGTCTGGGCGTCACTCGGATGATAACCGCAGTGGATGAAACAACAAAGTGGACTGAAGTCGGGGGGCTGGGGAGGGACGGTGACCAGGAAGGACATGGACTCAGGAAAACCACAACTAATGAAGGTCCGTAAGGGGGGTGGTCGAGGTATGACGTTTACCCGGCCCTGAAGTCTGGCCCACCTCCCCTCCCCCTCCCGCGCCCACCTGCCCTGCATCGGCCCTTTCGGTCATGGCTCTGGATCGGCAGATGCTCTGGGTTCCATGTCCTATATTCCTTGGTCCGTGGTCCATGTTCCACGTTCCATGGCACTTGCTACGCTGCTGTGAGACCCGAATTCACTGTCTTTCCTAACCTAATGGACACCGCGTGGCGGGCTGGGCCCTGGCACTGTGGGGCCAGTCCTCCTAAGTGGGCTTTGTCCACAAGTCCACGTGGCCTCCCACTGGCTGCAGGCGAGGGGGGAGCCCGAGGCAGGCACCCCAGGGCAGGGACAGGACACCCCAGCCAGCACGGAAGCCGAGCCCTGGACCGCCCCTCCCAGGCCCCCTGGCTCTCTCCCTCCTTCCCCTCCGGGGGTGGCCACAGCAGAGTCACCCCATTCAAAGCCCGGCTGTTTCCACCCATGCCCTGGCCACCCTCCAAGGCCATAAACGTGGGCGTGTGCAGGGCGGGCCGGCCTCTGGCGTCCGTCTTCTATTTCAAAGACCCCCTCCCGACGTCCTCGCGCCCAACCACAAGGGCTGCAGTCCCTAGAGGCACTGGGCTCTCCCCACACGGCCCCCCCCCCGCCCGGACGCCCTGCTCCCTGGGAGCCTTCCCCACGCTCCCTCCCACCCCAATAACCCTGAACTCCTCCAACCCAGAAGTGGCCTCTGCATCCCACCCCCAGCATAGGCTCGGCACAGAGGACGCTGGGTGGACAGATGAAGGAATGAAGGAAGGAGGGAAGAGGGACAGGGGTGGGGGGGGAACAGCACTCCCTCAAGAGTCTGGGTCCCCCTCTCCGGGCCCAGCACCATCCTAGGAAATCGGAAATCTGGAAGCGGATCCTCAGAGGAACTGTGTATCTGGCCAAGGTTCCCAGCCAGACCTCAGTGGAGCTGGGCTCCAGACCCCACCCAGAAAGCTCTGCAGCTTCCTTACTGGGTCAGGCAGGAGGAGCCCAAGTCGTGGGCCCAGCTCGACCTCCTGCCGCCCGTGAGGTCAGCCCAGGGTGAGGGCACAAACGGGGCCACCCGCCTGGGTCTCCCCATGTCCTCAAATGTTTAAGCTGCTTGCCCACCTTTGAAACAGTCGGGTGTGATGAGGGGCAAACCCCACACCCAAACTCTCTAGCCACTGCTCTGGGCACGTCAGAAATCGGGACAGGCTTTGAACCCGGGCTGTGGGTTAGCTAGGAATGTCGTGTCCCTGAAAGATCCCGGTGTGACAACCATCCCGACACCCCTGAGATGTGCTGAGGGGTTTAAAGGAGGGGTCACGTACTCCCATACGAAGCAAGGATAGTAAGAGTGACCATCGGCGTCATGGTAACAATGCTCAGATGCAGGAGACACAGAGCAAACGCGCGCGCACCCCAAAGCATCAGCCAGCGAGGCCAGGGGGCGGGTCTACTCTGCTTGAAACTTTTCTCTCTGAAATATTTTCAAAATAAAAGTTTAAAATTTAATCAAAAGGCAAAAAAACAGATTTCACAAAAATCTGGACTTTCAGCTCCTCTGGAAAAATCTGGTACCTGGCCACCCCGGCCCACTCCCCAGGGCAGAGGCCGCCACGCTGGGGTCCTGCTTGCTGTAGGCCCCACCACCTGGTCAGCTTCCCCGCAGGCCCCCGAGTGTCCTGGACTCTGGGTCAGAAGCACGCTGACCCCCAGGCCTCGCTTCCCTCTGAGAATGGGGACCCGAGAGGGGCCGGCCACAGAGTCTGAGGACCTGACTAGCGGTGGACACGGTCAAGCCGCTCCCTGGGACACTGGGATGCAGGCCTGGAGCCCGAAAGGCTGGGGACGTGTCAACGGCCTCCAAGATCCCCTGGGACCCTATCCTGCGAACAGCTTCAGAGAAACGCCCTCTCCCCCCGCCCTGTGAAGGCCGCAGGGGGGTCTGTGAACAGGGGGACAAAGGGACAAGCAGATAGACGGGACCCGCGGTCTCCTGGGGCAGAGCGAGGTGAGGCATGAGGCTGAGGGGCTCGGCAGCCAGGAAGAGGGTCCAAATTGCAGCTCCTGGACCAGCTGGGGCCTGGCAGGCCAAACCACTGGGCCTCAGCCCGTCATCTGCGAAGTGGAGCGACTGACAGAGCTGCGGAAGCATCAGTGCCACGCCCGGCACGTGGCACGTGCACCAACGGCTACGACCACCGTGTCCCTGCCACCACGTGGCACTACACTCACCCGATGCCGGGCTCCTCCAACAGGGGTTGGGGGTCTGCTGCCAGCCCCGGCCAAGGAGGCCTGATCCCAGGGCCCCTCCTGCCCCACCGGAATGGCCCCTCCCTCTCCAACAGCTGGAGCACAGTGACCCCAGGTGGCCGGCACCGCCCAGCCAATGGCCACCAGCTGTAAGAAATAACACGGGGACAGCCCGTGTGGCCGTCACCATCTCCCCAGAGGTAACATCTTGGGAGACCACAGCACAGCACCCAGGGTGCCAGCACTGATGCCGTCCAGATGCACCAGGACCCCACCCCAGTCCCTAACCCCTGGTCGCCACCAATCTGTCCTCCGTTTCTATAATTTTGTCACCCTGAGAATGTTATTTTAATGGTGTCATGCAGGATGTAACCTTTGGAGACTGGCCTCACTCGGCACATTCCCCTAGAGACTCACCCAGGCTGTCGTGTGTGTCAGTAATTTGTTCCCTTTTTTGGCTGGGTGCTGTTCCATGGTATCCACTCACCCCCTGAAGGATACCTGGGTTGTTTCCAGTCTGGGACTATTACAAATAAAGCTGCTATGAGCAAAATTAACATACAGGTTTTCACGTGAACATAATTTTCCATTGTTCTGGGATAAATGCCCAAGAGTGCAATTTCTGGGTCACATGGCAGTTACATGTTTAGTTTTCTAAGAACCTACTAAAATGTTTTCCAGGCTGTAACAGCTGCCATTCCCACCGGCAACAGATGAGAGGTCCAGCTCCTCCTCATCCTCGCCAGCGGTTTTCATTTTAACCATCCTGATGGGTGTAGAGTGATTTGCATTTCCCGCTGCCTGAGGAGCTGAACATCTCCTCATGGGTTTGTTTTCCATCCGAGTGTCCTCTCTGGTCGAGCGTCTCTTCATGTCTTTGCCCAGTTTCTAACCGGATTACTTGGTTTTGTATTGTTTAATCGTGAGAGATCTTTATATGTTCTGGATACCAGTCCTCGTTCAGATGTGAGTCCGCAGCTTGTCTTCATCCCACGTTCCACGTGTCTCATGCTGCCCTCCCTGGAGGAGAAGATCACCGCAGACACCTTGTATCCGCCGACCTTGCGACCCTGGCAGCACCCAAGTGCGCGTGGCACCCAGCAGGCACATAATAAATGTCGTGGAACGAGCATCTCCAGAAAACCCTGAGTTCCTCGATTTGGCACACTGTCATTTAAATTTCAGTCCCACGCCCAGATAAACAGTGCCACGCGTGCTTAGCCACGGAGTAACTTTCTCCCTAACTAGTCCCAGAGCCATCAGCAGAAGTTGGAGAACATGCCTCACAAAATTAAAAAACCATTTGGAGATCTCACCCTACTCCCCACGTGGAGATAACACACTTAGTTGTGACTGACAGGCTGTCCCCCTGGGGCTCAGGATGGGCGAAGCCCCCGCCCCAAAGCCCAGAGCACTCTGGGCTCGGACCCTCTGCCTCGGGGGTGTAGGGACGAGGCTCCCTCTTCGCCAGGCCCCGCCACTCCCGCCCTGCTGCCCACCCACCTCCACTCCTGCCCACCAGAGCCCCCCAGAGCTTCCACAGCCAGCCCACCCTGCTGGGAGCCTTGTCTTCTTCACGAGAGCATCGAAAAGAACGCAACACTGCAGGATTCATTTGCCAAAAAAAGTGCAAGACTTGTCCACTGAAAACTACAGAGGATTTCTGAGAAACTAAAGATTTAGATAAACGGAAAGACATTCCTGTTCATCACTTAGAAGCCTCAATACTGATAAGACGCCAGTTCTGTATCAAATCGATCTATAAATTCAGTGCAGGCTTTTTAAATAGAAAGTTATCTAAAATTCATATGGAAATGCAAAGGCCCTAAAACAGCCCAGACGATTCCGAAAAAGAAGAACCAAGTGAGAGGGTTTACACGACCTGACTTCCAAACTCACTGTAAAGCCACAGCCATCGAGATTGTGTGGTGTTGGTGTGATGATATGGCACACAGATCAGTGGGACAGAACCGAGAGCCCAGAAATAAACTCTCACATTTATCATCAGTTGATTATTGATGAGGTGCCGAGACATGTCAATGAGGAAATAACAGTCTCTTCAACAAATGGTGCTAGGACACCCTGACGTCCACATAAGAACACCACGGCCTCAGACCCCTACCTCACACCACACACAAAAGTGACTCAAAGTGGATCACAGATCTAAATGGAAGAGCTAAAATGATAAAACTTCTAGAAGAAAACATGATAAAGTCTTCATTAACGTGGGTTAGGCAAAGAGTTCTTAGATAAAACAACAGAAGCATGATTCTTGAAAGAAAAAATTGATAAACTGAACTTTAAAAGACATTGTGAAGAAGATGAAAAGACCGAAACAGACTGGGAGAAAATATCTGTAAACCATATATCTCATTAAGGGCTTGTATCCAGAATATATGAGGCGCTCTTATAACTCAACAGTAAGAAGGCCAAGAACTCAAAAAAATGAGCAAAAGATTTGAAGAGACATTTTGCCAAAGAAGTTGTACAGGAAAAGACACCCAATCTCCTTAGCCATCAGGGAAATGCAAATCAAACCCACCACGAGATGCCACAGCCATTAGAGTGACTATACTTGGAAGACAGACGGCCCGGAACCTCAGCAGGGATCAGAGTGGTGGGAACCTCGTCACTGCAGGTGGGCCTGGAAACGCACAGCCACTTTGGAAAAGTTAGACGTAAAGGTAGCCTCCAACCCAGAAATTCCACCGTTAGGAACCCACCCAAGAGAATCGGACACGTGGGTCCACGCAAAGACTTGTACAAGCGTGTTCACAGACCCACGAGCCCCTGCCCGACTCTGCCAGGCCCGGGGTTGTCATCACCCCACACAGCGCACTGAGCGTCGGGTCTGCACGGGGCCGAGCAGGGGCAGGCAGGAGGGTGGACCAGGGTGCGGAGATGCTCTACCTGACTGAGACGACAGCTCCCGTGTCCGGAGCAGCCCTGAACCGTCAAGGAAGACCCATCTAAATCCTGCCTGCATCGCCCACTCCGGGCTCCTGACGCCCCCACCCCAAGGGTGGACACCCGGCCAGGTAAGTCAGCTGTGCAGACGCACGTCTGGGCAAGGACAGAAGGAGGACAGGGAAGTCCAAGTTCTCACCGGGTGGACAAGGCCAGGACCCGAGGTCCGGCTCCAAGGAGCTTCAGCACCACAAGCCCAGCCTCTCGGGGATTTTTTTTTCCTTTTTAATTAATTAATTTATTTATTTATTTATTTTTGGCTGTGTTGGGTCTTCATTGCTGCACATGGGCTTTCTCTAGTTGTGGCGAGCAGGGGCTACTCTTCGTGTGGTGCGTGGGTTCTCACTGCGGTGGCTTCTCTTCTTGCGGAGCACGGGCTCTAGGCGCGCGGACTTCAGTAGTTGTGGCTCACAGGCTCTCGAGCACAGGCTCAGTAGTTGTGGCGCACAGGCTTAGTTGCTCCGCGGCATGTGGGATCTTCCCGGCCCAGGGCTCGAACCCGTGTCCCCTGAATCGGCAGGCGGATTCTTAACCACTGTGCCACCAGGGAAGCCCTCGGGGATTTTTAAGGAACAATTTCAGCGCTTCTGGACGGACGTGGGGAAGTTTAGACTCGTGAGCTTTTCCGGTCCTGCAATTCTGAGCGCCGAGTAGCAAGACGAGGACACAGAGGACGCAGGGTTCCGGCTAATGAACGGCAGCTATTAAATCACTGAAAAGAAGAGCAAAAACGCTGTTCCTCACAGAGCTGCTCTCGGAATCATCGTTATTTCCACCCAATTGAGCCTTGTCTTCCGTGAAAGCATCACTTGGAAATGGCCCTGTTCTGGGTCCAGACCCCTGAACTCGTGACAAGCCACACAAAATCACACGACGAGGAAATTCCTCGGAGGGGAGCCAAGCTCCACACTGCAGCACAGGTAATTAACAAGAAGCCATGTAAAACAAACTAAATTAAAAACGAGATTTAAATGCTTAAATTGGCCATCAGCCCAATTGTAAAAGGAAGAGGTTTGAATCCGAAAGGTGCAGTAGCTGAGCTCACGGCTCCACAGTGAGAGGAGCAGAGAGGCCTAGCAGGGGCGGCTCGGGGCCCCAGGCAGGGCCAGGAGGCCAGGCTTCCCCAAGAGGCAAGGCCAACGAGGACCAGAGGTGCGGGGCCACAGCACGAGGGCAGAAAACGAGCTTGGGGGTAAAAGGCCACCCCTGGCCACCAGACACCACCCCCCCGACACCCAGCAGGCCAGGCTGCTCAAGCTTATGTGGCCAGATCCGATCTCTCCACCTGCCACCTCCACCCTCCAGGCCACATCAACCCCAAGCTTGCAGGCTCCACCCTCCATCCAGGCCATCAGCCAAAGCCAGGGCCCAACCTGGCACTGTCACCAGTCTGTCCACTGCCCCCGCGCCACAGCCCGCCCTCCATCCGTCCTCCACCTGTGGCCCCCGTGATCAGGGACCCCAGCAGCCGCAATGCATGTGAACTAGATCCCCAGTCCCCAACTTGGTCCTCGAATGACCAGGGTCCTTTAATATGGCCACACACTCTGTCCTTAAACATCTAAAACGTTTCACTGAACGTTTACACAGTTGCAAAAGGGAGGAATTTCTGGGCTACTGTAAATGCTGACGTTTTAACTGCTGAAATTGCTTGTATTACTCTTTTAAACATAGACCATGAAATAAAAATCCGTAGCGTCTCAGTTCACTTTACGTGTCATCGCGCCTGGGCCGAGGGACGCCCACTTAACTGGTGAGACGTGATTTCTAGGTGTGTCTGGGCTGGTGTCTGGGAAGAGGTCAGCCTTTGAGTCCAGACCACGTGAAGACGGCCCTCCCCATGGTGGGCGGCACCACCCCATCCCCTGTGGGCCCAGCAGAACAGAAACGCAGATGACGGGAGGTCCGCTCTCCGCCTGAGCTGGACGTCCACCCTCCCCGCCCCTGAGCATCCATCTCCGGGTCCTCGAGCCTCTGGACTCGGGCTGCACAGCCCCACTGGGCCCTGGGCATCCGGCTCACAGGCGGCACCCGGTGGGGCTTCGCGGCCTGCACGCCCCCAAGAGCCAGCCCCACATTAAACATCCTCAGACATGTCTATCCTCCGGGTTCCGTTTCTCTGGAGAACCCTGATTTACCACGGGGACTGGACACCCACCAGCTCTTTCACCAAGAAATAGGGGGTGTAAAAAACCGTCTTAGCTGGTTGTTCCTTCTCTCCTTGAACAGATATTTCTACTGTTTTCCCACAGAACTTATCCTAGTGTAAAAACATTTATGCTTGAAAGTATTTTATCAATCACCCTGCCATGCTGCTCTGGAAGAGATGTGTGAATCTTTGCAATTTTTTCCTATAACTAGAAGACTATAAGTATTGAAATTTTCCTTCAAGATTGAGTTTTTAAAATTATTGGCAGGGACTTCCCTGGCGGCGCAGTGGTTAAGAATCCGCCTGCCAATGCAGGGGACACGGGTTCGAGCCCTGGTCCGGGAAGATCCCACATGCCGCGGAGCAACTAAGCCCCGTGCACCCCAACTACTGAAGCCCACACGCCTGGAGCCTGTGCTCCTCAACAGGAGAGGCCACCGCAATGAGAGGCCTGTGCACCACAACAAAGAGTAGCCCCTGCTCGTCACAACTAGAGAAAGCTCGCGCGCAGCAACAAAGACCCAACGCAGCCAAAATTAAATAAATTTTTAAAAAAAATTATTGGCACGGAGCTGACTAAAAGTAAATACATTAAATTTTGATACATAAATATTAAATTGAAAAAGTAAAACTGTTTTGGAAACACATCATTTAGAGTACTTATACGATGCTGATTTGTAGCGCCTTATTGAAAGCAATCTGGTGGTCCCAATGTTTGGTGGCCCGAAGCACCTGGGGGCAGTCCACCCAGGGAAGACCCAGGGTGAGAGCTAGGCGTCCCCTTTGAATGGGAGGAGGCTGATCTTGAGAAAGACCGGGAAAGGCTGGCCTCGGCTGCAGACACCGTCCCTGGCAGGTTGGTCCAGAGCTCGAAGCCAGAGGCCAAGACCTGGGACTCAGACCCTGTCTGCGCAGCCCCTGGAGGCTCACACCAGGGTCTCCATGGCCGGCCCGGGACCATGGCCCTCAGCAGCGGCAGGATCTGCTGCTGGCCCTCCCGGCCTAGCCAGTTCTGACCCCCAGGCTCTTTCTGGCCCTCAGACTGTCCCTCTGCCAGAAACTCGCTTCCCCTGCCCCTCATACTTGCCAGGTTTCAGGTTGAAACACCCCCTCCTCCAAGAGGAGCTCCCTGGCTGCTCTGTCCAGCAGAGACCTCGCCCATCCCCGCTCAGGTGTATCTCCTGCACGCCCCCTCCCCTGCCCGCCTGCTCACCGCCCTAGGATAGCGCCAGACACCCGCTGGACGGACAGGTGAGCGCGAGTGGCTCCTGCCTGGGGACCGTGGCTTTCCTGCCTTCCTGGGCAGAGGGAACATTCCTGAAGCTCACAGAGGTTACATCACTTGCCAAGGTCATGCAGCCAGCAAACAGCAAGGCCAGGACAAGTCCAAGGTCGTCTAGCGCCAGCCATGCTCCCAACCCCGGCTTCCGGAGGTCTTAGCCTCCTCCTAATAGCAAAGCAGCCCCTAACATCACCACCTCTCAGGGCCAGAAGCTCAGAAGCCCGGGGGCCATGGGCCACGTAGGCCCTGCTGCTTTCCATAAGTTTCCCTGGGTTCCTCCCCACAGCGCCCCGCCTGGACGTGCACGCAGCCAAGTAAGGGGCCCGCAGAGGGAGCCACCTTTCCCAAATGGGGAGCAGGGAAGAGCCCTGAGGACCGGCTGGACCCTGGCCTGGCTGAGCAGGGACCATACGCAGGTTGCTTCACCCCCAAGTCCCCACCTCCTCACCTATAAAACGGACAGAGATTAAGACACACCTGCGGGGTCACCGTGAGAGATGGATGGAATCAGGTATCTCAGGTGCTCGCGGGGCGGCGCGGATGAAGCTGCGATAGATGCAGAATCAATACCAGCCACGTCCTCCTTGGAAGGACCTGAGACACCAAACGCTTTTGGAAGAAAACTGCCCTTGGCTCCCGGGGCCCCAGGCTACACGTTGTGCAGCCTCACGTGTCCCACAAACGCTCCCACGGGAGAACCCACGAGAGCCCTCTTGGGAGGCAGCTCCCCGCCACATGGAGGTTCCAGCCCCGGCCCGCCCCCCAGCCCCCCGCCAGCGAAGCTAAGCCAGGAGGCGGAGCAGCCCGCCTGACCCCACCTGTAAAGTGGCGAGGGTCCCAGGGTCACGTCTCAACCAGGCTCTTTGGTCAGTGGTGCAGGGCTGGACTGCCCTGAGCCTCCTGCTTAGACTTGGGTTACAGGGTCCAGCCACAGCGACTTAACAAACAGACTCAGTCAGACTGGGTTAAAACAAGGTCCACTCCTAAGGCCCATAGTGGACTCAATCCCTCCCCAAACCATGTGGTGCGACACAGTTGGGGAGGGGCAGGAGTGCCGGAGAGTCCACAACACCCATCACAGGTGGTTCCTAGGAAGGCCAGTTGAAAGGTTAAATGAGCTACACACACCTAACATGGTGTTATAATTCGTGCTCACCACCACCATCATCATCATCATCATCACCATCATCATCATCATCACCAGCATCACCATCATCACTAACATCATCATCACCATCATCACCACCACCATCACCACCACCATCATATCATCATCATTGTCACCATCACCATCATCACCATCACCATCATCACGATCATCACCATCATCATCAACATCACCATCATCACTGCTGTTGCCTAAAAGGAATCCCATAACCAAGACAGGGACCCAGCACTGCAGGCAAACATCAGGACTGAGCCATCCCAGGCTAGACCCAGCCCCTTCCTTTACACATTCAGAACTAACCAACACTGACCACCTCCAATGGTACCACCCTGGTTCAAGACACCATCACCTCACCTGGGTTAGCAAAACAACCTCTCAACTGGTTTTTCTACTTCTCCGTGGTTCCCTACACCTTCTACTCTGAACACAGGGTTAGACTGACCCTACTCAAATGGAAGTCCTGACAGGCTAACTATACGCTCAAGCCTTCCAAAGGCTCCCATCTCAGAGTAGAAGCTGGAGCCCTCACAGTGACCCAGAATTCCCTATGTGTTTAGCCTCATTGTGTCTGTGTCCGCACTGCCTATTCCTGGCCTCTTTCCTGGCTCTGCTCTAGCCTCACTGACCTCTTTGCTGATTCTTGAACATTGCAGGCATGCTCCTGACCACAGGGCCTTTGCACCTGCACCCCTGCTGCATGAATGCTCTTTCCCCAATTGCCTGCCTGGTCTACTTCTTCTTTCCCTCGGGTTTTTCCTCAAACCTCCTTCCGAACAAGGCCTCCCAGGCCACCCCATTCCCCACTCCTCCCTAGAACCTCCCCCACCTCACGCACCGTGTCCTCCAGCCGTTTACTTGTCGGCTCTTCATCTCTCCCCCGAGAATGGAGCGCCACGGTGGGGAGGGTGCCTCTGTTCACAGCACACCTCCAGCCCCTGGAGCAGGATGTGCCGTGAAGGAGACCCCACACCTGTGAGATGCACGGCTAAGCGCGGCCTCCGCCACAGGGCACGTCTCCAGCTGCCACCTATGACGCACAGTCCAGAGACACCTCTGGGCATAGGAGAGCCGCCCTGGGCAAGGGTCCCTCCTCCTTGCACTGGGGCTGAGGACAACCCTACCTCACAGGTCCACTGGGTGCCACGGGATGGGGCGAACGGCTGCTCACAGGGCCAAAGGCCACGCGGACAGGGGTAGCGGGATCCGCAGCAGGAAGCGGCCCACGTGCCTCTGAGAGACGAGGACCCCATCTGAGCACACGAGGGCCTCGCAGGCCACGTCCACCTGCCCCCAGGAGCAGCGTCCCCAGAGCTGTGTCTCCTCGGAGGGAAGAGCAGCACGCATCTCCCCACCTGCTCCCAGCACCGGCCCCGACGGCCAGGCTCAGCCTCGCCGCATCCCAGGACTCGTGTCCACAGTCGAGGGCCAAGAAACCTAGCAAGTTACAGGGTGGGAAGAGCCCAGGGAGCCAAAGGGTTAAAGGGCTCCGTGTCCGACGGCCTGAAAACTAGGATGGAGCAGCTGACAGAAACGGTGTGTCCTCCCCACAGCTGTTCCCGGAATCAAAGCGCATCTTTGTTTGCCCGACTCTTAGCAACTGTTGCATTTCCTGAAGGACACGCGTGAACCAGCTGTCATCTCACAAGATGCAACGTGGGGCAGGCTGGATCCTCAGCGAAACAAGAAAACACCGACTGTCGGGGGGCGGGGGGGTCCTGGCCGTTCCCACCGTGTCCTCAAGCGCCACGAAGGGGACCCACCTCAGTAGACGGGAATGCGGACCCCCAGGCAGGACCCGTTTCAGAAGCAGAGCCGCAGAGAGCAGCCCGCACACGACCTAGCGAGAAAGCCGCCCCCAATGCGCCTACGGGATGTGAGGTGACCATGAGGACAGGAAACCGTAACAAAAAGGAGCGTCTCGCACTGAAACGTTTACAGGTGGAACTAGCTGATGGCTGAACTTTGTCTCCAGTGGTCCAGGGCGGGGGCCGTGGGTGGGAAGGAGGGAGAAGCCAGACTGGCCATGACCGACGTCCTGAAGCCGTGGCTCGTCACACCGTTCTCGCCGCTGTCGCAGCCAAGGACGTACCCCCCCACCCCGGCAGCCAGACGCTAAACAATGGTCATTTTTAACCTAACAGAGAATCACCGAAATGCTTTTCATGACACCAGACAAAAGAAGTTCCTTGGTAGTAAGAAACACACACCCACACACACACTCCACACACACACACCACACACCACATACACACACACACACCACACACCACATATACACACAACCACACCACACACACACATAACACGAACACACACACACCATGAACACACCTCACACACACCACATACACACACACCACATACACACACACATAACACGAACACACCACATACACACACACACACCACACACACCCCACACACCACATATACACACAACCACACCACACACACACATAACACGAACACACACACACCATGAACACACCCCACACACACCACATACACACACACCACATACACACACACACACCACACACACATAACACGAACACACCATGAACACACCCCACATACACACACACACACCCCACATACATACACACACCACATACACACACCACACACACACACCACATACAAACATACACACTCCACACACACCACACTCCACATACACACACACACACACACACACACACCCCACACACCCCTCCAGCAGAAGGCAGGGTCACCTTCCTGCCACACCTTCCAGAACGTGAAGCTGGCCCCTTCGAGGTCCAAGAGGAACAGGGCGGGCTGTGGGGCCACTGTGAGACCACATCCGGGAAGACGCCCCAGAAACTGTCCACGCAGGGAAGACACCACGCACCTTTCTGGCTTCTTCTTGGACTTTTGTTTAATGAAGCGGCAGCTCTCCACTGAGTTCGTGGCCCAACCCAGACTCAGCTCACCAGCCTCACTCTCTCGCTCCGCCAGCCACAGCCCGGCTTGTTTTCTGCGCCTACTCTCGCCCCGCTGTCCTTTGCCCATGCTGCCCCCGCCACTCGAACGCCTGTCCCACCCCCTCCTGCCTGTCCTTGAAGACCTGGTTCAAAGGTCGCTGGTTCTGCAGAGCAAGCACCCCGACCCCGAGGGACACGAGACCCTTTCCTCCTCTGTGGACCCCCAGCATCCACCAGACGCCGGTGGGACCACCCACGTCCCAGGAAAGGACGACTCACTTTTTAAACGTGGGTCCCCCTGGGGAGGACTCTCAACGGGAGGGGGGCTGCATCCAGGGTCCCGAAGCGACGAGACAGCACGACGCTTCAACCAGGGCCCCGTTCTGCGGGACGAGGGGCGGCCGCGTCCCTCTCTCAGGGCTGCTGTAGGGCTGGGAGGGACCCAAGCTCTGGCAAAACAGAGCCAAGTCTGTGTGACTAGCGCTCTCACCCCACAGAGCTGTGAGCAGCGTGGGACTTTGTCTCCGGAAAACTGGTCGCTGCCCCCCAGAACCTGCGTGACCTTGGGCCATTACCTGCCTTCTCTGAGCCTCAGTTTCCCCACCTGACACATGGGGGGGTACCTGCGTCTGCTGAGAGGCTGGATGGGCCCCGGCCAGCTGGTGAATTCCCCACACCCGGCTGGCAGGCAACTTCCTACTTGTAGTGACCAGGGCTGAAGCGTGGAGCCAAGTCAGGGCCCCAGGTGTCCCTCCATCCTGGGGCTGGATCGACACTGTGAGGGGGTGGGGTCAGCTCACCAGCAGGGGCATCTCGAGGGTCCCTCCTTTCTAGAGAAATGGCCCCACTTCGCGCCTCTCTGGCCTCAGTTACCCATTGCCTGCGGGCATCTCCAATCACGTTACGGGGTGATTGTCAGGTGACATCAACAGTGAACCGGCTGGTGTGAGAAAACGTGTCTGCAGCGTCCTGGAGACCTCTCACCACCAAACTCTACAAGTTTTAAAACATTATGGCACCAAATAAGCGAGATCGTGGGCGACGTTAACAGATTAGGGAGCTGGGTGATGCAATCACGGCAGGAGGCAGGTCATCCCAGGGCGGCCCCGTCCCCGCCGAGGCTCACATCCCAGCTTCCCCCAGGCCCAGCTGGGTGGCCATGGCAGCTTGCTTGAGCTCCGTGTGTCTCCATGCTTCATCTGCCCAAAGCCGCCACAACGAGGCCAGCACCATTCTAACAAGATGCTGCAGACAAGGCCTGCGGTCCGGGCTCTGGCTCAGAGCTCGCCATGACGCAGGCTCCAGGGTCCCAGGTCTCAGCCTTGCACTGAACACGGCTCCGACCCCGCAGGGTCACACAGCCCACAACGTGCGAACCTGGAGGTCTCCTCTGCCCAGAGCGAACCTGGCTTTGTGCAAAACGAAAATCAAACTTTTTGCAAGTTCAACCCATTAAGCATCTCCTCGGATGAGGCCCTGCATTTTCCAAAATGCTAATCTTGGTTTTTAGTATCGCCTGAAAGGACGGCAGCAAACCCCAAAGCTGGAGCCAGGCTGCAAGAGGGGCTGAAGTGGCTCGGAGAAACAGAGTCTGTTCCCTGAACTGACTGTGAATTCAGCAGACGGGTGTGTTTTTCCCATCACCCGGGGGCCCGGGCCAATTTGTGGAGTAACAGACTGCAGAGACATGCGGGTGGGCGGAAGACAGACAGCTGTGCGGCCAGGGGTGCAGCCAGAGGCCTGTCTTAATTAGAGCTGCAGGGAGCACAGCCCGCCGCCAGCAAGGCCGCCCCAGGGTGAGATGCCCTCGCTGCCCCCCGCCCGCCCGTCTGGCGGCTCCGGTAATGAGGCCCCGGCCGAGGGCCCGAAACGCAGTGCCACTGCCTGGACCCTGCCCCCGACGCACACACGCAGGGCCTCCTAATCATCACACTTCTGGCTTCCAGGGGCGCTCCGTCTCCAGGCACCCTGAGTGGGCGGGCAAGCCGGGAAGGGACCTGATGGAACCCAAGGGCCCCCACCTCCCTCCCCCGGGCCTGGGTGCACCCTCGGGGGACAGGCTGGGAGCCACAGCACATGCCAGGGCTCTGGAGCAACCTGTGGCTTCCTTCTGAGCCTGCTTGGGCCCCTGCGTCCCCAGGAAGGACAAAGTCTCTGCCACTGCTCACAAGAGCAGAAACCAAGTGAGGAGGCTGCACCTGCCAGCCCCCCAACCTGGACCCTCCCCAGGACTACTCAACTCTTCAGCAGGGCTCTGAAGGGGCCAGCCCAGGGCACGAGGACATCCCGCTCCAGCCCCAACTCGGACATGTGCTGCCTGGCCTGGAGCAAGGGGCAAGGGCCCTCCCCTCACTGTTCACTGAGACAGGGCGACAAGCCAGCCTCCCAGAGTCCTTCCCGCTGTGTCCTGAGGCCCAGAGGAGCCCATTCACCTACCCCAGGCCCAGGATGGAGCAGAGAATGCCTGTGGAGTGGTCTCAGGGCCAAGCCAGCCCCTTCCTCAGACTAAGCACTGAAGGGCGGAGGGGTCTGGCTATGGGCTCCGTCTGGACGGCCAAGCCAGCCTCAGAGGGGCAAAGCTGCACCCAGAGAGACGCCCACTAACTCAGCCCCACCCACAAGTCAAAGGGCCAGAAAGATGATGATGATGGCGATGATGGTGGTGATGATGGTGATGGTGACGATGGTGATGATGGTGATGGGCTGATGATGGTGATGATGGTGGTGATGATGGTGATGGTGGTGATGAAGATGGTGATGACGATGGTGATGATGGTGATGGTGATGATGACGGTGGTGATGGTGATGACGATGGTGATGGTGATGACGATGGTGATGATGGTGATGACGGTGATGACGATGGTGATGGTGATGAAGATGGTGGTGATGGTGATGACGGTGATGATGATGGTGATGATGGTGATGGTGGTGATGATGGAGGTAATTATAATGATGGTAATGATACGCCCACGGACAGTATCTCACTCTATCCTCACTGCAAGCCTCAAAGTAGGTTTTATTACCCTCATTTGACACTTGAGAAAACTGAGGCTCTGCCACGTGCTGTGGTTTGGCCAAGAGACACCCTTTTTATTTAGGGGGTGGAAACTGAGGCTCCAAAGTATCCACACAGACCCAGAGAAAGCCTTCGAGAAATGCCGACTAGAAATGCCGCCCCATCCAGAAGGAAGCCCGGCAGTTTGGGGTAGGGGCTCTGTCCCTCAGCCACGTTGCATTACCTTCTCTTAAAGCAAAGGGCTGGAACGCAGGCTTCGTCTTGTCTCCCCGCTGCTGTAGCTCCACACAAGCTGAAAACACTGACAAGAGCAAAAGCACCCAGCCCGAGACCGTGGGACTTTTTTTGTCCTAAACCTGAATTTAGCAGGAGGGATTATAAAGCAGCACATGGTTTCTCCCACGTGGATTTGCCCACATGAATATCCTAGTTACGCTGCTCACGCGGGGAAGCAGAGAGAGCAGCAGGCAGCATCCACGTCGAGGCTCGCCAGACGCCCTGCAAACCTGGAAAGAACCGGGCGGCACGCGCCAGACCGCAGCTGAGCAGAGACAAAGCTGCGAAGCCCAGCGTCCAGCAAACAGAAAAGCAAAGGCCCTGGATGCTGCACCGGGAGATGTCACGTGGAAGGTCAGGGGACAGCGTCTCCCTGCCCACGGCCTCTGGAACCCGCTTCCTGAACCGTCAGCCCGTCTCTTTAGAGGCCGTGGCCAGAAACGGGAGCCTGTGTGGGCTTCGATCTGGAAAGTGAGTTTTCCTCTGCGCAAAACAAAAGATCTGAAGCAGACACTCCCCATGTGAAAGCTTTCTTTCCAATCCAGCCTTGAAAAGAGGGATTTTAATCCAACCATCTGCTTCCTCCTCCTCTCATCCACCTGGCTCTCGGGTGCAGTAAAGCCTGAGGCAGAGGCAGAGGCAGCCATGCGGCTCTGCAAACTTAGGGCCGACGGCACAGGAGCCCAGCATACGCTTCCTGGACACACACACCCGGAACGGCCCCAACAGGGAGTCCAGCTCAGCTGCCTCGGCCAGGCTGGCCCTAAGCTAAGACTTTCTGAACCCGCTGCTACCTGGGAGCTGGAAGGGGCCATGCAAGGGTGTGACCTGCTGAAAAGCATTGCGATTCTGAGCCCAAACCCTTCTGTTCTGGGCAGAAGAGTCCAGGCCACTGAACCGCTCAGCAGCTTCCAAGGCCATGAACCGAGCAAAGTGTCACCAGTAGTCAGAGAAACGACACCCTTTCTCCTCAAACGTGAAATAAGGCGATTGTACCCGGTGTGTCCGGGGCAGGGGAAGCCAACTCAGCAGAGGGAGATGGGGGAGGGCGACCGCGAGGTGTCCCAAGTGTCCACCTTCCGTGGAGCCACCAGGAGCCGGCAAGTGCCGGAGAGCAGAGGGGGCGGTGAGGCTGACTCCCCCAGGGAGCGGGCACGGACGGGTGGGCCCAAGACGGAGGACCGGCCAGCCCCGCCCCTGCCTTCTGCAGACAGGGCATCTCCACCTCAGCCTGGATCACAGTCACCCCAGCCTCGCCCCCGCCTGGGAAGCAAGCTGTGGGCAAGGAGGGACCACCCCCAGTTGCAGGTCCTCTGGATGCCCCTGCGGCCTTCCTGGGACCAGCCAGCACAACGTAGCAAAAGCCTAAAAACCCACACTGGCACCTGTCCGGCGCCAGCCACCTTATCCTGCAAAAGCACCACTCCTCACTCTTCACAGAGACCCCGCACCACGGGAAACTAGAAACGTCCACAGTGACTTTGGCAAGGGGAGCGGTGGACAAACCGACCCAGCCCTTGATGCAGCTGCACGCCCACAACCACCGCACAGTGGTCACACGGGAGGCCCCGGGCCCGCGTCACAGAAGGTGCGTGTGTCCCGCCTGTTTCCACACGATACGCACGCGGAGAACGGCCTGGAGGGGCCAGTCCAGGCCGCGGCTGGTGGTCACTGTGGGCAGGAGGACGCAAAGAGGCCTTCTCCCTTCACTCTGTGTATCTGCATGTCATGTGCACATCTTGTATGGACTGTTCTCAAAATGTGCTCAGTTATTCTAATGAAGAATCACCGTTTGCCAAGAACGGAAAAAAAAATTTTTTTTCAAACATCATTTACCCTTTGATCCACATCGAGGAGTTTATCTTAAAGAAACAGACAAATACTCCCGACGAGCATACGAGTATGGGCATGTCATCAAAATGCTGTTTATCATAAGAAATGCAAACAGCCATGGCAGGAGAGGAGTCACATCACACAACCCTATAGAAACGGGGACCACAGACCACGAAAGCCTTTACTGACAAAGAGAGACGCTCACCACCTCTCAAGTGTGACAAACTACGGAGAACACCATTCCGTTTTGTGACAATACAGGGTTACGATACGTGCATAAATCAAATCCTGAAGGACTGCCCCCAAAACATTCCCAGTGATTATTTTTGCTTTGTGGCTTAAAATTTTCCAATTTTCCCAATTATTTACATGCTCCCCATTCCCAAGCAAAGCATCCCAGCCCCTTCACCACCCCCAGGCCCCCTCCCTGGAATAACTTTCGCCCCCACCCCATATCCACCCCCGAGCTCCTTCCAGCCCGTGCTGAGCGTCACCCCGGCTCAGTCACCCTCCCTCAGGACCCCGTGCTCCGCGGACAGACGTGCATTTCACCTGTAAGCCCATGAGGCAGTGAGTTCAGCTCGGGCACGGCAGGCCCTCTGCAAGCAGAAGAGGTGTCTTGCTGTGACAAGGTTGGCCTGTGGGCACTTAGGATCCCAACCCAGATTGGAGGAGGCAGCCCAAGTGCACACAGCGCTAAATCTCTGGAGGCCACCCCTGCCCCATGAGCCCGTGCTTCCAAAACTGACCCGTGTCCCCTGGAGCTGGATATCCCAGCAGCCCCGTTCCCGCTCCTACCTTCTCTCGTTGTCGTCCAGGTGAGCGAAGAGCACATTCTTGGAGATGGCTTTGGCCAGTGCCGTCATGGTCTTGTAGTCCTTGGGGATGACCTGCAGAGAAGCCCGGGAGTCAGACCTGTGGGCATCCTGGACCAGGGCCTGGACCCAGCTAGCCCTTTGGGCCCCTCCTTGACCCCGAGAAATCGGGCCGCTCAGCCTTCAAGGTGTTATTACCAGTGAGGGTAGACAGAAATCTTGAAATGCTAGCTGCATGTCACAATTTTTGGAAATTTGAAAAATAAAGAAGAGACAAGGGGCCCAGAGTGACCCGAGAGTTGGCGTATCGTCCAGAACTCGGGGTCTTGGTGGACAGGCGCCGGTGGGCTTCAGAGCCTGTAGAAGATGCTACAAGGCCTCCAGGCCCTTGGATTATTATGTCTTTTGTTTTTATTTCTTTACTCCACTGGCTTTTTTGTAGGTAATAAATACTCGTTGAAATATTTGAAAACTGGAAAAAAAAAAAAAGATACCGTGACCCAAGGCTGGCTCCACCCTTTCAGGTGGTGATGGAAGGGCTGGGTAGGGGCCTGGACCTTGTTGGCCAAAATATGGGTAAAAAGTCATCCCCACGCCCGCTGGGACCAGCCTGGGAAGCTCGAGGTGTGTCCAGTGAATCAACATCCAGCTGACGACCAGCACTGGCATTTCCAACGCCAAGATTCCTCCCTTAAAAGACACCGAGGGGAGGCTGTCTGGACCGGGACGTGACCCCCCCCTCGTGCTCAGCTGCCCCTAAATCTCTTCCAGGCTGGGGGCGGGTGGTGACGTCGGGACCCCGCATGTGGGTGCGCCCCATCTAAAACCATGGAACCCTTTACAAAGAGATCCCTGAGGGGCAGGATGGAGCCCCCTGAAAAGCCACTCTAGCTCCAACAACTGTGTAACACCTCGGACGTGCAGACCTTGAGAAGAAGTGCCCTACACGCTGCACCCTCTCCCCTCCTGTAACACCCTGGGTTACTGTGGTGACACGTCACACCTAGGGAACCAGCTGGGTACCATCCTAGCAACTAAACCCACATGTCTGCCCTGTTTCCTTGGTTTTACCCGATCCCACCCAGGCCACATGCAGTCGTCATGGCCCTTCAGCTCCTCTGGTCTGTGACAGTTTCTCAGAGGAGGTCTGGCAGTTACTTTGCAGAATGTCCCTTCATCTGGGTTTGTCTGGGGATCTCCTCCGGGCTAGACAGGGGTCCAGGGTTTTGGCAGGAAGGCCACAGAGGTGAAGTGCCCTGGTGGGCTTTTAAGCTGCACTTTTACTGGTTTTATTCACTGATTATAAAAGTACTAAGTACTGGGGAGGGGCTGGGCATGGTTGTTTCATGGGGACAGAGGTTCAGATTTGCAAGATGAAAACGTGCTGGAGATGATGGCGGTGACCGTGGCACAATGGTGAGAATGTGACCTGGATGCTAAACATGGTTAAAGAGGTGCTGTGGCCCAACTGTCCCCAAATTCACGTGTCGAAGCCCTAGCCCCATGGTAAGGTGTTTAGTGATGGGGCCTCGGGAGGTGACTGGGTTTAGGTGGGCCCCCAAGACAAGATCAGCACCCTCGTAAGTCGAGACCTAGAGATCTCGGTCTCCCCACCCCGCCCACCAGGTGAGAACAGGCGAGAAGGCGGCCATCTGGGGGCCAGGAAGGGAAGAGGGTCCTCACCAGGAACCCACCCTGCCGGCACCTGGATCTTGGACTCCCAGCCTAGAGACTGTGAGAGGGTGAATGTCTGTTGTTTAAGCCGCCAGTCTTTTGTTACAGCAGCTTGAGCTGACACAGACGGTAAATTCTACTATGCACATTTTGCCATATTTTAAAATAAATTTTTGTAATAGGTCAAAAACTAAAAATAAAAAAAATTTTTTTAAAGAGTAAAGCTGGCTGTAGAAACGCATAAGATGGAATGGCAGGCCCATGTCCAAGGCAGGGCTCAGGGACACACGCAGCCACCAGTGTGGTGGCTCACACGGGGTCTCACACCGGGGAGGCCCCTGACAAAGGTGCGCCCTGCTTAGCATGAGGGCCGGAGAGAGAGGGAGGATGATGTCCAGGGCGGGGGAGGGCTACCCCTGGGCGGCTCTGAGCTTGGGGTCCAGCCTCGAGGGTGAAGCCAGGAGAAGAGGACCCACGAGGCCCTAGACACGGGGCTCCTCCTCCCACACCCCACGACCTGGCTGTCCTGCCCTGTCCCCAGCCTACTGGGGTCACAGAACCATGGGGGTGGCGGGGCCCCCAAGAGAGCCTCAGGTAGGTACGCACCGGGCTCAGGCCAGCAGGGACCACGACGACCTTCCGGAAGAAGAAGGGAGGCCAAGGCCCCGACGCCTGGGATGCGGGGTGGGATGCGGGGTGGGATGCGGGGTGGGATGCGGGGCAGGGGCGGGGTCGAGGCCCACCTTCCGCACGTAGGACACGGCATCCTCCTCTGTGTACACCTCAGCGCTCACTCCCCCACGCCGGTGCCGGGCTTGCACCACCGGGTTGGGCGGCGACGGGGACACTTCCTCATCGTGCGAGTCCGACTGGGAGGCTGGCTTCTGCTGCGCCAGGATCTGCCGGTTTTCCTCCTGGAGGGGGGACAACGCAGAGCGGGTGAGAAGAGAGGCCATCTCGGCAGAAGAGTCCGTCCCGGGAGGTCACAGGGTCCCAGGAAGGCCGGGGACCCAGCGCGTCCCAGCCGGGCCCGCCCAACCCGCCTCCTGGACTTCAAGGCCACCTCCGAGCCCACCTCCTCCCAACCCACAGCCCTGCCAGCCACAGAGCCCTGGCTCCAGAAGGCTTTCTGTTCCTTCACACTTTGAGCAACGTGTCCAGCTACCAGACTGCAGAGCTCAGCCCACGGGGTCCCAGGCCCCGGCGAGCCTCTGAAGCCCCCCAGTCCCACCCGTTCACCCGAGGGCAGGAAGTGCCCCCGCTCTGCTCACCAACGTGCTGGAAACAGGAGGTGGGCACACAACAGGGAAGCAAACCTCTCGTTTTCTTCCCGCACTTTTCATTACTGCTTTTTAAAAACTCTGTTTACACACAGAGGGCGCAAAATCCCAAAAGTGCAAAGGTACACAGCGTGACGGGGTCTCCCACGGCCGACCCTCCAGCTCCACGTCCCCAGAGCAACCTGGCGATCAGCTGGTCCCTGGATGGGACCGGGCTTCCCAGCACATGGCCCCGGATGGTGGCAGGAGGTACCAGCTGGTTCCTTTCTACAAGCTCTTGCACCTACACACGACCCTACAGAGCAGCTAAAGCCAGGAGAGAAGCTCCGACTCACGCCAACATGTACAGGGTCTTCATCCAACACCCAACGCTTCCAAGGCTGAGGAACAGCCCCAGGTGCCTGGTCGGTGGGAAGGAGGGGTTTCCCTGAGGGTCAGCTCTGGACACACCAGCAACCACCAATCGCTCCAGAACTGCCTTCCAAGTACTCACCTCGTCACTCTTCTGTTACCGTGACAACAGCCAACTCATCCTTTCTGAGACCAGCGCCAACATCTCCCTGGAGCCGGGAGTCACTGGGTTATTTCCCACCCTTTGTGAATTACTGGGTGACACGCCGGAAATGTGTTATTTACATTGTACGTTAATTCTACGCAAAGTTAAGACTGTCGGTGAGACTCCCACTTTTATGGAAATCATTACAAACGTCACTGACTGTTCTTGTAAACCATGAATTTTCACTATCAATAGAAATGTCAGTTGCATCTCAAGTGAGAGACTCTGGGCCTTTGCTCTTAGAAATTATTAAAAATAAGAACAGTAAGGGAATTCCCTGGCGGTCCAGTGATTAGGACTCCATGCTCTCACTGCCGAGGGCTCGGGTTCAATCCCTGGTCGGGGGAACTAAGATCCCACAAGCTGTGTGGCCAGAAAAAAAAAAAAAAAAAAAAAGAACAATAATATACACAAAAATGAGTCAGTGGGGTCTTAAAGCGGGATTTTGAAGACATGAGTGGGAAAGGCCCCTGCACTACAATGTAAACTGTTTATAGTGACACCAGGGCTCTGCCAGCGCCCAGGAGAGAGGAACCAGCAGAGGCCCCGGGCCACCAAAGGACGTCCGGAAAGTCAGGCCATGCGGGAGTTACCGGGCTCGGAGGTGATGGTGACACGGGGCAGAGACGTGGGCAGTGATGGATGGAGGTGAGGTCGGGAGGAAATGACCCCAGGCTTCCCGTAGAAGCGAGGGAGCCGACAGGCGCTTGTCTCAGCAAATGAGGGGACTTTTCTTAAGTTGAGGTAAAATTCGCACAACATGAAATTAACAATCAGCCATTTTAAAGTGTGCAACCCTGTGGCATTTAGTGCATTCACAATGTTATTGCCAACATCTCTAACAGCTAGATCCAAACGTTTCATCACCCCAGAACACCCGGGTACCCCCCTGGCAGTCCCTCCATGCCCTCCACCCAGGCCTAGCACCCACTAACCTACCTGCTGCCTCCGTGGATCCGCCCATTCTGGACACGGCCATGGACAGAATCACACGGTATGTGCCCTCCCGTGTCAGACTTCTCCCACTCGGCACAGTGTCTTCAAGGAGCATCCGTGTTGTGGCAGGTGTCAGCACATCCCTCCTTGTGGTGGCTGAATCGTACTCCGCTGTGCCACATCTCGATGACCCATTAGTGAGCTGGTGGCTGAATCGTACTCCGCTGTGTCACATCTCGATGACCCATTAGTGAGCTGGTGGCTGAATCGTACTCCGCTGTGCCACATCTCGATGACCCATTAGTGAGCTGGTGGCTGAATCGTACTCCGCTGTGCCACATCTCGATGACCCATTAGTGAGCTGGTGGCTGAATCGTACTCCGCTGTGCCACATCTCGATGACCCATTAGTGAGCTGGTGGCTGAATCGTACTCCGCTGTGTCACATCTCGATGACCCATTAGTGAGCTGGTGGCTGAATCGTACTCCGCTGTGTCACATCTCGATGACCCATTAGTGAGCTGGTGGCTGAATCGTACTCTGCTGTGCCACATCTCGATGACCCATTAGTGAGCTGGTGGCTGAATCGTACTCTGCTGTGCCACATCTCGATGACCCATTAGTGAGCTGGTGGACACGCGCTGGCTCCATCCTTTGGCTGCTGTGAGTAGCGCTGCCGTGGACGTGAGTGTGCAGGTTTGCGTCTCGGTGCTGTGTTCAGTTCTTGGGGACACCCCTGGGGCAGGAATGCTGGGTCCCACGGGGGCTCGTGCTCAGCTCGGTGAAGAACCTCCCAGCGGTCTCCACCAGCCACTCCCAGCAGCAGTGCCATCCCCCAACACCCTTGCCACTTTCTGTGTATTGGTTTGGTTTTGATCTGGTCGACGTGAGTTGGGTTCTGGACACACTGACTTCGAGATAACGGAGCGACCTGGCCTTGGGAATGGCCCACAGACCCTACAGACAGTGGCTGACCCAGGGTCCACAGTCACGGTGAGGACCCCAGGCTCCCTGTGCAGCCACCAGAAGCCACTTGTCTTCAAGAAAGCCACGGCCCAGGCCTTGTTTTCTTGGACCAGTGAGCAGCCCTGTCCTGGCACGGAGATGATTTTCCATCTTTGGCAGCAAAGGGTCAAATGAGGCAGGATACAGGTGGTTCAAAAAACGAAGCCACTTCAGGGGATTCTGAGAGGACACGGGGGGGCCGGGAGCCAGGGCCCCCCCCACGGCGCGGTGGGATGACCGCCCCCAGGCTCTGCCTCGACCACGCCAGACCGTTATTTCTGGATGGCATCCCTCTCCCACCCTGGGAGATTCCAGGAAAACCTCTAATTCTCAGAGCTCCCCCTTCCTGTCTCCTGTTTTCACGCTGCTGAGTTGCCTTGGCTGCGAATGGTAGAGGGCACGGGGTCAGGACAGGCGATCCAGGCCAAAGGAATCTTCATAACAAGAGTGTGGGAACAGTGTTTCCAGAAAGCTCCGCGGCCAGAATCTGCCCCCAAACGCGTAAGGCAGCTCCAGGGACCGTCCCCGTCCTGCCCTCGGGGCCCAGAGCTCCCTGGGCCATGAATGATGTGCTTCATCACCTTCTGACCACGTTTTTCCTATGTGAGGGGTGAAATGCAGGCTTCCAGCCTGAGAAGAGACAACACGGAGGGGGGTCTAGGGAGACTTTCCAGAACTGAGCTGACCCCCCACACACAACAGCCCATACGCCTGGGACCCTGGGACAGTGGAATCCCTCCCCTCTGCTCCCCACTCCCGGTCTGGCTGGGTGAGGACACCGGCTGCCCTATCCCTCGTAGGGGATTCCTAGGGTGAGGGATGTCCCTCGTAGGGGATACCTAGGGTAAGGGACGTGTCCAGGGCACCCGGGCACCCAGCGGCAAGGCGAGAAGAGAAACACGGAGCTTCGATCATTTATTGAGCACCTTCTGTATACCAGGCCTCAGACAGAAAATGCAACAGGGAAAAAGGCATAGTTCTTTCATGAAGGAGGTTACTGTTAGAGCTCGAACAGGACAGAGATGGTGGTCACAGCAAGACGACGGGTGAGCACCACCGAAGGACCAGGTACAAGGGGCTGCACCAGCAGTGGCAGGCTCTTAGACCATCCTCAGCAAGGAGGAGTCAAAGAGGGCTTCCTGGAGGAGGTGCCTCCTGAGTCCACCCAGATGAGAAGAGCTGAACCAGGGGACGTGGGCAGTTCTGAGCTCACCCCTGGCCACCCTCCTCCCCAACCTGTGGCAAATTACAGTTTGTGTGTCTCTTCATGACGTGGCAGCCCTCTCCAATGTTTGTTTCATCCATCTCTTCAGAGTCAGACTCTGATTTTATCGTCTGCTATTTCTTCGATTTCTGCTTCATTAACTTCTGCTTTTACCCTTGTTATTTGTCCTCGTTTCTGTCTTCCTTTCTTTCTCTATTCCTGGCTTCTCAGGTGGCACCTGGGCAGTGGGTTGAAAAGGGTACCTCAAAAATTCATGTCCACCCAGAACCTCAGAGAGTGGCTTTATTTGGAAATAACTCTTCACAGATACAATCAAGTTAAGACAAGGTCATCCTGGATTAGAGTGGCCCTAATCCAACCATGGGTGTCCTTATAAAAAGAGGAAGTTTGGACACAGACACACAGGGACGAACACAGGGGCAGTCTGGTGATGCATCTGCCAGTCAAGGGCAGCCCCCAGAAGCTGGGGAGGGCTGGGGCGGACCCCGCCCCCCGTCAGAGCCCCCAGAAGCAACCACCCCTGCCAAAGCCTTGATTTTGGGCTTCTGGCTTCCAGAACTGTAAATATCTGTTTTAAGCTGCGCATTTTTTGACAATTTGCTATGGCACCCTAGGAAACTAAGACACACAGCTCATTAATTTATCATCTTATTTTCTAATGAAGCTATAAATTTTCCTCTAAGTACCAATTTTGCTGCATTCCACATGTTTTGACATGCAATGCTTTTATTGTCTCTCAATCTAAATATTTCCTAATTTTTTATCATGACAATCTTTAACTGATAAACCATGCAAAAGCTCATTATTGATTTCCAAATGTATGGAGAGGCTTCTGGCTCTTTCTCTTTTTTTCTGGCTATCTTTTTATTAATAATTTGTAACTTTATTGGGTTATAGTCAAAGGATTCGGTTTCTGAGTGAGAAAAAGACTTAAACTCATCCTGGGATCCCTTGAAATAACATGTTGCACTGGGTACTTCATTCTCAAATTCTAAAGTTCTGATTTACACACACCTTTCCAGGATCTCCGATGTAACCAGATCAACACAAGGCAGATGCCGTGTCCTCCCCAGTCACAGCCCCGCTGTCACACAAGCTCGGATGGGAAACGCTGTGCTTCCCAGGGAGCTCACCACCACGTCCTCAGCACCCAGAGCAGCGCCCGGCACAGAGCAAGTGTTCAATAAACATTGCTGGAATGAATGAATGAATGAATGAAACCTTTTGGGAGAACTGGCATAGCTATCATGGATGCTTCTGAGCTTCATAATTTTATTTCTTAAAATACATCCTGAGGAAACAATGAGAGGCATCAAAAAGATATCTGTACCAGAATGGCCCTTGCAGTGCTTAAAAAAATTTTTTAATCCAACAAGCAACAATAAGAGATTGCTTAAATCAAGTTAGAAATATCTATGTAACAGGATACGCTGCACCATTAAATCATACTTTTAATATATTTAGTAATCATATAAAGTTTCGTTTAAAACACCAAAAAGCAGGACTCAAAATTATATATAGTCAGGGAATTCCCTGGTGGTCCAGTGGTTGGGACTCTGCGCTTTCACTGCCGGGGCCCTGGGTTAATCCCTGGTCGGGGAACTAAGATCCTGCAAGCCGCACGGCACGGCCAAAAAAAAAAAAAAAAAAAAAAAAATTATATATAGTCAAGAGAATGAAAAGACAAGCCACGAACTGGGAGAGAATATTTGAGAAACACGTATGTCTGAAAAAGGACTTGTATGCAAAATGTACAAAAAGCTCTTAAAACTCAACAATAAGAAAACAACCCCATTGGAAAACAGGCAAAAGATCTGGACACCTCACCAAGGGAGATCCCCAGATGGCAAATAAACACAGGAAAGACGTTCCACCTCATCTGTCTTCAGGGAAACACGAATTAAAACAGCAGTGAGACACCACTACACACCTATTGGGACAGCCAAAATCCAGACGGTGACAACAGCAAAGGCTGGCGAGGATGCGGAGCGGCAGGAACCCTCATCCATGGCTGGTGGGGACGCAGAATGGCACCGCCACTTTGGTTTTCTTTGTTTGTGTGTTTTTGTCTTATTTTGTCTTGTTTCTTTGCCGCGCCACACGGCTTGTGGGATCCGAGTTCCCCGACAAAGGACTGAACCCGGGCCCTCGGCAGGGACAGCGTGGAGTCCTAACCTCTGGACGACCAGGGAACTCCCGGAGCCGCCACTCTGGAAGACAATCTGGTGTCTGTCTTCATGCAACCCAGCAACTGCACTCCTGGTATTTATCAAAATGAGTTAAAACTTACATCCCATAAAAACCTACACACGGACCTGTATAGCAGCTTTATCCACAATTGCTAAAACTTGGAAACAACCAAGATGTGGTTCAGCAGGTGATCGATAAATAAACTGGGGTCCATCCAGACGATGGACTATTATTCAGCAATAAAAATAAATGAGCTCTCATTAAGTCATGAGAAGACTTGGAGGAAGCTTAAGTGCGTATCACTAAGTGAAAGAAGCCAGTCTGAAAAGGCTAAACGCTGTAGCTGGAAAAGGCGAAACTATGCAGGCAGTGAAAGGATCAGGGGTTGCCGGGGGCTGGGGGGGGAGGGGCAAACAGGTGGAGCAAAGGGGATTTTTAGGGCAGTGGCTACTCTGCATGACGCTATGATGATGGAAACAGGTCAGAGGTTTGTCCAAACCCACGGAATGCACACCAAGAGTGAACCCTCAGGGGCGCCGCGGACTCTAGTCAATAGTAGCGTATGGGTGTTGGCTGTCATTCCCTCGAAGCGCTCGCTGGCTGGTGCTCTGAGGCCCATCTGGGCCTGGGGAGGACCCCGGCCACCAGTGTCTCCAGCCACCCCTGCTCCCGCAAAGCTCGCTGCCTCCACCGCCCTCCGGCAGACCTTGGGACCGGCTGCCCGGTCTAAGAGCGCCCAGGACCCTCCCACCCACACTCAGAACCCTGGGGACCCCAGCACCCGCACCCCTGCTGCTCTGCAAACCCTCCTCATTCCACCTTCCCAGCGCCCCACCCACTCGGCCTCCCCGACACCCGCCCCTCAGTGAAGCAGACATCGCAACGACCAGGGGAGAAACCATCAGGGCCAAAGGTATGGGGGCACCCACTTTCTTTTCCTTTTTAATTTCAAAGACTTGGTTTTCCTAAGTAGTTACAGGTTCACAGCAAACACCATAGGGAGGCACAGAGGTTTCCCACACGCCTCTTGTCCCCTCGCTCGCACAGCCTCCCCGGGGCCTCTCTACCCTGCAGAAGGGGCAGCCACCAGAACCCACGCAGACTACAGCCTGGACCACCGGTCCCCGCGCCCTGCCACCTCCAGACGGCCTCCCGCCCCAGCCTCCGGCCCACCCAACGCTCCAACCACCGCCTCCGTGGCTCCAGCCTTCCACGGCTCTGGGGTGGCACGAGCTGCCCCCGCCCCGTTAGCCGCCAAGCCCATCGCCTCGAAGACAAGCCTTCGTCCAGAGAGCATGCCCCCCGAAAACGGCCCCACGATGACCCTCGCCACCCGCAGGGCACGGCCTCCTGTTGGCCCCCGGGCTGAACGTGGACTCACCGCCTCCACCCTGGCTTCCCCGGTGGCCCCCCAGCACCGGAAGGCCTGGGCAATCAACGTGCCGGGGGGGATGGACCGCCCCTCCAAGACCCTCGGGAGTTCAATGCCAGTCCCGCCAATGGACGCCTCTGTCTGCCACCAGAATGACACATGCAGTGCTGGTCACCAGGAAACACAGGCTGATCCTCCACAGTCACCAGACGCATCTGATGCCCAGTGTAGACCACAGCCACAGGAAGGGCCACAGGAAGGGCCATGTGGGCCCTGACAGAATTCACTTCCACGAAAGCCGCGGGCCGGGTTTTCCCCAAGGGAAACACAGCGTAACTTGCTCGTTTCATTAAAGGCACAGAGTGAGCCTGGGTCGCCGGCTGTCTGACCAACGGACCAGAGGGAAGCCACCACTGCACCAGGAAGGAAAGCCTGCGGGATGAGGCATCTACGGCCACAAAAGAGAGCAGAGCGGCATCGGCGAGGACTCGGGAAAGGGCGGGGGGCTCAGGGTCGCAAGACCACAAGCTCACCCGGTCCTTGGGGAGCAGATGGGCGACAAGATTCAAGAGCCGTAAACACACACAGACACTCGGCCCCCAGAGCCCTTCCTGAAATACCTGCATATTTACCCATTTTTTCTTTTAAATCATTTCCTTGGCATAAAGGTGTTTTCTGGAGCGGAAAAAAAAACAAAAAAACTGAAAGCCATCAAACACAAAATGATGGAAATAAAGTAGAAACGATGACGCATCCACGTCATGGAAAACTTTACAGCCACAAGAGGCCACAGAAATGCTACTAATACAGATGCAAGGCAACATGAGTGCACTTAATGCCACTGAAATGCACACTAAAAAAAGGCCAAAATGGTAAATTCTACGTCGCGTATGTTTTACCACAATAAAAAATGCTACTAAGAAGAAAATACCAAACAAAAAATGCACATATATACAATTATCCACATCCGTATGTAAGCGTGTCCTGCAGAGCAAGAAAAGTCCTCGGAAAAATGTAGGGTGGGTACACAGGTGCAGGGTCATGGGTGCATTTTTATAAAGTAATCTTTCCTGCACAATTTAAAATCCACTATTAAAGGGATTGATGACTTTATCATCACACGATCCGCCAAAAGACTGAATCTTGGAGAAGCTCCAAGGCTGTGTTTGGCCAGCGGGTGTGGACTATCTTCCCCCCTCAAGCCTCCACCCTAGAATAAGGCCACCTCCTCACCGGCTCTCTCACCGAGGCCACACCCCAGCCAAGGCAGCACCCCGAGAGCTGGGCCATCCCCACCAACCTGTGCGGGCAGCTGCAGCCTCTGTGCTTATCAAGGTCTCACACACACGCTTCCTGCTCTCGACACAAGTGGAGAAAACTGTTCCTCCCCAGGCTTCCGGCCTGGCCAGCCTCCTGCAGAGAGAGGGGCCCGGGACCCAGCACACCCCGGCCCCAAAGCCAGAGCCCTTCCTGCTCCCAGGCCGAAGCAGCTCCCTGGTCACCGTGCTCAGCAGACGCAGCAGGAAATGAGACCCCCCCTGTGGTTTCAGGACACCTTAAGGCACTTTACATTTGGGGATCCCAGGTCCATTTGAACATCCACTGCAAACACTGGGGACGTTCTCCCCAGTGAAATGCACCCGCCTATAAAAGCCTGCACACGATTTCAGAGAATCCACCAAATCAGCCCCGAAGCCTGGAACCCAGGCCTTCCAAGTCACCCGACCTCTTCCAGACCTCAGTCCTCACCTGTCAAAGGCAGGTAATAAATTGCCTCTCCAGTCAAGAATGATCAATGAATCTTCCTAAACCTCTATGCTCGCCCCAGCCTCTCCCCCAAGCTCCAAACTCATAGCCTCTTTGACAACTTAAACACATCCAAAGCCTTACTCTTAATTTTTCCTGTCCAACGCTGTCTTTGTCTCTTCCCACTGGCCCCTTCTTGGCTCAGGACTTCACTCAGGACTCGGACCAAACCCGAGGAGTCACGGCCCATGCCTCTTTCCTCACCCCACCCCCAATCCACCAGCAAGACCGGAAAGGCCCCCCAAAGAAAATGGCCCACCTGACCCTCTCACTCCACCCCCAGGGGACAGGAGCACCTTCACCCCTGCCAAGTCTAACAACCAAAAGCATCTGGGCCACTGAAATGTCCCCTGGAGGCAAGAGGTCCCCCGCTGAGACCCTCTGCTCTAGTTTCACTCTGCAGCCTCAGCTCAGGTCTGGCCTGGACCCTGCCTCTGGCCTCCTAATGGGCTCCCTGCATTGGTCCGGCTGAGAAGTCCCGTCCTGTGAGACATGTCACCTGGCTGGGGTCATCTGTGAACAAGTAGAGTTAAATGAGGATGTACTGTCACCCACCTGACCCTCCCTCTTCAAACGTGCAGGAAACAAGCACCCCCCCCCCAAGTCCCGTCCTCCGTGCACAGGCCAGCGACTGGACTCCTCCCCTACATGGCGACCTGGAAAGTAACCAAAGATTAAAGCCACGTGGCCACGTTCACCTATCAACTAAAAAACAGGTTTTTATTTATTTTTTTAAGGTTCATTTATTTATTTATTGGCTGCGCAGCATGTGAGATCTCAGTTCCCCCACCAGGGATCGAACCCACGCCCTCTGCGTTGGAAGGGTGGAGTCTTAACCACTGGACCGCCAGGGGAGTCCCTGAAAAACAGGTTTTTAAATTAAAACAGCCAAAGCTGACTAGGGTGGGTGGCTACAAGCACACTGTCTGGTGGGGCTTGAATCAATGCTGCGTTTGGAGAGCTCCCTGACAACACCAACAAGATTTCTGTGACCTGGTAATTCCACCTGGAATTTCAGTAATTCCATCTCTGAAAAGCTGTACTAAACACTACTACATACAGGAAAAAAAAAAAATCTATGTACAAATATGTCCCTGTGGCATTATTTTTTTTTATACATCTTTATTGGAGTATAATTGCTTCACAAGGCTGTGTTAGTTTCTGTTGTACAACAAACTGAATCAGCCATATGCATACATATATCCCCATATCCCCTCCCTCTTGCGTCTCCCTCCCACCCTCCCTATCCCACCCCCCTATGGTCACAAAGCGCGAGCTGATCTCCCTGTGCTATGCGGCTGCTTCTCACTAGCTATTTTACGTTTGGTAGTGTACGTATGTCAGTGCTACTCTCACCTCGCCCCAGCTTCCCCTTCCCCCCTACCCTGTGTCCTCAAGCCCATTCTCTATGTCTGCGTCTTTATTCCTGCCCTGCCGCCAGGTTCATCAGTACCATTTTATTTAGATTCCATGTATATGTGTTAGCATTCGGTATTTGTTTTTCTCTTTCTGACTTAATTCACTCTGTATGACAGACTCTTGGTCCATCCACCTCACTACAAATAACTCAATTTCGTTTCTTTTTATGGCTGAGTAATATTCCATTGCATATATGTGCCACATCTACTTTACCCATTCATCTGTCAATGGACATTTAGGTCGCTTCCATGTCCTGGCTATTGTAAATACTGCTGCAATGAACATTGGGGTACATGTGTGCTTTTGGATTATGGTTTTCTCAGGGTATATGCCCAGTAGTGGGATTGCTGGTTCATATGGTAGTTCTATTTTTAGTTTTTTAAGGAACCTCCATACTGTTCTCCATAGTGGCTGTATCAATTTACATTCCCACCAACAGTGCAGGAGGCTTCCCTTTTCACCACACCCTCTTCAGCATTTATTGTTTCTAGATTTTTTGATAATGGCCATTCTGACCGGTGTGAGGTGATACCTCATTGTAGTTTTGATTTGCATTTCTCTAATAGTTAGTGATGTTGAGCATCTTTTCATGTGCCTCTTGGCCATCTGTATGTCTTCTTTGGTGAAATGTCTATTTAAACAGATGGAGAAATATACCACATTCTTGGATTGGAAGAATCAATATTGTGAAAATCACTATACTACCTAAAGCAACCTACAGATTCAATGCAATCCCTGTTAAACTACCAATGGCATTCTTCACAGAATTAGGACAAAAAATTGTATGGAAACACAAAAGATCCCAAATAGCCAAAGCAATCTTGAGAAAGAAAAATGGAGCTGGAGTAATCAGGCTCCCTGACTTCAAACTATACTACAAAGCTACAGTAATCAAGACAGTATGGTACTGGCACAAAAACAGAAATATAGATCAGTGGTACAGGATAGAAAGCCCAGAGATAAACCCACTCACATACGGTCACCTAATTTACGACAAAGGAGGCAAGAACATACAATGGAGAAAAGACAGCCTCTTCAATAAATGGTGCTGGGAAAACTGGACAGCTACATGTAAAAGAATGAAATCAGAACACTCCCTAACACCATACACAAAAATAAACTCAAAATGGATTAAAGGCCTAAATGTAAGACCAGACACTATAAAACTCTTAGAGAAAAACACTCTTTGACATAAAACCACAGCAAGATCTTTTCTGACCCACCTCCTAGAGTAATGAAAATTTAAAAAAAACAAAAATAAACAAATGGGACCGAATTAAACTTAAAATCTTTTGCGCAGCAAAGGAAACCATAAACAAGATAAAAAGACAACCCTCAGAATGGGAGAAAGTATTTGCAAATGAAACAATAGACAAAGGATTAATCTCCAAAACATACAAACAGCTCATGGAGCTCAATATCAAAAAAACCAACAACCCAATTAAAAAATGGGTGGTGTTATTTTTAATATTAAAACACTGGAAACAACTCAACTGTCCAATCATGAGGAAAACATTGAGAAAACTTTTCTGGATCTTCTCAACACATTACACAATCATTTACACTGAGGACCATGAAGAATGTATAACAAATGAACAACATAAATATAAAATTGCATCCGTAACATGATTCCAACTATGTTTCAAAACCACAATGCACGGTTGGGGGGAACAGGTGGAAAGGACTTCAGGTGATTTCCACTTCTTCTTTCCACTTTTGAACTTTTCAATTTTTCTTTAAAAGGCATGTATTACTTTAAAATGTGTTTTAACAGACTGTTTTAAAGGGAAGAAATAAATCCATTCCTTTGCGTTAAGGCTACCTCTGTCCACAGGAGTGCCCATCAGAAGTAAAACACCGCTGAGCTTGGGGACACAGAGGTGCTTAAAACAGACCTGGGCCCCAGCTGGGGTCCCGTTCAGTCCCCAGGGACAGGTAGGTCCTGATACAAAGACCACGAGGAGGCACCTGAGGTCACCCCAGAGAGAGATCTGGGTGGCCAGGCCAGGGAGGAAGGCAGGAGGCGTGAGGCGGGGGAGGGAAAGCTGGACGGGACCACAAGCGGCTCCTGCCCCAGCCTGCTGCTTCCCAGCCCCGAGCCTCCAGGATGAACCAGGAAGGGGGTGAGAGCTGTCATCCACGCAGGAGTGAGCTGGACGTCTCCCTCCTCAGGAGAGAGGGGGCGGGTGTGGCACGTGCTCCCCCCACATGTCTGAGGGGCAGGCCAGCGTCTGCCGAGGCTCAGAGACGCAGATCAAGGGAATCTGACCTCCAACGGCCCCGCCACATTCTCTATCAGGGCTGTTTCCTTTTACCCCAGTGCCAATGGCATCTCTAACCAGACCCCCGAGTTGAGCACCGCCAGCGACCCCACAAGCTATAGTCACAGCCAGCAGTTCCCAAACGTCCGCACCGCCTTCCAAGAGGCCTCCTGAGACCCTGAGCCACTGGAAGAAGAGAGGATTTCTGTGGCGGGAATGAAGCCACCGCGGCCTCCCTGCCCACCTCCCCGCGAAGAGCCGCAGGAGGCCGTCCCGCGGGCGCCCCGCCCCCTCCTGAGCAAGCAGGTAGCGGAGGGGAGGCCCGACGGGGCTTCGGCGCCACACACACACACCTGCACAGGCTGGGTGGGGGGGCGGGGGGAGGACCAGGTGCCGGAGCCACTGACCTTCTCCAGCTTCTCGAAGTGCTCCCGGAGGAACCTCATGGGGCGCTCGGGCTTGGAGACGCAGAGCTGCACGATGCAGTCCTTGAGCACCTGCTGGACGCTGTGCTTCTGCACGTAGAGCTCGCAGCCCCTCAGGCCGTCGTCCTCCTCCAGCTGCTGAGCCGATGGCGAGGCCATGGCGACCCGCTGCCCGCTTCCTGCGGAGGAAAACGCGAGTCCTGCCGGCCTCGGAGGGGCAGGACTCCCGCGGCCTGTGAATACGCGTCTTACACGCACCGTAAGGTTTATCTGATGACCGACGTGACCTGGTGACACGCCAGGAGTTTTATTCTGCTGCTGTCAAAGGCCTCTCACCCTGGGGGGCAAAGCTCACCTCTAAACAGATGCTCGCGGGGATGGAGGGGGATCCGCCAGGTTCCGGGCGCGGCTGAGAAACCTGACGACGGGGAAGCGGGGCCCTGCGTGTGCAGCCCAGGCGGTTATGGGGTCTCACTTGCGTCCATCCCTCCCCCTTTGGAGGACAGTGTGTGCCTGGAGCGCCCTCCGCGAGCTCCCGGGGAGATGGCGGGGGGACGGGGGGGGGAGCTCTTACAGGAAAAGGCTCCACAGGAAAAGAAAGGGAAACGAAAACAAACGAAGCCCCGCGGACGGGCCTCCTGCGAAGATGAACCCTACGAACAATGGCAGGGCCGCCCGTTCGGCCCGCGCTCGGCCAGGTCACAATGACGGCCCGGAACCCGGCCCGCCCGCCAGCGCCGCGCATGCAGCCCGGCGACCCCGGCCCCCCAGCCCCCCGACCACGGCCTCGGCCCCGGACCGGCCAAGGGGGCGGGGGCTCCCCGAAGGCCAAACTTCCTGGGGCCTCCCGGCCGGCGGGGGTTTCCGGAACAGACCCCTCCCCAGCCCCGCGTACCTGGATGCGCGGCGCCGGAGGCCGGAGGCGGCTGCGCGGGGACGCGCGGGCGCGGGCACGGCGGGCGAGCGGGTCCCGCACTGCAGCGGCGCCGCCCTCCGCCCGCCCCCGCGCCGCGCCGGTCCACCCCCCGCCCCGCCGCCCCCTTCCCGCCGACCGCGCTCCCGGCCTCCCCCCACTCCCCGCCCCATCTCACTCCCGCCCCCCACCCCGTCTATCTCCCACATCCCCAGGACCCACCTCTCCCCTCCCCCCCAGATTTCCCTCACCGGCAGCCTACCCCGTCCCCCTCCCTCTTTCCCCCTCCTCCCTCTCTTTTTTCTCCTCCTCTTCCCTTCCTCCCCCCCTCCCCCGCCCCCTCGGCATTCAGGCTGACAGGTCTCACGCTGCACAGACAGACCCACAGATCCATGTGAAGCTGCGCAGCTGGGCCGGGACCACTACTACCGCCCCCCAGGCTCCCCCCTCACACCTCCACCCCCTCCACTGGAGACCCTGCGATTGCCCAGATTGTCCGCCCTGGCTGGTGGCAGCCACCTGCTGCCTTGGGGGTGATGGCCTCCCCCACCTTCACACCTGGGGTGTCACATCTACATGTCACAGGGCCTGCACTGGTGGCCAGGCAGGTCTAGGCTACTCCTTTTCTTGGTTAAGGGCACCAGCTTCACCCAGATGCCCCAGGGGGAAATCACAGGGTCATCCTAAATTCTTCCCACCACCCATGGGCTTCCAGGAGGTCAGAGGCCAGCACAGCCCCTAATCCACCAGCCCAGGCCTGCAGGAAAGGGAATCACCCTTATTTTCCTGTTGCCTAAAGTCATGTTTTGCTCCCATTCTGCCAGGGTGGTGGTGGAAACGTCATCTCGGGCAGTTGGGGGGTCCCCAACGCTTTACCTGGAGCGGTCTGAATACCAGGAGATGGGGTAGGGATCTCAGGCCTTTAAAGGGGAAGACCTCTGCTCCCCCACCCATACTGCCGCATCCACAAAGACACATTGCAGGGTGGCCGGCTGCCCCGCACACACCCCAGCAGGGCTGAGGCTGACCCAGCTTCTTCCTGCCGGCTTGAAGCGAAAGGAAGAGGATGTGCTCAGGTGGTCAGACATGGAGCTCCTTCCTGCCTCTTCATCCCCTGCCCTCGGCGTGCCTCCTGGCCCATCCCCACCTCAGGTACAGTCACACCTGTCCCATCACACTTATTGCAAGAGTCATTTTCAGGAACTGAAGTCCAGTCTCAACTGAATCAAAACTTTATTCCACAACTAATTTAAACCTTTGGCTGTTTCTCAGCTCCGCCTGCCTGGATTGCTCAGACCTCTTCTCCCCCCTTGCTGCCCCTCCTCCTCCCCCTCCAGTTACTGCTGGCTCCTCAGGGTGGCCTGGTGAAGAGGATGACAAAAAATTAGGGCCAGGTTTCACTTGATGGACTTGGGTGGGGCATATGCTCCAGGGCTGGCTTTTGTTCTCGGACTCTCCTGGGGTGCTCCAGGGATCTCTGCAGGGACCTTCCCCCTGCACGGTTCCGTGGGAGGGGGAGACCCTCTCCGAGGATGGCCTTCTAAGCCTGAGCCCCCCCTCCACACACATAGCCTCATCCTGGCAGGGAGCCCCCTGGACCACGTCTTGCAAGACAAGGACCTCTCTAGGTTCAGGGCCTGGCGGTCAGCTGGGTGCACCAAGCCCACCAGAAACTTGGTTCCTCGGCCTCTCTCAGCTGTGGCTGGACGAGCCCCATCCTCACACCACCGTAGTGGCAGCTCCCACCAGCCTGTCCCCTGCAGACCCTTCCAGGCTCCTCAGGTAGCTACTTCAGAGGCCCTGCCATCTGGGGGCTACAGGCAGGCTCTCCCTAAGAACTCCCTCCCCACCTTCCTCAAGGGGTAGTGCGGGGCCAGGTCCCCCACCCGTGGCCCAGCCTGCAGACAACCCCCCCCCCATCTCTCCTGTGGCCCCTGCCCCCTGCGTTGCCTGAGTGGAAGGGAAATGCTTCCAACGCATCCAGCTCAGTCACTGCTTCAAGGAGGGGAGCCAGGGACCCTCGAGCAAGCCTGGCCTCGCCCTGTGTCTGGGCCAGGCTGTGTTAACCAGTAAATGTCTGCATTGATGGCACAGCGGTTGTTTGCAGCTGATCCAAGTGGCTCCACCCTGAACGACACGATCCCCCCGGCCCTCTCCCTCCGTGATGGGGGGCGGCGAGCACAGGGTCTGTCAGGGAAACTGACTAGACCACTGGCGGCCAGTGGCCTTACGTGAGGACGGCAGGCATCCCCCTCACGGAGCAGGGACAGGAAACCGTGTGGACCAGTGATGCCATACACAGCTAGGTCGATGTCACCACCGCTGGATGGTGACAAGTCCCGGTTTATTGGGTGTCCTGAAAACATGCAATGGTGATCGTGTCATCATTCAGAAGTCCCAGCAAGTCGTGCTGGTCTGTGTGTCCCCTCCACCCACGGGGAAGGACCCACCCCAGCACAGCCAGCAGAAGGGCTTCACGTGCCCCAGCCCCGAGGTCCTCACCTCAGCCCTGGAACCCGAATCACCAAGTCTTGCAAAGGTCCAACTTCAAAACCACATTATTTTCCAACCACCCCTCTCCCCCGCCCCAAACTCCTGGCTCTGCCAAGTCCCGTTCACCCAGCAAGATTCAACGGGGACGTTGCTTCTGTGGGGAACCCTCCCTGTGGCTCCCACACCTGAGGGCCAGGTTGGGCCCTGGGGTGCCGCCCAGGGCTCTCTGCAGCCGCAGTTCTATTCTAAGTGTGCCAGAGGCCATTTGCTGAGCTTCTGTCCCCCCCATCCCCCCGCCACGGTGCCGAGAGCCCCAGGGAGCACGGATGCTGTGTCCTGTTGTTTAGACTCTGCAGGGCAAGGAGACAGACACAGATATCTGCTGGGGTGAGGAAAGGAGGGTTCTCACCCGCCCGCCCGGCGCTGACGTGGGCCCTGCCACCTGACCAGCATGGGGCCGGGCCAGGGGCTTTACCTGGAAGAGCCATCGAATCTCCCCACCCGTCGAGGTGGGTGTGGCTCTCAACCCCAGCTGACAGGAACTGAGGGGACCAGGGGATGGGAGCAGAGCAAGAGGCACATGGTCAAGTCCCGTGACCAGGAACACTGCCAATTACAGCTCTTCCAGCCACATCCCTCATGGGGGAGCGAGCTAATTCCTCCCCGGAGCAGTGGGGATGCGGGAGAGGAGTTGGGGTCAGGAGAGCAGGGAGCCCAGAGCGGGGGTGAAGGGGAGGGACACGGCCTGGGGCATGGCCACAGGCTCCTGAGAGGCAGCGGGAACCAGTCAATGCATCTAATCCGGGGATGGTTTGGGGGTGTGGCGGGTGGCCCCCAGGCGCATCCAAGGCACTCCCAGCAGAGGACCCAGCCCTCTGGGTGGACCCGGGGCCACCTTCAGGGGACACAGCTGAGCCCTGCCTGGACTCCTGACCCACAGACGCTGAGGTACTCAGGGGGTGTAAGGTCCTGAGTTTATGGTGACTCCCCCAACGTCCGCAGAAAACAAAGCTGGTGACAACCTCAGGCAGCGAGGGCCGCCCGTCCCCAGGGCCCCATCATGCTTTCGTCTGTGCCTGACGAGTGTCTTCCCCGGATCCACCCCCCCAACCCCCCAGCCCCGAGCATCGAGGACGGGCTCCGTGAGGAGGAGGAGCTACTGCGGATGCCGGGGACCCCGAGCGCCCCATGAGAACCGGCCGGAGGAGATAGCGAATGAATGGACCAACCAAGCACATCTGCTTACATCAGTTTATTATGCTGGTGAAACGACACACTTCACAACGTTTGTAACCAGGACACTGAACGAGGGGGTCCTGGAACAGACCTGAAGTTGCTTTTTCCTACCTCGGCCGGGTCTTTAAAACCTATTCGGAGAAGGAGTTTCCTTCTCTGCTCCTGCCTAAACATTCTAGCTCAAACGTAGAGAATTTCAAAGTTCTACTGCCATGTTAAGATATAAACCCAGGGTCAACTCGGTCGTTGTAAGTGTCCAGAGCTATGAAATGATCAGAACTCCAGCCTAACTTAAAGTTAAAAGCCTTTCCCCTCCTCTGGTGAGGCCGAGGCGGGAGGTGGGCCGGGGAAGGACAGAGAAGTTTTGCTTTTCCCCTCTTACTCCACCATCCATCCACCTGCCCCAAACCTGACCTCGGAACAGCCTCTGGCAACTAGAATTCCCAGCCCAGGCCACTGAGCCAGGTGCCTCATGGACATGGGATCATACAATGCGTGGCCTTTCGTGGCTGGCTTCGCTCACTGTGCTTAACGTGGTCGAGGTTCATCCACACGGTAGCAGGTGTCAGCTCTGCGTTCCTGTTTAAGGCTGATAGTCATATATATGCCTCGTGTATTGTGTATCCACCCGCCCATCGCGGGCAGGTGGGGTGCTTCCGCCTTTCAGCTGCTGTGAATATGCTGCTGCGAACGAGGGTGTCAAACCCAAGAGTCCTTGCTTTCCCTTCTTTCAGCCATACATCCAGGTGGGGAATTGCCAGATCACTTGCTAATCCTGTTTAATTTTTTCAGGAACCACCACACTGTTTCCACGGTGGCTGCACGTTCCCGCCAGCGGGGCTCAAGGGTCCTAATTCCTCCACATCCTCCCAAATGTCTGTCAGTTGCTGCTTGTTTTTTATAAGAACCATCCTAACAGGTGAGGTGGTGGCCAGACCTTCACACCAGGCACAAGCAGCTGGGCCCTCCTCCGCCACACTCTGACGGCCACGGCAAGTTACAGGCCAGCTGGGGCTCCACTTTACCGGGAGAAGACTGGCCATGTGTGCAGAGCTGGGGGAAAATGGGCTGCTTTGGAAACAACTACACGGAACATGTCTTTTGGCTGTGGGATTTTGGCACACATGCCTTAGAGAACCTCCCTTCTAGTCGTAACTTGCTAAGATTTTAAATGACAAATGGGAGTCAAATCTCATCAAATGCTTTATCTGCAACTACTGAGATGATCACACCATTTTTCTCCTTTTTTAAAAATGTGGTTGGACTTCCCTGGTGGCGCAGTGGTTAAGAATCCGCCTGCCAATGCAGGGGACACGGGTTCAAGCCCTGGTCTGGGAAGATCCCACACGCCACAGAGCAACTAAGCCTGTGCGCCACAGCTACTGAGCCTGTGCTCTAGAGCCCATGAGCCACAACTACTGAGCCCATGAGCCACAACTACTGAAGCCCGCACGCCTAGAGCCCGTGCTCCACGACAAGAGAAGCCACCACAATGAGAAGCCCATGCACCGCAACCAAGAGTAGCCCCCGCTCGCCGCAACTAGAGAAAGCCCGCGAGCAGTAACAAAGACCCAACGCAGCCAAAAATAAATATTTATTTATTTTTTTAAAAAATGTGGTAAATCACATTAATTTTTGTTAAAAAATTAACTTGCATTCCTGGAATAAACTCAATCTGGTCTCAATGTATTATCCTTTCTAAAGTGCCTATTTCCAGATTTAATTTGTTAAGATTTTGTTTAGGATTTTTGCATCTGTGTTGAAAAATGTTGATCTCTAATATTCCTTTCCATAATTTCCCGCTCACTTTTTGGGATCAAGGTCGTGACACCAGCTCCAAAAAATGAGTTGGGAGATATTCTCTCTTCCTATTTTCAGATTGGAGTTATTTCCTTTTTAAAAAAAAAAAAAAAAAAACTAAGTTGAATTTTATTAAAATTTAAAACTTCTGCTCTGCCAATTACTGTTAAGAAAATGAAAAGCCACCGAGTGAGAGAAAATAGTAAAACATATATCTGATAAGACATATCAAAATATATAAATCTTAAAACTCAACAATAAATACAATTAAAAATGGACAAAAGATCTGAACGTACATCTCACTAAATAAGATATAAAATGGAAAACAAGGATATGAGAAGATTCACAACATCATACGCCATAAGGAATTGCAAATAAAACAACGAGATGCCACTACAGACCCATTAGAATAGCTAACATTAAAAAAAACCTGACAATACCAATTGCTGGCAAGGATGTGAAGCAACAGTCACTCTCATTCATTACTGTCTGGGAATGCAAAATGGTACAGGCACTTTAGAAGACAATTTGGCGGTTGGAGTTATTTCCTTATTAAGTGCTCTGAAGTGTTCACTGGTAAAGCCATCTGTGATTATAGCCTTTATTGTGGGAAGCTTTGAAATGATAAATTCAACTTCTTTAATAGGTAGTAGACTATTCTGAGTTTCTATTTCTTCTAGTGGAGGTTTTAGTAAATTCTGTTTTCCTAGGATTTCCTCTGTTTTATACTTTTTGGGCATAAAGTATTATTACTTTAGTATCTTTTTAATGTTTAGAACCTTTCATGATAAACTTTTACCCTCCTTATGTTGGTATTTGTGCTTTTGAACTTTTTTTTTCCTTGTCAGTCCTGACAGGCGGGTTACTGATTTTATTAGCCCTTAAAAAGAATAAACTCTTGGTTTTAATAATCTCTGTTGTATGTTCGTTTTACTGTTTCATTAATTTCTGTTCTAACCTCTATCACTCCCTTTCCTTTACTGTGTTCAGATTTGTCTGTATATTTTCCTGTTGGAGAAAAACAAATCAACATTTTTTTTTTTTTACCCTGAATGGGCCACTGGAAGCAATAACAAAGGTATTTGTGGAACTAAAGAAAAACATCTGACATCACTTTGACTCTTGTCCCTTTGAAGGCACCCTGTTCTCTCTCTGGCAGTCTCCTACAAACTCCTGTTTTTCTTTGATATTCCTAAGTTTCACAACATGTCAATACGTGTGCCTCACTGGTGCTGTGTAGTTCCTTCAATCTGAAGGTCTTTCACTTTTAACTCTTGCAAATTTGTCTCGGTTATCCCTTTGAATAGCTTCTCTGCCCCATTTTGATTATCCCTTTTTCTAGGACGTCTACTGACCAGAAATTGGCATTTCTGCTTCTATCATCCACCTTTTATGTAGCTTCTTTTATGTAGCTTCTTGTTCCTGTTTCATATTGCTCAGATAAAGACTTTTCTCTCCTTGGTCCCCCTGTTCTACTGCCCCCGTTTATTCTATTCAGTCTGGAAGAATGTCTGGGGACAGGGAACAAGAGGTCAGATCTCCCCTAAGTACTCATGTAGCCACCACCACAATCAGGACACTCAAGCACCATCACTATACAAGGCTCCTTCTGCCACCCGTGTAGTCGCACCCAGCCCCATCCCTAACCCCTGGAGACCACTCATGTGTCCCCCATCTCTGTAATTATGTTATCTCATGCATGTTATACACATGGAATCACACTATCGGTATCTTGTTATGATTGTCTTCTTTTACTCAGCATAATCCCCTAGAGATGCATCCAAGGTTTTGCATGTAGCAGTAGTTCCTTCCTCTTTACTTCTGAGTAGAACCGAGTTAATTTCCATGTTTGAAGATTGTCTTTCTGTTACTGATTTTTAGTTTGATTCCATTTTTTGTCAGAGGACATGCTCTCTGTGACTTCACTTCTTTTACATTTGCTGAGGTCTGTTTTATGGATACGGTCTATCCTGGCACGTCCCTGGGCACCTGTGAACAACGGGCATCCTGCTCTGTTGGGTGGAGGGTCTGTAAATGTCCACTGATCCCTTTGGTTGATGGTGTTCTGTGTCCTTGTGGAATGTCTAGTAGTTCCAGCAGTTGTGGAGAGTGCGTGCTGAGGTCCTCACCTGTAACTGGGGGTTGGTCTCTCTCCTTTCAGCTCTGCCAGTGTTTGCTTCGTGTATCTTGAAGGTCTGTTGTTTGGGTCATAAACATTTGCAATTGCTATGTATCTTCCTGGTGGATTGATCCTTTTATTCTTATACAGTGGACCTCTTTTTCTGTAGAAATTTCCCTTGCTCTGAAGGGAAATTAGCTATTAGTCATTGTGCTTTTTATAAATGAATGTTTACATGATATCTTTTTCCTTTTTCTTTCAACCTACCCACATCATTACGTTTGAAGTGAGTTTTAGCATATGGTAAATGACATATAGTTCACTCGTGGTTTTTTCTTCCCTCTGCAAATCTTTGTCTTCTAACTGGTGTGTATGGGCCCTTTACATTTGAACTATTGATAATTAGAGGTTAAGTTTGCCATTTTATTATTTGTGTTTGTTTCCTCGTGCCATATTGTGGGATACTTGGAATATCCTTTAGAATTCCACTTTATAACGTATTGAGTATATGACTGTTTACTTTTCTTAGTGGCTGTTCTACACACTCCCGTGCACGTATGTAATTATCAGTTTACTGGTACCGACATTTCACCACATCTAGTGCAGCATAGAAACCTCCCTTTACCGTCCTCACTTTTCAAATATAATTATTGTAAATATTTCCCCCATGTGCACCGAGCTCATCGGTATTATAATTTTTTTAATATAAATTTATTTATTTATTTTTGGCTGCATTGGGTCTTTGTTGCGGCGTGCGGGCTTTTCTCTAGTTGCAGCGAGCAGGGTCTACTCTTTGTTATGGTGCGTGGGCCTCTCATTGCGGTGGCTTCTCTTGTTGCGGAGCACAGGCTCTAGGCGCTTGGGCTCAGTAGTTATGGTGCACAGGCTTAGTTGGTCCGTGGCATGTGGGGTCTTCCCAGACCAGAGATCGAACCCGTGTCCCCTGCATTGGCAGGCGGATTCTTAACCACTGCACCACCAGGGAAGTCCCAGTATTATAGTTTTTGCTTCAACCATCAGATATAAAAAATATGCCACTTCCTTCTGGCCGCTATGATTTCAGATAAGAAATCTGTCATTCACACTGGCGTTCCTCTCTAGGAAACACGTCATTTCTCTCTGGCTGTTTTTACATTTTTTTCTGTCTTTAGTCCTCAGAGATTTAATTATGATGTTTCTTAGTATGGATTTTTAGAAGGCTTATCCTACATAGGGGTTCCTTAGCTTCTTGTATCTATGGGTTTATGTCTTTCACCAAATTTGGGCAGCTTTCAGCCATTATTTCTTCAGACACTTTTTCAGCCCACATTCTCCCTCCTCCTGTTCTGGGACTCTGGTGATAAAAATGATTGTCCTGTGGATCTGAGGCTCCGTGCACTTTTCTTTTTCAGTCTATTTTCTCTCTGTTGCTTAGACTGAGCAGATTCAATTGCTCTACCTTTCGAGTCTCCTGATTCTTTCCTGTCATCTCCACTTTATTATCATGTCCATCCAGGGGTGGGCAGTGAACACTGTGTCCGGTGATGGACACAACGTTATTTTGGTTATTGTATTTTCCAGTTCTGTAATTTTCATTTGGTTTTTTAACAACTTCTACTTCTTTGCTGAGATTTTCTGATTTTTCATTTATTTCAAAAGAATTCATAAATATTTTTAAAAGCATTTTTATGACTGCTTTAAAATCCTTGTCAGATAATTCCAAGATTTATCTTGGTGTTCACGTCAGTTCACTTCTTTTCACGTTCAAATAATGGTTTTCCTTGGTTCTCGGTATGACCAGTGGTTTCTTACTGTATACTGGACATTTTGGTTATTGTGTTAGAAGAAACCTGATTTTATTTAAATCTTCTATTTCAGGGACTTCCCTGGCGGTCCGGTGGTTAAGACTTTGCCTTCCAATGCAAGGGGTGCAGGTTCTATCCCTGGCCAGGGATCTAGGATCCCACATGCCTCGCGGCCAGAACACCAAAACATAAAAAAAAAAAAAAAAAAAAGCAATATTGTAACAAATTCAATGAAAACTTTAAAAAATGGTCCACATCAAAAAAAAAATTAATCTTCTATTTCAGCAGAAAGTTGCCCCATTTAGGTTTAGTGTGTAAATTCCAGCCTACTTTTATGGCCTGTGGTTCCAATGATAATTTTATTTCCCCAGCCCTTGCAATGCCCTTCCTATCTGCTCCATTCTCCCGGTGCTGCCCCGGCTGTCACTCCATCCCTGTGGGTGCTGCCTGCAGTGTCAGAAGGCATGTGGCCGGGCTGCCTGGTGGTTCAACAAAGACCTCAAGAAATAGCGGAACAGAGAAGCTTATGACTCACAGTTCCTGGAAGAGGTACAGGCACAATGCCCAGGAGTCAGGACCCGGGGCACACACCTGTATTAGGTCCACAGGGCTGTGCTTTGGGGTTCCTGGGCTAAGGTTGGATAGGTCAGTTCAAACCAGAGGGAGCAGGGTTTTCGTGAGCTTCACAGGGGTTTAATCTACGGGGCCCACAGGAGAGAGGTTATCACAAGGGTGTTGGGGGGGTCACATCAGGAACTTCGGTTTACTGGTGACTCTGCGGGCTGTCATCTAGGGCACGCACTCGAGGGAGGGCTCCTGTCGGTTCAAGGCCCCGCAGGCTGCGGGCCACACAGAACAGATGCCGAGGCAGTGATCGTGTACTCCGTGAGTGGCCTGTCGGCACGTCTGGCTTGCAGCCCCCTCTAGCGCCTATTCCAGGAACCTGTAAGCAAGAAAGAGAAACCCCAGGGACCCATCCCATGGCTGTTCCTCCCGTGCTGGAGTCCCCAATCAGCCCGCCTCCTTTCCAGCTCAGAGCCTTTCCCCATTGTCTGCTGAACTAGCTGCAAGGTATTTAGTTGTACTTCGTGGGGAGTAGCCGGGAAAGTGAGTCTGCAGCACCTTCTGGGGCAGGAAGTCCACCACCCCCTTTTAAGTGCTTACTCGCTCATCTCAGCCAGAGCACGGCCTTCGCAACGGCCTCACGTGGCGACTGCCTGGCTCCCTGCTAACCTGTTCTGCAACAGCCAAAGCAGTTTTCTAAAAACACAAACCTTACGTGAAACTCTCCCACCTTAAATCCTCCCTTGCATCCCCCACTGGGACCCAGTGGAGCCACTCAGAGGACCCTGCTCCCCCTGGGCCCCTGGGCTCTGGCCACAGGGCACTTTTCTTCATTTCCCGGAACAGTGTCAGGCCCCCTCCCCGTATTTGTTCCTGGGGCTGCCCAAACAAGTACCATAAACCTGGCGGCTTAAACAACACAAATTTATCTCCCCACTGTTCTGGAATCCAGAAGTCCAAGATCATGGTGTCAGAGGCTGCTTCCCCCGAGAGCCATTGAGGGAGTGAGTCTGTTCCAGGCCGCTCTCCTGAGCTTGCAAATGGCCATCTGTGTTCACATCGTTCTCCCTGTGTGCTTGTCTGTCTCCAGTTTCCCCTTTCTATAAGGACACAGTCATATGGATTAAGGCCCATCCTAATGACCCCTTCTTAACTTGATGAGTCTGAATGGCCCTATTGCTAAGTAAGGTCATGTTTTGAGGTCCTGGGGGGGTCAGGACTCCACTATGTGAACTTTGGGGGGGCACAACTGAGCAGTCCCACTCCCACCATAGGCCTTTGCCCATGCTGTCCCCTCCCTCTGCAACGCTTTCACCCCCCCCTTCACCTAGTTAACTCTTACTTACCCCCTATATTACGCTGGGGCTGTCACCTCCTCCAGGAAGCCTTCCAGTCTACGCCAAGTTCCTTGGCCTTCATCCCTCAGGACCACGGTAACTGCACGCTGATTAACGTGTCACCCACTAGACCAAGACCCGAGCCGGAGAGACCAGGTGCCCTCTCCACGTCACCGTATCCGACGGAACTGATCCGACCCGGGCATGCAGGAGAGGTGAGGGTCACAGTAGCCACCTGAGGACACGAAAGGGCACGACCACCACGCCTCACTGAACACAAGTCCGCAGCGGCCATCCTATCGGGCTCCAGACCTGCCCAGGACCCCCGGCCTGGCCCGCGTCCCCTCAGCCCTCCGACTCCCCGCCCCGGCCCCGCCCCCCGGCCGTGTCCTGTCAGTGTTCCGAGCTGCCAATAAAGTTACTCTCGGGGCCGACCGGAAAACGCGCCGTAATCCGCGCCGCGACCGTCGTAAAAGCGCCGGTCTCCCCTGGTGACTAGCAACGCGGGGAAGATGGCGGCGCTGGTGGCGACCGAGGCCGCGGCGTCCCCGGACCCGGCGGAAGCCGCCGAGACGGCCGAGGCGGCGGAGCTAAGCCGCGTACTGAGCCGCCTGCTGCCCGGTCTGGAGGCCGACAGCAAGCTGGGCCGGCGGCGCGCGCTGGAGGCGCTGCAGCGCGCCCTGGAGGCGGCGCGGCCCGAGGCGCCCGACGGCGACCCCGCCGCCGCAGCCGCCGCCTTCCAGGGCCCGTGGGCGCGCCTGCTGCTGCCGCGCCTGCTGCGCTGCCTGGCCGACCCGGCCGAGCGCTGCCGCGCGCTGGCCGTGCACCTGCTGGACTTGGGCCTGCGGCGAGCCGCGCGGCCCCGTGACGCCCTCCCGCGCCTGCTGCCCGCTCTCGCCGCGCGCCTGGCCGGCCCCGAGCCTGCGCGCCGCCCGCCGCCCGAGGCCTGCGAGGAGCTGCGCCTGGCGCTCGTGCAGCTGCTCCACCTGGCCGTGCGCCTGAGCGGCGCTGCGCTCGCGCCCCACCTGGACGACGCGGTGCGCGTGCTGCGCTGCACGCTGCTTGACCCCTTCGCCGCCGTGCGCCGAGAGAGCTGCGAGTGCGCCGCGGGCCTGGCGCGCGCCACGCCAGGTGCCCGCCCTTGTCTCCTCCCACGTCGCCCCCTCCCCAAGCCCGCCTCGGTCCGCGCCCTGCTGCACCCGCAGCCCGAAGCGCAGTGCCTGCCCGCAGTGGATGCTCGCTGGTTGCCGAGTGAAGCATCTCCCCGTCTCAGCGCCGTCCCCTCTGTCCCCCACCCCCCAGTTCTGCGCGCGGGGTCTCTCCTCTGGCTCCCCGCACACTGGGCAGTAGTGGACCAGAGCCTGCCTTGATCTGAGGACCCGAGCGCTGAAAGAACTCGCCCGAAGTATCACTGAAATAGCGACCTTACAGAAGGGTCTCAAGCAGCGGCACAACTGCTCAACCAGAGGGTTCGCTTGGCTGTCACGAAGAACCCCTGGTCGTGACTTCCTGTGAGGTCTTTAGGAAGTGGGGTGGCTTTGCCTGAGGCGGTGCTGATCCAGCTTCCTGCGGTCGTGCTGGGTGTCTGGCTGCAGGCTCATCCAGAGGTGGGGACGCGCAGTGTCTCCCCACTCAGCGTACTCTGGAGTGCCTGTCGCAGCCATCTGCAGCTTCAGGTTCTCGCCTCCCAGCTCTGTGTTCAGCTGAGATGGGTCCAGCCCCAGCCTTTTCCCTTTGGTCCTCCCAAGCCTCTGGGTCGGAGAGGTGTTGTTTGGGTCACACGCCCAACTCTGCGCCTCTCCTGGTGCTGGGGGTACAAAGCTGTGTGTGGCCAGCCCAAGGGAGCCGGGCCAGGGTTGAGGCTCCCAGGCTCCCCTGGTGACTGATGGTCTCCCCGTCCCACAGACCACTTCCACATGCAATCGGAGTCCTTGATCGGCCCCCTGATGCAGTCCATCTCCCACCAGCACTGGAAGGTGCGGGTGGCCGTCATCGAGGCCACGGGCGCGGTGATCCAGTTTGGCAGCGGGAAGTCAGTGGACGACGTCCTTCCTCACTTTGCTCAGCGGCTCTTTGATGACGTCCCCCAGGTAACCAGAGTTTATCCTCCAGGCAGTCCCTTTTCTCCACCAGAAGTGTGCCAGTGTGCTATTTATCACTCACTCACTTTTGTCTTTTTTTAAAGACACTATATGTGACGTTAAATGTCCTTCCATCATTCGCAGTCACAGGTGTTCCTATTTCACGTCTTTGAGAAGCTGGGGGAGAGCTGAGTTGTCTTAATATATTTGTTATTCTTAATTCTAAGGAATGGGGAAGAGGACTGCTTCCTTTTAGGAAGAAACTCTAAACACTATTTCCACGGTTTGCAGAAGCATCTGTAACATCCTCCTCCATCAAGGTGATTTAATTGAAAAGCCGCAGAGGTTGGCGAACGAGGCCTGGGAGGAGGATGGAGCCAGGGTTGGTGTGTTGGGGCAATTCCTTCCATTGGCTTTGGGGCCTGAGGGGAGAGAGACAGACAAGACAGGCAGGCAGGTGGAGGTGAGAGAACCGGCTCTTTTGTTGGCAGAAGCCAGCTCAGAGGGCGTGTCGTGGATCTGAGGCCATGGGGAGCAGAGTGAAGGCTGTGAGGGCAGGCTCTCTCCCAAAGGGAGGATGGGGTGAAGGGCTCTGGTCCCTTGGGGCGGGAGGAGCAGTGGTTGCCGGTGGGGGACTTGCAGGGTGGTCGGCATGTGGCCCCTGTGGCCCCAACAGCAGAAGTGCCAGCCTCCTCGTGTCCTGTCCATCCATACATTAAATATCATCTCATTCCTTCCCACAGAAGTCCTCCACGTCCGAGGCTTGGGGCTGGTGTAAGGTACGCAGGGCCCCCAGCTGGAGCTGGCCTCCCGCTCCAGGCCTGGGTCTGGCCCCAGGCTGCTCGCAGCAACCCACCCTGCCTCCAACCACAGGTTCTTGATTTGTTTCTTTCTTCTGTTTTTTTTATTGGCGTATAGTTGATTTACAACGTTGTGTTAATTTCTGTTGTGCAGCAAAGTGATTCAGTTAGACATATATGTACGTTGTCTTTTAAACTTTTTTCCATTAGGGTTTATCACAGGATGTTGAATATAGTTCCCTGTGGTCTACAGTAGGACCTTGTTGTTTACCCATCCTATATATACTAGTTTGCATCTGCTAATCCCAAACTCCCACTCCATCTCTCTCCCACCCTCCTCCCCCTTGGCAACCACAAGTGTGTTCTATGTCTATGAGTCTATTTCTGTTTCAGAGATAGGTTCATCTGTGTCGTATTTTAGATTCCACATATAAGTGATATCATATGGTATTTGTCTTTCTCTGACTTACTTCATTTAGTATGACAATCTCTAGGTCCATTTATGTTGCTGCAAGTGGCATTATTTCATTCTTTTTTATGGCTGAGTAATATTCTACTGTATATATATACCACATTTTCTTTATCCATTCACCTGTCCATGGACATTTAGGTTGTTTCCATGTCTTGGCTATAGTGAATAGTGCTGCTGTGAACATAGGGGTGCATGTATCTTTTCGAATTATGGCTTTCTCTGGATATATGCCCAGGAGTGGGATTGCTGGATCATATGTTAGCTATAGCTTTAGTTTTTTGAGGAACCTTCATAGTGTTCTCCATAGTGGCTGCACCAACTTACATTTCCACCAACAGTGTAGGAGGGTTCCCTTTTCTCCACACTCTCCAGCATTGGTTATTTGTAGACTTTTTAATGATGGCCATTCTGACCTGTGTGAGGTGATACCTCATTGTAGTTTTGATTTGCATTTCTCGAATAATTACCGATGTTGAGCATCTTTTCATGTGCCTGTTGACCATCTGTATGTCTTCTTTAGAGAAATGTCTATTTAGGTCTTCTGCCCATTTTTCGATCGGGTTGTTCGGTTTTTTGTTGTTGAGTTGTATGAGCTGTTTGTATATTTTGGGAATTAATCCCTCGGTCACATCATTTGCAAATATTTTCTCCCAGTCCATAGGTCATCTTTTCGTTTTGTTTATGGTTTCCATGGCTGTACAAAAAATTGTGAGTTTGATTAGGTCCCATTTGTTTATTTTTGCTTTTATTTCTGTTGCTTTGGAGACTGACCCTTGGTATGATTTATGTCAGAGAATGTTTTGCTTATGTTCTTTTCTAGGAGTTTTATGGTGTCATGTCTGTGTTTAAGTTTTTAAGCCATTTTGAGTTTATTTTTGTGTATGGTGAGAGGGTGTGTTCTAACTTCATTGATTTACATGCACCTGTCCAGCTGTCCCAACACCACTTGCTGAAGAGACCGTCTTTTACCCATCGTGTATTCTTGCCTCCTTTGTCAAAGATTAATTGTCCATAGTTGTGTGGGTTTATTTCTGGGCTCTCTAGTCCATTGATCCATAGGTTTGTTTTTGTGCCAATACCATGCTGTTTGGTTTTTTTTAAATAAATTTATTTATTTTTGGCTGCGTTGGGTCTTCGTTGCTGCGCACGGGCTTTCTCTAGTTGCGGCGAGCGAGGGCTGCTGTTTGTTGCAGTGCACGGACTTCTCATTGCGGTGGCTTCCCTTGTTGTGGAGCACGGGCTCTAGGCGCATGGACTCAGTAGCTGTGGCTCGCGGGCTCTAGAGTGCAGGCTCAGTAGTTGTGGTGCATGGGCTTAGTTGCGGCATGTGGGATCTTCCCAGACCAGGGCTCGAACCCGTGTCCCCTGCGTTGGCAGGCGGATTCTTAACCACTGCACCACCAGGGAAGCCCCTACCATGCTCTTTTGATTACTGTAGCTTTATAGTATTGTCTGAAGTCTGGGAGGGTTATGCCTTCTGCTTTGTTCTTTTTCCTCAGGTTTGCCTTGGCAATTCTGGATCTTTTATGATTCCATGTAAATTTTAGGATTATTTGTTCTCACTCTATGAAAAATGTCGTGGGTAATTTGATAGGTATCACATTAAATCTGTAGATTTCTTTATGTTTTATAGCTTTCAGCACGTAAGTCTTTTACCTCCTTGGTCAGGTTTATGCCTAAGTATTTTAATTTTTTGGTTGAAATTTTTAAAAGATTTTTTTGTTTTAATTTCCTTATGATGTTTCATTGTTAGTGTAAAGACATGCAACCAATTTCTGCATGTTAATCTTGTATCCTGCTACTTTGCTGAATTTGTTCATCAGTTCTAGTAGTTTTTGTGTGGAGTCTTTATGGTTTTCTAAATATAGTATCATGTCATCTGCATATAGTGAGAATTTTACCTCTTCTCTTCCAACTTGGATACCTTTTATTCTTTTTTCTTATCTGATTGCTATGGCTAGGACTTCCAATATATGTTGAATAGAAGTAGTGAGAGTGGGCATCCCTGTCTTGTTCCAGATTTTAGGAGGAAGGCTTTCAGCTTTTCACCGTTGAGTATTGTGTTGGCTGTGGGTTTGTCACAAATAGCTTTTATTATGTTGAGATATGTTACTTCTATACCCACTTTGGTAAGAGTTTTTGTCATGAATGGATGTTGAATTTTATCAAATGCTTTTTCTGCATCTATTGAGATGATCATGTGGTTTTTGTCTTTTGTTGATGTGGTGTTTCACATTGATTGATTTGCATATGTTGAACCATCCTTGTGACCCTGGGATGAGTCCAACTTGGTCGTGGTGTATGATCTTTTTTATGTGTTCTCGGATTGGGTTTGCTAATATTTGGTTGAGAATTTTTGCATCTATATTCATCGAAGATATTGGCCTATAATTTTCTTTTTTGGTGGTGTCTTTGTCTATTTTTGGTATCAGGGTGATGGTGGCTTCATAGAATGTCTTTGGGAGTGTTCCCTCCTTTTCAGTCTTTTGGAAGAGTCTGAGGAGGATAGGTGTACGTTCTTTGTATGCTTGGTAGAATTCCTCAGTGAAGCCATCCAGTCCTGGATTTTTGTTTGCAGGGAATTTTTGTTTTGTTTTTGTTTGTTTGTTTTTTGCCACACCATGCAGTTTGTGGGATCTTAGTTCCCCAACAAGGGATTGAACCTGGGCCCTGGCAGTGAAAGCGCCAAGTCCTAACCACTGGACCGCCAGGGAATTCCCTGCAGGGAGCTTTTTTATTTTTTATTACAGATTCTACTTAACTTCTAGTAATCGGTCTGTTTAAGTTTTCTATTTCTTCTTGTTTCAATTTTGGTGAGCTGTATGTTTCTAGAAACTTGTCCATTTCTTCTAGGTTGTCAAATTTGTTGACATATAATTGTTCATAGTATTCTCTTATGGTCTTTTGTATTTCTGCAGTATCGGTTGTTATTTTTCCTTTTTCATTTTTCATTTTATTTATTTGGGACCTCTCTCTTTTCTTCTTGGTGAGCCTAGCCAGAGGTTTTATGATTTCCTTTTATATTATGCTTGTGTTCTCTTCTTTTTGGGTTTTGTGAATCTGTTGTATGTTTTTGATTTGTGGCTACCTTGTTTTTCAAGTATGTTAACCCATAATTATATCTACTTGCTTTAGACTGATAGTCATTATGGGCTCAAACACATTCTGGAAAAAAAAAAAAAATCTACATTTTCTTACTCTTCTCCCCCACACTTTATGATTTTGATGTCCTCTTTTACACCTTCATAGTTATCCTTTTGTCATTCATTGTGGTTATTGTTGCTGTCACAAAAATTTTTTTCATTTTTTTTTTAACCTATATACTGGTTTATTTAAGTGATTTACTTTCCAATTGTGATTTTTCTCTTTCCTATAGCTTCTCGCTTCTTTTCTATTTAGAGAAGACTTTTCAATATTTCTTTTAGGATAGGTTTAGTATTGCTGTATTCTTCTAGTTTCTGCTTGTCTGAGAAATTCTTTTTCTCTCCTTCTATTCTAAATGGTAATCTTGCTGGGTAGAGTATCCTAGGTTGCAGATTTTTCCCTTTCAGGACTTAGAATATATCTTGCCACTCCTTTCTGGCCTGCAACATTTCTGTAGAGAAATCAGCTGATCATCTTATGGGGGCTCCCTTATAATTAACTCGTTATTTTGATTTGTTTCATTTTTTAAAACAGCTTTATCAAGCCATAATTTACATACCTTACAATTCCCTCACTTAAAGTGTTCAATGTTTTTGATATATTACATCATTAATTTTAAAAATTTTCGTAAAATGTTTATAACAAAATTTGCCATTTTAGCCATTTTTAAGTGCACAGTTCCGTGGCATTAAGTACATTCACAGTGTTGTGCAACCATCACCACCATCCAAAACTTTTTTTATCGTCGCGAACAGAAACTCTGTGACCGTTAAGCAATTACTCCCCGTCCCCCCCACCCCCCTGATGACCTCTAATCTTTCTGTCTCTCTGGAGTTGACAGATCTAGCTGTTTCATGTAAGTGGAATCAGGATGGGGTCTGTTGTGACTGGCCTCTCTCACTCAGCGTCATGTTGGTGAGGCCCATCCGTCTGTGGCAGGTGTCAGTGCTTTGCTCCTTTTAAGGCTGAATAACATCCACCGTGTGGACAGACCACGTTGTGTCCCTCCATTCATCTGTCCACAGACTCTTGGGTTGTTTCCACCTTTTAGCTGTTGTGACTAGAGATGCTGAGGACGATGGTGTGCAGGGATCCGTTTGAGTCCTGCTTCACTTCTTTCGGGTAAACACTCAGTGGAATTGCTGTGTCCGTCCTACAGTAACACATGTGTAGCTTGTTGAAGTCACCAAAGTGTTTTCCACGTGGCTGCACTGCTTTGCATTCCTACCAGCAATGTACAAGGGATCCAGTTCCTCTGCATCCGTGAGTTGGTATCTCCCTGTGGTTTTTACTTGCATTTTCCTGATGATTAGTGATGTTGAGCACCTTTCCCTGTGCCGGTCACAGTTACTTTATACAGTGAAACATTGAACTTGCACGAGTCAGGACAGTTTTGCTAGTGTGTGTGCAGACAGCCAGAATGGCTCCAGGTGCCTGTTCTATTACACAGGAAGATTAGAGGCTCTGATCACTTACCCAGGAAGTGATGAGAGGCCTGTCCCTCCCTACTTTCTCAGCAGGGGACCCAGAGGGATGGCCTTGCTTCTCCCTCGGGAGCCTGGTCACTTGAGGTCTGCAGGATATGTCCAAGGAGGTGGGAAGGGGTGGTGTCCCGGTGCAGCAGGGCTGTCACAGCTTCCTCCAGGCCCAGAAAGGCCCCGCCCCCCTGAGTGCACCATCCAGGTGAGAGCACCCAGCTCAGGTTAAGTCACTGCCCATAAACAGGCACATGCCCTCGGTTGCCCCGGGGTCGCCCTGACCGTCGGGAGCTCCCTCTGCACATTGCTCATCTCTGATTGTAGATGTTTCATCTAGAAGACGGAATTCTGTGTGCTTTGTGTAGTTGGGATAAAACACTGACCCTGTTGTTGAGGCTCCAAGGATGTGACCGTATAGGCGTTTGCCCGGGAGCCTCCCTGGGAACAGCCCCACCTGCCCCGCTGCTGGCGCCCCGCAGGTGATCAGCTCAGGCCCTTGGGCACTTGTGCGCGCCTGCCCTGGGCCAGAACCCTGGTGGAATGGGAGAGGGAGCAGGTCTGGTTGGCCCCCAGCCCCTCACTGGTGCTCAGGAATGACAGAGGGGGCCACGGGGAGGGGGGCAGACGGAAGGGGAGGGGAGGGGCAGATGAAAGAATGAACCTTACCTCCCAGGTGAGTTCCAGTGACGTAGAGGAGAACCTGAAGCCGAGGCAAGGAGGCTGTTCCTCGTCCAGTGCTGGCTACTTCGGGGGCCCGCGGGGTGTGATGTAACCCGAGCCCCCATGGGTGGGATCCTGCCCAACTAAACTGGAACGGGCATCGGAACCCTTGGGTCCAATCAGAACATGATAAAAACGGAGGCCTGTTGCTGCTCCCTGGGTCACATGCGACACGAAGCTCACCTCTTGGGTGAGGTGGGTAGAGGCATGCACGCCACCTTCTCGGACATAGGCGGCCAGTGCCCAGCCCAGCCAGGAGGTTCCCACACAGGAGGCCGCAAACATGCCACAGGGCTGAGGCGGGGCTGCGGGACCTGCTGTGGCCAGTGGAGGGTCCGGCCTGAGCCCGGAGGACAGGGGTCGAAGCAGCGAGACCTAGGGTCCCAGCGTTTCGTTCCAGGCCTGAGATGTGGATGGCAGAGCTGCCAGAGCACCTGAGCCGGCTCTGGGGCCCCTCTGTGACCGCACGGTGGGCCCGGGGCTGCCGCGGTCCCCACGCACGTGAAGGCCGCTCACCGTCTTCTGCCTGCAGGTGCGCCAGGCGGTGACGCGCGTGGCCGGGGCCTGGCTGCTGAGCCTGCGGGACCGCTACTCGTTCTTCCACAAGCTCATCCCGCTCCTGCTGAGCAGCCTCGACGACGAGATCCCCGAGATCGCGTAAGTGGCGACGTGGCGGACGGGCCGAGGTTCTGGGTGCCGGGGCCAGCGCGTCCCGCCCCAGACCTGACGAGCCGCATGCCTCCCTCCTGCTCTGCCTCACCAGGCGCTGGCTTTTCCTAAGTTGTTGTTTACAGCGGTGGTTGTTTCCTTTGGTCCAGAGTCTTGCAGGAGCCACCGTGTCCACGCATCCTGCGTGCTGGGAGGCCATGGGGCTTTGACAGTACAGTTTTGCATCTTTAGCACTTTGCTTGGGTTAGTGATGGAGGCACAGCAGACTCGCTGGTGAGTTCCCTCGGGCAGAGATCCGGCCACCCCCCGGAGGGCGCCCCCCGACCTGGGTCTGTGTTGTGCGGCAGGTGCGGGGCGGCCGGCCTCTGGGAGCAGGTTGGGCTGCGCTGGCAGATGGAGAACGAGGAAGACCTCAAGGACAAGCTGGACTTCGCTGGTCCGCCCCCCACACACCACCCCTCGCCAGGTGAGCGCGGCCAGCCCAGGCCAGCGGTGGGGCAGGGCAAGTCCCTCGCGGTCCTGGGCAGGCCTCCCTGGGTACGTGCGGGCACAGCCAGCTGAGGAGCGTGAGACTGATGGGGAGATGTTGGACATGGGTGGTGCTTTGTCATCTCACAAAGCTTTTCTGTGAGCTTCGCCTGAAGAAGCAAACACGCAGGTAGCTGGTGAGATGCAGTCCTTGTGTTTCGGGTGATGCTACCCTCAGAACAGAGGCTCCCGTTGCTGGACCTCCCGTCCTGCCCCTCGTCGTGGTTCTCTGCCAGACTGTGAGCGTCCGCGGGTGCGTGTGTGTGCACGGGCACGCCGTGTTTTCCCTTAGCTCTTGAGTCAGATCCGGGCTGCGTTTCCAAGGAAGCCCCCTGCTCGCCGGGCTGCGGCCCTCCTCCTTGCCCCTCAACCCCACACATGTCTAGTTTCTTCTGCTCTGGAAACGCTTTCTGTCTGGGAACGAAGTCCCTTCCTCTGAACTTGATCGGACGCCTGTACCACTGCCGTCTGTCTGCAGGTGTCTTCTTACAGTGGAGCGATGGTGGAGTGCCGCTGGCAGGGACAGAGCCTGGTAAACATGCACCAGGTCAGACGGGCAGCACCATGGGAGGGACGGGGCCCGGGGCCCGCGGGCCCCTCCAGCCCTGGTCAGGTGAAGTCAGGCTCGGACGGCCGCCCTGGAGGGGACGCCTTGCACGAAGGGCAGCATGAAGACAGCTGCTCACGCCTCGTGTGCACCCGCTGCTGTTCACTGTGAGACCCAGAAGGCGGCTCCTCCCCCAAACCTGGGAGGCCCGTGCTTTTTGTTTTTTTGGTCCACATGTTTATTCATGCAGCTTCACCTCCCACGCCGCACAACTGCTGTAAGGGGAAATCACGCATGTTTTGGAAAAGGTACAAAAATTAGTTGCCAGCAGGGTTTTTTCTGATTTAGTAAAGTTTGAGAATGCACCATCTTTTAAATTATCATGTCTGCCGTATCAAGTACAGGAAAGGAGGCTTCAGAGCCATCTTCAGAGTGAGGCCTGCATCTCTGGAAATGCCTCTCAGGCCGTGTGCCCGCCTGTCAGTGGACCACTCCCCAGACGGTCCTAACCTGTCCCCTCATCCCACAAACTTTCCACAAGGGACATGTCATCAGAAAGAAAAGGGCATTTATTGTTTTGCTTGTTTTTTACAAAATTATAACAAGCTCACTTAAACAGCCAACAGAATCTGAAACATTTAGAACTAATTCTCTCATGTACCATAAAAAGCGAAAAGTAACAGGAACAGAAATTCAAAGTGAGGCCTCATGGTACAAGCTGTTCTTTTTACTAAACACACTTTAAACTTTGACATGTCACGGTCTCATTTCTATCTCCAGAGTTGTTTTGAGTCTTTAAGGTCAAAATCTTGCAATCAAAATCCTCGAAGGCTTTCTTATGGAAATTGAGAAACTTATCCTGAAATTCACAAGGAAACGTAAAGGACCTAGCACAGCCAAAACTTTGAAGACGAAGACCCAGGTTGAAAGATGAGTACTTCTGGTTTCAAGACATAAAAACACAGTAATCAAGATGGTGAGGTTATGAACATAAAAACAGACCGACATGGACTTCCCTGGTGGCGCAGTGGTTAAGAATCTGCCTGCCAATTCAGGGGACACGGGTTCGATCCCTGGTCCAGGAAGATCCCACATGCTGCGGAGCAGCTAAGCCCGCGAGCCACAGCTACTGAGCCTGCGCTCTAGAGCCCGTGAGCCACAACTACTGAGCCCGTGTGCCACAACTACTGAATCCCACACGCCTAGAGCCTGTGCTCCACAACAAGAGAAGCCACTGCAATGAGAAGCCCGTGCACCGCAACGAAGAGTAGCCCCCACTCGCCACGACTAGAGAAAGCCTGCATGCAGCAACGAAGACCCAATACAGCCAAAAATAAATTAAAAAAATAAAAAATCAGACCGACAGACCAGTGGAACAGAGCAGAGTCCAGAAACAGACACAGGCCTGTGGACTCTGAATTTTGGCAAGTTGCAAAGACAATTCAGGGGAGAAAAGACGTCTCAGCAACGGTGCTGGAATCACTGGATGTGCAAAATGTGGGCTTGGATCCAACCCTGCTGATAAACGAAAATTAACCCCAGATGCCACATGATCTAAGGGTACGACCTAAATACACTCCACAAAAGAATGACTGATAAATTTCTTTTCATCAAAATGAAAACTTCTGCTCTTTGAAAGACATTAAGAGAATGAAACGACAAGGCACAGACTGAGATGTTTGCAAATTGTTTACGTAAGGACTTGTGTCCAGAGCACAGAGAGAACTCTCAAACTCAATATCAAGAACACAATCCAGTTTTTTTAGTGGCAAAAAAAATTTGAAAAGACACTTCACTGAAGACACACAGATGTCAAACAAGCCCATGAGACAGTGCTCCAGGTCATTGCTCATGAGAATGCGCATTGAAGCCACAAGATGTCCCCTCCCTGCCTGGAGCCTTGACCTAAGACTGCCCACGCCAGGTGTGGTGCAGACGTGGAGGAGCTTCAGGTCTCGTGCACGGCTGGGGAGGGCAGACAGCAGTGCAGCAGCGTTGGAAAACCGCTCGGCCATTTCTTAAAACAGTTAAGTGCCCGCCTTCCATGTGCTTAGCCGTGGCGCTCCTGGGCGCCCACCCGAGAGAAGTCTCGTCGGCGACAGCCCACGGCAGAACAGCCCAGACGCCCGTCGGCAGGTGGACAGACAGACTGTGGTCTGTCCGTGTGCTGGAACACGGCTCAGCAGTGAGCAGGGGCCGGCGCCCCCCACCACCTGATGGGCCTCAGAGCGGAGGAAGCCAGGCAGGGAGGGGCGTGTGCTGCGCAGCTGCACTCACAGAAAATCTAGACATTGCGGCTCCCCACAGCGACGGGGAACAACCGGGGCTGCCTGGGGGGAGGGCAGGGCGGGGCGCATCGCTGGGTGATAGGTGTGTGTTATCTTGATGGCCGTGGTGGTTCACAGTTGTATCCATTTGTCAAAACTTACAGGGTTGTGCCCTTCGAGCATGTAGTTTATTGTGTCACACCTCAGGATCGCTGTAAAAACTTAAAGTAAATTATGACACTTTGTGGCTTCATTTCTGTCTTCAGGGTTGGTTTGAGTTTTTTAAGACCTCAAAATAAAACCTGTAAGTGTGCCTTAAGTGAGGAACGTGTAGTAAGTGACTTTCCATACGAGTCGTTGAGATCTTGTTTGTGCATTTCGCGGGTTCCCATCCATCTTTATGACCCACAGGGAGCCGCCCGGGGCTGGGCTGCCGGGAGCTGGTCTTCCGAAACCTCTCCAAGATCCTTCCCGCCATCTGTCACGACATCACCGACTGGGTGGTGGGGACCAGGGTGAAGTCGGCGCAGCTGCTGGCGGTACTGCTGCTGCACGCGGAAGCCCACATCACGCAGCACCTGGAGCCCGTCCTGCGCACCCTGCTCCGCGCCTGCGCCGACGAGGAGACGGCCGTGGTCCGCAGTGTGAGTGGCATTCCGCTGTCCTTAGGGGCCTCACGCACCCTTCCTAGTTCTGCAGTCTGTGGGCTTGGACAGATAGCAGCAGGCATGCCGTCACCCCCGTGTGAAGGTGTAGGTGTTTCTGTGGCCCCCGGGCTCTCCCCGGCCGTCTGCATCCAGCCTGCGTGCCCATAAAAAATGGCGTTTAAAGGTTCTCTTTAAGCACGTGCAGGTGAGCGGCCCTGTGTCTGAAAGTAAACACATCCTCCACCCGCAGGCCACTGCAGTGGTCACTGCGTGGACAGACGTGCAGAGCCGCCCCCATGAGTCCAGCTCAGGCAGCTGGGCCCCAGAGAGGACGCGCTGACAGCCCTCCCCCCGCCAAACGGCACGAACTCCTTCCCCTGGCAGTTCTGAGCTCATGAGGGGACTCACCGATTTTCGTGGGCGTTTGAGCACATGTTAGGAAGAGACGGGCCTGCAGGGCTGTTTCTGGCAGGTGAAAGTGGGCACGGCAGACGCAGAGCAGCAAGGGGCTGGGAGGGGCGGCAGCCTCAGGCCTCCGTCTGCCCTCAGTGCGCGAGATCCGCAGAGCTGATCGGGACCTTCGTCAGCCCGGAGGTGTTTCTGAAGTTGATCTTGTCGTCGCTGAGGAAGTCTCCCTCCCCCTCCGGCCTCCTGGTCCTTGCCTCCGTCATCCGGGGCTGCCCGAGGGAGGCCCTCCGGCCGCACGTGAAGGTCATCGCCGTGGAGCTGGCCCACGCTCACATCTGCCAAGGGTCTGAAAATGTAAGCGTGCGCGGGAGAGGGTGGGGCTGGGGGGATCGTAGAGTCCACCCATCTCCACGGTGACTCGGTCCCCTGTGGGACCGTCCACACGTAGCAGTTGTCAGTCCCACAGGCCTCGCGGGGACATCTGACCGACGTGGTCGCTGGGGTGCGGCCCTGAGGTTCTCCTGTTTGGACGCACGTGCTTCCTGGCCTGTCCTTCTCCGTCCACCATGGTGGCCGTTTAAAGTAAAATGAAACAAAGTGCAAAGGCAGGTCCTCAGTCACGCTGGCCGCATTTTGAGCGCCCAGTAGCCCTGTGTGGCCAGTGGCTGCAGCACCGGACGGTGTAGGATAGAGCACGTCCATCGTTGAGGACAGTTCCGTTCTAAGGGTGGCACTGCTGTGGGTGGTCTCGGATGGAGACCCCCCCACGCCCCCCCCAGAGAACCTGGGAGTCCACACGCCCCGTCTGTTCGTCCATGTCGGACACGGTGTCTCCATGGTGAGCTTATTCTTACCCCCGTCACTTGGCTTCTAACGGGGCTTCCAAGAGGCAACCTGATTTGGCAACCGTTATTGGGAGCTGTGCTTGGTGGTTACAGATTTGTTTTGTCTTAAATTGAGCAGTAAATCCATTACTTCTGAAGCTGAAGCAATGTAGGTAGTTAGGCTTAGTCATTTGGAATAATTGACAATTGTTTGCTATTGAAGGAAAAATAATTACCTTGTTTTCACGTGGCTGTGATGGGCTTAAACCCTGAGTCTTTGCATTGGACAGTGACCCTCCCATCTCTCTGTAGAGCAACGAGGGTTTGCCTCGCCAGGCGTCTGACCCATGCACTGCAGGCCCCCTGGGCCATGGGAAGCTGGCCCCGCACAGCTGACACTTGACAGTGGCTGCCACGGCCACAGAGCTGGACCACAGGGGTGCCCAGCTACCGCTCAGCCACCGGGAGATGCACTTCCACACCTGCATCTGGCCTTGACTCTGACATACGTTCACAGTCGTGTGGGAACCATCTTAATAAGCCTGTAAGGCAGCTTCGGAAACACAGATGGGGGGGATGGAGCAGGGGTCTGGGAGGGGAGACGTTCGTGGGCTTTTTCACCTGCTCCTGGTGTTTTCAGCCGTATTTCAACTTTTCCCAAAACCCATTTTTAAGATAAACTATGATTATCTAAAAATGTGGAAAAAAGTTCCACATTTTACTCAACTGGTTCCAACGAGGATTTTCATTCCAGAAGCATTTCCGTTCTAGAAGGTGCAGCTTGAAAGTTTGTGTAGGTGTTTCAGTGCACGTGCTGCAAGCTGTGCAGCAAAGGAGACGTCTTTTCACACCTGAGTGTTGTTACAGGAAACCACGGTCCCTCGATCCGTCTAGTTCAGAGCGCGTGCTTGGTTCCTCTGCCTGCAGTCCTTCCGGGAAAGATTTACTCCGTCCTGCAAACAGAGGGGCCCCTCCTGACCGTTCCATCCGCACACGTGTCTCTAGACACGTGCCAGCCTTTGGCCAAGGGGCCAGCCGGTGTGAACCCCAGGCGTGCGAGCCACTCCCGTTCCCGCACGCCGGTGGCCAGGAGGCACGGCCTCCACACGGGGAGGGGTCACGCTAGCGTTTCCTGCAGTCATTCTCCAGGGGCTGTGAGGACAGGCCTCAGATGCTTCAAGACCAAACTAAATGTAAGGGCCCCGGGTTGGGCCAGCAGGGCCCCAGAGACGTTCTGCTCGTCTGCCTGGGCCTGGGCTCAGCTGACAGGACCTGAGCCTCTGCTTTGAAATTTGGTTGTTTATCGACAGGGGACTGAGATGCAGAAACGGTTGATAAAACAGAAGTAACTCGTTTCCTCCTGTTTACTCAGGAATCGGGTGTGGGGTCTGGGATGGGAGTGCCTGGCGCTTTCTCCGGTGAAGTTGTGGCATCTCCCTCTATGTCAGTTCCCTCTGTGTCTTCTTTTCTTTTTCCGTGTGTGTGTGTGTGTGTGTGTGTGTGTGTGTGTGTGTGTGTGTGTGTGTAGGTAGGTAGGTAGATGTTGAAAATCCTCTGGTTAAATATCGTGTAATCCGTGAACATTAAGGCCCCGTTTCCTCAGAGGTGGTGCCGTGTTCACAGCAGGAGGGCAGTGCTCGTGAAGGACACAGACCCTTGGTTAGTTCCAGCATCTGGAGGTGCCGTGAGATGGCTCAGCCAATGCTGAGAGCAACTCCCTGTTTATTTTATTTTTTTAATTTTTAAAATTTATTTATTGTTGGCTGAGTCACATCTTCATTGCTGTGCACAGGATTTCTCTTGTTGCAGCGAGCAGGGGCTACTCTTTGTTGCGGTGCGCGGGCTTCTCATTGCAGTGGCTTCTCGTTGCGGAGCACGGGTTCTAGGCGCGTGGGCTTCAGTAGTTGTGGTGCGTGGGCTGCAGTAGTTGTGGCGCATGGGCTTCAGTAGTTGTGGCATGCAGGCTCAGTAGTTGTGGCGCACAGGGTTAGTTGTTCCTCAGCATGTGGGATCTTCCCGGACCAGGGCTCGAACCCGTGTCCCCTGCATTGGCAGGCGGATTCTTAACCACTGAACCACCAGGGAAGTCCCAATCCCTGCTTATTTTAATTGAAAGAATGGTAGCTCCTTAAATATGTATTATAGGTCATTTAGAAATTAACCAAAATCATGCCCTCAAAAAAATCAATCAATCAGTCAATCCAGGTCTGAAAGAAATGGGGCTGTGGGAAAAGTAAGTATTTGAATAAAACACCAATTTTGGCTTCTCAGGGGAGTTAGGACCCCCAAGTGGCTGGGGACATGCCACAGTGAATTTTTTGTTTAAACTTCCATGATTTATATCACTTGTGAATGAGTCATAGGATTTTAGAGCTGATTCAGATTTTAGAACCAATCCATTGTCTAGCCAAATCTTCACCAAACTTTTGAGCTCACACCCCCATTAGTAAAAAAAAAAAAAAAAACCTTAAGCATTTTGCCCCGGTTCCCTCTGTCCTTTATGAAACATAGCAGAGCAGGCATGTGGGAGGGGTGTTCTAGGTGGTTCTTCCTCTGGGGCCCCCGCCCCGTGCCCACTTCTGGCCCCCATTTCACAGTGGATGAGGCTGGAGCCCGGGAGGTGAGAGATGGGCTCGACCCGACCGAGGTGTCACCTTGTCCCCCGTCGGTCTGGAAGCATCTTTGAATCACAGAATTTTATTTATTTTTCTTAACTTAGTATTACAGAAACACTCAGAAGTGCACAGAAGGGGAGGGGAGCAGTGTGCACCCCTCGTGCCTGCCGCCCGGTTCCAGCCGCGTCCTCCTCGGTCCAGCTTCTCTCTGCCTTCGGGGATGGGGTGGGAAGAGCTGGGGTGCTCAAAGCAAATCCAAGATCCCCTGTCCTTCCACTTGTCACTTCCACAGTGTGTGTCACTAACACACGCAAACTTTTTAAAAATGTAACTCAAATACCATCAAGCACTTAACAAAGTTGCCGTGAATTCCTCGATTCTCGGGGATTCAACAGGGATTCGGTTTCCCTGCTGTGCAGAGGGGCACCCTCTTTATGGCTGATGTGCCAGAATCCTGGCCCAGTCCGCTCGCGGCGTCGCCGTGGCTCCGTGGCCCTGGTCAGTGGGGCCTCGTGCGGGCCGCCGGGCGGGTGCAGGGGTGGCTGACGGTGCCCTGCTCTCTCCGCAGCGCCTGTACGGGGAGCGCCTGCTGCAGTGCGTGCGGGCCGTGGTGTCCGTGAGCCGGGAGGACTGCCGAGGGGCCGGCGTGCCGCTCGTGGAGGTGCTGGTGACCGTCCTGGCGCTGTGGGGACCCGCGGGCCTTGGTGCCAAGGTGAGGGGGCCCTCCTGCTTTGCCTCAGCCCCTGGACGGGAGGCTGCCATCTGTCAGTCTCTGCTGTCGAACTCCAAGCCTCGGGCTTGCCCAGCGAACTGGCTACCTAAGATGAAAGAGCCTGGAACACGCGGGGTGAGTCGTTCTCGAGGCGGCCTCAGGGGCACACGGGATTTTAAATTCCCTCCAACTGCCAGTTGGCTTCAGGATCTCAGAGGAAGGCCGGCTGCTTCATCTTGGAGAAACAGACAAGAAACGAGGCCGCCCTCGTCTCAAATCTGCGTTTCAGTGAGGTTAAGAATACACACGTGCACCGGAGGTCAAGAGAAAAAATAATATCATGATTTTCCTATTTAGTTGCAGCCCAGCTTTACACAGTTGTTTCCATTCCCCTGGCTCTGTATTTTTTTTTTTCAAATTCTTTTCTCCATTGAACTTCCTTGCTTCTTTATTTTTTTGGCCGTGCCACACGGCATGTGGGATCTTAGTTCACCAAACAGGGATCGAACCTGCATCCCCTGCATTGGAAACACGGTGTCTTAACCACTGTACCGCCAGGGAGGTGCCCCCCTCGCCGCCCCCCCCCCCGGGCTCTGTATTTAACTTAAAATCTTCTGACATCCAGCTCCCTGCGGCTGCGAGGACCATCCAGAGACCCGGCTGTCTGACCACTTCTCCCCAAGCTGAGAACTCGGCTTCTCCCCCTGGTTCTCTCCCCCTCTCCATCCACACTGTGTCCGGGAGGCCCCCCGCCTGCCCTCCCCTTCCCCGGCGCCTTCCTAAACCGTGTTTTCTTCCTCTCTTTAAAAACCCCCTTTCCGGAGAGCACGTGTCTGAGCAGGGAGGTCGTCACTATAGGGCTGTAAATACTAGAAAAGCCGAATCTGTCGTTACGGGTGAGTCTGCAGGCCAGACTCGGTCCCCGGGACAGCCGCACAGAGTGCTGGGGGCGTCCTGTTCCTGCAGCCCTAGGGGGAGGAGGGTCCGGTCCTCCGTCTCCTCTGAGCCCGCAGAGCAGCAGACACGCTGTCGCCGGCGGTCTGGCCAGGTGAAGAGCTCTGAGAGCGAGGACGTGGGCCCATCTTTGGCACCCGTGGTTTAAGTCTGTTCAGTGCAGTCCCTGCAACAGCCTACTCCCCCGTCTCCACAGGTGGAGCCTGGCTGGGGCCCCAGGGGGAGCCTCCCGCCCTGCGGGGACCGCCCCGCCCCGGGTGGTGCATCCTGGGGGTGGGGGGCTGCCTGCCCCGCCCCGGGTGGTGCATCCTGGGGGTGGGGGGCTGCCTGCCCCGCCCCGGGTGGTGCATCCTGGGGGTGGGGGGCTGCCTGCCCCGCCCCGGGTGGTGCATCCTGGGGGTGGGGGGCTGCCTGCCCCGCCCCGGGTGGTGCATCCTGGGGGTGGGGGGCTGCCTGCGCCGCCCCGGGTGGTGCATCCTGGGGGTGGGGGGCTGCCTGCCCTGCCCCGGGTGGTGCATCCTGGGGGTGGGGGGCTGCCTGCCCTGCCCCGGGTGGTGCATCCTGGGGGTGGGGGGCTGCCTGAACTGCCTGTAGACGCTCGTTTGTCCATTTCGTTATGTCTCATACAGACAGGAGGGGCGTCGTGGGAGCCCCGGGCCACATGGCGTGTGCCCGAGTGGCTTCCCTCCCTCAGGTGGTGAGGACGGGTCTCCAGTGGGGTCTGTGAGTCCCAAGATCGGATCGCCCCAGCCTGTGACTTGCTCCCGCAGGTTCAGGAGACGCTGGCCGAGCTGGCCGCGGTGGAGGGCATGGACGGCAGCCAGGACCTCTTCCGAGCGCACGTGGGCGCCCTCCTGGAGCGGCTGGCTGCCTCGCACCAGGACTGGACCAGCCACTCCAAGGAGCTCCTGCAGTTTGACGTGGTGCTCACTCACTCAGGTGAGCCACAGACGGGCGCCCCCGGGCTGGGTGCAGAGCGCTGGTCCCGGGGTGGCCCCAGCAGCCCCGGCACAGACGGGCACAGCTGCTCAGCACCACCCAGGAGGCGGCACGCCAGGCCTGGTTCTTCACAGTCACTCACGGTCACTCTCGACCTGCGGAGAACAGCTGTTTTAAGGAACAAAACCTTAATTGAAAAGATGCTGCGAACTTTCTAGTGAAGACTTGCTGTAACGTGGGTCTTTAAAGTCTGCCCAGGCACACATTTTTATGTTAAACCTTTTTTTTTTTTTTTTTAAGAAGAATTAGTTCAAGAGTGTGACATAGGACCAATGTACGTTTTAAATTTTGTTTATTTATTTATTTATTTATTTATTTATTTATTTGGCTGCGTCGGGTCTTAGTTGCGGCACGCGGAATCTTCCGTTGCAGCACGTGGGCTCTTCATTGCAGCACACAGGCTTCTCTAGTTGTGGCGCATGGGCTTCTCTCTAGTTGTGGCGCATGGGCTCAGTAGTTGCGGCGTATGGGCTGCAGAGCGCATGAGCTCAGTAGTTGTGGCGCGTGACCTTAGTTGCCCCGCAGCATGTTCATTCCTGGACCAGGGATCGAACCTGCGTCCCCTGCATGGGAGGGCAGATTCTTAACCACTGGGCAACCAGGGAAGTCCCTGTGTTAAACCTTAAAAGCGTGACTTTGCACGGCGTCCTGTGTGGCCCGTGCTCTTCCCCCAGGTGCTGCCTACCCTCTGCGCCCGCTTGGCCTCCTGCCCCGGGGATTAGGGTAGGACCGGCGGGGCAGCGGGACTCCGAGCTCGCGGTCTTGCGCGCCGTGCTCCTGGCCACAGTGCCCCCGGGCAGCAGCAGAGCTTCGGGCTGCAGTGGATCCTCCAGCCACGCTTGTTTGGCTTTGACCCTGGGCTTTGAGGTGATGCCTCTGAAAAGACTGAAGTCCTGACTGAGTACAGAAGTAGCAGACCGGGTGTAAACCAGAGGGCCTGAGGGTGACGGCTTCACTTTTGACATACGATGTCCCGGGTCAGCACAGGGCCTGGCGGGGAGGGCAACTGGTGACCCGATTCTTCTGAGCTGCGGCTCACGTCTAGACCCCGGAGACTGTGTTCTCCCCATCACGTGCAGGTCCAGGTCCTGAGCACCGTCACTGCGTCTGGGATCCTTCCAGGCTCGGGGACAGTGGCACCATTTGTTCATCTAGTAACAGGCATGGGAAAGAACGCTGGCTGCCAGGCTCAGGGTCACACATCAAGCAGCCTACATGGTCTGAATAATGGGTTTTGGTTGGCCTTTAAAAGATTGCTTGGGGACTTCCCTGGTGGCACAGTGGTTAAGAATCTGCCTACCAATGCAGGGGACACAGGTTCAAGCCCTGGTCTTGGAAGATCCCATGTGCCGCGGAGCAACTAAGCCTGTGCGCCACAGCTAGTGAGCCTGCGCTCTAGAGCCCGCGAGCCACAACTACTGAGCCCACGTGCCACAAATACTGAAGCCCACGCGCCTAGAGCCCGTGCTCCGCAGCAAGAGAAGCCACCACAATGAGAAGCACGTGCGCCGCAACAAAGACCCAACACAGCCAAAAATAAATAAATTTTAAAAATAAATTAAAAAAAAAAAGATTGCTTGACTTTAAATTTTTTTAAGAATTTGGTAAGATGTAGGAAAAAGAAGAAAGTTTACATACTGAACAATTAGAGCCATGGGGGGGTAGGGTCAAAGGGAGAGGCGGAACCTGGCGTCCTGTGCTGAGAGCATCCTTCCCGGAGCTGAGGGTGCACATCCGCTGGCCGTGCCCAGCACGCGCCTCCTCTCGCAGCCAGAGCGGCTGCGGGGCTCCCGTCCTCCCATCCTCCTGCCACGTAGGAATGAGGCCCCTGTCTGTGCTCTAGGTCCTGCCCTCGGAGAAGCCTTGCCCCAGCTGGTCCCCATCCTCAGGAGCTGCCTCCAGCCAGCCCGCGACCCACCCATGCGCCTGAAGCTCTTCTCCACCCTGACGGGGCTGCTGCTGGGAGCCAGGGAGACGGTGGACTCGCAGGGGTAGGTCTGCTGCCCCCCACGCGGTCCCCCCATGCTGCCCCCCACCGCGGTCCCCCCATGCTGCCCCCCACGCAGTCCCCCCATGCTGCCCCCCACCGCGGTCCCCCCGTGCTGCCCCCCACGCGGTCCCCCCATGCTGCCCCCCAACGCAGTTTCCCCACCACCCCACGCGGTCCCCCCATGCTGCCCCCCACGCTGTGCTGCAGCTGAGTGGTCCCCACGTGCCCCCACACTGAGGTCTCAGGAGGGACCTGGGGTGACCCCGAGCTCTGGGTCCTGCTGTCGTGCGGCTCCCCACACAGCCAGCACCCCAGGGAAACGGCGTAGTCCGGGCAGCAAGTGCACCGCACAGAGAGACACTAAATCAGTCGCGTTCTTGTGGTCGTTAGAATTCCGCTGAATGAAAAAGTTTTAGGGAACGTTAACTACTACTGGTTTATACATTAGCTGTTCTCAGCTTTAAAAGGCTTCTGGTACCTTTCAGGCCTCACAGAGAATTGACTGAATGACCGTTAAGGTTAGAACTTAGGAAACTCCTGTCCTCCGGAGGGACTTGAGGCAGCATGAACACCCGGGCCTCCAGCTCGGGGCCCCGAAGGGAAGGAGGCGGGCGGCCCAGGCTGGACGTGAGGCCCGGAGCAGAGCCATCTGCAGGCCCCGCCCTCCCCCTTTGCAAAGCGACACAGCGTCCCCCGCAGGACGGGCTTTGGGGCGTCAGGCAGTGAGATGCTGTTTGCTGTTTGGGGACCCGTCCCCTGAGAGGGAGCAAATCTTTGTTGTCGGCCTGTGCTGGACTTTCCTGGGGAAATAACGGGTCATTATTCAGACTTCACTTCTCTGGATGTTACTCTGATCTCTGCTCTTGGGCCTCTAGCCAGCCCATTGTATTGCAGGAAATTTTATTTCCTGCTTGTCTGCAAAGACTTCAAGGGTTAGAAGAGACTATAAAAAGGTTACTGAGTCGGGTCTGGCAGCTGCCCCGTGAGTAGAGAGCCGGCGGATCAGTCACTACCCCTCGGGGCCCCTGCTCCGCTGCGTCCCCCTGAGGACAGTCAGCCCCCAGGAAAGAAGCCCCCACTCTTGAACTGAGTTCCCTCAAGAAGCTGCCCTTGAAGTCTTCTTGTGGAAAGAAACCGCTATCAGGAGAAGGAAGTTGTTCAATTTACAATTACCTAGTGCAAGGATTAACTGTTTTCACAGGCAGGAAAGATTTTGGAAAGCAACACCTGCTTGGTTTTGAACCTCAGGGTTACGAAGTGGCGGAGTCTGAGATAGCAAAGGACCGCGGCCCCTCCTCACCCCACCCCACCCCCGAAAGCGCCTCTGGCACCGGCACGCCCGGGTGGTGCAGGGCTCCCAGCCAGAGGACGGCGGGGGCAGGGGCACCCTGGCTGGAGTGCGACCCCCAGTGAAGGAGGCCTGCTCCCCTCTCTGGGCGCCCAGACACCGCCCAGTGCCGTCCCCTCGTGCGGGATGTCACGGAGCTTCTCCCGCGGGGCGAGGCCCGGATGCTGGTGGTTCTGGAGGAGCCCGTGGGCCTGCCCAGGCTGGGCTTCCTGGTCTCGGGGCCCAACTGCGTGCGAACAGGTGTGCGTCCTCTGGACGCGGGGTACTCATTCTTGGGGAGTCCAGTGCCTTTTCTGCTCCCAGCATATCACTGGAGTCCCACTGCCTGTCCCCCCTCACGGCCAGCGCTCGGCCCTCAGGCCCTCGTGGCCACGTTGCGTGGGCCGCCTCAGCCAGGACACGGGGCTGAGCTTTCCAGAGAGTCCCCTGGTGAATCCCTTTGCAGGGAACAGCAGCTCCTTGCTAAAAAACTAAAGCACGCAGAAAACCTTGAATGTGTGTGAGTCGCCCTGCACCAGGTCCGCTGTCGGAGGCGCCGGTGGCTCTGGAGTGCCCCCTGCTGGGGGCGCCGCGCAGCCGTGGGCTCGCAGGCCCTCGCGCTGGTCCAGGTCCGGAAGCAGCTGACGCTGCAGGCGGGAGCCCCCTGTGAAGCGTGCTCCGGAATGGCCCTGGGAAGCAAGTCAATGCGTCCTTTGTTCGGCAGAATACAGTCTTGTTCCATCAGTAGAGGCCCGTGGGGTACAGGAGTCATACGGAGGGCTGAGGCTTTTCCCCAGGCTTTTGGACGGGGCCTCACGTGTGGCTCCGCTGCCGGGTGGCCAGGCCAGCCAGTGGAGCTCGGGGCTGGGATCCCGATTTCGTTTTGCTTTGTCTTTGTCCTGACGGCATGTCAAGAGGAAGGTCCCCGACTGTGTTGGCGGGAACATCCGTGTCTCCCGGTGTCTTGACACATGGGACCGTAGGCGCAGCCCCAGGGTGCCCTCTTGCCAAGGTAGCGGGCATGGTCAGAGGGACCTCACGTGGTTGCAGGGACCTCGAGGCCCGTCTCTGTAAGGTCGCCGCCTGTGGGAGTGACTTGCCGCCCCATCGGTGCTCGGGGTAGAGCGGCCACACTTTTCTTAGATCCAGGAGGGGTGTTGGGGAAGCCCCTCGGCCACAGAGTGGGAGGGAGGCTGGAATACACCCCCAGCCCCAGGATCCGGTCCCAGGAGAGGCGGCAGGAGCCCGAGTGCAGCCCTGCCCCGTGATAGCCGTGGGAGAGAGCCCCACGTCCCCTCCCTGGCCACTACCCCGGGGAGTGGGGGCTCTCGTTCAACGTCCAGTGTTCGACTTCCGCTTGTTTTGTCTGTTTGGCCTTTTCCCTCCGCCCAGTCCGTTTCCCAAACGGAAGCGCTTCCTTCGGGGAGTCTGGGTGCCCCCCTCACCCACCCTCTCCTGCTTCCACTCCAGACAGTTCCATGGCTACCTGGACACCCTGATCAAGGACATCTTCGTCCCCAATCTGCAGTGGCACGCGGGGAGGACGGCTGCGGCCATCCGCACAGCGGCCGTGTCCTGCCTCTGGGCGCTTGTCAGCAGCGGGGTCCTGTCAGATGAGCAGGTAGGGCTCGTGCGTCCTGGACCCAAGAGGGGAACAGGCTGTGCCCTGGGCTTCCGGGGCCTGCCCAGCGCACCTGCCGCAGGTGAAGAGCGCTCACCTGAGTCTCCTGATAGTGGCAGCAGATGCTCCCAGACAGACCGAGGGGACGGGACTGTGGGGCCGGAGAGCGAGCAGAGGTCTGGGGGGAAAGCCTGTTGTTTCCTTGGGTCACCTGGGGGTTTTCTTAGGTGATTGTTACTGTTTACAAGAAAAGAATTTCATCACAGGAGTCTGACTCAAGAGCGTTGTTTTTATTCATATTTCCAGTTGGATGAGGAATTGAGGAAACAGTAGAAGTAGGGAAAACATTGTGGTACCTGAACAGCTGTTACTTAAGTTGAAATGTTCCCCAAACTTTACTGGACACGATATCCAGTCCTGCTAGTAAGTAGTGGGCTGTGTAGGATCGGTGCCTAAGACTTTCTGAATAACAGATTTTTAAAAAACCAACTGACCGATGTTCAAATTACCTGGATTTTAAAATCAAGATTCAGGTCTGCTTCTTACATAGAAATTTCAAAGTAGCTTTCCAGACTCAATCATACTTGCATCAAAACCAAGTCTCTTCAGTGACAGGCAAAGTACACAGTGTGTGAGTAGCAGTCTCTGTCACCAGGGTGGCACCAGCCGTGACCCACAGCTTGTGTGGTTTTTTTTATCGCAGATACGGGAAGTGCAGGAAATGTTGATGCCTCAAATTCTAACCACCCTGGAAGAAGATTCTCAGATGACTCGATTAATTTCGTGCCGAATCATTAACGTATTTTTAAAGACCTCTGATGGTGTGATTGATCCAGACAAATTCATCAAGATTTATCCTGGTAGGACATTTTTCTTTTCCAAATCATATGCCTCTGTTTGTTTGACAGTTGTTTCTTTTGTAGGAAAAATAGAAAATGCTACTTTGACTTCTGGTCAGGTTGGTGCTATGAGTCTAAACGTGGATGTGACAGGTATGACGTCACTGAATGTCACTGAATAAGTAACGTAGCACGAGAAACAGGACAGACGTCTTATGGACCGGAATTGCGGGGTGGGAGCTTAGACGCCCACGGCAGCCGGGGCTACCACCCCGTGGCCTTCGGTGTGAGGGCGCCAGCCCTGCCTCGCGTCCCCCGTGTCACTGCCTCTTGGAGCCTGGGAGCACCGATGAGTCCCGGCCACAGAAGCGAAACCCGGCCCCGAGCGGAGCAGCGTCGCTGGAGGTGGGCCTGCAGCCGAGAAGCTCAGGGGCTGGTGGGTGTGCCCACGCTGGCAGGAGGTGGAAGGTACAGGCCCTCAGTGCCGTCTTCTCCACGTGCCGTTGAGATCCGCAGAAATCTACAAGGGTAACAGCCGTTCCAAACGAGTTGAGCACTTCCTGCAGCAGGGGCCACGTCTGGCCCCCAGGGTGGCAAGAAGCAGCCCCTGAAGCAGCTCAGGAGGCGGACGAGGAAGAGCGGGCGTGCCGGCAGAAACAGGAGCAGAACCGGAAGAGCTGAGAGCAGAGGCCGCGGGGAAGGGCCCCCTGCTCACAGGCGGAACTAACAAATCTGGCAAAAAGTCAGCGGTTCCTCGTGCCTGAGGCAGTGGTGACCCTTAGCCCCTCCTGTGTAAACATCTGGATTCCCTGCCGTAACATCTGTTGCCACCTACGGCTAGAATGAAGTGTTATCTTGGAACCTATTGCATGTGTAAGAATAAACGTTTGTAAAAAGTAAAAAAGCAAGTTGAGAAACAGAGATGGAAGCGGGAACGCAGAAACCCTGGGAGCAAAGATGGGAGCGGGGCTGAGTCTCTAAAAGGCGCCAGTCGTAGGGGCAGGCGCGTCGCGTGCATCTGTGAGAAGAGCACGCATTGATAGAAGTCTCACCCGTTCACAGGAGGCATTTCTGCGGGTCGGGAAGGACTGTTTGTCCACTTTCAGCGTGGGACATCTGGTCCCAGAGGCTCAGCAGAAACACAGCTGACGTAGCTGGTGGCCGTCGTGTCACCGGGCCCTCAGCTCTGTCCCCAGAGCCACGGTGGGCGGAAAGCGGGGTCAGCAGACGCCCTTCCTGTGCCGTCTGCTCGTCGGGGACGATGGGGCAGCCGGGCCGTGACGCCTGTGTGTGACTCTGAGTCTGAGCATCTCGGAGCCGGGGGGACGCCAGCCGCCTTGCAGGTCAGAGGGCGAAGACGCCCAGGCCGGGTGTGAAGCACACCTTCACTCTGTGTCCACGGAGTCCACCGCTGGGCCAGAGTGGCCGAGGGTCCCGGGACACCTGCTACCACCACCGCCTCCCCAGCACCCGCCTGTGGGTTTCCCAGGACGGGGGCCGGCGCTCCACAAGTGCTGGGAGCTTAGCTGGGAGCCGCCTGCCCTGGGACCTCTGCTCACTCTCCTGTCTGGCCCCTCCTTGCAGAACTCTTGAAGCGCCTGGATGATGTTTCCAACGAGGTGAGGCTGGCGGCCACCTCCACCTTGGTCACCTGGTTGGAGCGTGTCAGGAGCGAGGCCGGGAGGTGCTATTACCAGAGCAGCATTCAGCACCTGTACAGGGAGCTCCTCGTGTACCTCGACGACCCCGAGAGCGCCGTCCAGGACGCAGTCCTCGGTAAGAGCTGCTGCCCCACGCTCGGGCCAGCCGCACGGGAGCAGCTGGCCGGGCGCCCGGACTCGCTTGGGCCCGCAGTCTTGCAACCCGTGTCCTCTGAGTTACTGCGGGTCCCAACGAGCTTGTGTCCTGTGGGTTACGGCCCCTGGTGTTCACCGTGGTAGAAGTTAAAACTTGAGAAAATGTTAAGATACTGATTAATTTGTTTAAAATAACAAAAAACCCATTACATTTTAACGTAAATAACGTGGTTTTGAAAGATGTGTTTTGTAAAACAAAATAACAAGAACAGTGGCATGATTTTACATTTTTGTGAATCTCTCTAACGTCGAGCTGATAGAAAACAACCAGACGCACATCTCTGCGTTGCGTCGGTTGTGATGTGTGTCGTTTGGTTAAAGTATGTGAAAAACAAACGGCCCCCACAGATGTAGCTGGAAGAGAGGAGTACCTTGATAGCGGTCCTCTTCCTCACCGCACGCTGACTGGACAGGTGGTAGTCTCCTCAAGGTTCCTTGGAGTGTAGACTCTGGAGCCACTGTGGAACCACACCTGTTCTGCTCAAGTCCGTCTCTCCGCCCTGCGTGCTCACTAACGTGGACGCGCTCTGTTCTCAGTGTCAAAAAGTCACTGTTGGCATCAAGCTCAGAAAAGTCTTGGAAAGAACAGCTTCAGGAGGCTGTCAGGCTTTTGGTGGCAGAAACAAGTTTCTATAATTCTGATTACTGCTTGAGAGCTTAAATTTTATCATCAGCCACAAATACTGTCACTTCATTCGCTTACAAGAAAGCATCCTGTTGAGTCCCCAAGTCTGAATAACAAGAGTCAGTTGTCACTGGTCGTTCTTTCAAGTAAAAGTGGTGTCTGGGAGCTGCCCGGCCCACGGCCCCATTGCACACGCGTGTGCCTCCCGTTCCATCCCAGGGTGCTGAAAAGCTAAAAAGGAAGGACGCGTGTCGTATCCCCTGAACCACCACCGACGTGTGAGCGAAGCCACATGGCTGAGACGGCCATAAACAGACTTCAGTTTAGAGTGGAGTTCTAAAAACTGTTCAAATAACCCAAAAGAAGTCAAGAAAGGAGAACGAGAAGGACGCAGAGGAGGGACGAACAGGAAGCAGACAGAGAGCAGATCCAGCCACGGCGTGATCTGTGACCATCCACGCTGGGCGCTCGGTGGAGGGCAGACGCTGTCAGTCCCTAGAAAATCCAGACTTCATCGGAATGAGTTTACTAAAAGTTGGGTGCCCAAGGGTTGAGATTTCTTAAAGTAGATGATTTTTATGCTTCTTTGAGGACATTAACTAACTCTTGCAGTGACTCACTCCCCAGAGCCCGGCCAGTGCTTGTGCCGCCCTGGCCTTGAGCCCTCAGTGCGGAGGGTGCCCCGTGAGCCGGGGGTCATGCCCTTCGTGTCACTGTGGACGGAGTTCTGACTCACACCCCCTGAAGGGTCTCAGGGCCCCCAGAAACCCCGGGGCACCCTTTGAGAGCCCCTGCCCAGGCCACCCGCAAGTTCAAGTGCCCCGTTGTGCTTTGAGTGAGGGCGCCGCGTCGCTGCTCTCTGGGTAACGGAAACAAACTGTGAATTCGAGACCAATGGAAACTGCTTACAACGGCAACAGCTGAGAGCAGACAGGTTGTCTGCTTTGGCTTTGCGCCAGGGGCCGGCATGTGTGCTCGACTGGGGCTCCTGGCCAGCCGTCGCCCTCCCCGTTCGTACAGACCGCACGGTTCGTACAGACGGTGAGCAGGGGGTACACAGACTCCCTCACACCTGATCCCCACCATGCACCGCCTCCCCCGTGGTCAGCAGCCCCCCCGGGTGCTGCATCTGGTCCAGTCAGTAAGCCTCACAGACACGCCACAGTCACCCCAAGTCCATGGTTTACGTTAGGGGTCACTCTGGGTGCCGTACATTGTGTGGTTTGGACAAGTATATAATGACATGTGTCCATCGTTACATTGATAGTATCATACAGAATAGTTTCACTGCCCTAAAAATCCTCTGTGCTCCACCTCTTTTGTCTCCCCGCCCTCCCAAACTTTAGCGACCGCTGATCTTTTACTGTCTCCATAGTTTTGCCTTTTCCAGAATGTCATGTACTTGAAATCATATAGTCTGTAGCCTTTTCAAATTGGCTTCTTTCACTTAGTAATAAGCATTTGAGATTCCTCCATGTTTTTTCGTGGCTTGAGAGCTCTTTTTTTTTTTTTTTTTTTTAGCACTAATATTCCATTGTCTGAATGAACCAGTTTATTTATACATTCACCTACTGAGGGGCATCTTGGTTGCTTCCAAATTTTGGCGATTATGAATAAAGCTTCTCTAAACATCTGTGTGCAGGTTTTTTGCCAACGTAAGTTTTCAGCTCCTTTGGGTAAATACCAAGGAATGTGATTGCTGGATCATATCGTAAGAGAATATTTATTTTTGTAAGAAATCACCAAACTGTCTTCCAAAGTGGCCACACTATTTTGCATTCCCACCAGCAATGATGAGAGTCCCTGTTGTTCCCCATTCTGCCAGCATGTGGTGTTCTGATTCTGGCTATTCTGATAGGTGTGTAGCGATATCTCATTTTAATTTGCATTTCTCTGGTGACATATCACGTGAAGCATCGTTTCATAGGCTTATTTTACATCTGTATATCTTCTTTGATGAGGTGTCCGTTAAGGTCTTTGCCCCCCCCCCTTTTTTTTTTTGGCTGCGTTTGGGGGCTATTCTTCGTTGTGTTGTGCGGGCTTCTCATTGTGGTGGCTTCTCTTGTTGTGGAGCAGGGCTCTAGGCGCGCGGGCTTAGTTGCTCCGTGGCATGTGGGATCTTCCCAGACCACGGATCGAACCCGTGTCCCCTGCATTGGCAGGCAGATTCTTAACCACTGTGCCACCAGGGAAGTCCCTGGCCCATTTTTTAATTGGGTTGTTTGTTTTCATATTGTTGAGTTTTAAGATTTGTATATTACAGATAATAGTCCTTTATCAGATATGTCTTTCTTAAGACTTTATTGTTAATTTTTTTGTTTCCTTTTAATTTTTTATTTTTTAAGTTTTTATTGGAGTAGAGTTGATTTACAATGTTGGGTTAGTTTCTGCTGTACAGCAAAGTGAGTCAGTTATACATATACATATATCTACGCTTTTTTAGATTCTTTTCCCATATAGGTCATTACAGAGTATTGAGTGGAGTTCCCTTTGCTATACAGTAGGTCCTTATTAGTTATCTATTTTATATATGGTAGTGTGTATGTGTCAATCCCAGTCTCCCAATTTATCCCTCCCCTCTTTTCCCTGCTGGTAACCATAGTTTGTTTTCTATATCTCTGATTCTATTTCTGTTTTATAAATAAGTTCATTTGTATAATATTCTTAGATTTCACATATAAGTGGTATCATATGCTATTTGTCTTTCTTTGATTTACTTCACTTAGTATGACGATCTCTAGCTCCATCCATGTCACTTCAAATGGCATTATTTCATTCTTTTTTTATGGCTGAGTAATATTCTCACATCTTCTTTATCCACTCATCTGTTGATGGACATTTAGGTTGCTTCCATGTCTTGACTATTGTAAATAGGGCTGCTATGAATATTGGGGTGCATGTATCTTTTCAAATTGGAGTTTTTTCCAGATATATGCCCAGGAGTGGGGTTGCTGGATCATATGGTAGTTCTACTTTTAGTTTTTTGAGGAACCTCCATACTGTTCTCCATAACGGTTGTACCAATTTACATTCCCACCAACAGTGTAGGAGGGTTCCATTTTCTCCACACCCTCTCCAACATTTATTGTTTGTAGACTTTTTGATGATGGCCATTCTGACTTGTGTGAAGTGATACCTCACTGTAGTTTTGATATGCATTTCTCTAATAATTAGCAATGTTGAGCATCTTTTCATGTGCCTGTTAGCCATCTGTATGTCTTCTTTGGAGAAATGTCTGTTGAGGTCTTCTGCCCATTTTTGGATTGGGTTGGGTTTTTTTTGACATAGAGCTGCATGAGCTGTTTGTATATTTTGGAGATTAGTCCCTTGTTGGTCGCTTCATTTGCAAATATTTTCTCCCACTCTGTGGGTTGTCTTTTCGTTTTGTTTATGGTTTCCTTTGCTGTGCAGAAGCTTTTAAGTTTAATTAGGTCTCATTTGTCTATTTTTGTTTTTATTTTCATTATTGTAAGAGGTGGATCAAGAAAGATCTTGCTGTGATTTATGTCAAAGGGTGTTTTGCCTATGTTTTCTCTAAGAGTTTTATAGTGCCCGGCCTTACATTTAGGTCTTTGATCCATTTCAATTTTATTTTTATGTATGGTGTTAGGGAGTGTTCTAATTTCATTTTTTTACATGCAGCTGTCCAGTTTTCCCAGCACCACTTATTGAAGAGACTGTCTTTTCTCCATTGTATATTCTTGCCTCGTTTGTCGTAGATTAGTTGACCATAGGTGCGTGGGTTTATCTCTGGGCTTTCTATCCTGTTCTATTGATCTATATTTCTGTTTTTGTGCCAGTACCATACTGTTTTGATTACTGTAGCTTTGTAGTATAGTCTGAAGTCAGGGCATCTGATTCCTCCAGCTCTGTTTTTCTTTCTCAGGATTGCTTTGGCTATTCGGGGTCTTTTGTGTTTCCATATATATCAGATATATCTTCTGCAAATATTTTCTCTCAATCTGTGGCAAAAGTTTTTAATTTTAATGAAGTCCAGCTTATCAATTATTTCTTTCATGGATTATACTTTTGGTGTTTATCTAAAAAATTATTGCCATACCCAAGGGTCACCTAGGATTTCTCCTATGTTATATTCTAGGAGTTTTATATTTATGTCTATCATCAATTTTGAGTTAATTGTCATGAAAGAGGTAAGGTCTGTGTCTAGATTTTGTTGTTGTTGTTGTTGTTTTGTGTTTTGGAGGTGGATGTCCATTTGTTCTAGCACCATTTGTGAAAAGACTGTCTTTGCTCCATTGTATCGCCTTTATTTCTTTGTCAAAGATCAGTTGACAGTATTTATGTGGGCCTATTTCTGGTCTCTCTGTTCTGTTCCATTGATCTATTTGCCAGTACCACACTGTCTTGATGACTGTGGCTTTATAGAAAGTCTTGAAGTTGGGTAGTGTCAGTGCTCCAACTTTGTTCTTCTCCTTCAATATTGTGTTGGTTTGTTAATATCCACACAATAATTTGCTGGGATTTTAATTGGGATTGCATTGAATCTATATAGAGATCAAGTTGGGAAAACTGACATCTTGATAATAGTGAGTCTTCCTGTCCATGAACATGAAATATCTCTCCATTTATTTAGTTCTTCTTTAATTTCATTCATCAGAGTTTTGTAAATTTTCTCATATAGATCTTCTATACATTTTGTTAGATTTATACCAAGGTATTTCATTTTGGAAGGTACTACTGTAAATGGTATTGTTTTAATTTCAGATTGCACTCATTCATGTCTGGTATATAGGAAAGTGATTGACTTTTTTTTTTTTAATTTATTTTTGGCTGTGTTGGGTCTTCGTTGCTGCGCGCGGGCTTTCTCTAATTGTGGCGAGTGGGGGCTACTCTTCGTTGCTGTGTGCGCGGGCTTCTCATTGCAGTGGCTTCTCTTGTTGCGGAGCACAGGCTCTAGGCGTGCGGGCTTCAGTAGTTGTGGCATGCGGGCTCTAGAGCACAGGCTCAGTAGTTGTGGCACATGTGCTTAGTTGCTCCGTGGCATGTGGGATCTTCCCGCACCAGGGCTCGAACCCGTGTCCCCTGCATTGGCAGGTGGATTCTTAACCACTGTGCCACCAGGGAAGTCCAAGTGATTGACTTTTGTATGTTAACCTTGTATCCTGCAACCTTGCTATAATCACTTATTAGTTCCAGGAGTTTGTCAGTTCTTTCCAATTTCTACATAAACGGTCATGTCATCTGTAAACAAAGACAGTTTTATTTCTTCCTTGCCAATGTGTATATTATCTTTCATTTCCTTTTCTTATCTTATCACATTAGCTAGGACATCCAGTTTGGTGTTGAAAAAGAGTGGTGAGAGGGGACATCCTTGCTTTGTTCCTGATTATAGTGGGAAAGTTTCAAGTTTCTTACCCTAAGTATCATGTTAACTGTAGGTTTTTTCATAGGTATTCATTATTGAGGAAGTTACCCTCTATTCCTAGTTTACTGAATGTTTTTACTCATGAGTGGGTGTTAGACTTTGTCAAAATGCTTTTCTGCATCTATTGATATGATCATGTGATGCCTCTTTTGGCTTGTTGATGTGATGGATTACGTTAATTGATTTTTGAAATGTTGAACCAGCCTTGCATACCTGGGATAAATCTCACTTGGTCTTGGTGTATGATGCTTTTTATACATTGTTGGATTTGATTTGCTAATATTTTGTTGAGGATTTTTGCATCTATGTTCGTGAGAAATATTGGTCTGTAGTTTTCTTTTCCTGTAGTATCTTTTTCTGAGTTTGTATCGGGGTAATGCTGGTCTCATAGGATGAGTTAGGACGTGTTCCCTGTGCTTCTATCTTCTGGAAGAGATTGCAGAGAATTGGTATCATTTCTTCCTTAAACGTTTGGTAGAATTCGCCACTGAACTCATCTGGTTCACCTACTGGGGCTGGTGCTTTCTGTTTGGGAAGGTTATTAATTATTGATTCAATTTCTTTAACAGATATAGGTCTACTGAGATTGTCTATTCTCATGTGAGTTTTGGCAGATTATGCCTTTCAGAGAATTGGTCCATTTCACCTAGGTTATCAAATTTGTGGGCAAAGAGTTGTTCAGAGAACCAGTTTTTGGTTTTGTAGATGATCTCTGTTGATTTTCTGTTTCAGATTTCACTGATTTATGCTCTGATTCTTCTTTTCTTCTGCTAACTTTGGATTTAATTTGCTCTTTTTTCTAGTTTCCTAAGGTGGTGATTTAGATTATTGATTTTAGATCTTTTTTTTTAATGTGTGCATTCAATGGTATAAGTTTCCCTGTAAGCACTGCTTTTCACTGCATCCCACAAATTTTGATAAGTTGTGTTTTCATTTTCATTTAGTTCAAAATATTTTTTAATTTTTCTTGAGATTTCTTCTTTGACCATTGTGGTATTTACAAATGTGTTGTTTAATCTCCAGATATTTGGGAATTTTCCAGTTATCTCTTTGTTACTGATTTCCAGTTCAATTCCATTGTTGTCTGAGAGCAGAGATTGTATGATTTCTGTCCTTTTATATTTGTGAAGGTGTGTTTTATGGCCCTGAATGTGGTCTATTTTAGTGAATGTTCCATGGGAGCTTGAGAAGAATGTATACTCTGCTATTGTTGGATGAGATAGTCTATAGATATTTGATTGATGGATGGTGCTCTTGGGTTCCGCTTGGGTGTACTTACCGATTTCCTGCCTGCTGGATCTGTCCGTTTCTGAGAGAGGGGCATGGGAGTCTCCAGCCACAATAGTGGATTAATCTATTTCTCCTCGCAGCTATCAGTTTTGCCTCACGTTGTTTGTTACTGGGCTCATACGTGATAAGGATCGTTATGTCTTCTTGAGAACTGACCCCTTAATCATTATGCAATGCCCTCCTAACCCCCGATCACTTCCCTTGCTCTGCGGTCTGCTCTGTTTATGGCTGTTGTAACTTTAATATGAAGCTAAGCTTGGCTTAATATTTATTCCTGGCATCATAAAGGTGTTTTCCTGTTTTGCAGAGGCCCTCAAAGCAGGCAGTGTCCTCTTCCCTGACCTCCTGGTGAGAGAGATGGAGGCCGTCCTCCATAAGCATCGTTCACCCACCCACTGCGAGCAGCTGCTACAGCACCTGCAGGCCCTGCCACCCGCCCCGTGACCAGAGTCCTGGGAGCAGAGCCTCAGCACAGCAGCCGGAGGGGGAGCGAACGCCCAGGCCTCGGCCTCACCTGGACTGGGACGCGTGGCCTTTAAATCTCGTCACAGGGCACCTTTCTGTCAACAGCCGAGGACCCCCACAAGCAAGCCTTTAACAGCAAGAAGAATGTATTCTCTCAGCACCACGCCCAGTGCTCTCCTGGGACAATTCTTCACACTCAGCAGTTTTTGAAATAAATGACTTTCACTGAGTGGCTTCTGTACTTTATGGCTAACTCATGCAATTCACTGAGAGGTCTGCCAGAAACCAACAGCCAACTTCAAATTTAATGTCAACTTCTCATACCAAATCAGCACATTCTTTTTTTTAGTCTACGTGCACTGCTAGGTTCATGGCTCATTGGTTCTTTCTTGCTCAAATGCCCACCGAGAAGGTTCTTGAGTATTTAAAGAGAAAAAAGACAAAGTGATTAAAAGAAATGTTCTTTCTCCTGAAACTTAATATCTCTCAGTGAAAGACTGAAAAGAATTTGAAATCTTAAGAACTATTATCAGTGAAATCTTTCCCATTTAAAATACACTGGAATTTAAAATGTTCTGTGGATATATTTGGTCACAGTATTTTTTCTTAGGTCAGTAATTCTGACAGTTGAAAATAGGATGTTTAATCAGATATAATTTTGGTTGCTCTCTTGTAAGTAGCAGTACAGTAAAGTTGTATTATATTTTCCTGCACTTTCTATCCCCAAGTGCCTAAAAGATTTCATTTTAAGTGAGTTTTATTTCCATAAGCCAAATATTTATGTTAACACAAGGGGAAAAAAAATGCTGCGTTTTTTTCCGAAAATCAAATACTAACATTTATGCTTTGGTGTTTGAAAATATAAGTTAAACTAATTATTTAACTATTCTGTATGTGTCTTTGCGTGTTTTGATAATTGAAATTGAGACTCATTTTTTCCCTGAGATCTAACCTCACAGCGATCGCAGCCGCGAGAACCCTGGGCCTTTGGACTGAGGGCCCCCACTGCTCATCGTAGTGCCCTGTCTGGACACCGGGTGGCAGGAGCTCCAAACGAGTTAAGACAAGGGTGTCAGGAAGGCTTCCAAGGGCTCACCCTCCGGGTGGGGGTCGGACCTGGAGAAGGGCTGAGAACTGAACCTGCAGCACAGACCTGGGTCACTGCACCCCTGGACCCATGGTGACGCAACTCCTGACCGCAGTGACCCTTCCGAGTCTCTGAAGCCACAGTTTCTCTCCAAACCCCATTTCTGTAGTTGACGACTACAAGGATGGAGGATGCCCTCAGGTGTGGTCTTCCCCCAGCTTCCTGATTGCCCTCTGCCCTCTGTATCCTCTGCGTGTCCTTCCTCAGCACCATCTGGAGCCCGTTAGAGATGCGTATTATCAGGCCTTGGCCCAGACCTACTGAATCAGAGACAATGGGCTGGGGCCCAGCAGCTGGCCCTCCGGGGGATTCCGATGTCCCTAAAGTATGGGGACCGCTGCCTTGAGAACCATGCATTTTCACATCCAGCAAGAAGCTCCATCTTCTACCTTTGGTCAGACATTCAGTGTTACGGCTGAGAGGACACCACGTGCTCGACCCCTCACCTCCCACAAGGCAGGCGGGTTGGGTGCTCCCCCCCCAGCTGCTGTCCAGCCCGGCTGCCGCGCGGCTGCCACGGAAGCATTAGCGGTGCGCTTTCGTTTCTGTGCATCGTTAGGGGAACTATTCAGAGGCAGCACTGCGGTGAGTCAGGACACCTGACACAATCTTAACAGCCTATGAAAGGTTATTTTTTTTGGCCGTGCCGCACGGCTTGTGGGATCTTAGTTCCCTGACCAGGGATCGAACCCGGGCCCATGGCAATGAAAGCGCCAAGTCTTAACCACTGGGCCGCCAGGGAATTCCCAAAAGAAGTTTAATTTATTGATTTGTTCTTTTATGGATTGTGCTTTTTGTACTGTATCTAGGAAGAAATTTTTGCTGTATTCAGGAAATTTTTCATTTCCTGAATTTAAGAAGCTCAAAAAGTTATTTTCATAAAGGTAACTTATCTATTTGCCTCTACCTATGCTGTGGTTCAAAAACAAGTTTTACTTCCTTTTAAAATCTTTCCATGACCTAAATGAAGGTACATCCTTCTAGGGCAGCGGTCCCCAACCTTTTTGGCACCAGGGACCGGTTTTGTGGAAGATGGTTTTTCCACGGAAGGGGGAGAGGGGATAGTTTCAGGATGATTCAAGCACACTACATTTATTGTGCACTTTATTTCTATTATCATTACATTGTAATATATAATGAAATCATTTTAAAACTCACCATAATGCAGAATCAGCGGGAGCCCTGAGCTTGTTTTCACTTGCCACTCACTGATAGGATTTTGATGAGTCTGCAAGCGACTGATTTATTATGTTCTCTGTGCAAACCTCTCTGCTAATGATAATCTGTATTTGTAGCCGCTCCCCAGCACTAGCATCACCACCTCAGCTCCACCTCAGATCAGGCATTAGATTCTCATAAGGAGCGTGCAACCTAGATCCCTCGCACGCGCGGTTCACAGTAGGGTTCGCGCTCCTATGAGAATCTAATGCTGCTGCTGGTCTGACAGGAGGCGGAGCTCACCCGCCACTCACCTCCTGCTGTGCGGCCCGGTTCCTAACAGGGAGCCCTTGTTCCCTGGTTCCCTGGTTGGGGACCTTTGTTCTAGGGTGAGTTGCTTGGTTGAAGGTGAAACACCTACCTTTTAGTAGCCAAAGAGAGCCCTATATGTGCCAGTATGGAATGACCTCTAAAATTGTAAAAAACAAGGAACACTACACTGTGTATGGAATGCAGCATATGTAAAAGGAGAGAAGAAGCTGCCTATTTGCTTTTATGTGCATAAGACATTTCTAGACGGTTACAAAAGAAACTGGTGAGAGTCGTGGCCTCTGGGAAGGGGACCTGTAGGGCTGAGAGACTGGAGTGGAAGTTGGGTCTATGCCTCTTGGTACCTTTGAATTTACTTTCTTGTGCACGTGTTCCATAGTCAAAAATACAACTCAGCTGAGACTAACTCAGAAATCAGAAACCCGACTGACTTGGGTGATGGTCTTGGCTCCTAAGTCAGCACACCTGTTTCTTCTGTGTAACCAGAGCCCTATTCCAGGGAAGGATGTTCAGGATGAAGCAAAAGGTTTACCAAAAAGTTGTCTTGTTGAGAAATGAAAATGCAAAGACTTGTACCCAAGTGTTCATAGCTGCTTTATTCCAGCCCCAAACTGGAAATCACCCAAATGTCCATCAACAATTATGAATGGATAAACTGTAGTATATCCATACAACAGAATACCGCAATCAAAAGAAACTAAACACTGCAACATGGGTGGCTGTCACAGACATTAGGCTGAAGTAAGCCAGATACGAAGGAGTGCATCTTTTACTGGACTTCTAGAACAGGCAAAGCTATTCCATGGTTCTTTTTAACCACTGAACTAATGACGGATGTTTAGGGACCTGTTGTACTCTTTTCTCTACTTGTGGATGTGTGGATTTTGTGTGAACTTTTTCATAATTGAAAATACCAAAACTAAAAACAATCATTGGCTGAGTTTGGAAGGCCAAAGCTAAGACTAAGTGCTCTCAGAGGCTGCCTTCCCCAGGCAGGAGCAGGAAGCGTGGTGTCCCCTTACCAAGCAAAGGCTTGCCTCTCCACTACCGGCTGCTATCTCAGTAGGGAGGCAGCAGCCTCCATTACCCCTCAGCCTCTCTCCCTGGGGTCTAAGCCTCCTTCCTGTGACTCTTCCCATAAGCAAATGATGGCTTCAGGAGCTGGCTGGGACACAGGCCTGGAGCCTGTCCCAAAGGCAAAAGCACTTGCTCCATTGTTCTTAGGTGCTTGTGCAGGGTTTTCTGAATGTTTTGGAAAAGTGTAATTTGAAGAGGCAAAGCAGTGCCCCTTGTCAGCTGACAACACATGGTAACTGCAGACAGAAGAATCCATTTAGAAATCTAGGTGCTCTCTTCCTGGCCTAACTGATGGCACTTTTATCCTCTAGGACTTTACATTAGTTCCTTTACATTTCCATTCTTCAAAAAGGGAGTTGACAGTTTTGGCTAAGATTGAGAGTGAAGAGAAGTGGTGAAAATGGCAAATGTAAAGGTGGGGACAACAATGGCCTTTTCTTTAATTTTTTTAAAATGTTTATTTATTTGGCTGCGCCAGGTCTTGGTTGCAGCACGTGGATCCTCATTGCAGCACACGAACTCTTAGTTGCGGCATGTGGGATCTAGTTCCCTGACAGGGGATCGAACCTGGGCCCCCTGCATTGGGAGCACGGGGTCTTAGCCACTGGACCGCCAGGGAAGTCCCAACAATGGCCTTTTAAACTAATGTAGGGGGACTGGGTTTGGGGCAGAACACTGGCCCGTTTCCAGTCTCCCAAAACAGGCATTTGAGTTGGGATGTTCGGCCTCAGGATCAATTATTTGGGGCTGCATGTCCAGGCAGGAGGTATTTTTTTCACATAAGCATACACATCAGTCCTGCTGCTCGCCTGGCTACAGCTCTTTACCTGCTGAAAATGACCCTCCTGCAAAGACTTCACTCGCCCTGAGAAGTGGCCTTGGTTTTCATGGCAGGATGACAGCTTTAGCAACTAACACCTCTCATGGAAGTGCTTTAGCCTGTACCTCTTCCCATTATTAACAAAATAAAATTAATGTTTCAGAAGCTACTGTTAACATTTCTCATACGACTTGAAAGCCTCAATGACATTTAATGGCAAAACTAAAATTAGGAATTTCGGTTTGGTGTACAAAATCCCTACAAGATAAAAACGTACCTTCTTCCATCGACAGATGAATGGATAAAGTAGATGTGGCACATATATACAGTGGAATATTACTCAGCCATAAAAAGGAATGAAATTGAGTTATTTGTAGAGAGGTGGATGGACCTACAGTCTGTCCTACAGAGTGAAGTAAGTCAGAAAGAGAAAAACAAATACCGCATGCTAACACGTATCTATGGAATCTAAGGGGAAAAAAAATGGCTCTGAAGAACCTAGGGGCAGGACAGGAATAAAGGCGCAGACACAGAGAATGGACTTGAGGACACGGGGAGGGGGAAGGGTAAGCTGGGACGAAGTGACAGAGTGGCATGGACATACCTACACTACCAAATGTAAAACAGACAGCTAGTGGGAAGCAGCCGCACAGCACAGCACAGGGAGATCGGCTCGGTGCTTTGTGACCACCTAGAGGGGTGGGATACGGAGGGTGGGAGGGAGACACAAGAGGGAGGAGATATGGAGATGTATGTATACGTATAACTGATTCACTTTGTTATAAAGCAGAAACACACCATTGTAAAGCAGTTATACTCCAATAAAGATGCTAAAAAAAATGTATCTTCTAACAGTTCAGCGACGGGATTTCTCCCACCGACTCCGGCCCGAGGCCCAGAAGCCCCGGCGGCCTGGCCTCCTGCCGCGGGGCACGCGGCGCTGGTGACGCTCGCTCGGGTGCAGCTGACGGAGCTGACGGCCCCGGTGCCGCCGTCGCCGCCCCCCCCCCGCCCCCCACAGGCGCGCAGCCACCCCTCCCGCCTGCAGCTCCGCGGCCGGCCTCCTTGCGCACCTCCGGCAGGTGCGCGCCGCCCTCGCCTGAAGAGAAAGTACCACCATCCCCGCGGCCGCTGACGGGCCCTGCATCCATCGCCGGCAGGGGGCCCCGCTCCTCCCACCCCGCGTCCTAACGGCCTCCACGTCTCCGCCGGGCCCGGCCGCACCCAAGATCGCCGCGGAGCCGCGACTCACGGACGCCCCGGGCCCAGCCAGCCGTCCTTGCAGCCGACCTTGCGGCGAGGGCGCGGCCGTGTAATCCGGCCTCGGCCAATGCGGGGCGCCGGCGCGGCCCCGGGCCGGACGTGCGCAGAAGCGCCCGCGGCCTTGTGTTCTGGCGGCGGCGGCGGCGGCCCCGATTGGCCGAGTCTGGGTCACGTGGCCCCCGCCGAGTTTCCCCTGCCCGTGCAGCCCCGCCGGAACGCGGCAGGTTCCCGGAGCGGCCCGCAGGCGTCGCCGCTCCTCACTGGCTGGTGGTCCAGTCGGGGCGCGCCGCTGTGGCGGTTGTTATTTTGATGAGAAATGGAGCCAGAACCGTCGTCAAATTGCACCTGCGGTCCAACCATGTCTTTTCAGTTGAGTCCCCGAAACCTGTTTAGCTTAAGCCAGTTTGAGCAGCACGTTCTCTTACTTGCAAGATTAACCGTCAGAGTTGAAACACAAATAGAGATAAATACTGATCAGAACGACCTGGAAAAAAAATGAATTTTTCATGTACTAAGCTTGTGACTTAGTAAGGGATTGGACTCCCATTCCTCCAGTTGGGGCTCCCCTCCCACTGTCCTCCGGCCCCCAGAGATTTGGAAGGGGACCAGGTGCCTGTGAGTGGGGGCTCGGGATGCTGACAGACCGTAGCTTTCGCGGCTGGCAGTTAGCCCACCCTCTTCCGGTGACGCTCTGAGCACAAGCTCTACACCCCAAACACAGCTGGGGAATACTGACGGGGGCGCAGCGGGGCGCGGTCCACCAAGGGCCCACCCCACCTGCTCTTAGCACCACCCTTCCTGAAGGGAAGAATAGGGAGCTGGGGAGAACCTGTCTCCGGGTCCAGGGGCGGGAGAAGGAGAGGGCAGGGGTGCCCTTCCTTCTCACCACACCCGCTTCCTTTCTTCGTACCTGGGGTAGAGAGCGCTCCAAGTCAAGCAACACGTATACATGGGCTTAAGTGGCTGATTCCAGGGCTAGGGCAGGGAAAGTCCAAGAGGAGCCTGGCGTGTCCTGCATTGCCAGAAAGTAAGGAAGTGCTCCAAAAAGGATGGGGACTCAGGAGCCAACCTGAAGGAGCTCCTAGTGGCCAAAGCTGGAACTATATGAGTGGCAAAATTAATAATAATGCTATTTGCTTATGAGTTACAGAATAATGTAAATATCCACGAGTCCATAGTGATATAAAGAAAGAATAAATAGGGAATTCCCTGACGCTCCAGGGTTAGCGCTCACTACCAAGGGCCTGGGTTCAATCCCTGGTCGGGGAACTAAGATCCCACAGCCACACGGTGCGGCCAAAAAGAAAAAAAAAAATAGAATAAATAAGTGGGGGAGGAAGGACAGCCCTTCCTTACAAAAGTATTCCAATAGATATAGTAGGAATGAGAGAGATAGAAAATCAGCATTAGGCAAACACACCACAGTAATAATTGTCCCAGGCAAGATCTCCTGATGGATTCTAAGATTAGTGGGCAAAACTTTTGAGACAGATTATTGCTTCAAATATCTCCCCCAAGATAATTTTTTAAATAAATTTATTTATTTATTTTTGGCTGCGTTGGGTCTTCGTTACTGCGTGTGGGCTTTCTCTAGTTGCTGTGAGCGGGGGCTACTCTTCGTTGCGGTGCGCGGGCTTCTCACTGTGGTGGCTTCTCTTGTGGCAGAGCACGGGCTCTAGGCGCGTGGGCTTCAGTAGTTGTGGCACGTGGGCTCAGTAGTTGTGGCTCCAGGTTCTAGAGCTCAGGCTCAGTAGTTGTGGTGCACAGGCTTAGTTGCTCCGCGGCATGTGGGATCTTCCTGGACCAGGGCTCGAACCCTTGTCCCCTGTACTGGCAGGCGGATTCTTAACCACTGCGCCGCCAGGGAAGCCCCAAGATATTTTTTAATTACAAAGGGATTAATAGTAACTTCACAGTGGAGAGACTTGACCAAAACACCTTAACCGAGCGATGAAAGTATAGGGACTTCCCAGGTGGTCCAGCAGTTAAGACTCCATGCTCCCAATGCAGTGGGCCCGGGTTTGATCCCTGGTCAGGGCACTAGATCCCACATACCGCAACGAAGATCCTGCGTGCTGCAACTAAGACCCACAGCAGCCAAATAAATGGATAAATTTTTTTTAAAGTATTGTTAGTTACCTTAATAAAAAAATAAATAATTTTTTTTTAAGTGCTTAAGGTATAAGACATAACAATGTTAACACTGGGGGAAATGAGACAAAGAGTACATGGGAAGTCTGTATACTATTTTTGCAAAGTACAAGTGGACAAGGGTGAATTTACCACTCTCTTGGACCGGGTGAGCAAGGGACCTTCAGCATCAGGGCTGACCCTTGTGGCTCAGAAAGGCGCGAGCTGGTGAGATGCTGGGATGAATGTGCTTCTGTGGAATCTCAGCTGCCCAACCTGTCTCTACTGGCTTGGCAGGTACCAACGCCCTGAGCAGGGACAAACTTGGCAAGTTGGAGGAACAGCAAGGAGACAAGTCAGGGAGCTTACGAATGATCGAGAGGAAGACGGTAGGAGGCAAGATGGGACAGATGGCAAGAGTCAGACGTCAGGACCACATCAGGTGAGGGTAGAGAACATATTCTCACTTACCCCTTCACGTCTCCTCCTACCTCCGTTTATTATAATTCTATTATTCTTGTAGGTTTTCCTCGAGTACCTGTGTGGCGTTAAACAATATACAATCCTTAAACCTCTGTATCTTGTCCTGCCAGCTTTGGACGGTATCGCTATCCTTTCCCCCAACGGAAGACAGGAGTCCTGTCCTTTCCTCTGCCCTTCCGCCTTCCACCCACCTCCCAACTCCCATCACCCAGACTTTTACTTGTACGTTGTCAAGATTGCTCTTTACGGTTAGAACAGATTGAAAATGCTTTTTCATGCTTTGCTTGCAGATCGTAGAAGCCCCCACAGCCTGCCTTTTTCCCTGCGGTTGTCTGTCTCAGAGCCCCTGGCCTCTTTGCTGTCAGGCCCTCTGCCCGGCCGTCACTGCGGACATCACCCATGGCCCACTGGTCCCGTGCTTTTCCTGTTCTTGGTTTCTGGCTTCATATGCTGAAGTACATTATAAGCACATCCTCAGAAAGGGATGTCTTTGCATATCTAAAAAGACCTTTAATTTGCGTTCATAACTTGGCATCGGTTTCTAGATTCCAAATTTTTCCTCAGGATTTTGAAGGCACAGCTCTATCATTATCTTGCAGTTGACAGTTTGATGGTCATTCCTTTGGAGGAGTCACTGGAATTTTATCTCCAGATGCTTTTAAGATGTCTCTTTATCCCTAATACTCTGAAATTTCACAAGAACAAGTCTAGATGGGGATTTTTTTTTTTTCATTCACCCTGATCTGTGCTTGAGGGGCCCTTTCATTTTCTACAATTTTTTGTTTGTTTGTTTCTTTGTTTTTAAGAACTTTCTCTCTGTTTTCTCTATTCTCTAATTCTGGAACTTCTGTGTACATGAAGGTGAACATCCTGGACCATCCTCCACAGCTCCATCATTTCTCACCTATTTTTTCTCCTCTTCCTCCTCTTTTTCTTTTTGGGTTGTTTCTTCTATGTCCTAAGATAATTATTTGGCTTTATTTTCTAAGTATTCTATTGACCTTTTTATTTTCACCATTTACTTTTTAAGTCTCTGGGTTTTGTTGTTTTTGTTTTTGGCTGCGTTGGGTCTTTGTTGCTGTGCGCGGGCTTTCTCCAGTTGCGGCGAGATGGGGCTACCCTTCGTTGTGGTGCGTGGGCTTAGTTGCTCCGCAGCACATGGGATCTTCCCGGACCAGGGATCCACCCCGTGTCCCCTGCCTTGGCAGGTGGATTCTGGTCCACTGCACCACCAAGGGAAGTCCCAAGTCTCTTTTTCTTTAAGTGAATTTTATTCAGATTTAATTTACATACAATGAAATGGTCCTATTTTAAGTGTATATTTTGATGAGTTTTGACAAATATATACAGTTGTGTAATTACCATCACAATCAAGATATAGAATATTTCCATTACCCCCAAAACTTTTTTTGGTCCCCTTCCCAGTCAAACCCCACTCCACAGCCAGGCCCTGGGCAGCCACTGATCTGCTTTCTGACATTACAGATGGCAATGTCATTTCTATATTGCCATGCTCAACACAGTGTTTTTGAGACTTAGCCACGCTGTTGCATGTATCAGTTATTCTTTCCATTTTTACTGCTGAGTCGTACTCCGTTGTATCACAATTTTTTACCTGTTCAGCAGTTGAGGGACGTTTGGGTGCTTCCAGTTCGGTTTGGAATAATGCTGCTAGAAACGTTCGTGTACAAGTCTCTGCGTGGACATACGTCTTCATTTTGCCTGGGCGAATGCCGAGGGGTGGAATCGCTGGATGGCATAAAAAGTGTAGGCTTAACTATATTATAAACTGCTGATCTGTTTTCCAGAGTAGTTGTAACATTTGACGGTCCCACCAGAAATGTATGAGAGTTCCATTCACCCTGAATGGAACTGAATCTTTCCCATCACTCGATGTGGTCAGATCTTACTTGGTTATTCCAGCTAACTCAGTTTCCTTGACAGGCCTCTCCTCTAAATAGAAAGGTTGACGGGAGTGTCCTGTCCAAGGGTAAGGGTTACCAGGTGCCGGACCGACGGAGGAATTCCTTGGGGAGCCCCGCCCCACTCTAAAAGCACCAAGCAGTTTGCTTGATTTGTTTGGAGAAGAGAAATCTGGCTTCTGGACCAGGGAGCCAGGCCAGCTGCCAGTTGCTCTGTGGCCTGCATTTGGGAGGGAACAGTTGTTCCGTCCAGAGCTCTGGTTAATCCCCGGTGCCAGCCCCACCCCGAAGCTGAGCCTCCGAGACCAGGACAGATAAGCCCCCGCCTCTGCCCAGGCCACCCCAGCCCCCTCCCCACCCCCGTGCCTATCCTGGGGTGCTGCTCCCTCGGCCACTCTTCTAACTGCTTTTCTCCTTGCCCAGATTTGCTGAATGCTCTCATCTACTGACGCCTCCCGTCCCCACCCACCTCCTTTCTGTGCTTCTCCACTAATCCTTTCAAGGAAGCCTTAGGTGAGAAGAGGAGAAACTGCCTGTGCTCAGCTCTTCTCTGCACTGAGAGCTTGACTTCTGTCTGTGGGCGGAGAAGAATGTCCACGGGCATCCTAGGTGGAGAAGCAGACTGCAAAGCGGCATATACAGGGTGCACTTCTATAAAAATGTACGCATATGTACACAGAAAGTGACAGAACAGACATAAAAATGTTTACAAAAGTTACCTCTGGGTGATGGGATCAAAGTGATCTATGGGTTTTAAAAAAATTTTTAAATACTTTCTTATGTTTTCTAAACTGTGGTTATGAGTGTGGCAGTTTGCATAGTGGCTAAAGCCTCAGGCTGTGGGGTTGCACAGATCTGGATATGGATTTTCAAATGGAGGGGGATGAAGGCACAGGTGGGGACTGACCTTGAGTCCCTGATGTGACAGGAAAGTTCTTGTAAACCAGCCACAACTTTTTTGTCTCTCCAAAGCCACAGATGGTCAGTAGCCGCTGCAGGAGCTTGGGGACGCATTGTCCCTTCATGCCCTGTGGAGCTGAGTAAAGTGACATTTCCGCATTCTGAGATTGGAACTAAGATTTTGCTAAGAGATGTGTCTCCTGCCCTGACAGAGTAGAGCTGACCCTTCAGATCTCACCCCAATGAGACCCATGCGATCCTGGCAACAAAACACTGTTCTTCCAGCTCTTAGCTGCTTTGATTGGAAGAAAGGAGTTTCAAATCGTCTTCTTGATGTCTGTGAAGAGTTTAATGTGATTGCAGAATACATAAAACAAAGATTGTCATCATCTTGTCCACAAACTCAATTGTGCTCATCCGTCTGCGTGTCTGGTGCCAGTGCAAAGGTTAACTCTGGCAAGCTCCATCAGTCAGTGATCTTTTTTTTTTAATTTATTTTTTATTATTTTATTTTTGGCTGCGTTGGGTCTTTGTTGCTGCACACAGGCTTTCTCTACTTGCGGCAAGCGGGGACTACTCTTCGTTGCGGTGCGCGGACTTCTCATTGCGGTGGCTTCTCTTGTTGCAGAGCACTGGGCTCTAGGCGTGTGGGCTTCAGTAGTTGTGGCTCGCGGGCTCTAGAGCGGAGGCTCAGTAGTTGTGGCGCACAGGCTTAGTTGCTCCGCGGCATGTGGGATCTTCCCGGACCAGGGCTCGAACCCGTGTCTCCCGCATTGGCAGGCGGATTCTTAACCACTGCGCCACCAGGGAAGACCAGTCAGTGATCTTCTTACCAAAGAAATGAACAGACCTTAGCTGCTAAGTGTCCTCCAGCCCTTACACACAACCCTGCCCGTAAAGGTGAGATCTGCTTACCTGCAATGTTGGGCTTTTCATAAGGAAAGTTTGGGTCACCTTTCACTTTCCTCTGAATATGCAGAAGCAAGGAGATTTCTGACCATAGAAATGGAAGCAGAAGCCTCTCAGATACTTCCTAGAAGATACCTGTCGTTGTTGGCGGTCAGAGAAAAGACGTGCACGTGCTGGTTGCCGTCAAAGCCTATCGCTCACGGTGCGGGAGAGGAGTGCCCTCCTCTAGTCTGGAAATACCTCAGGGATGAGAACGGACTCAGGGCCCACAGGAAGACAAAGGTTCATATGCTTTTCTCCAGCTGGTTGGAGGGTCTTTGAAGAGGCCACAAGTGGATGAACTGGCTGCACCTGGTTGTGTGATGGTCTGTGTAGATTGTGACAGTGACTCACCACAGGCAAAAACACTCACTGTATGACAACAGAAATGCTTCAGAACTCAAAAGAATCCCACTTTGATTTCAAATCTCAGTTACCTCTGCTTTACAGCCACATCCCCGAGAAGGAGAGGTTTACCTTACGGAGACTTCCAGCACGCTTCGGGGCGTTTAAGAATGGACATTTGAGACATGGGAGCCTGTGTGATAAACTCACAGATGCAAAGGACCTGATGCATAAACAGCCGGTCACCAGCATATATCTGCGGCCACCAGGAGGGTGGGCACCTTTTGAGAACGGGAACGGGTCCCCCCAAGTCTAAGCCCTGGTGCTGTCAGGACGTCGTCATCACATGGATGACGCTGGGAGTCCGGGTGTTGTGGCTTCAGGAGAACAGGGCTGCCAGTCAGTGTGAAGTGTACGTTTGTCTGCGTCCCATTTCCTGCTGCATGAAAGAAGGGTGTCTCCAAAGTTCAGAGAAATGTTGTCAGAGAGGGACAGGAGGAGGGACAGCGCCCTACTCACCACGACAGAAAGATCCACGTCGTGGTCCAATTGATTAGTCCTATCGTGTTTACAACCTCCTTTTAAAAAGTCTCGCATTAAAACAGATCCATGGGAATTCCCTGGTGGTCCAGTGGCTAGGACTCCAAGCTTTCACTGCCATGGGCCCAGAGTCAATCCCTGGTCAGGGAACTAAGATGCCACAAGCCACGTGGTGCAGCCAAAAAAAAAAAAAAAAACCACACAGATCCAAATACTGATAAACATACCGACTTGAGTGAATCTCCACGGAATCATGCCGAGTTTAAAAAGCCAACCTCAGAAGTTGACATACCGTATGATACCATTTATACAACGTTGTTCAAAAAATATTTATTGATTGATTGATTGATTTGGCTGCGCCAGGTCTTACTTGCGGCATGTCGGATATTTATTGCAGTGTGTGGTACCTTTAGTTGCAGCATGTGGGCTCTTAGTTGTGGCATGCATGTAGGATCTGGTTCCCTGACCAGGGATCAAACCCGGGCCCCCTGCATTTGGAGTGTGGAGTCTTAACCACTGGACCAGCAGGGAAGTCCCTATACAACATTTCTGAAATGACAAAACTTTAGGAAAAGAGGGCAGGCTAGTGGTTTCCAGGGGCTAGGGACAGGCGGTGGAAAGGGGTGGGGGCTGCAGAGGGCACAGGAGAGATCCCTGGGGAGCTGAAACCTCCCAGCATCTTCACTCCTGGTTACACGAGTCTGGACACCTGTGCCCCACGTTGGGAGCAGCCTTCATTCTGGCCCATCCGGCTCCTGGGTCACTATTTTCATGCTGCCCTTTCCCCTTGGAACAGGTTAAAGCCCCCAAGCAGGTGGATTTTATAATCAGTGGGAGGATTTCATCCACGGGAGGTACCTCGGGGAGGCTGCTTTCCAGAAGCCACAAAATTGTACTAAAATTCACATAACATTTACCATCTTAACCATTTTTCAGTGTCCAGTTCAGGGGTGTTAAGAATATTCACATCGTTGTGCAACATCACCACCGTCCGTCTCCAGAACTTTCTCATCTTCCCAAACTGAGACTCTGTCCCCATTCAACACTAACCCCCATCCCCCTCCTCCAGCCCCTGGTGCCCACCCTCCTTTCTGTCTCTGTGAGCCTGACTGCTCAGGGACCCTCCCCCTGAGCTTGCCTGGGCCCTCCACATGCCCGCCAATACTCCGTGTTGTCCACTCTGATCGCTGCCAATCTGATGGGGGTAGAGTGGTATGGAGTTACTTGAATTTGCATTTCTCTGATTACTAATGGGCTGAAGCAACTCTTTATTATATTCTTGTCATGCATTTAAATTTCTTTTTCTGTGGATTGCCTGTTCCCATCCTTTGCCCATTTTCCTATTGCATTCCTCTTTTTCTTGTTGATTTGCAGGAGCTTCTTGTATATTCTAAACAGTAACTCCTTGTCTTTTTTTTTTTTTAAAGCAAATTGATTTTTTTTTATTATTTATTTATTTATTTATTTTTGGCTTTGTTGGGTCTTCGTTTCTGTGCGAGGGCTTTCTCTAGTTGCGGCGAGCGGGGGCCACTCTTCATCGCGGTGCGCGGGCCTCTCACAATCGCGGCCTCTCTTGTTGCGGAGCACAGGCTCCAGACGCGCAGGCTCAGTAATTGTGGCTCACGGGCCTAGTTGCTCTGAGGTATGTGGGATCTTCCCAGACCAGGGCTCGAACCCGTGTCCCCTGCGTTAGCAGGCAGATTCTCAACCACTACGCCACCAGGGAAGCCCCTAACTCCTTGTCTTTTAAAGATGGCAGATATCTTCTGACCTGTCATTTGTCCGCTGGCTTGTTCGCGGTATCTTTATTGAGCAGACATCTTTCATTTTGATGTAATCAGATCCATCAGTGTTTCATCATAAGGTCTGTGCTTTTGAGGTTTGTTTTAAGAAATCTTTCCCCACCCCTGGGAAACAGAGCCTCCTTCATTATTTTCTTTTGACAGCGTAGTGTTCCTTTTTTTTTTTTTTTAATTTAATTTTTTTATTTATTTAATTTTTGGCTGTGTTGGGTCTTTGTTGCTGCGCGCGGGCTTTCTCTAGTTGTGGTGAGCGGGGGCTACTCTTCGTTGCAGTGCGCAGGCTTCTCATTGTGGTGGCTTCTCTTGTGGCAGAGCACATGCTCTAGGCATGCGGGCTTCAGTAGTTGTGGCTCGCGGGCTCTAGAGCACAGGGTCAGTAGTTGTGGCGCATGGGCTTAGTTGCTCTGCGGCATGTGGGATCTTCCCGGACCAGGGCTCGAACCCGTGTCCCCTGCATTTGCAGGCGGATTCTCAACCACTGCGCCACCAGGGAAGCCCCCGTAGTGTTCCTTTCATTTAGGTGTTCATTCATCTGGAATCTAGTTTTATTTCTTTAAAAATAAAATTTCAATGAGAAAACAGCAAAATATTAGTAGTTGTTAATTTAGGACAGTGGAGTCAGGGTGCATATTACTGTACTTTTTCCATAGTTTAACATTTCTAAACTTCTAAAATTTCTAAAAATTTCTCAGTATCAGTATTTTGTGCAAAATACAGGTAAAGTCAAATAAGAAAACAATTTACAATGCCCCTACTTGGATAGAATCACTGGCAATTTTCTGTGCCGTGTGTGTGTGTGTGTGTGTGTGTGTGTGTGTGTGTGTGTGTCTATACACACATGGAATCATATAGAGCCTACATTTTTCAGTTAACAGCTTGTCACTTCCTGAGTACATTTCATGCCCCGTCTCTGCACATATGGCACTGTGAGCGCTGTTTTCTTTTTCAAGGAAAACTAGCTTTGTTCTTGGAGTTTTCTCTTCCCTCCCGTGATTTAACTCCATAAGACATAAGGTTCCAGGTTAACTTCCTGCACTGTGATTGTCTCACTCCAACTACCTGTCACCTGAAGAATTCTTTTGTTTTTCCATCTAGAAACCAGTGTTTCCACCCATTTTGCTTTCTTGAATAGTGAATTCTCACTCTGTAAGCATAAGACACACGCACAAACACACGTATCTGTTACGCAAGGCTCTTCCCACTGGAAAGTAGGTGTGTCAGGTGGGCAGCAAACTTGATTTTCAGTGGTGGATCCCGACACCTACTAAGTACGGGGCACACAGTAGGCATCCAGTAAACATACGTTACATTAATGTGGTCCCAATAAGAAGGAAGACTGGGAGTAAGTGCCCAAGAAGCCGTCCAGGTGAGCACGCTGGGGTCGAAGTCAAGGGGCACAGGTGGGCCAGGTGAGTGGGGAAGACTTCGTGGAGTAGGAGGCCCACAGCAAGAGGGCGAGGGAAGGCGGACAGCATGGGAGCGGGGCCAGCACGGCGAGGGGAGGGAGGACTCCCGACGCCCCTGGCGGTGCCTATGGGGAAGTCTCTTCCTGCTGGGCCTTGGCCTCCAGAGGAGCAGGGCTGGGTGCTCTCCAGGTGACTGTGGCTGTGCTGAAGGGCCCGGAGCAGCTGCAGTGCCAGGTGAACTCGTTCACACCCACCCACCGGTACAGACCAGTACCAACCAGCTGAAGCCGGCCGAAGCCAGCACAAACGAGATGGAAGTGGTCAGGGTGGGCACAGTCCCTCCAGAGAAGACCTCCAGGCGCTCACCTGAGTCGGCACCAGGGGGGTCTGTCCCTGGTTGCAGCCCCTTTCCCCGCAGGTGGAGGAGACAAGAGCAGGGAGAGTCCTGGGTTTCCTCCCCTCACTGTGCGCTGGAGGTGGGGGGCTGTCAGCTACTGCTTCCTCCATCAGGGCATCTTGTCCTGCTTGTTTCCTCTTGCTGGTGAGTGTTCTAAGGGCCTGTTTCTGTTGTTTTTTTGCCAGGGACATTTCCCCGTCTCCCCGTGTCCCCCCACCTCCCCCCGCCGCTCCCCACTGCCCAGCCCGGAGGCCTAAATGGTGAGCCCAGCCTTGGTGCCCACCTTCACCAAGGCTGAGAGGCATTCAGATTCCGGATTCTGAGCTGGGGTGGGAGCGGGTGGGGCTGAAGTGATTTGAGAGGCTGCTGGCCTTGCCTCGCACCGCCACCGGCCCAGGATGGGAAGCACGGGCTTCTACTCTCAAAGGCTTGTTCGTGCCTTTCCCGATGCTGCCTGCCATCCTCTGCTGTTCCTCTCAAACTTGGCGGGACCCTCAGGATTTCATGAGCTTCCTTTCACCATGTACCGGGGGTCCCATGGAGCCCCGCCAGTATCTCGTCCCCTCCTTTGGCCTTATGGCATGTGGCTTTCCACCCTTCCCTGTTCGTTGTTGCCGGTGAAATATCTTTTTTTCTTTTAAGCTGGTCTTGGTCATTTCGTAATTATCGGGAGGAAGAAGATTGATTCTGTGATCTGCATTCCGTGTGGAATCCTTACCCAGAAGTGTCCGCGGATGTCTACACTGCTGTCCACTAGAAACACCATGAGTGCCACCTATGAAATCTCACATTTTCTAGTAGCTGCATTAAAAACGCAGAGAGAAACAGATGAAATTAATTTGATAATGTTTTATTTAACCAACATATCCAAAATATTACAACTTAACACATAAGCAATATTTTAAAATATTAGTGAGGTATTTTACCTTCTTTTTCATACTTAGTCTTCAAAATTCTGTTTTATACACACACAGCTCGCCTCAGTTCGGGCTAGCCACGTTTCCAGTGATCAACAGTTACATGTGGCCAGTAGCTACTCTAGACAACACAGGCCTAGACTTCATCCGGATCTTTATTCTCCTCAGTCCACCCCCCGCCCTCCCAGGCAACACTCAAAAGACACAACCTTCTCTCCTCTCTCTGCCAATGCTCCTGTTGAACACCTACCCTGCTTATGAAACACCTACCGGCATCTGTAAAATTTATACCAGGGATGAGACTTCCTACAAGCTCAGCTAAAGACACAGCCCCTGTGCTGTGAGTTAATAAGCTAAGAGAAGAAAAAGGCCATCCTTTTTCTTCATAAACCCTACAAGGACAGCCAGCTAACATTGCATTAGTCCATTGCCATTACTGTAATAAATATGTTCTCATTAAAATGGCCCTTGCAACTGGTTTTTCCTTTGCAGCGCTGGAAGTCTTTTTCTGAGCGGGCAATGTGGTAGGCTCTTCCCGCCCTCACCTGCCCGCTAACCCGCTGGAGCCCCGTTTCCTCTTTTATAAAGTAGGATCATAATAGCTTCTTTATCAACCTGGCAAGTCCGTTGTGAAACTCAAAGAGATAGTAAAGGGCAGGGCTCAGCCACTGCAAAACCCCACCCAAAAGTGGCCTGTTGTTATCTGTGTGGTCCGTGGGTGGAGGAGCCTGCAGGTCAGGAAGGCGCAGGTGTCCTCGGCAGGCCCCGGGGCAGCAGCCGGAGGGCCCAGCTCCGCCACCTCCCGCCTCGGAGGAGCGCACTTGCGGCCCGGCGCGTACACCTGGGGACGCGGGCGGAGCTCGGAGACCGCACAGGTACTGGGTGTTGGGGGCGGGGGCTCGAGAACAGCCACGGAGCGCAGGGACGGGTGTTGCAGGGACGGCGGCCACGGCGCGGGACGGCCTGGCTGTTGCCGGCCCAGACCGGGGTCCTCCTGAGACCGGCGTCCTCCTCTGGACACAGACCCTCCCTGAGACTGGTGCCCCTCCGCCCCTCCTCCCGGCTCTCTCGCCCCGCCCCCTCCGCGCCGCGCGCCGCGCGCCGCCTCGGAGCCCCGCCCACTTCCCCGCCCCACGGCTCGGCAACAGTTCTCGATTGGCTGGGCGCCTAGGTAGGCCGCCTCCGCATTGGCCGAGGAGCTCCGAGTGGCGCGCCCGTGATTGGTGGACGTCCGCGTTTCTCCCAGGCGCGGCGCGCGATTGGCTGGCAGAGGCACAGTCTGCGGGGCCTGAGCGGTGCAGACGAGGCCTCAGGCGGCGGCTGCTGGGGGGAGCGGCGGTGGCGGCGCGAGGCAGGTGAGCAGCAACCAGGGGCCGGGGCGGGGGTCCCGGCGGAGTGGGGCCGGGGCCCGGGCGTCCCTCGTGGCGGGCGCGGGCGTGGGCGCGGGCGCGGGCGCGGGCGCGGGCGGGGCGCGGCCCCCGCTAGGGCCGCCAACGGCCGCGGCGTTTCAGCCCCGCTGCCCCCGCGCCCCCGCTCAGTCCGGCGTCGCCGCCCCGGCGCCTCAGTCCCCTCCCCCTCAGCCCGCTCCTCCTCAGTCCGCTGCCCCCAGGCGCCCTCTGCCTCACCCGGTCCTTCTTCAGCGTCCCCGCGCCCCCTCCCCAAGCCGGGCGCGCCCCCGTCAGCTCCCCTCCCCCCACCACGGCGCCCCCTCCCCGGCCCGCCGACCCCTGCCTGCAGGCCGGCACCCGGCGCGGCCCCGGGACGTCGCACCCCACGCCGGCTGCCCGGCTCGCGTGCCCGGGCTCGGCGCTCTGCCTGGGGGTCGCGCGTGCCCGCCGCTGCCCGCGGAGGCCGCTGACGTCGGGCGGGCCCAGGTCGATGCCGGGTCCTGTGCCAGGTCCTCCGTGCACGACCCGTTCCCTCGCTCCGCCCTCCCAGCTCGGAAACGTGAGCGGTTCGGGTCTATTTTCGTCCATTTCGCTGGACGCTTCAGAGTTCCTTTAAGTCTGGAAACGCGGGACGGTTGGGTAGTTCTGGGGAATTTTCTCAGTTTATTTGGTTTGACAGTTTTCTCTTCTTTTTTCTTAATCTTTTTTCTGTGTGTTTTGGAAATGCTACTGTATTGGGGCACTGGACCTCTTGGACCGGTTTTCTATTTTTTCATCTTTCTCTCCCATTTTCCAGCTTTGTCTTCTTGTTCGACTTTCTAGATTCTTCAGTTTTCTAACTCATGTGTTGAGCGTTTTATTTGGGCCATCAGAGTTTAAATTTCCCAGAGGTTTTTGGTGGTTATTGTTTTTCCTCTAAAATTTAGTAACATGTTCTTGTTTCTAAATGCCGTGGCGTCGCAGTCTCCGTCCGTGGCCTAAGTGTTCGCTGGCTTGAGTCCGCCTGTCCTGAAACGTCAGGTGATCTTGGTTGAACTCGCATAGCCGAGAGCGGGACCCTGCCCAGCCCTTGGGAAGTTCTCTGCACCTGCGCTGGTCCTGTCACTGTTGGCTAGGAAGACGGGTGGGGTTACCTCGAGGGACGCTCCGTGTCATTGTCTTTAGGGCCTTTTACTGGACTTGTTAGATTCCCAAAGACGGGCTTTCCAGCCTCCTGCCTCGTTTTAGAAGTCGGGTAGAAGAGTGGGGCTGTGGCCTCCACAGATTAGCAAGGAAGTGCTCACTTATCCCGCTTTACAGGAATGCATTCTAGAACTCAGCTATGCCTCTTACCCTCTGGTCTAGAGAGCCCTTGGCTTTATGCCCCAGTCTTTTTTCGGGGGAGGCAGGAAGGGGATCCATGCAGAGTAGCTAACTGCTTTTTTTTTAATTGTGGTAAAAATACACAATATAAAATTTACCTTTTTAACCTGTACTGTTCCTTGGCATTAAGTATGTTCACAGTGCTGTGCGACCATCCCCACTGTCTAATTGCACAACTTTTTTTTATCACCCTGGATGGAGACCCTGTACCCATTAGCAGTCGCTCCCCCTTGTCCGCTGCTCCTAGCCTCTGGCAACAGCTAGTCTGTCTTCTGTCTCTGTGAATGTGCCTGTTGTGGATTTTTTATGTAAATGGATTCATACAGTATGTGGCCTTTTGTGTTGATTCTTTCACTTAGCATAATGTTTTTAAGGTTTATCCATGTTGTAGTGTGTGTCAGAACTTCATTTTTCTTTACAACTGAATAATATTCCACTGTATGAATATATCCCAATTTGCTTATCCATTCATCTGTTAGTGGACATTTGAGTTGTTTCCACTTCTTGCCTATTATGAGTAATGCTGCTATGAACATTTGTATACAAGTTTTTGTTTGAGCACCTGTTTTCATTCTTGCGGTATATCTTGGTAGCTAGGAGTGGAATTGCTGGGTCACATGGTAATTCTATGTTTAACTTACAGAGGAACCACCAAACTTTTCTACAGTAGCTGCACCATTTTACATTCCCACCAACAGTGTGAGAGGGTCCCGATTTCTCCATATCCTCTCCAACACTTATTTTCCATTTCGTTTTATTATGGCCATCCTAGTGGTTGTGAGGTGGTGTCTCATTTTGATTTTGATTTGCATTTCCTTAATGACTGATGATGTTGAGCAACTTTTTATGTACTTGTTGGCCATTTATATAGCTTTGGAGGAATGTCCGTTCCAGTCCATCGTCCATTTTTTAATTGGGTTGTTTGTCTTTTCGTTGAGTTGTAAGAGTTCTTTATGTCTCCTAATACTACACCCTTATCAGATACATGATTTGTGTGTACTTTCTTACATTATTTGGGCTGTCTCTTCACTCTGTTGATAGTGTCCTTTGATGCACAAAAGTTTTAATTTTGATGAAGGCAAATTTATCTATTTTCTCTTTTGTTGCTCATGCTTTTGGTGTCATATCTAAGAAACTGTTGCCAAATCCAAGGTTGTGAAGGTAAATCTCTATGTTCTTTTTTTTTTTTAATATTTAAATATTTATTTATTTTTGGTTGCGTTGGGTCTTTCTTTGTTGCTGCACGCGGGCTTTCTCTAGTTGTGGCGAGCGGGGGCTACTCTTTGTTGCGGTGCACAGGCTTCTTCGTTGCGGTGGCTTCTCTCGTTGCGGAGCACGGGCTCCAGGTGCGTGGGCTTCAGTAGTTGTGGCACACGGGCTTAGTTGCTCCGCGGCATGTGGGATCTTCCCGGACCAGGGCTCGAACCCGTCTCCCCTGAATTGGCAGGCAGATTCTTTTTTTTTTTTTTTTTTTTTGGCTGTGTTGGGTCTTCGTTTCTGTGCGAGGGCTTTCTCTAGTTGCAGCGAGCGGGGGCCACTCTTCATCGCGGTGCGTGGGCCTCTCACTGTCGCGGCCTCTCTTGTTGTGGAGCACAGGCTCCAGAGGCGCAGGCTCAGTAGTTGTGGCTCACGGGCCCAGTTGCTCCGTGGCATGTGGGATCTTCCCAGACCAGGGCTAGAACCCGTGTCCCCTGCATTGGCAGGCAGATTCTCAACCACTGCGCCACCAGGGAAGCCCCCTGGCAGGCAGATTCTTAATCACTGCACCACCAGGGAAGTCCGAGGAATTGTTTTCTTAATTTCATTTTTAGGTTGTTCATTGCTAGTAAATAGAAATACAGCTTATTTTTGTGTGTTGATCTTGTATCCTACAACTTTAACTTTGCTTAATTTGTTTATTAGTTTTAATAGTTTTCTGTGAATTCTTTAGGATTTTTTGTATATGAGATCATGTCATCTGTGAATAGAGGTAGTTTTACTTCTTCCTTTCCCAGTTTGGTTTTTCTTTTTTTTTTTTGGCCGCATTGGGTCTTCGTTGCTGCACGTGGGCTTTCTCTAGTTGTGGCGAGCGGGGGCTACTCTTCGTTGCGGTGCGTGGGCTTCTCATTGTGGTGGCTTCTCTTGTTGCAGAGCGCAGGCTTCAGTAGTTGTGGCACACGGGCTCAGTAGTTGTGGCTCACGGGCTCTAGAGCGCAGGCTCAGTAGTTGCGGCACACGGGCTTAGTTGCTCCGCGGCATGTGGGATCTTCCCAGACCAAGGCTCGAACCCATGTCCCCTGCATTGGCAGGCAGATTCTTAACCACTGTGCCACCAGGGAAGTCCTTCCTTTCTAGTTGGGATGCCATCTATTTCTTTTTCTTGCCTAATTGCTCTGGCAATTCCAGTACAATCTTGAATAGCAGTGGTGAAAACGATGTCCTTGTTTTGTTTCTGATTTTAGGGGAGAGCTTTCAGCTTTTCACCATTGACTGTGGTGTTAGCTGTGGGTTTTAGTAAATGCCCTTGCCTGATTGAGGAAGTTCTCTTCTATTTCTAGTTTGTTGAATGTTTTTGTCATGAAAGAGTTGGATTTTAACAGGTGCTTTTCGTGTACCAGTTGAGATGATCATGTGGTTTTGCCTAACTGCTTCCTAAACAGACTTTCATCATTTGACTCGTCCTGTATTTTGATTCTACTCTACATCCTTACTCCCAAATGTTCACAGATGTCACTATCTTAAGCCTTTGGGGTTCTGTGGTGAAAATTGGGTTATTTCTAAGTGTTCCTCATTGCAGGCTTATCAGCTTTTTCTGGCCTAAGTCAGTTTTCATTCATCCATTTGCTTTCTAGTGTTTGAATTTCTTGCTTTTGTTTTTTCTCCCTTTCAATAAATGCCAGGCACTTTTGGTAGAGGTGGTGATAGGATGAAACCATCCTTCAGCATTGCAGCACCTGCCCTTACCTCAATATTTCAAGGTGAGGTGAGAGCCCAGGGCATTGCAGGGCATTTCTTAGGACCCACTGCTGATTCAGGCTAAGTGTCCTGAGCACATCCCAAATTTGAGCACCCACATTGGGGTTTGCAGGGCAGTGGGAACAAGACAATGATGCCAGCCAAGCACAAGTGGTGTTGCTGTGAATATTTTGGTGGGTAGTTGTGCTCAGTGCCACCTGCAGGAAGGTTGCAGTATTATTTTGTTGATTGAAAACACCTTCATTTTCTTCCTCCTCTTCCTAAATTTGGAACTCATTGCTATTTTGGACAGCTTAGCCCACTCGATTTCCAGTTAGAAGAGACTAGGCCTGCTGCATTTGAAACTGTTTACTTCCTTTGGGCCAAAATAAACTTAGGATTGATAGAGGAAAAGTACAGGCCATGATGTTGCTGTTTATAACGTGCTATTTATTATAATCACGTGCTGTAATTGACTCTACTTCGTTAAGTGACTTGTGTGATTCATTAGTCAGTTTTGTAGTTTGAATTATATCTGTAATAGTGCTTGTTAGTTGGGTGCTTTGTTTTTCATTTAGTCGCATAGGGGCATTCAGTGAATGGTCACTGGCTGCGAATTTTAGTTGAGGAACTAAGAACCATGTGACAGACGGTTTTAGACATTTGTGCAGAATAAAACTGCAGGTGCCAGACTTCAGTAGTGTGAGAGTGATCAAGTGTAGATCAGTGATTCCCATTGGGGCATGAGGGGCTCCCCAGGGGCATGTATGGCTTGAAGACAAAGCAGTGCTTTGCCTAGTTGCTTTGGTCTTAAGTCATTGTAGTTGCTTATTTGATCTTTAACATTATTGGAAGATGGGAGCTATATGTAGAATATGAAAAACATCAATTTAAAGGTTTCTTTCCTTGCTATTTATGCTACAAAGCTTTTTAGTACTGGAGAGTGCTCACTTTTAGCCCGGTACTTCACACGTGGGAGGACAGAGCATTAAAGGGTGATCTCAGAAATGGTGTGGATTAACTGTTTACATTTATAGTAGAAATAAAATCCTGTAATTGTTGTTTCTAATTGTTCCCAATTATAGTTGGAAATGAAACAGATTGGACACCACTGTTCTGATTAGATGAGGAAACGTAAGAAGTGCTTCAAATTCATTAGAAGGAGTAAGGAGGCCAAATACGTGGGACCCTCACTGATCGTCATGAATTCATCTAGCACCTGGGGCATGGTTTTTTCAGGACGTTGTCAGACGTGGAGCGACAGAGGGATGAGGGGGACCCAAGAACATTTTCAGGTTGAAGGCAAAGCAACATGATAGCAATAAGTTCTCCCATTTCTCTGGGCACTTATGAGATGTTCATTGGTTCTGCAAGTCAGGGTTAGCGCCTACCCTCAGAGAGTTCATGGTCTAGTTGGAGAGAAAGACTCTTTAATAAACAAATATTATAATTTCTGTTAAGTGGTAAATGCCAGGGAGCACTAAAATTGGCACCTAACTTGGATATGTAGGTTGGGGGCATCCAGGAGAGCTTCCTGGAGGTGGTATCTTAGGTATAGCCTAAGGATGAGTAGAAGTTAGCTGGGAGTGATTGGGGTGGAAAGAGAACAAGGGATTGGGGAATCAGGAATCAGGAGGGCATCCCAGACAAGGAGAGAGCACAGGAACAGTATGTAAATGGGGTGGGGGGAGAGGGTTACCTGAGGCCAGGTTCTCAGTGAAGCTGCGATATGGGTGGTGGGAGATGGAGAAGTGGGGCATTGGACAGAGGGTTTACTTGCAGGTGCTGGGAAGCCGTGGTGGGATCTGAAGGGAGGGAGATGGTCAGGTCTCTTTTTAGGTGGACTATTCTGGCAGTTTTCTGGCTTGCGGAGGCAAGACTGGAGACAGAGAAATTAAGGGCGCTCCCTCACAGGAAGCCAGCCAGAGATGGTGCAGCAGGGGACCAGCTGGAGGGAGGGTGCTGCTGTTCTGAAGAGGGGGGAGCAGTTGGACGCATTGAATTTAGTTACTTGTGGGTGACTTGCAGAAATGCTCCACGAGAAGTAAAATCAGATGCCTACCTCAGTGTATACAAAGGAATTACAAATGGATTAGATGAATTAAAAATGGTGGGAAATGTGAAAGTCAAATCAGTAAGAGTAGTAGAATCCATGACACACTATTCATGTGTTCTTGGATTAGGAAGACCTTTCTTTTTCTTTTTTTTTTTAATTTTGCATTGTTTTGATTCTTTTTTTTTAACAGAAACTTTAAATCAACATATTATCAAGGGAATTTATTATTTTTTAAAATTTATTTTATTTTTTAATTTATTTTTGGCTGCATTAGGTCTTCATTGCTGCACACAGGCTTTCTCTAGTTGCAGAGAGCAGGGGCTACTCTTTGTTGCGGTGCACGGGCTTCTCATTGTGGTGGCTTCTCTTGTTGCAGAGTACGGGCTCTAGGCGCGTGGGCTTCAGTAGTTGTGGCACGCAGGCTCTAGAGTGCAGGCTTAGTAGTTGTGGCGCATGGGCTTAGTTGCTCCGCGGCATGTGGGATCTTCCCGGACCAGGGATCGAGTCCCCTGCATTGGCAGGCGGATTCTTAACCACTGGGCCACCAGGGAAGTCCCTAGGAAGGCCTTTCTAAGCAGGACAGGGAAGGACTGACTGTGCAGCCCAAGTCACCATAAGTTTGTTCAGTAACAGACGGGGGACATCCCAGTCGTGTGTGACGTAACTACGGTTGATGTCCTATAAAACAGTGAGAAAAAGACAAACCTCCAGTAGGTTGAGATATAGGGCTGGCCTTCGCCTGTCAGACTGGCCCTGCAGAGTTGACCACTTCCAGTGTTGGGAGGAGCACTGTCAGGTTAGGGGGTCCCAGAACCGCCACCTAGCATTGCTTCCAGAAGGCACTCGCTGTCATTCTCTGTCGCTGAGCTCTTTCCAGTGGAAGAGCCGTGCGTAGCTCTTCTAACTGTACCAGTTGTAAGAAAATTCAGAGCACTCTAGGTTCGAAGCAATACATAAAACCGTGTGGTTCATGTTTTCTGTATTCTAAGAAGAAAGACCCTTTACAGTAACATGCATAAAGTAAATTGGCTTTGCTCAAACACTGAAACAAATCTCACTGTAAGAGGAAATGCAGCTTTTATTTAAAAGATTGGGAGCACATATCATTGGGAGGTGTGAGCGTGTGATAATGCATCTTCACGTAGAAGGAATTATTTTCCCTAGAACTCAGCTATTAGGTAAACAAACCCATCTAGCCTGCATCTTTTCCTGTTTCATTTCCAAAAAAAGGAAAGAAACATTGGATCTTGGCTAGAAACTGTCAGTACATAGTTGCTGCAGAAAATAACTAACTCCTGTTGAGTGTTTTCACCCTTGTGCCAGGCAGCACTGAGCGGGTTAGGTGTGGTAACCGGTTGAATCCTGCAGCAACACTGAGAGTCAGGTGCCACGTAGAGTGAGTAATGGTACCAAGGGTTCTTAGAGCTGAGTAAGAACTCTGCGGGTCTGGCTGCCCCACACCGCTTCACAGTGAAGGCCATTTTTTTTTTTGAAAATAATAGTTACTGGGTTAATTGTTTAAATTGTAAGACCAAAACCTACTCTCTTTTTTTTTTAAACTTTTTATTTTATATTGGAGTATAGTTTATTAACAGTGTTGTGTTAGTTTCAGGTGTACAGCAAAGTGATTCAGTTATTCATATGCATGTATCTATTCTTTTTCAAATTCTTTTCCCAGTTAGCAAAACCTACTCTTTTTAAAAAATGTTGAATAGTACCCGAGGGGGTAAGTGAAAAGTAGATGTCCCATTCTCTGTAATTTTACCATTAAGTTTAGTGTAGTATTTTTCCTGAAGTTTTAAAAATATATTCAAGTGTATATATAACATGTGCAGCATTCTGTAAAGGTCTTTCAAATATTTTTAGGTTATAGTCATTTGTTTCTCATTTGCAGTTTTAAATAACGAGTTCATTTTTAAGGACTCTCACTTAGTATAAATCATAGTTTTTCATAAACTAACAATGTTTTGCTTCCTTAAAATGAAAACAGGTACGTGAGGCTTATTCCTGTTTGTTATGTTGTGGAAGTAATTACACTGAACATGATATTTGGAAAACAATCATTTCTAACCCATTTTATGATTTTTTTAATCTGTAGGAAAAATAACTTAATGTTTTTAGTCTCTGCGTTATGCAGTTTTAACAGGATTAAGTCTGAGCAGGGTAATTATGTTAAGGTTTAGTACTCTGGGCTTCCCTGGTGGTCCAGTGGTTAAGACTCCATGCTTCCACTGAAGGGGGCATGAGTTCAATCCCTGCTCAGGGAACTAAGATCCCGCATGCCACATAGCAAAGCCAAAAAAAAAAAAAAAAAAAAAAAGATTTAGTACTGATACTAAATTTTAAAGGGCACCTCTGAATTTTAGTTTTCAAATTCTTCCCTACAAGGCATGTAACAGTGGAACACCTGATTGCGCAGGTGCGCGTTGAAAACCAAGCCCTGGGTGATGAAGAGTTGGTGGGGGTGGAGCTGGACTGCGTTTGCGGGTGCAAGGCCCTGAGGGGCCCCCGTGGGCCTGTGCTGTCAGCTCAGGGGGCCCTCGGAGATGGCCCTGTGGCAGATGGCGGTGTCTGGAGCTGCGCCCAGAGTGGGGAGGAGGGTGCTGCCTGGAGCTGTCCCCTTGGACTGCTGTGCTTTCTGTGGACGGGTTGCAGTGCTGATGGTGGATTTGGATGGGGGCTAACGAGGTTGGTCTGTGCAGGTTGCTCCTGAGGGTTTCTGCCCTGTCAGCCGGGCTCGCTTCTAGTCTCAGCCTACTTGGTCAGCGACCCCACCAGTTCATAGAAAGCTTGATTTGTAACATGCTTGTCTTTATAAACACAGTGCTTTCAGAGCAAATTCTGGTTGCCTTATACATGGTTTAATAAAAAATAATTATTTACGAGGTGATGACGCTTGTGGTTTATAATGATGAGAAGAAATGCTGCTCACCATTTTTAAAGTTTGTCTTTTTCTAGTTTTATTTTAGAACTGATAGCGTTTCCTAAGAAAATATTTTGTGCTAGTTTATTTCAGGACCGTTAACAGTTTTATTTTCTTTCTTTGGTTTTGCCATTTGCTGCAAGCTCTGTTTTCAACCTTGTGTGACTTGTAATTTTTGATATTTTTCAGGCATGTTTTCTAGATTGTTACTAGATTAGTACAGATGTTCTAAATAGTAGAGATTCAAATTATATGTGGTGGTTGAACTAAAATCCATTTTTGACCAAAGCATTCAAGAACAAAAATTGAGCTTTATATTTCATTTCTACCATATGATGCAAATGTTACATACAGTGTGTACTAGGCAAGGTAAAGGGTATTAAAGGAGAAACCAAGTGTAACTTACGAAGCATCTTAACTCAAATTTTAAAACCGTGCTAGGATCTTCATGTTTGTAAAGATACTTATTTAATTTGTTAGGTTTGAAACCAAAGTTTGCACCCTAGACAGAGGACCTCTTCTTTTGGCTGTGCTTGCCAGCTTATGTGTGCTTAGCCACTAGTGAAAACGAGATAGGAGGGAGACACCGGGGTGATTTATGACGAGAGTGCTTCCTTTTCCACTGGAAGATGTCGCTCGTGGCCCACCGTCTCCTGAGGGGAGCACTTTTCCCTCTTGGGACTGGCGGCTGCAAATCGAAAGCTGTTAAAGAGCACTGTTTTCCGGGGATACGGGGAGGCCCCCCTGAGTGCCCTCTCCCTCCCCCCATGTTAATCCGCTGGGCCTGGAAGAGGGGGGGTGCCTGGTGTGAGCCCTGGCTCCGCTGTGCAGTCCCTCCCTCCCATGTCCGGGACACACACGGGGCACGTGGCCTGTGCGGAGGTCATCCCAGTCGTAACACTTTAGGGAGAAGGGAGTGGCCAGGAAGAGTCTAGAGAAATGAGGACAGTGAAGCCTGCACAGGGCCTCTCTGTAAACAAACGTGCTTACAAAATGTTGACTTTGTATTCATTCCAAGATTTTCTGATGCCGTTGAAAACGTTTTCAATCCATTTTTTCACTTGCTCTTTCAATATTGCTCAGATTATAAATGCAAATCAGATCTCCCTTGAGTCACAGGCTGAGGCCGCCTTTAGGCCATGCTGCAAGTAGGAAGGCTCTAATGTTACACGCGGGCTTGAAGTAGCAGTGATGTAAGGGGAGACTGGGAACGGCATTGTGAACATGCCAAGCGCTGTTAGCGGGAGAACTGGTATCACAGTTGCACTTTTGCTGCTAGGGGTCCTGATGAGCTGAGAGAGACCGGAGCTGGTGTTCTAGCCTGCCGGCCCCAGGAGCCATCTGAGCTGCCGCTGGACTTCGTCTTTTATTTAGGTTGGGGGTGAGTGAGTCTTCCATCTCGGGGATTGTTAACTCAGAAGGAAAAAAAATCCTTTTTTTAAAAAAAATTTAAAACAGGCTATATAAGTTTATTCCACAAACTAATTAAAGCTAACTTTTTGAGTGTTTGTCATGTGTCAGGCACTGCTTTACAGACATTATTTCATTTAATTCTCTCTTTTTTACTTTATTTTATTCTATAATTTTATCTAATGCTCACATTTTATGAAAGGAACTAAAGGTTAATTTTAAAGTGTTCTGAATCCATATCATGATCTGTCCAGGGAGAAAGAATGAGGCAGCAGGGTTGATGGAGGACAAGCCGGCTATGGAAAGAAGCAGCAAAATACATTCTAATAAGATACATGATCACACTCTGTAATGCGGTCCACAGTAAACGCAGGAGAGAGCGCTGGTCATCACTCCCTAACTCATTACTGAGTCAAGCTTGGTGTGGCCTCTGCTGCTGCTTTCGGAGGGTCTGCTTGGAGAGGTGGTCTTCTGGGCTGTAGAGGAAGTACTGGCTAGAACAACATTTACCTGGGCCACGGGTCTGATTAAGCACGGACAGGATTGTGCGTATAGTTGTATAGTTTTATACGTACATGTGTTTCACTGGAGAACAGAACATAAAATTCACATGGTTACAGGAGCGAAATCAGAATGAGTAGGAAAAAGTAAGGGCATCCAATCGCATGCTCCCTTTCCTTCCACTGTCGTAGCCACTGAGCTCTGACCGTGACGGGCCACGGCCTCCCTGCCCTGCCTCCTGTCTGCCTTTCCTCCAGAGCCGCATGGCCTGCTCTTCCTAGAGTTGTGTGTGTCCACACTGGTGCTCTCTTGATGGTGTTATCTTTGGGCATTTTATTACGTTTGAAGCTCCTCTCATAAAACATTTAGCCAAAAGCCACTCAGCTCGTGTCTCTGTGTTGTCACCTGCAGGACTTTTACGTGGTCACTCTGCTGTAATCCTATGTTGCTTGTGATAGGCTTGTGATGGCCAGTAGCTGCATTTGGTTCTTTGATAGAATTTTATTTCAGAGACAAGAAATTAAATTTCTTTTAAAATTGTGATACAAGGCCTACATTAAACCCAACTAGGGTGGTGTCGCACAGCTTTATCTGTCTCATCGATTGGAAGAACCAGGTTGAACAGTGTGGTCCACTGTGCCTCTGACAGCTTTTGAAAACACCGTTTGTTATGCATTCGAAATTAACCTCTCTTTTAGGTAGATGAAAACGTGAGAACATATTGATGTAACTTTTAAAAGTAAAAAGGCTGTAATAGATAAACAACAGGGACCTTTGTATAGCACAGGGAACTATCAATATATTCAATATCTTGTAATAACCTATGACGGAAAAGAATGGAAAAGAATATATATATGTGTATATATATGTTTGTATGTATATATAACTGAATCACTTTGCCGTACACCTGAAATCTTGTAAATCAACTATACTTCAATTTTAAAAAATTAGAAAGCATTAGCACTTCCCTCATGGTGCAGTGGTTAAGAATCCACCTGCCAATGCAGGGGACATGGGTTTGAGCCCTGGTTTGGGAAGATCCCACATGCCACGGAGCAACTAAGCTTGTGAGCCACAACTACTGAGCCTGCGTGTCACAACTACTGAAGCCTGCATGCTAGAGCCCGTGCTTCGCAACAAGAGAAGCCACCACAATAGAAGCATGCACACTGCAACGAAGAGTAGCCATCACTTACCGCAACTAGAGAAAGCCCGTGTGCAGCAACAGAGACCCAACGCAGCCAAAAATAAGTTTAAAAAAAAAAAAAAAAAGTATGAGGTAAAGATGTCCAAAAAAAAGAAAGCATTAAAAAAATAAATTGCATGGGACTTCCCTGGTGGCACAGTGGTTAAGAATCTGCCTGCCAATGCAGGGGACATGGGTTCAAGCCCCGGTCCAGGAAGATCCCACATGCCTTGGAGCAACTAAGGCCGTGCGCCACAACTACTGAGCCTGCGCTCTAGAGCCCGCGAGCCACAACTACTGAGCCCGTGTGTCTAGAGCCCGTGCTCCGCAACAAGAGAAGCCACCGCAGTGAGAAACGCGTGCACTGCAACAAAGAGTAGCGCCCTCTCACCGCAACTAGAGAAAGCCTGCGCATAGCAAGGAAGACCCAACAGAGCCGATAAGTAAATACATACATACATACATACATGCAAATAAAACAAAAAGGCTGTTAGTTCTTGCATATGTCCTCCTCACCAGGCTCTAACTGCTCCTTCTGTGCTGAGTCTTGGGCTGGACCTCCTTGGGCTGGACCTCCTCAGATCCCTTCAGCGGCCTTGCCAGTAGCGCTGCTGCCACCCTGCTTCACACATGGAGCTTCCTGTGTGCGAGGAGCTGGCCTCAGCGCAGTCACTCAGCTAGTGGGCAGAGCTGGGATCGGAGCCCAAATCTGCAGGAGTCAGTCCCTGTTCTTAGCTGGACGCTCTGGTGTCTCCATGTCATAGTCACGATGTTTAAATTAAATGCTGCTTTCGGGCACCTGCCATTCACTTGTTTATAACACTGTAAACCAGTTTCTGTAAACCGGTCCAAATACTCAGTTCACTAAGGACGTCTTGAATTCTTTTATTTTAAAATAAATTTATTTATTTGTTTGTTTATTTTTGGCTGCATTGGGTCTTCATTGCTGTGCACGGGCTTCCTCTAGTTGCGGTGAGTGGGAGCTACTCTTTGTTGCGGTGCGCAGGTTTCTCATTGCGGTGGCTTCTCCTGTTGCTGAGCACGGGCTCTAGGTGCGCAGGCTCAGTAGTTGTGGCGCATGGGCTTAGTTGCTCCACGCCATGTGGGATCTTCCCGGCCCAGGGCTTGAACCCGTGTCCCCTGCATTGGCAGGCAGTTTCTTAACCACTGCACCACCAGGGAAGCCCCCGTCTTGAATTCTTGAATACGAGTTGTAGAGAAGTTGGTAGAAATTAGCAACAGTTAGAACAGCTTTAACCTGGGGTTGGTAATGTGGGTTGTAGTAAAACATGAAAGTGAAAGATCACTTTGGGAGTAAAGTTAGGAAGTAAAAATCAGTTATCTTCTCTAGAGGATGAGAGCAGTTATGGGGTATTAGTATTGTTATGGTTGCTTAGTAAGTCATTACTAGCCACAGCACAGTCAGAAGCCATTACTACACTGCTGCTGGGTGTGGCTCTGTTCTGCGGGGGAGCTGGGAGGAGGCCTGAGCCATGAGGCTGCCCCTCGTGTGCTGTTCCTCAGTCTCTGTGCCCTTGAACCTGGGCTCCAGTGCTGGTGGAGGAGACAGAGGGGAGCTCGAGGCAGGTGAACAGGTACTGAACAAATGCATGGACTCAGTACTCGAAGGTAAGTTTATTTGCAGCAAGAGGTTTACATGTCTATTAATAGAATGAATTGTACTTGTTGAGTGTGTGTTCTACCTGGGCTGGCGGGCCAGGTCCCTGAGAGGAACTGAGCAATGTCGAAATTAGTAGGCACAGTAAAGTTTTTATATATAAACAATGTTCCTCATTTCTATGGGTGCTTAATTTTTAAAAGCATATTTGGACTGTTGCAAAGAATATGGAGTGAATTTAAGTATTTTTGGCTTAGTTGATAGAAATCAGTCATTTATACCTGAATATTTTTTATCCAGGTTTATCTTCCTTGATCTTTCAACAGCAGATTATGATTCACATTACTCCTACGAGGGTGTGGGTTTTTTTTTGAAGTGTGTGTGTGTGTATTTTTAGCCAGAGGAAAGTTTGAGTCATTCCAAAGAAATCTAGATGACAACATGAAAAACAATATGCCCAAAACTTTTTAATTTGAAAATAATGTGTTTTCCTTTGGGGAAAAATAAAAGTATTAACAGTGCCTTAAGCTTATCTCTTATTCACCCTGCAGTTTTCTGATTCTGAGCTACTTGTAAAAATTTTGCTGTCTAGGAAAGTATGGGAGTGCTTCTTGACCACGGAACAAGAATCAGTTCTGTTTTACTTAATAACAATGAAAATTTATTCCAGAAGAATAAGAACATTTTGACACCTTCAGGAATTTAAAAATACATTTTGGAAAGGATTCTGAGTTACTTTCTGTATTCTTTTCATCATTTTAAGTCAGTTGATCTAGGATTTCCCCTTGTTGCTTTTGTAGATTTATAATCTTAGGGAACTAAGTATGACAACTGTGTTCTGGACTTGCAACCATGAGAAAACTTGTCTCCTTTGCTTAAAAAAACAAAACAAAACCAAACCAACCCTGCTTTACTGGCCTTGTTTGATCAAAGTGTTGACGGTGCCTCTAGTCAGTCTGCATTGGGCCACCACAGACAGGGCTCCTCTGTGTGTTCCGGCCTTTAACAGCCTGCATTGCTTTTCCCGCCTTCTGCAGTATGCTTTGAGACTGTGAACATGGACTTTTCTCGGCTCCACACGTACACTCCTCCCCAGTGTGTGCCCGAGAACACTGGCTACACGTATGCACTCAGGTGAGCTGCTCGCATGCGTGTTACGTTGTCTTGCCTGCGCTGTTCTTGAATGCTGTTGGATTAATGGGGGCTTTATGGTACTTGCACCCAACTGCTCTTTGTTGAAAGTGAAAATATCTATGAACTTTATGTTATGCTCTGGTTTTACAAAACTGCTAAACTAACATGGAAATTATGAGGTTGTTTTGAAAACCGAACGTTTCTGATGACTCAGTGATTAGTCACTGCAAATGAATGACTGTTTTAGCCTCCACCCAGGTGGCTGTGGTCTCGAGAACACATCTGTGTGGTTATGGTGGGGTTTTGTGATTTATATTAATGGCTGAATATTTTTAAATTAACAGAACTAACCTGGAAAGTGACTTGCCTTTGAGAGGAGCCATCATAAGTAGAATTTTGATGAAGCCCACAGTTTCAAGACCACAACTTCTGTCAAATGCACTAGGTTTTCTGTTTTTATTTGTATTCTGATTTGATGCTGAACCTTGAAGTTTGAGTCTTAGAAGCTGTTGACTTGCTCTTTGCCTTTCTAGTTTACCAAGTATTGATAGAAAGGATGATTGAGACGAAACTTAAGTATTATAAAATTATGGGCTACTGCCAAAGGGAAAACATTCCTGGATTGGTGAAGATTTGATTGGCAGATAGAAAAACCTTTGCATCCTGGCAAGATGTTTAAAGCACACAAGGAAAATGCTAGTGTCAGTTTTATCAATGGCTTCTCTTCTAAAGGGTAAAAATGTAATTGAAACTTAAAGAAAATTGGAAGGTATTTTAAGAAAACTACTTCTTAACAGCATTAGTCAAATCTCATATTTAATGATTGAGTTTTTAGTCACAATTTTAGATCATGTCACACTTTCTGTGGTAACACCCTTTTTGTTAAAAGTCCTGTAGTATTTTAGAACAAAATGAGTGGGCCAACTCAAGTAAAATTCCTCCTTATTGTGTATTGTGGAGCATAAAAAATAATTCCTGGTAATTTATTTTTAGCTTTTATAACCCATTTTATTTTGTTTTTATATTTATTTATTATAACCCATTTTAAATACAGTTTTTAAAAGTTGCCTATGTCTGGGTCTCTACAGAGAACCCAGCCCTCCTCCAGTGAGGTGTGCGGAGGGATCGGAAGCGGATGAGAACTGAAGTGGGAAAGGCAGGCGGACTGAGCTGTGCTGGGACGTGGGCCTGTGTTTGAGGGCGGGGGGAGGGCAGCGAAGGGTTTCAGCCAGGAGGGGTGGAACCAGGGTTATGCAGATATGGAGAGTGGGGCGGTGCTGTTCAGACTGGCAGGAGTTCAGGTGAGACTCCGTGGGGGCCCAGACCGCGTTAGTGCTGGGCAGGGCGTGGGGAGAGAGGGGTTCGGGAGGGAACACTGGGGGCCTTGTACTTGACTGGAGGAAGGGGATGAAGGAGCAGCCAAGGGTGACAGTCACGGTTTGGCGTGGGCACAGGAGGAGGACCACCAGTTAGCGGGAGGGTGTGTGAGACTCAGGCTCAGGAGCCATGTGGGCGGCAGTTCTCGTCTGGCCATCAGCAGGTCACGATAGGAGCCCGAGGGTGCCCTGAGGCCGAGGGCCCACAGAGACACAGGAAGCTGTGATGGGCGGGCGCCGCAGCACGAGGAGCAGAACTCTTGCCGAGGGTCCCAGCCACTCGACAGCCAGTCTGGAGGGGACATACCCAGCTGTGGACCGGCCTCAAGTGGCCGTGCTGAAGCCGGCTCTGTCCTTGCCTGCCCTTCTTTCTCCTGCCTGTGTGTCTCTGCGTCCCCACTCTTCAGTGAAGCCTCTGTTTACCGTCCAGCTCCAGCGGAAACTCATGGTCCCTGGAGGCTGGGTTTCCCTGCAGCCTTTCCCCGCAGCCCTTGGCCACCTGGCCTGGCCCGAAATTGTCCTCCTCATATCCTTGTCCTTCCAGACCCTCCCCCTCCGCCTGCTAAACTCCCCAGTCTGACCGTCTGTCTCATTACCACCTGGGTGGCCCTTGGCTGACCACTCCATGTCCAGCACTGCTGGCCTGCAGCCTCAGCACTTTCAGTAAACACGTAAAGGATCCTGCAACATCCTGGTCATGCCATTTCTTTAAGATGTTTTTCTATTATGGAAAATGCCAAACAGTGTGAAAGTTTGGAGAATAGTGATGATAAGCCCCTTCGCCTCTCACTTAGTTTCAACAGTTACCAGTACTTGGTCTCCCCTCCGCAGTGGGTTGTTTTGAAGCAAATCTCTAAAAGATAACGATATTTTTAAAACAACTAGTCAGAATACCAGGTGTTGAGAACCCAAGGTAGAAGGAGGGGAGAGGAGAGAGTCTGGGGCAGGTGACTGTCACATATGTTGCTAGGCAGTCGGGACCTGCTGGGCTGGGAGACAGGGAGGGCGTTGACCTCACTGGTAGGAGTCCCTCCGGGGGCTTGCAGTGTCTGGAGCCGTACAGGGAGGGCAGTCGAGCTTATCCAGGTGAGAGTATTGCCAGGCCCTGGGACAGAAGGCCAGCAGGGCAGGGGACACAGTTGGGGGCAGCTGTGACAACAGTCAGAGTTGGGGTCCCTGTGAGGCAGGAGAACCATTGTGGTGAAAGGTCATCAATGATGGGTGGTGAGGTTTGAGGCTGGGACTTCAGAGGGGCAGTGCTGGGGTTAGGTACTCAGGTAGAGCAGTACTCTGAATGGTAGGACTTTGGGCAGAGCCTTAGAATTGTCACCGGGTGTGACTTGCTTTGCCCACATGCCCTCTCCCAGTTACCGGCTGCACCTTTGACGGTATAGCCAAATTCAGCGCTGGTGGCGCGCTGCCCACTCCACGGCTCGTTGCTGCCTGGTGTCCATCCGGCTTTCAGCTGAGGTAGATTTTTTCCAGCCTTTTAATTAAAAGTGCATCTTGGGAATTCCCTGGCAGTCCAGTGGTTAGGACTCAATCCCTGGTTGGGGAACTAAGATGCTGCAAGCCTCGTGGTGCAGCCAAAAACAAACAAATAAATAAAAGTGCGTCTAAATACCAGACATTTTAAAAAGAACAATGCATAATTGATGAGAGAACTAAACTAAAATCTTATACCCTTAAGGATTAGATCTATACTTTATATTTGGGGTCTTTGTCTATATTATCATCTTTTATATCCTAGTTTGGTCACTTAATTCTCTCTCATCCTGGATTAGACACCTCAGTTTAAAATTTTGTGCCCCACCCCAGCTTTATAGAAAAATTAATAAAGGAGCTTCCTTGGTGGCGCAGTGGTTGAGAATCTGCCTGCCAATGCAGGGGACACGGGTTCAAGCCCTGGTCCGGGAAGATCCCACATGCCGCGGAGCACCTGAGCCCGTGCACCACAACTACTGAGCCTACACTCTAGAGCCCGCGAGCCACAACTACTGAGCCCGTGTGCCACAACTACTGAATCCCGCATGCCTAGAGCCCGTGCTCTAGGAGAAGCTCGCGTACCACAACGAAGAGTAGCCCCCGCTCACAGCAGGTAGAGAAAGCCCGCGTGCAGCAACGAAGACCCAACGCAGCCAAAAATAAAATAAATTTATTTTAAAAATAAGTAAATAAAGTAACCTTTAACATGGCATGTGATGAGGTTGCGCTGCCTCGGGGCGGTGCTGGTGTCCTGTGTCTCCATCAGACAGTCGAATCTTTCTGCTGGGCCCTGGGTGCATCTGTCTATGGGAACCTGTTACAGATGATGGTTGGGATCCCAGCCTAGGGCAGGAGAACACAGGAGCTGGTGGAGCACTCACGGAGTCGTGGGGTGGGCGCCCAACGCCTCAGGAAAGCCCCTCACATGCAGACAGAGGCGCTTGTCAACATTCAGGTCTGAACTCAGCACAGAACTGTTGGTCCCCGCCTCCCCGCCTCCCCCCCCCCCACTCCCTCTCTCCCTCTCCCTCCCCCGCTGTGAACACTGCTGCCGGGTCTGTTGAGCTGAGCACTGTCCAGCTCAGAGTGGAAGTACCCATGTGCCTCCCTCCTTTCAGCTCCAGAGGTAACTGTTGTTCCCGGTTTGGAGGTCTTTTCTGTGCTCTTACACATCTGTGTTGGTAATATGTGCTTTTATTTATTAGTGAATATTTAATTTATTTGTTTTTGGCATTGCTGCACAGCTTGCTGGATCTTAGTTCCCCGACCAGGGGTTGAACCCTGTGCTTTTGTGTTATATATATTTTTAAAAACATGAATAGGATGATAATAGAGTATTTCTTTTTTCATTTAACAGTATATCTTGGAGGTCTTTCTGTGACAGTATATATAGATCTTTTATGTTTTCTAACGGCCTCACTGCATTACGTAAGGTACATGTATCCTAGTTTATTTCATCATCCCCTTATTAATGGACATTTCCCAGTCGTTTGCTCTTTTTTTTGGCCATGCTGCGCGGCTTGCAGGATCTCAGTTCCCCAACCAGGGATTGAACCCGGGGTCGTGGCAGTGAAAGTACGGAATCCTAACCACTAGGCCACTGGGGAACTCCCTCATTTGCTCTTACAAACAACCGCTATACTGGCTTCTTCCCAGGACCCTCTCTAATCAAAGTAACAGGTATTTGGAACACCCTTCTGCCGGCAGGGGCGTTGTGTTAGAGGTCCTGTGTTGGAAAGCCAGGACCCTGTCCAGACTGGCAGCGTTGTCGTGTCCCCTGAGTTGCAGCCTCTGGGGCGTGTGTGGGTGGGAGACAGAGGTGCGGGTGCTGTCGTCAGCTTCTTGCCTTCTGCACGTTTGCGTATTTGTCTAGGTTGCTCCTCGAGACACACACCTGGTCTGGGGCCTGACAGAGGCCGGTGGACTTGAACTGCACTGTCCTTTCTTGATGTTCAAGTTCATAAATGGCCGTCCTCTAAACCCAGGACTTAGGTTAAGAGGAAGATGGTGGAGGGGTATTGGTCCATTCTTACGTGGTAGATTCTGACTTGAAATAACAATTTTCTTAAACGAGAATTGTAATTATGTAAAGTACTAAAAATAATCTTGGAAGAAAAGTAAGCATATTTTATACTAAAATTAGGTAGAGCTTAGCGTCCTTGCTGCTCAGTGAGGGTTAGCGCAGCCTCTCTCTTGCCCCCACTCCAGCCTCTCAAGTTGAGGAGGACCTTTTCCTGAAGTTACGTGTGACGCCTCAAATGGATATGACAACTTGAAGCAATTTGTAATAACTTTCTGAGGGTTTGATTTAACAGTTTTTAGTGTCATATCTGATAAGTTTATGATGAATTTGATTCTGAAAATATTTTTATAATATAAAATAAAACACGGAAATGTTCTTAAGCCCATTTACTTTACTCAGATACCCCTGGTTACCGTGGATTTCCAGATCCTTAGCCCGGTGGTCTGCTGTCCTGAGCGGGGGCTGTTCTCCCACTGCCTACTGGACGTGCCCCCAGCGTCTCTACCTCCTCCTGCGGATAAACTACTTGAGGGGTTTGGAGCTCCCTTCTCCGCCACAGCAGGGCCTGCCCAGGGCCTCCAGGGTGCAGGCCGTCCTCTAGCGCGCACGCTCACGAAGGCCCTTTGGTTGAAGCCAGGCCCGAGGTTCTCTTGCAGCCCCACCTTCTGTACCTTGGGCTGCAGTTCTTCTGTTGGCCTGCTTTGTTCCCTGTGGAACAGGACAAACGTGCCCCGTGGCCTCTCCCTCCCTCTCTCACCTTCCTCCTTCCTGTCGGGTTGTGAGCTCACCTCCTGGAGGTGTGGAGTCCTCACTGTGTGGTGGCCCCAGCTGCTGGACTGTCTGTAGGATCCCCGCCCCCAAGGAGGCACAGAACAGGTTCTCGACTCACGTTTCTGGATTTGGAAAACTTGCTGACAGCACAGAAGGATCTGTGTTTTTTTGTTTGTTTTTTGTTTTTTTTTTAAAATCAGGATCTGTGTTTTGGTTTAAGATAATTACGTGGAAGGGTAATGGAGTGGCTTTTCTGTGTACTAGTTTGTCTCTGGGTTTATGATGAATTAAATGCGAAGTGCGCTGGTGGCTCAGTCACTGGCTTTTCCTTTTCTCCTTATGTTGATTCATTCAGTGACCTACTGGGATCTCGGATTAAATATCACGTAGTGGTCACTATCTCATTAACTGCTTTATCAGGCAGTGTCTACTAGTAAATGGTTATGATTTTCTAACAACGTTGACCTCCTTCCCTGTAGGTGGGGAGTCTCGTGAATTTAGCACGTCCTCACGCACTTCCCAGGGCCGGGTGTAGCCGTGAACACCAGGCAGCTGGGGGATTCATTTCACATGTGCTGTGATCAGAGCAAATGTAGGGGTGTCAGTTGTTGAGCAAGTTGGGTGCCAGCTTGCTTTTGCTCTGTCGGAAAGGCTTCACATAGTGATGGCTGTTTTTTTCGTTTTTTAAAAAAATATTTTATTTATTTATTTATTTTGGCTGCGCCGGGTCTTAGTTGCGGCATGCGGGGTCTTTGTTGCAGCATGCAGACTCTTAGTTGTGGCATGTGCTCTTTTTAAAAATTCACACTAGGTTGCACGTTCTGTTTGTTATTTGTTTGTTTTAAAAGTGGTGCGGTAAGCGGTGTTTATGACGAGGTTTTTCCCTTCTAGTTCAAGTTATTCTTCTGATGCTCTGGACTTCGAGACTGAGCACAGATTGGACCCTGTATTTGATTCTCCGAGAATGTCCCGCCGCAGTTTGCGCCTGGTCACCACAGCCCGTGCCGCTGAGGATGGCCCCACTGGGGACAGAGCGGCCAGGTGAGCGAAAACAGTTAAAGCCAAACACATGAGGTTTCGGTCTGTAAGACTTCACTCTTTCGAATTTACGGATATGTGTGTACACACACAACTGCACACATGGTCGTAGCTTTACTGTGAATGAGGCTGAAACCAGGGCTGGGGTGTGCGGGTTGTTTGGCGCTGGAGTAAAGAGGGACGCGGACACCCCTCCCGTCCGGGGCAAGTGTTCCCAGCTCATCTGCGTAGCGGGCCCCACCAGCGGTTAAGGGAGGAGCCCTACCCATCATCATGTGGCCCTGCTGGTGTCTGTGTTGTTAGTGCTTTAAGTCTGTTTATAAAATCTGTGAACTGAAAGATACACGTGTGAAGTTTAGATGTTTACCTGTATTTATGATTGTCCTGTTCACTTGATTTCTGAACTCTCCACGTGCCCATCACTTATTTGTGCCCAAGAAGGAGCAAAAGTGTGCAGAATCTTTGTACCATTTAGAGATAAAGAATAAAAGTAACAGCTTTCCTTTAACATCACTCATGTAAGAGTGACGAGTTTCCTGCGTGAGTGGTCGACTCTTGGGAGTGGGACGGTGGCTGTTGAGAGGTGACGGGACACTGGCCTGACAGCAAGGCTGGGCGCTGGTGTCTGTGGCGTCACCTCCCCATCTGTGGTTCACACTCACACACTGCACGCCCCGCAGCCACCTGGGGTTCATTTGCAGTGAGGTTCTTGGATATACTGGTTTGGGGTGTTCATGCAGGTATTGCTGTGGGAACCACGGCTGTAACAGGCTGGTTCTCTGTCCCCGGGCGATGCTGGGACCAGGTTTCCCGGTGCACCTGCTCATGGGGGCCTTCCTGTCTCTGCTCCCTGCCTTTTGCTCACTTCTCGCTCCCTCAGTGGGGAGGGTCTTCAAGGGCTTTGTCTCCATCCTTGTGGTGGATCCAGTACAGAAAGGATTTTGGTGACAGCCTCTCCTCGCTGTACTTGATGCAGTTCCGCCTTTACTAGTGACTGAGAAACAGTGCGGAATGTGCCTGTGGATGCAGTTCCTTGTTTTAAATGGTGGGGGGGACACTAAATTTATAAATCATATATTTTCAAAATATAGGTCATTTTTATTCTTAGGTTATTTTTAGTTTGAACCACTTTTGGGTCATGAGGCCCCAAATAATCTGAGAACTACTTTGTGTGTACAATTTTAGGACGAGTTCTTGAGCCCAGCTTAACAATTCCTTTTTTAGATTAACAGATATCTCATTACAGCAGAAAGGGCATAAGAGCACGTTGCCTTAACAGTAGTATATTCATTGTCAGGCAAAGATTTTGTGTTGGTAAAATGTAATCATTTGTATTTACTAGAAAAAGTCTGTGGACTTGTTCCTTTCTCCTTCCTTTTTAGACTAGCGAAACAGCGCAGCAGTGCACACAAGCCGGCATTTAGTATCAACCACACCTCGAGGAAGGTCCTGTCCTTGGCTGTCAGCCAGAGCGGCTCCAGTGCCATGCGGGCTGCGGCTTGTCTGCGGCCTCCTGTGCTGGACGAGTCTCTGATCCGCGAGCAGACCAAAGTGGACCACTTCTGGGGTGAGTCATCTCCAGTGATTTCTCCAGTTCTTCTGGGAAGAAGGGGCATCATGGCCGGGTTGTCCCTTTTCCCCTTACTGGGGGGAAGGAGCCCCAGGAAGTCTGGAGGCCTTCCTCTGGACTGAGATCGGAAATGCAGGGAAACTGCTTCCAGCTGCCGATCGTGTGTCGTGATGTGGAAGATGGAGTGGAGTGGTCAGGGCAGTCTGATTAACTCTGTGTGTCTAAATGCATGACTTTTGTGGGATGTTTAAGCAAAGTCATTGGTAAACTCACCAGCATGATTTCAAGTTCCAGACAGCAATTTTTGTCTCATTGGAAAGTATCTAGTATAGACGAATTGACACTAGGAAATGATGTGGCTTGTGACCTGGATTGACTAAGGCAGCAGCGTGACCCCAGTCCTCCCTGTGGAGGACTCGATGGCCGCAGGGGCCATGGCTTCGAGGGGCCGCAAAGCTGCTCGTGTCCACTTGATGTTCCGGCTGGCCCTTCTGAGAAGATTCAAAGATTAGATTCGTTCCAGAAATCTTATGTGCTGATTTGGGAAGCCCTGGAGTTCGTATTCTGTTTTGCTCACTAGCAGAGTAGCTCCCGGGCAGCAGAGGAGGCGAGTGTGCTGGTGCTGAGGTTCCTGCCTGTTCTTCTGTGCGCAGCATGGGTGTGTGTGTGTAGACAGTGTGGGAGTGCGTGAGAACAGAGTGTGTGGGGAGGTATTTTCTCCAGAGATGTGCTTTCACCTGGAATTGAAAGCAAGCATCTGCATATACCTGGAGAAATTTCTGTTAATTCTAGGCGTTGTAGGAAGTCAATCTTGACCAGTGCCATGATGCTGATTTATTAACCATTGTAACCTTTACTTTTGAGTTTGTGTATTTTGTTCTCTTTTGATAATTTGAGCTCAACAGCAAAAATATGTGTGTGTTTTTTAGGTCTTGACGATGACGGAGAGCTTAAAGGTAATTCTGTCCTTTTCTTCCCCACATTTTTCAAGATGGAGGTTTTAGTTAGGTGTTTGCAGATTGTAATAAGCGGGTTCCCTCTCCTTTTTGCAAACTTCAGGTGGGAATAAAGCTGCCATTCAGGGAAACGGCGATGTGGCCGCAGGGGCCGTAGAAGCAGCGGGGAGCAACGGCTACACCTGCAGCGACTGCAACCTCCTTTCCGAGCGCAAAGGCGCGCTCACCGCGTACTCCGCTGCCCGTGGCCCGGCCTCAAGGATTTACTCGAGGGATAGGAGTCAAAAACGTAAGTCTTGCTCTTTTAAAAATTAGAAAAAGAGTTCGCGTCCAAATATTAGATATTTCCTTTTCTTTTTATCAACCTTGTCTTATAGGCCTCAGTGTCTGCACTGTTTCTACTGTAGACTCGAACTCAAAGTTATCCTTTAAAAGTTTAAGAGATGCACCAAAAATTACCTCTGTTCCTCCTCTCTCAACTTACATTTGATGTGGTTGGTCTTTTTGTACCTGGGAGTGTTTGGAATTCCATAAATTTGAACTTGGAGTAAGCAGGAGAAACCTCGTCCTGAACTGGACCTGTGGGCTGTGCGGTCACGTGCAGACGCTCCTTCTTTTCCTGGGAGCGCAGACTCCAGGCGCCCAGGGAGTCAGGGTGGGAGGCGGTGATGCTCGAGGCAGGGACGTGTTCTCTCTGGTCTCTGTTGTGGGTGAGAGTCCGTGACCGCAGGGGCAGCTCACCAGGAGTGTGTGGGTTCTGGGGGGCACATGGCACACCAGCCTTGTCTGGGAGGGTGGCAGGCATGATGGAAGGTCTCACGGGGCAACCTTGGCCCCACTGACCGGCAGAGGAGGCCCTTGGGACCCCGGTGCGCCTGCTTGACCACAGAGGGCCCGGGCCTGGCCATGTTCCCAGCTCTGATCAACACCTGGGCCAGACTGAGTCGGCCTCGCTGCTGGGCCCCTTGGGAGAGCACAGCTACAGAGGCCCTTCTGGGGGCCACCGTGTGACCAAGGTGCCCCTCCAGGCTCGGGGCTCCGCGGCTGCTGTGATCACTGTTCGCCTTAAGGGAACACATAGGGAGGCTGGGAGCCCTCGACTTGAAACATGTGTCGCCTTGTTTCCAAGCCCTTGGTACCTCGTCTGTTTAGTCTGAGCACTGGACCGCTTGGCAGAGCCAGAGGACATGCTCAGGCGGGTGGACAGGGTCTGGACGGGACAGTGCAGGAGGGCAGGGCGCTGTCTGTCCGCTCCCTGTGTTCCTGGCTGTGCCCTGCGCACGAGGGTGCCCAGTTCATACTTCTCAAATGATGATTTTGACATATGAAGGATGGTACCTGGACTGACAGTTATTTCTATTTTGGCATCTCATCCTTGTGGCTAGACCTTCTGGTTTTGGCTGCTGTAGCGTTACCGACCTCCTTAGCGTTAGTAGAGCAGTGTGGGAACACAGTGAGGGGAAGGGGGTGGCAGAATCAATATGAGGGTTTCCTCTGTAGCAGTTTCTGGATCGTGTGGGTGCTGTGGAGACCAGCATCGCTGAGCACTCACTCTGCCCCCGCGCTCTGTACCCATGACCTCACTGACCCTCACAGCAGCCCCGCTGGACGGTTGTCACCCTCATTGTACAGACCGGTAAACTGAGGTTCAGCCAGCTTCAGACACTTGCTGGTAAGTGATGGAGCTTGGACCTGGCCCCAGGCATCTCGCCTGCAGGGCGCCCTCCCCGAGATGCTGTGTCCTCTGAGTGCTCTCCCAGGGCTGGGACTCCGTACCTGACGTGCCGTGTGTCGGGTTTTGAGGCTGCATTTTGAAGTGTGCCGTTGCTGAGTTGAGCATAACACCCTTGTCAGGGTAAAAGCACGTTCCACAAACGGTACCTGGTGGAGTCGTGGTGCTCACAGGTTGCCGCCTGTCTGTGGCAGTGTCTGCTGCTCTCCCCCAGCTACGTCTGCGTCACCAACAATGCAGCCACTTGTTCTGACAGCATGGAGGATGGTGGGCCTGAGCCCAGCTGTGCGGTTGCTGTGTCTTCAGAGGGAAGGTCAGCCGTGGTAGCTTTGGTGGCAGCTTCTGGAAACTCATCCCACTTCCTGCTTAAATCGGTCTTGAGTATTTTGGCGGAGGAAACAAGTTACTATACTGTTATTTGCTTTGGGCTTCTATTCTTATCATGCCCCTTGCTCTTTTAGATTATAGCAGTGGTTTGTAGAGCCAATGCTAATTTATTACCTTTGAAAAAATTTGTTTCTAATTATTTGAGTAAAACATTTATCAAAGAACTTTTGAAAACCACAGAGGTGTGCAAGGAAGAAAATTAAAATCCCCCGTAACCTACACCCAGAGGCTTTTCACTCTTATTGCGTGGTTGAGGTCACACCGCATGAATTTGTTACATGAGCGTATTTACTCAAAATGTGGGTAACTCTTCACAATCATAAGTTAACCCCCACTCCACATTTCCTTTCTTTTTGTTCTTTTTCTTACATTCTCATTGTGAAATCTTTAAACCTTTAAATTTATCTATTTATTTAATAGATGAATTAAGTCTCCCCTTGTCCCTCCCCAGTCCCTGTCTGGTTTCCCTTTTGGAGGGAGCTGCAGCTAATCCTGTTCATTGTGGGTTCTCCTGCCTTTTTAATGAGGTGAAAGTCATATAACATGAAATCAACCAACTATTTTAAAGCGTACAGTCCACTGGCATTTCGCAGTGTTGTGTAAGCACCACCTGAATTTTGCTTTCATGTTCCTACCGAAACATAGAGTGTGTTTTTGTCTTTACTTCAAATACATGGTTTTGCAATTTTTTTCATTTTAAATGGTAATTGCGATGAACTTCATTCTTTTTGATGCCTGTCTAATATTGCATTTATGGTTGTATCGAAATTTGTTTAGTCAGTGTCTAGGTGGACATTCAGGCTTTCTTGTTTGTACACTTTTAAAAGCAGTGTTTTCTTTGGGTGTATTTGTGTATGTGCACAAATCTTCGGGGTAGGCAGGCCAGAAGTAGCATAGGTACATTAAACATCATTCATCCCGCCTGAGCCACGTAGTTTCTGATTCTGAAACCTTTTGAGGTTCAGGTTGAGTGCGTTGTTGACAAAACGTGATTTTCTGGGCCACATCAGAAAGGCTTTAAAAGCCTTCCATGTGTTTTCCCTGGGACATCGAACAGTGCTCAACAAAGCAAGACGCTGATAGGACGCGTGCAGATGAACAGATTCAGTACTCCTGTGAGGATTGGCATCTGTGTGAGAAACCTGTAGGGACTGGAGACCCGGGAGACCCGGCTCTGCCAAAAGGCGCTCCTACGTGGGCCGGTGCGCCTCGGGCCTCCCTGGCCCCTGGGATAACCGCACAGAAGGACCCAGGGAATTGGAATCTGAAAACACACACTTCTGTGTTTTTTCTCTTGCCTAAGGCAATGCTTGCGTCCCCCAGTAGAAGGTGTAAACTAACTTAGAAAAGATAGGTCTGAATGAATGAATGAATGAGTGTATGAAAAGTCATTCCTTTGAAACTTCGTCAGTCGTCTTGGTTGCTTTGAGCAGAATTTTGCTAATTGAATCAGCCTCAGTCTTTAGAGAAGTAAGGACGGAAACGTCTGCTGCTTCCGGGAGAGGGACAGGCCAACTTGGCTGACTTCGGGGTGGGACGGCTGTGACTGCCGAGCAGCTAAGGCTGAAGTGGACGGCGTGACACGGCTGCGGCTCGGCCTCTGAGCTGAGCAGCTGAACTACTGACCGGCTTTAAGGGGGAGCAGCTCCGACGGAGCCCGTCCTCCTGAAGAAACCACAATTATTTTTAAACCACAAATATATTTTATAAAGTGTTCCACCCAGCAGCTTCTAAATAAATACTGATCACTGCTGAGAAAAGAAGATTTTGTACAATTTCAGTTTAAATAGATTCTTCCAATTGACTTCCCAAAAGACTGACCAGGATTGCCCTCCCCCTATGGCCACGTGAGGGTCCCCATTCCATGTACTCTTGCTAAATAAGTTTATATTTTTGTTCTTTTAAAATGTTGCCGATTTGATGAATGAAAAATGGATTTTAGTGTCGCTGATGGTCAGTGAGACAGATCCTGCATTACCTCTTCATGAATTTTTCTGTTTTTGTCCGACCTCTGTATAAAGTTCACGCTGCGGTGTAAAACAAAGAAGAGTGTGAGTGGGGTAACACAAGAGTTGGCCCTGACACTCGGTGGCTCCTGGCCCCAGGTTTACATTTGTTTTGGTTCAGGGCTCCAATTCACAGATAGCCTACTCCTTTATTCAGGCTATCTGGGGGGGAAAAAGCTCTGATTTTATTTCTTCTAAATCACTCCAGCTCAGACCTCTCCAGTCCCCGCTGGCCTCACGCATGTACCCTAAACTCAGGGAGCCGAGCCAGGGGTGAGTGGATGGGCTGGGTATCTGCGCTTTGGGCACGCCGGCAAGCAGCCCCGTCTGCAGGCCGTCCCGTGGAGCCACTGTGCGGGAACAAGCCTCACACCTCAGCTGCCACTCAGTGAAGAAACTTTTTTTTAAACAACTTTATTGGAGTATAACTGCTTTACAACGTTGTGTTAGTTCCTGCCGTATAACAGAGTGAATCAGTTATACGTATACATATATCCCTATATCCCCTCCCTCTTGCGTCTCCCTCCCACCCTCCCTATCCCACCCCTCTAGGTGGTCACAAAGCACCGAGCTGATCTCCCTGTGCTATGCGGCTGCTTCCCACTAGCTGTCTGTTTTACATTTGGTAGTGTAGGTATGTCCATGCCACTCTGTCACTTCGTCCCAGTTTACCCTTCCCCCTCCCCGTGTCCTCAAGTCCATTCTCTGTGTCTGCGCCTTTATTCCTGTCCTGCCCCTAGGTTCTTCAAAACCTTTTATTTTCTTAGATTCCATAGATATGTGTTAGCATATGGTATTTGTTTTTCTCTTTCTGACTTACTTTACTCTGTATGACAGACTCTAGGTTCATCCACCTCGCTACAAATAACTCAGTTTCTAAAAATTCTTTTTTAAGAATAAAAATTTCTAGCCACTGTGATTTGCAGACTGTCACCCTGCACATTGTGGGTTATAGAGGTCGCGCTGTCTGTCCTGATGCTCCAGGTGCTGAGGAAAAGGAGCCGAGGATGGCCAGGCAACTTTGACAAGACGTTCCATAGTTTACTGAGCCTCAGGTGGCCATGTCGGGTGTCTCTGTGTACCCTGCTGCACGTGCTGTAGCGGACGTCTTTGAAGGGGCTGCTTCTCGCTGACAGGCCTTCTCGAGGCTGGGAACACAGTGGGATTGCTGGGCCGGAGGTCAGGGAAGAGAAGTCGTTTGCCAATTTCTAAAGATGGTAGCATGTGTGTAAACAGCATTGGGGTGAAGTGACCTCAGATTGGATGTTTTATGGAAGACGGCCTGTGGGAGAGATGTGGTGCTGCTGGAGCTTCAGGATGGGGCTGGTTTGCAACTCGGCCCGAGCGTGTGTCTCTGGTGTCCATTTAAAAAAGTGGGTTCCAGGGAATTCCCTGGCCGTCCAGTGGTTAAGACTCCGCGCTTTCACTGCCCGGGCTTAGGTTCAGTCCCTGGTTGGGGAGCTAAGACCCTGCAAGCCGCGAGGCACAGCCGAAAAAAAAGTGGGTTCCACTTTGCCCAAAGTAAGTAATCGGGCTCTGACATAGCAGGGAGCGCGTGCTGCGGGAGGAGTAACTGTGTTCACGGTTTCTCACTAGGCCGCGCCGCTCGCTGCAGGGATAGCATCTTGTCGCTGGTCACGCGCACCTCGGCGTCCTTTCCTTCGTTCTTAGTTCAGCTCTTCCAAGTGGCTTTAATGAAGCTCAATTATGAATCAGAGAATTACAAATTGAAAAGTTATGAATCAAAAGATCGTGAATCAAAAAGCTGTGAGTCAAAAAGCCATGAATCAAAAGGTATTTAAATACTTTCTTCCTCCTTTTTCCACCAAATAGAGCTTTCAAGGTGGAGAAAACACTCTTCCCCGCGTGGCGCTTCGCTCACGCCCTCTCCTCGCATCGTTCGCGGCCTCTCGCTTTCGCGGCCTTGCTGTGCATCTCTCTCCCTGTTCTCTGTGCAGTTCTGGATGTTTCCTGGAAGTTGATCAGGGTTTAAACATTAAATAAAAAGTTAATACACTCATCTTTTTATTCTTATGACCTTTTTTAAAGCAAAAAATTTATCTGACTGGCATTTAGAATGATGTTTCAAAAATGTTTGAAGCGGGCCCATCCCATGTGGTGGTCAGGGCATGCCCCGGGCAGGCGGGACTTGACGACGTTTCCTGAGCGAGGCGGTTACCTCGCCCCCGGCCTGCACGCCCCCGGCCACTCTGCAGAGCCCCTGCCCCGGGCTCAGGCCCCTCTCGCCTGTGTTGCAGCTCATTCCAGTCACTGTGGGAGGATGAATATGAGAGAGCCCCTCGGCGAGGACGGCCACCTCCGTGCAAACGGGGCGTCGCTGTGTAAGTATGGCTCGGCCGCACCTGTGCCATCCTTTCAGGCCGTCCTGGGGCCCCGCTGGTTAGGACGGGGCCAGGGCTCTCGCTGCCCCCCTTCACACCAGGAGCCTACAGCCACCAGGGGGCACTGGCTGGGATTTTGGTTTTTCATAATTGAGTTTCCTAGTTTTTTCAAACTGCCGTTGCTGCGCACCGTTGAGATTGACAGGGTTTGCGTGTTCATCTGTCCAATTAACTGCTTGTCCCACCCCACAGGCGATGACTGTAAGGGGAGGAAGCACCTGGAAACACGCACCGCCACCCGCTCGCAGCCCTCAAGGCCAGGAGGGCTGGCAGGGACCGTGGGGCTCGCCTTGTCCCATGCAGGTTGTCTCTCGCGCTTTTGTGTTTTGTTTCTGTCGTGTTTTCACAAATGCTCCTTGTTCATTGTTTATTTGTGTTTGGAATTCAGGTGTTCAGGAAAATAATAACTGTCTTAAAATATGGAGAATATTGCTCTTGAAAAGCTTCTTTGTACGTGTATTTAGTATAAATTAAGCGTATGGAAAGCAACGTGTTTGAGGTGAAATGAACGGTTTAGAAGAAGCTGTGTCCTGCATGGGGTACGGTTGGCCCGCGCCCGGCAAACGGGCCGCGTCCTGAGCCTGTGCAGCCGGCGTGCTATGGAGAAATCCAGTTTGCACCTGTCAGTGTCTTGCCGAAGGGTGCCTTTATAGCAGCTTTCTTTAAAAGCTTAACTTCAAAATTTGTTGTCTCTTAACTGTTAATTAATAAGCATAAAGCAATGGATTTTTTTTAAAAATCCTCTTACACCATGTTTCTTTGCATGTGAGCCGTGTTGGAATTGCTTAATGTTTTCAGGAGTCAACACGCAAATGCTGTTGTGGGTGTATTACTTCCAGCGGTCACTCTTAAAAAATGAAAACAATTGATTTCACGAGCAGTTTTCTGCTTTATATAATGTGTGACGTTCGGTATAAAGTTTATTGTGTTTTATTTTGTCATCCAGTGGGACTACCGGTTATAATTCCAGAATACTTTTTCACCGGGCTGTAGGAAGATTTTCATCTTGCTGTTTGAGTAACCCTTGTCTCACCCAGAGCATGTTAACTGCTGGTGTCCATGGAATCTTACTTGCTTTAAACGATTGTGCTGTCTTTCCAATACCCATTCTGCCAGCAGCAGCTGTGCACACGTGCAGGGCAGCTGCCAGCCAGCCCCCGCGGGTTTATAGGAAACGTCTGCATTTTACGTCCTACGTGTCTACAGGCAGAAGCGAGTGAAAACTGTTCAGACACAGAGCAGGGTTTTCATAAGTTAGTTTCAGTATCTTGCTTGGACTTCAAGTAGTCGATTGTTTTTCTTGAGGAGAGACTCTTGACTGGTGCGAGAGGATTTTGGTACAGTGCCACACGGTGGGTGTCTCTTGCCGCGTCGGGACTGTGGGGCTGGTGTTTGAAGGTGCCCCTCCCGCCCACATCTTCTCCGGCACAGGTCACTTCTCGGTGCAGGCGCTGCGCGAGGTCGGAGCCACGGGAGGGTTTGTGTCCAGGACGGTGTCATCGGTGCTGTGGTTGGCGCTGGCCGCTCCAGGTGGTTATTTTGGCTTTCCGTGTTAGCGTTCGCTCCTAGGCTGTTGGCAGTTAAGCACCTGCAGTAAACTGTTCACCTAACCAAGTAAACATTTCATTTTCGGTTTACATGCTTTGATCCTTGATGTAACGTGTTCCATCCTTTATTACTTAGCAGTGCTAACATACTGTGCTTTTGGCTGCATGGCATTCATTGTTTCTCCAGTGTATTGGGTGCTGTTGTAAGTCTAGCTGCTTGGTTTTACTGTACTTGAGAACGCATGGGTTTGTTGTTTACTCTTTTGTATCTTGTCTTGTGTATGACATATTGCTTTGTGGCTTACTTACGTTCCTGTGTTTGAGTTGTGGATATTCCTGCTGTGATGACTAAGCATCGTCCTAATATACTTCATCCCTAACTTCATCTTAATATACTTTCAAAGCATCTGTTAGTATATTTCCTTACGCTGCTAGCTTGGCCTTCACAAAACCAGTCCATTAGGAGTTTGGTTTTCCTAAGAACGTTTCCTTAGAATGTTTGGTGTTTTCTCTTTCAGGGAAGGCAGCATCTGAAGTATTCTGGTGGCTTGGGATTGGATGGTACCAGTTTGTTACTTTGGTTTCTTGGCTGAATGTGTTTCTTCTTACAAGGTAAGGAAACTGATATCACGTCAGCTTGGTGTTTTAAAGAACTGATTTTGTGCTAATTTCGTGGTATCATTTGATTTAATCATTTTATATTTTGCAAAGTGCTTTCATATTCTTAATTTTTCAAACCACTCCTGTGAGAAAGGAAAGGCAGGTGTCATCCTTGAAGAAAACCGGAGTGTGCAGAGTTTAAGTGACATGTCCAAGATTACACAGCCGGGAGGGTGTGCTCGGGACTAGACCTGGACCCTCTGGTGCACTTGCCCCAGCACCAGGTTGCCTCAGTGGGTCGATGACCAAGATCCTTGAGTGCCCTCCTGTGCTCCCAGCCCGGCGCGTTGGCAGTTACTGACCTGCTGGGTTGTTCACGTGGGCCTGGGAGACAGCACCGTGTGGCCAGGTTTTCCTTCAAGCAGCCACTTACCTTGTGGATAAAACTAACTGCGTTTCTCAGCCTGTGGACTTCCACTTTAAATTAGGGAGGGGGTATTCTGTATAAAATTATCTAGAGCGGTCATACAGAATGGTGAGCCCTGCCTTTTACTTTTTCCAAGTTAAATGTTTTTCTTTTTATTCCTAGGTGCCTTCGAAATATTTGCAAGTTTTTAATCTTGCTCATTCCACTATTACTTTTACTAGGTAAGTAAAATTTTACTTTGTTACCTAAGATGACTAATATGTATACATGCATATATATGTAAATCAGTGAAAGAATTGAACATTTAAGTACACCTTTTGAAAAGCACTGTATGTACATGTGTATACAGTTGCTTTTTCTCTCCTTCAAGGTGCAAGTATTTCATTATGGGGCCAGGGTGATGTCCTTTCACTCCTGCCTGTGTTAAACTGGATGCACAGCCACAGAGCACAGGGGGTGGATGACCCCAGGACCACGCTCACACCCGACACTTCCCACCCGAACCAGCCTCTGCAGGTAATCAGTTAGGATGCGCTCTTCCCTGGCGTTGCCAATCTGTGTTCTCCAGCGTAAGTTTCCATACTACTTGTAAACTACAAGGTAGTTCAGTTGGGCACTCTGTTTTAGAAAATATTTTAAAATGTCAAATAAGGATGTCTTACAGCTCCTTAAATGTTCCGAAACAATTCAAGTAATGCATACAGGCACACCTCAGAGATACTGCGTGTTCAGCTCCAGTATCACACGAATTTTTTGGCTTCCTGGTGCATATAAAAGTTATCTTTACACTGTACTGTAGTCTGTTAAGTGTGCAATAGCATTACGTCTAAAAAAATAATGTACAGGCCTTTACTGAAAATACTTCATTGCTAAAAAATGCTAACCATCATCTGAGCCTTTAATGAGTTGTAGTCTTTTGGCTGGCGGAGGGTTTGAAATATTTTGAGAATTACCAAAGTGTGACACAGAGACACAGAGTGAGCAGATGCTGCTGGGAAGATGCGAGGACAGACTCACTGGACGCAGGGTCCCCACGGACCTTCATTTGTGAACAATGCAGTAGAGCGAGGTGTGCCTGTATTTCAAGCGGTCTCATTATTTAGTTCATTTTCATTAAAAAAAAGTTTTCATTACTTTGGAAAATATAGAAAGCATAAAGAAGAAAATAAAAACCACCCATGGTCTGCCACGTAAAGGAAATCACTAATGACGAACATTTTCATGTCTTTTCCTTTGGGGGGTGTGTGTGTGTTGTAGTTGACGTTTTACTGTAACGCTCTGTTTCGTTGTTTCGACTTATCCTGTACTGTACTCTCCTTTGCCAGGTTGACCTTCTCATTTGTGTCACCTTTGGAACCTCTTACTGTTTCAGGTTGGCGATGAGGTTTTCCACTGGCATCGGATGAGTGACGTGGAAAGGCAGGTGGCTGCATTGTCGGGACGGTGTCACAGCCATGACAGGAAGCTTGGAGAGTTGTCAACCTTGCTCCAGAAACTGCAGGCGCGGGTGGACCGGGCACATGGCCGCAATGAGGGGGTGTCGCCCCCAGTGAGGAGCGTGGTGAGGGCAGCATCTAAGGGGGCTGGCACCGGTGGGCTGTCGGGCTCCCAGGTGATGCCACCTTGGAGTTCTTGGGTGTTGTGTTTTCCTTTTGGGGACAAGGAATAGGAGGGCCCTGCAGTGAGAGGTGGCCGCATGGATGGCAGTGTGGGTTCCTGGCCTGCAGTGGCGGGGAGCTGCGGTAGGTGCCCCCAGAGGAGATGCCACGTCTGAGGCCAGGGTAGGGGGTGGGGTGCACTCTGGGAGCAGGCAGGGTTGGGGAAGGGGGTGGAGGCACGTGGGTGATGCCCAAGAGTGAGGTCAGGCTGCGGCGGGACAGACGGGTGTCCCTAGCCTGCGTTTTAATTGATGAATGGATTGAACACAATTCGATGAAATTTTTCTGGCACTGAACTGAAAAGCTCACATTTGTGATTTAAAATATCTCAAGATCATGAAATAGTTGAGTAACTACTATTCCTTATGAAACCGTAGGCCTGTATATACGTGTCTCATTTATTTGGTTCTCAAGGAAAGGCTTGTCAGTCCATTTTCCTCAAAACTGATGTTTATTTTCTTAAGTTCCACAATGATTTAATTTAGGTATTTTGGATTGAAATCTTTAAAATAGGCATTGCCCCTTGTCTCCACAAATGCTTTTCCCTGATCCTGTTTTCTCAGCAAAGAGCCCACTACCCACCCAACTGTTGGCACTCCAACCGGAGGGGACCCTCCACCCCTGATCACGCATGTCTCGTTGGCCTGCGGACCCCTCAGGGCTCCCCGTGGCCCCACCGTGCTCTCGAGCAGCCTGGCTCTGCCTGGCTTCGCCGGAGCCTGCCTCGACTTGTCTCGGGGTGCGTGCCCCTTGCTGGCTGTTTCCTGACTGGGCTCAGTGTTCCCACCCTCCTGCTCACCTGTCCCGGCATCAGCGTGCGCCCCTGTCTGTAGCTGTTGCTGGCTTAATCCACTGTGTTCTCACACCTGTTGGGGGCAGAATGTGTGAATCTTCTCGATTCTGGTCGGGTCCCTGTAACGTGCTGACAAGCGCTGGGATCCCAAAGTTACTAGGCGTGTTCCACCTTCTCTGCGTGGCCCCCGGGTGCCTGCTTGGGGTTCTCACATCCAAAGGCCACCTGGCGTCCTGCGTTGATTCCTCACTAGTTGCTTATTTTTGGCTTCTCAGCCGTAGAACTGAGATGATTTCAGTGAGATCCAGTTAACACCGTTAGGAGTGTTCTGTTCCTCATTTTAAAATGAGATTCGAGATGTGATGAGCTGAGTGCAGATTTAGCTCATCCTTCCCACGCTGTCCTCCACCACTTACCCCTATTCAGGTATGCTTGTGACGGTGACCCTGGCAGACTGAAGCTTGGTTCTGCGGCTGCCACACACTGGTGGTCAACGTGCTACCTGTTATCCTTCCCTGAGCGGCTGGCACAGGTTTATCCCACGTGTGTCTCCAGGAGAGTGGGCCGCCTGCTGCATGTGGCTGTGCGAGTTTAAAGTAATTAACACTTAGGGACTTCCCTGGCGGTCTGGTGCTTAGGACTCGGCGCTTTCACTGCCGTGGCCCGGGTTCAATCCCTGGTCCGGGAACTGAGATCCCACAAGCCCCGAGGCACGGCCCCCCCCCAAAAAAAAAATTAACACTGAGTAACATTTAGCTTCTCTTTCAGTTGCCCCAGCCACACATCAGGTGCTCCGGGGCACATGTGGCCGCCGTGCTGGGCAGAGGCCGTCCCGCTGTGCCCAGGACCGGCGGGCTGTACAGTAGGAGGCCCGGCCTGGCCGTGAGGACGTGCAGCCGAGTCCAGCGGCTGACCCTCCCGCATCCCAGTGCCCTGGGGTCATCCTCCCAGTGGCCCTTCATCCCTTAGCTTTGTTTTACCTGATTTGTCATCTTATATTTTTATAAGTCATTGTGGTTATATTTTGGAATGAGATGGGGTATAAATCAGTGAATGAAACTCCTGTAATAAGAGTATGTGATGACTTCCTGTTTTTCTCTCTGACTGGATTTTAGTTGTTGAGAATGTGCAAGCGTTCTTTGCTGGTGGTGGCGTCTCCTGTATGGATGTCCTCTGATTATATAACTGGCAGAGATTTTTCTAGACCTTCCCAGGGAGTGTATCTGGTAACCTTACTACAGATTTACCTTCTAAGAATTGCTGAAGAAATGGGTGGGAATATGCTGGACGAAGACTGTTTTCAAAGTTACTTACGTTGAGAAAACATTATCCTCTCTCTGGCTGCTGTGCTGATCACTTCTGTCCCTGAGCCGGGGAGGAACTTGCCTGCTTGGCCGCCTGATCTGAGCTTTCATCTCCTGATCAGCACTGTTCTGAGAGCTCTAGCACCGGTTCTGATGACCGTTGAGATGTCACACATTTTATACGAATATGAAAGATCAAGAGGGAGTGAGTGGGCCCTTGGTGGTTGTGCTGTAAGTCTCTGGGTACAGCGGGTGCCTAGGGAGTGTGTGTTGAATGAATGGTAATTGCTCTGCTGTCCATGCAGGTGTTTTTGGTAATTACCAGTCTTCTTAACGAATATTCTCCTGTGACTAGAAAAGCTGTTTGTGCCTTTTATCTTAGGGCAGGTTTCAGAGGCGGAGATGAGGACGTCACTGAGGTCACCCCCATGGGATGCTGTGTCCAGCTGTGACCACACAGTCTCTGGCTGTTGTTGTGCTGTGTAGAAACAGCACGGCCTGACTGGCCAGGTTTGGGCTTATTTGTTGCTTAACTTTCTCTACCATTTGTTCATTCATTTTCCTTTTCAAGACCGACTATGTGACTCTCCGCCAAGAATATGAATTGCGCATCTCCGACCTGGAAGATATTCTTGGAAAACTGACAGAAAGATCTGAGGTATTCACGCTCTTGACCTTTCACTCACAGCCCCAGCACCGTGATTTCCTTGATAAGCGTCAGCTGCAGTTACTGTGCTCGGTCCCCAGCCTTCACAGCGCTTCCTTTAGGGTGTTTGCTGCCATCCTTATAAAACGAAAGGGAAATATTTCTTTTTTTTAAATTTAAAAATTTTTTCTATTTATTTATTTTTATTTTTGGCCGCGTTGGGTCTTCGTTGCTATGCGCGGGCTTTCTGTAGCTGCGGTGAGCAGGGGCTACTCTTCGTTGTGGTGCGCGGGCTTCTCACTGCAGTGGCTTCTCTTGCTGTGGAGCACGGGCTCTAGGCGTGCGGGCTCAGTAGTTGTGGCACGCGGACTTCAGTAGTTGTGGCTCATGGGCTCTAGAGTGCAGGCTCAGTAGTTGTGGCGCACGGGCTTAGCTGCTCCGCGGCATGTGGGATCTTCCCGGACCAGGGCTCGAACCCATGTGCCCTGTATTGGCAGGCGGATTCTCAACCACTGCGCCACCAGGGAAGTCCCCATTGTGTTGCTTTAATGTTTCGTAAGTGTGTCCAGCTCACTGGCTCCCAGGTGGGGGCGGTTCTCCTCGCTGTCACCCAGCCTCCACAGGGTGACAGTGTCTGTGGACAAGGGAGTGAAGGTTCACCCTGAACCTTTTGACAGAGGGATTTTCTGGTCAGAAACTCTAGTCTTGTCAGGTGTCGGGCAGGCGGAGGGAGGAGACGGGCATCTGCATGGACATGGGTGAGGAGTGGGGGCGCCGAGTGGGTGGCCTGGATCCCCTGATGGGCCTCAGGGGAGACACACCGCCCTCGGGAGCTCAGGACTGGCCGCTGCGTTGCTGACCGTGTCAGAGGTGGGCAGTTCAGTCCGTTCGTTGATTAGATGTTTCCAGGGTGCCTGAGGAAGAAGCGCGCCTCCGTGAGGAAGCTGGCGTTGGTCCTGTGCCGTGTCACCCGCCTCTGTCGAGTTACGGCCTACGTGGCCGCTGGGCCTCGGCTTGCGTGGGGCGGTGGGCGCCCGCGCCTGTGAACAGGCCGTGTTAATAAGTCATGCCTTCGTGTGTAAATCTGCCGTCTTTCTCCTTGTCCTGCCACGTTGAAAGCACTTACCAGAGGTGGTGGCAGCGCCGGCGACATCTGGCTTCCTGGCCTGCGTCCTGGTTACAGGAGCTGCTTATTTTGAAAATCCATCAAGCTGCTTTTTTGTATGACCTGTGCACCTCTCTAAGTATACATTGTGTGTCGTCTTTTAAAAGTCTGCTTTGAAAAGTAAACATCCCTCACCTGCCTGCCAACAGGCAGGTCTGGGCTTTAAATTAAGGGGGAAAAAATCCTAGATAAATATGTGTATTTCTATTTCTGTTTATATGTATATAGTCAAGTATATAATTTTATGGAAAGTTGGTATGTAACTTGTGTATTTAAAAGGATTGTTTCTCATACATTTTAGGCCATCCAGAAGGAATTAGAACAGACTGCGCTAAGAACAGTTAGGTAGGATAATTTCAAGTAAATTCCTCTGCTGTCTTCTGTGCTCCTCTCTGTCACGTGGGGCTGTGCCGTCCTTAGCAAGGGGCACTGTTTGCGCCTGGGATGACTGGGCTGTGTTGGTGGTAACAGTCCCAACTGTTGTCTTTCTGGGAGACCCTTCAGGGCACCTGAGGATGGAGGAGGGGTCGGGGAGCTTGTTATCATCCACCTCCATGCAGCACCAAAGGCAGCGGGGGCCCCCGGCTTTGCTCTGGGGAGACTCCCTGCCCGGATGTGCCGGGAGGGTCCTCAGGGCACAAGGAACGGGCCGTGAGCTCATGGCACAGCGTGGAGTGGGCTTCCTGCCTGGACCTCTGCTGGCTCTGCGGGCACCACAGTTCAACCCTGGTCCCCTGCTCGGCAGCCCCTCGAGGGGGCCAGACACCCGCCTTCTGAGCTGCGAGGCTCTCACCAAGGCTGGGCCTCCTCTGAGCCCTTTCTTTGTTGCTAAACAGCCCTGGTCCCTCAGCAGTTTCAGGGGGGTGGCGTTTGGTCCCTCGTACCCTGGTTGCTTTTCTTCCGCACATTTGTCAGCTTCCCTGAAGTCCCCTGGCAGCATGGAGCTTCTTCCTGTCTCAGAGCCGCTCACTGTTTTCACACCCTTGGTTTTGTCACCTGGGTTCTCTCCACCCCATTGTCTGAATAGGACACTGTTACCCTTTTGTTACTCCAGTCACTCCACTCACCGGCTCAGCGCTCAGCTCGGGAGAGAGCAGGTGATGAGCTTTACCTCTCGTCTTCCCGCTCTAGCTCCTGTGTGTTTCTGTGGATCCTATCGTGTGATTTGAGACCTCACCCACCCTCCTCTCAGGATGGGTATGAGTGTTAGCGCACTTTTAACGTTCCTTTAGAGCCTTTACTGAAGTCACGTGGATCCTGCAGTGTTTACCCCAGAGTGCACTCTTCGGAGATACGAACTGTTGGTGTCTCAACAACCATAACTACCTATAAACAACTATAAATATAATACCGTAATATTTCATAATGTACAGTACCTACATTAAAATAGAATTGTTAAAACCCTGAAGCCATATGTTTTTAGTTTTCTCTTTCCAGTAGCATGAAAAATTCATGTTTAATTTTATAGTGATTATCAGTAAACATTGTCACATTTCTGAAGTCTTTTTCAGAATTCTAAGGCGATAGGTACAGGTTTAAATATTAAATAGTATATGAGAGTCCCCACCACCACCCAGAGAAGCATAACCGCTGCTTGTGGCAGGTTTGGCTCCCGCCTGGGCAGGCGTGCGTGTCTGTGCGCGTGCGGACGTTGAGGTGGGAGCAGTCTCTGGGGCCTTGGCTTGAGACTTCTGTGCTGCGGAGGGACAGGGCGGTGTGTTGACAGCGACCTGCCCGGGGACACGGGCGCTTCCCCTGAATGTGCTGTCGGCAGGACTGAACCTGTCCTGTCGTCACTCCCCACCCCAGCAGAAGTGACGAGGAGCCGCGCCTCCTTGCCGTGGTCCAGCGTCTGGAGCAGGAGCTGGGGCGTCTGAAAGCAGACTTGTCCAGTTGGCAGCATCTGAAAACCAGCTGCGAGAAGGTGGATGCGACATATGAAAGAGTAAGTTTCCGCAGTCTTTATGTTTTGTTTTATCATAGAAAGTAAAAACACTTGAGTTGATATCTTTATTAAGTTAATTTCAACTTTCTTTAAAAATTTTATTTTACTATATTTGAAGTTTTTAACCATTTTGAATAAAATAATTAAAAATTCAGCTCCCCTCGAATTCCCGCCTCTCCAGTGACACGAGATGTCTTTCCTTCCTTTACGCACGCATGGCCAAGGGCTCACCTTTATTGGGGGCAGGGCCGTTTGTATGTCTTCTCACCAAAGTAGAGTCACGCTGCAGTTTCGTATCACATCCTCACGTCACGGACGTTGCTTCAGGCCTCTGTATCCATGTGCAGAAGAAGAAATCTAGACATTTATAGCTACGTGGAAATGAAAACACGGACATTGGAGTGGCACAGGTCATCCTAAGTCAAAGGCGGACGGTTGGTGGGGAGGAGGTCTCGCAGGCCCAGGGTGACAGTCTGCGGTGCAGGGAGCTACTGAGGCCGATGGGGCAGTGCAGCAGAGACGCGGCCCAGCCCGGCAGGCAACCCGTCTCCCTGAATGGGTTTGCAGGTCACGTGAATGACTGCTCCTCAGTCCTCAGGATGGCGAGGTGCTGACAGTCTCCTCCGGGGCTGGCTCGGGACACAGGTGTCCTCATGGCTGGGGGACTGTGAATGCCTGCAGCCTTTTGGGGGGAAGATCTTGAGATGGTCACGGGTCACAGAGACACACAGTCTTTGAGACGAGTAGCCACGCTCTTGGGACTCTGGGTGCAGAGGTGAAAGCGCCAGCGCAGGGGCCACGGACGAGTGTGCAGTGTTGTGACAGTAGCGCTGAGGTGGCCCAAGTGCCCGCGTCAGGGCAGCAGCTGACCTGTACGGTGGAACATTCCAGAGCCTGCAAGTGAGGAGGTCGATGTGCCCGCTTTGTCACAATGCTGTGCTTTTCCTGGTGCTTCTGCCCCGTCTTCCACTCTCTGTGGAGCAAGAAGGGGAGCTTATACACATAATGGTGTGTGTGTAGAAATAATGCACTTGGACGCTTCCAGCCTGCGTAAAGTTACATTTTCAGTTGTGTTTATGACTGTTTCCTTCTCAGACTGAGTTTGAAGACGAGGGGCCCTGTCATCTGCACCTCACCTGGGGCAGGGCTCCTCTCCTGCAGTCCCGTGGGCACCCAGGGCACCTAGGCTGTGCTCTCCTCTATCCCTGTTCCCCTGAATGTATTTCAGCATCTTTGGAGGGTTCTTAAGTTTCGTATGAAGGGAAAAAACCGTGTCAAGTTTCCATTATGGATTTTGAACTGCTGTGTGATCTTTCCAGGGTATCTACGGTGACAGAGTGAAGAGTTGAAATGCTTTAGCTAAAACAGTAGATTCATGTTATATTCACCAATGATTTTACTAGGTGGACGCCCAAGTCAGAGAAACTCTCAGACTCATGTTCTCCGGAGATGAGCACGAATCTTCTCTCGAGTGGCTGCTCCAGAAGCTGTCTGCTCAATTTGTAAACAAGGATAACCTGCAGATTTTATTACGAGATTTAGAGCTGCAGATACTGAAGAACATTACCCACCACATTTCTGTGACCAAACAGATGCCAACTTCTGAAACTGTAGTATCTGCTGTGAATGGAGCGGGCGTTTCTGGAATAACAGAAGCGGTAAGTAGACGATGAGAATTGTTTAAAGTTCACATAGTAGTGAAACTGATCATCTAGGTATTAAGCTAGCAGATTTTTTTTTTTTAATATTTATTTATTTATTTATCTATCTATCTATCTGCACTGGGTCTTAGTTGCAGCACACGGGATCTTTAGTTGCGGCATGTGGGATCTAGTTCCCTGACCAGGGATCAAACCTGGGCCCCCTGCATTGGGAGTGTGGAGTCGTCCCCACTGGACCATCAGGGAAGTCCCAAGCTAGCAGATTTTGATGTTTTGTTCTACGAATGGTCTTCTAGGGATGTGATTATGATATAGAAAGTGCTTAGCACCATGCAGGGTGCCAGGAAGGGTAAGCTTCAGCTGTTGTTGTTATCAAACTACTTCTTAGGAGTACTTTATACTTTATTAATCTTTTTGTCCCAAAGACTTGGTCTCCCTGGGTGGCCACATACCTTCTGGAATTACACAAAAATTTCCCATAGTACAGTCCCAAGTTACCATCTCAAACGCTAGTCCTTGTTTTGTCCGCTTTTTATGGCACTGGGGGTTCCGGCTCTGAGACTCTCTTGCCTGTGTCTGAGCCCTCAGGGGTTGTGTCTGACCCCTGAGGGGTCCCCTCAGTTGAGAGCAGGACTGAGGGTTGGGATTGCTGAGACAGCCCCCGTGCCCGTTGTCCCCAAAGAGAGTTAACTGAAAGCATGTCCTTCATTTCTGGGGTCGTCTCCATGTGTGTCTCCACTGCCCAGCAAGCACGTGCCATCGTGAACAGTGCCCTGAGGCTGTACTCCCAGGACAAGACTGGCATGGTGGACTTCGCCCTGGAGTCAGGGGGTGAGTGCCAGACCCCTGACCCAAAAGTGCTACTATCAGCGGGAGGCCACTCAAGAGGCTGTTACCTGCCCCACGCCCAACAGTAGGGAGCTTGTTAGAACTTTCCAAGATCTGAGAAAGAGCATGATTCTAGGCGAGCCCCTAGTGTTCTGCCTCGGAGCACAGCCAGGTCCCCCAGGAGCTCTGGTGGCTGTGCTTGCAGCTCACGCGTCAGCTGTGGGTGTGAGCCTGTGAGATGACACACACCAGCAAAATCTCAGTTTGGGGGCATTTCAGTAGCTTTTAGGTTTTTCTGGCCATATGAGAGTTTACCACCACAGAATTATTGATTATTCACTTATGATCTTGTGTGTTGTAAAGTGTGTGGGTTTTTTTAAGTATAGAAGTCCAGTAAAAAGAAATTGACCCTAGAGCAGCATGGGCCAAGCTGAATGAAGAGAGAGAAGGATGGCAGTGCTATTCTGGTTCCTCAAGGAAGTGGTCCGTTGAGTCTGGAAGTGCTGCGTGGACATGGCACAGGCCCTGGACCAGGTGTATTGGATAAACCAGACTTGGTTTAGTGAAGCATCGTGTCCGTGGACTTCTGTCACCATCCCTCAGTGGCGTCCAGGACAGCACACCCGGATCACACATGGGAACACGGCTGTGAAAACGGGAATGACATCATGTCAGTTCAGGGAGCATTTTGCCACCATACGTGTTAGAGAAAATCTTGGTTTTCTAAATTTTTAAAACTTAGGAATTGCGGATGAGGGCTGGTTGACTAATATGGTCTCTCAGAGGAAAGGAGGTTCTTGATAACACTTCAGTAATAAAGGGTGAGGGCCTGTGGGAGGGGTGGGGACGTCAGCCCACAGTGAGTGTCAGTTACCTGCCCCAGCCGTTCAGGGCATCAGGCGATGGGGCTCAGGCCAGCCTCGCGGGAGCTGTGGCCCGTCCCCATCACTCACCCTCTCACGGGGGCTGAACAGACAGGGCAGGAGGCTGCTGCTCCGGGTGGATACCGCCAAGTTCTTCCAGCGTCAGAAGTCAGTAAGGCTGCTGACTGCTCTTCGTGTATATTTTGTTTAGAATGACTGATTTAGAATATTAAGTGATTTTAGTTTTGTGTTTTGAAATTCAGTGATTTCTGAAGAAATCATTTTCAGAGACATCAAATGACGATTTAACAGTTCAGTGGGACCAGTAGTTGTCATTTTTTCTTAAGAGGCATAATGAGTGCTCACAGGTTGGTATGTTATTAATTCAGAATTCTGATAATCCTGACAAGGCTGAACTGAATGTTCTGTTACTGAACAAAACATATATTGGCTCTTTTTAAGTGACAAAAGTGAGTCACCGTATTTAAGAAGACACTTTTTTAGAATGAGAGTAAGATATTTTAAAAAGAATTCAGTGGTTCAGAAGTTTGGACCTGCTGATCAGCTGTGTCAAAATCACATTGTTTTCTTGTTTAAAATTCCATCCCATCCAATCCCCTCCCCCGTTATCAGGTGAGAAGCTCTAAAAAGGGCCTGCGGCTGCGTTTGCAGGTGTTCTGAGGGGTTGTGATGTGCAGCCAGGTTAGGGACTGTTGGCTCTTAGAATACAGACTGCTCAGGACTTTTTAGTTTTATTACTCACTTATTTGTTTTTCTTTTTAATTTATTTTAGTTGATGTTTCTTCCCACACCAAGTTGTTTTGGCCTGCTTTGGCACCAGCATCCTGTCTGTCCTCTTTCCTGTTGAGGGGCAAAGTGGACTTTTTTATTTAACACTCTTTTTATTATTATTATTATTGAGGTATAATTCACATAACAAACTTCACCATTTTCAAGTGTACAGTTTCATGGCTTTTAGTATATTTATTATGTTGTACAACAGTCACCACTATCTAATTCCAGGACATTTCTTTTTTTTTAAAATTTATTTAATTTATTTATTTTTGGCTGCATTGGGTCTTTGTTGCTGCGCATGGGCTGTCTCTAGTTGTGGCGAGCGGGGGCTACTCCTCGCTGCGGTGCACAGGCTTCTCATTGCAGTGGCTTCTCTTGTTGCGGAGCACGGGCTCTAGGCGCGCAGGCTTCAGTAGTTGTGGCACGCGGGCTCAGTAGCTGTGGCTCACGGGCTCTAGAGCGCAGGCTCAGTAGTTGTGGCGCACGGGCTTAGTTGCTCCGCGGCACGTGGGATCTTCCCGGACCAGGGCTCGACCCCGTGTCCCCTGCATTGGCAGGCGGATTCTTAACCACTGTGCCACCAAAGAAGCCCCAGGACATTTCTGTTTATTTCCAAATAGAAACCCTGTCCTTGTTAGCAACTTCCTATTACCCCAGCAATTGGTAATCGTCATAATATTTGATCGCTTTGGCCTGTTACGTAGGTCCTCTGGAAACCTGACAGGTAACGCTGGCGCCTGGTTGGATGCGTTGCTCTTTGTTCTAAAACGTGAGCAAAAGCTCACTCAGAGTCGCCGTCCCTGGAGTGGTGGGCGGGGAGCCCAGTATTTTAAGAGCCTTTGGTTGGCGGTAGGGACTGTGTGTCCTAAAGCAGTTGTGAACTGTTGACACTGAATTTGGAAAAAGTAAAATTAAGAATGGAGCTGATCTTCAAGTAGAAGATTCTTTATATGAGTTAGAAACGTGAGAATTTTTAGAACATTTCAAATAAATCTCTACAGGTGGGTAGTGATATTGCTTCCAGAACAGTAGGATAAGATGCTGAGACACATTTCAACTCTGCTGTAGGTGGGAGCATCTTGAGTACCCGCTGCTCTGAGACGTATGAGACCAAGACCGCACTCATCAGCCTGTTCGGCGTCCCGCTCTGGTACTTCTCCCAGTCCCCGCGCGTGGCCATCCAGGTGAGAAGGTGTCCGGATCATCGTGTGCGTGTCGAGGCCTCCGGCACAGTCATGGTGCCGGCTGAGACCGTTTTAGGGGTGTGCTTGTTTAGCTTCTCGTTGAGGTGTAAGCTGGAGCGCGCGGATCCTCGGTCTCCAGCTCGGGGTCTGCATCAGGCGGACACGTCTGTGGACCCAGGAGCACGGTCCCAGCACCTCTAGGTCCCCTGTTGCCCCCTCTCACCTCAAAGGTGACTTCCGATGCCATCTGTTGGTTCTGCTTGTGTTTGATTGGTGCAGGCGAGGCCGCCTATCCTGTCCTGTGTCTGGCTTCACCCATTTCTCTGGGGTGTCGCTCACCGTCAGAGCTGGAGGGCCTTCCACGAGGAGGTCGTGTGTTGCGCTTCCTCGGTGTTTCAGGAGGTGGAACGGGTGGAGACGCGCAGGTGGCGTCAGGAGGAGCCCCTCTCCCTCTGCACGTCGCACCCACGGCTGCTCAGGGGACCGTAGGGCCCTGTCCTCCGGTGCCGTCTGCAGAGGCGCTGGGCGCCTTCACCGCCCGGGCTGTGCCCACGCAGGACTGAGGGACAGAGAGCTCCAGCGCTCAGAGACGTTCACCGGACCTCGGTGCTAACGAGCTGCCTTACCTTACGTTAATGACAGTTTGGGAAGGAAGTTGCAATAACTCCCTCTGTGTGAACCATCCACACAGTAGCCGTCTCTCACTTAAAAAGCACAAATCCGATCTCAGAGTCGGGAGTTGAGTTGAGCATCAAGTCAGGGTCAGTGAACCTCACGTTTTGGGTCCTCCAGTCCCGTTCTAGTGGCCGTCTTGTCCTTGGGGGCCGCCCGGCTTGGCTTTTGTCGTCTGAGCTGCTTGGACTGACCCCGCCGCCCTGGCCCCAAGCTGCAGGGCCGCCCCAGAGCTCGAAGGGCTCCGGAGTCTCGACGTTCCGCAGCAGGTCACCCAGGCCCACAGCCTTGTCCCTGGGCTGCAGGTTGGGTCTGGAGCTTAGGTAGTGGCCAGTACCTAGGTGCTGGGTGGATGTGAAGGGGCAAGTGGAGGCGGGCCCGCTGGGAACATCCTCTCCGGAGAACCGCACGGCTCCCTGGACGGGAGAGCCGGGACTGAGGGACTGTGAGTCGTAGGTGAGGGGCTGCTCGCGGGAAGCCAGAGTCTGCGGAGGGTCCAGGGCTGGCCCCTCTGCCGCGGCCCAGATCCAGGCCTGAGAGGGCGCAGAGGAGCCCGGCAGCCTCTGCGGGTGGGAGGGCTGTGCCAAGGGCCCGAGCCCCTCACGCAGGTGGGCAGCGGCGTGTTTGGAGGGGCAGGAGACGCACGCGTGGCATCGGGATGAATGGGGAGTGGGGGCCCCCGTCGTCCTGGCCTCTGAAGACACGCGGCTCCGCCGACTTGACCAAGCCCTGGCGTGGGCTCGTGGCTCCTCTGTTGCTGTTAAAAGTGCCCTCACGATGAGTGTGCGCCGCCTCTGCATCTTGTGCCTGTGCCCACGCGCTCGGCCGGAGGTGGCTCTGCAGTCAGTCAGAGGGCGGCCGCATATGCCGATGCGCGCTCTTGCCCAGCGCTGCTTCCCCCGGCGACGGGGTCATTGTGCAAAAGTGCGCGTCCTCACGGCGTGCACAGCGGATTTTGTTCGGTTCAGGGTTACTGGCAATCTGTGAGATGAGATACGGTGGCACCACGTCATTTAAATTCGTAATTTCTTGTTGTTCTGTAGGGCGGCGCACCTTTTCCTGTCTGAGGACCGCCTGGAGTTGTGTGTCTTTGAGATGTGTGTGCCGCCCTTTCTCTTTAAGGTTCTGGCTGACTCGGCGCTCGCCTCACGCTGCACGCAGTGGCCCTTTGGGATTAAGTCACAAACGCCTTGCCTCACTTCGTCTTTTGATTTCGCTCACGACCATTTCTTACCAGCAAAAATTCCATATTCTCCCCCCCCCCAATATTAACCAGTTTTTTCTCTGACTGCTCCTGTTTTTCGAGTGGTTAAGAGCTTGTTCAGCTATTGAGTTTTAGTGTTTGCCTTTTCCCCAGCCTGACATCTATCCAGGGAACTGCTGGGCGTTCAAAGGCTCCCAGGGGTACCTCGTGGTGAGGCTGTCGATGAAGATCCACCCGACCACCTTCACCCTAGAGCACATACCAAAGACTCTGTCGCCCACGGGGAACATCACCAGCGCCCCCAAGGACTTCGCGGTCTACGTGAGTACGCCCGGTCCCGGGGCGGCCCCTCCTCAGCCCGTCTGGGAACCTCCTGGAGACTAGCCCTGCGAAGGCTGGGGACTCGAGAATAGTACCGGTGTCGCTGTCCTCCCCTCTGCCCACTGACCTCTGAGTAGCCAGTAAACGTGGAGGGAGACGTTCCAGGGCTTCCCCAGGGAGGGAGGATGGGGTGCCGGGGGACGACAACAACCCGGCTGTGGGAGGACTGGCCTCTCATCTGCTCGGCTGTGAAGTCTGTTCTGACAACACCGTGAGGCTGAATGTACAGAACAGAATGAGGACGTTGGGAAAAGAACATCCAGAATCCCAGCACCTACAGAAGTCACCATTAACACTGGTATTTTCCCTTAAAAAGTGCAGTTGAGGGACTTCCCTGGCCGTCCAGTGGTTAAGACTCTGCGCTTCCACTGCAGTGGGCACGGGTTCAATCCCTGGTTGGGGAACTAAGATCTCGTGTGCCGAAAAAGAAGTGCAGTTGAGACAATACCATTCATAAAATTTCACTTCCTGCCTTAAAGAAACAAATTGACCGTTAAGTATTTGTCCACGGCATTAGAGCATCACCCCCCGTCACCCACGCTGGACCCCTTGCCCTGCTCACCCACAGGGTGTGAAGTGATCTTCACACGCTTCTTTAAAGAGCAGCACAGGGTGCCCTTGTCCACACCCCCAGTTCGCCGTTGTTGACCATTTCAACTCCCCACGTTTCAGGATAAGCCTCTTCGCTTTTTGGTGATCCTTCAGGCTAGACACTCAGGTGGCGTTATGTTTCAGGGGTTCGAAGGGGGCCTTTGATTCATCGCACCATACGCATTGTTAGTATGAGAAGCGTTCCTTATCTTGTAGTTCCCTTTCTAATTGAGTCCTCTTTTTTCTAAATCTCTGCTAATTTGATAGATCTTATTTTAATCTACATTTCTATATATTTCACATGCATGTTTCCTTTTCTGTAGATTCTGGTTTTGTTTCTATTCATTTATCTTTCGGTATCTTAGTTTCCTTATGAATATTTGAGCTTTTTAATATAAAAATATTAATCGTGTTATTCTGTTACAGATATACTTCCCACTGTCGGTCTTAATTTTGTGTTTAGTTACACCTGCTCATTACCTGTAATTTCTTCCATGGCATTTTTGTACCTAGAAAGTCCTTTCCCTTTATGAAACAGACATTCAAATTAGTCACCTGTACTTCCTACTGGTTACTTTTTTATTGTGGGAAAATACACAGAACATAAAACTTACCATCTTAACCGTTTTTAAGTGTGCATGCAGTTCAGGGGCATCAAGTACTTTCACACTGTTGTACAGCCATCACCACTGTCATCTCCAGAATGTTTGTCATCTTCCCAAACTGAGACTCTGTCCCTGTTAAACACTCTCTCCTGTCCCCCAGCCCCCCGGCGCCCGTCCTCCTCTTCTTGGCTGTGTGAGTTGACCTCCTTGGGGCCCCACACTCTGCTGACCTGCTCTCCTTTCCCCAGGCTCATCACGTGCCCCTGGGTTTCCACTTGGGAGCGTGGAGGGCTACAGTGGGCCACGTGGGTGTCGAGTGTGTTGTGCTACCTGTTAGCTTGCCCTCTCCCCAGCTTCAGTTTTCCTGATCTGTATAACAGGAGGAATAATGCCTGCCTCACGGGCTTTGTGATCTGCGAGAAGCCCTTAATAAAATGCCCAGCACACGGAGGGCCTTACTTTAATGGAACAGTAATTTCCCTCTCCCAGTTACCTCACTACCGTTTTTCCTTTATTTGGTGACTAGATGGTTTTGTTTCAGGGATTAGAAAACGAGAATCAAGAAGAAGGGCAGCTCCTGGGACAGTTTACCTACGATCAAGAAGGGGAGTCACTACAGATGTTCCCTGCCCCGGTAAGGATCCTTGCGCTTCACACAGGCTTCAGGCTCCCGGGTCTCCTCACTGCTGCCTGCGTCCACAGGACCTGCCAACACTCACACAAGTGCCCACAGGGTGTGAGGGCCAACTTCTGAGAAAGTGGATCTGAGCTTCCTAGCTTTTGTGTTCCTGAATGAGCCTTTTTAGTATATAATTTGTTCTGCATAAATATGTCACAGGTGATGAGTTCTCAAGAGTTTCACCTGAACTTTGTGTCCTGTGATAGATGATACAGTTCACGTTAAAAGCTTAATCTCCAACTTGGCTGTTTAATCTCAAATCTCTTACCTGGGGAAGTGATTGGGCTTGGTGGTAGTAATATGAAATAAGTGTGATTTTTTTTTTTTTTTTTTTTTTTCCCCCTCCTCAATTGCAGAAAAGACCAGAAAGAGCTTTCCAAATAGTGGAACTTCGGATTTTTTCTAACTGGGGCCATCCCGAATACACATGTCTTTACCGGTTCAGAGTTCATGGAGAGCCTATCAAGTAAAGAGACTACTCACGGTTCTTGTACATTTTGTATATATACTGGGACAGCCTGGAACACTGGAATCCTTCCTGGACGCGGGCATACAGAGAGCAGGATAATGTCACCCCTGAAATAAACGCACTGACTGCCAGCAGGACTTGGGCGTGGCAGCGATAAACGCTGACACCCAGCTTGCTGTTCTGTCCACAGGAAACACTGCATGTTGACTGCTTGGGCTCAGAGACCCGCTAGCTACAGGTGGTCTCTGTGGAAATTCATTTGAATGTATGGTTCACAAAGACACTTACTTTTGGCCTGGGTGATTTGTTTTTGAACATAAAACTCTTTGTATTTGCTTGACATCAGGAACAAAGCAAAGGAAGTTAAAAGGTTTGGAGTGTTCTTGAAGCCTTGACAGCGGCCTTCACTGGCCCTTTTAAAGGACCTTCTGGGGCAGATATGTGTTCAGCCCAGCACACGTTTCTTTCAGGGAAGAACAGTGTCACCAAAGTTCAGAGTTCTGAACTCCCTTTCTTTAGGGTGAGATTTTCCTCTATTCGGCACCAGTAGTTCTTTCAAGTCACCAGGTGGGGAAGTGATGAAAACGGGTTCTCCTGCCTAGTTTGCTCCCACTTCTGAGAACGATTTTCCGTCAGGTCTTGGCCTGTGAACATCTGTTCAGGAACCCTGGAGAGTTTCCCTTTGCAGGTTGAAGTGGGTCTGCTTCAAAAGGGGATGGTCTGGATCTACACAGACATGTAAATAGAGTTCTCAGGTCTCCACTGGGCTCATCCCATCGGATTTTCCCTGCAGTTTTACTTCACACTATGAATAGGAACCAAGAAATCCAATCTTTTGGGTATGTTCAGGTTTTGTCTTGAATTTTTCTGGAAAAGCAAACACTAACATGCTCTAAGTCTTTCAGAGGCTTATGCTTTTATTCCACTGATGGTTATTAAAGGAGATTGTCCATGATTGTGGCAAATTCATGAAACCAGGACATTTGGTGATTAGGTTTTCTTACAGCAGCACTTTGTACTGGCTCTGGTTGGGATTTGCCTTTTATTATAGCTGTTGGCCATTCTCTCTCAATTCCTGTGAGACTTGCTTTGGTTATAATTAGTATTTAATATTTAGACTATTTTACTGAGCAGACTTTATAAATGAGATATCTGCAAGGCACTTAAAGTGTTACAGATGTTTTACCTTAAAAATTATTTAAGTTTTATTGGGTTAAGACAGTCTTTTGGTGTACCATAAATGTTGTATTTTCAGAAAAAGATAAAATGATGGTGCTGACTGGTTTTCTGAAGAGTTTTATGTATATTGCACAACAGTCCTCAGATATACAAAAACTACATAAACTAGCATTTTTTTCACTCTTGTTAGAATTGAAACTAATGCCTATGCAGTTAAGTTGGGTAAAACGTATACAGATGTTTCATATATTAAAGGATACATATATAAATCAAAATTTCCTATATAAAACTAAATTTGGGAGATGGGGTGGAAATATTTTGAATATTAATTTATTTTTAAAGATGAGAGATAGGACTTTGTGCAATGTATTTTTGTAAATGCTTTTCAAAATATTTGTCATTGGTAGAGCTTCTTTCGCTGCCACCAAATTGGTTAAGATGCTATCGAAACGTTTAAATAAAGAGTTTTAATTTTTAAAAAAATGCATGTGATATTTCAGATGAACAATAAACAGTGTGTTTCTTTTCTGTACCTGCTTTGTCTCTGCCCCGGGCGGGGAGGGGAACACAGCGCGTGGAGCGGCCCCTCCCAGGACCCCTCTGGGCCGGGAGCGCGTCCGGCCCGCGTTGTCGGGCCGCCGGACTCGGAGCCGCGTGCGTCCCCGCCGTGCGCGCCCCGCTCGCGGGCGTGTCTCCGCGCTTCCACACGAACCACTTACGAGAGAAGAGCGGCGTGTTTGGGTCTCGGGCGTCGGGGCGAGCGCTGATCCCGAGCGCCCGAGTGGGAAAGCTGCCCCGGGACCCCGAGCCGCCGGCATACCCGGAAAGTATTTATTGGAGAGTCTAAATACCTCAGTGGCCTCAGTTACAGCAAAGACCACCCTCCCCGCGCCAGAGCCGCATTCTCCCCGCCGCCTGCCCCCCATTGTAGCGTCAGCTCCGCCCCGCGGGGTCACGTCCCGCCCTCAGCCGCGCCCCCGCGGTCGTCGTCTGCAGGCCGCGCCGTCACTCTCCGGAGCCCCGCCCTTTGGTCGTGTGCCCGCCCTCCCCAGGCTGCGCAGGCCCTCCCCAGGCTGCGCAGGCCCGCCCCGCGGTCACGTGGACGCCCGCGCACCGCCCGCGGCTCCTCGTGAGCCACCGTAGAGGGCTTCGGGCGGCCGCCGGGACGGAAGCCGAGAGGCGCCGCCGACCGCGCCTGCGACAGCGTCAGCCCTGCGCGGAGCGCCGGCCCTATGGCGGCGGCGATGGCCGAGGAGAGCGCCCGGAACGGCGCCCGCAACCGCGGCGGCGTCCAGCGCGTGGAGGGCAAGCTGCGTGCCAGCGTCGAGAAGGGCGACTATTATGAGGCGCACCAGATGTACCGGACCCTCTTCTTCAGGTAGCCACTGCGCCGCGGCCGCCGCCTTCCAGGGCTTTCCGCCCGGCCGCCGAGTCCGGCGCCCCGCCCCCGGCCGCCTCCCATTGGCCGCGCCGCGCCGCCCCGCGCCCCCATTGGCCCGCGCCGCTGCCCGTCGCCTGGGCGGTGGGAGCAGGGGCCGTGCGGTGGCCGGGGGAGGGCTGCGGCCCGGGAGCGAGACCCGGGACCCCGACCCAGAACCGTGACCGAGACCCCAGACTCCGCCCTGACTCTGGACTCAGACGCAGACCGAGACCCCAGACCCAGCCCGGACTCTGGAAGCCGACGCAGACCGAGACCCCAGACCCGGCCCAGCTTCTGGACTCGGACCCAAACCCCTGGCCGAGACCCCAGACCCAACGCAGACCCCTGATCAAGACCCCAGACCCGGCCCAGACTCCGGATCCCGCCCCAGACCCCTGACCCGCCCCAGACTCCGGACCCAGACCCAAAGCCCTGGCCGAGACCCCAGACTCCGGACCCAGACCCGAACCCCGGACGCAGACTCCGGACCCCAGTCCCCGGCCCAGACCACCTTCCCCCTCCCCCGCCCCGACCCGCGCGCCTTTGGGTTTGAAGCCCCAGCTCCGAGTTCCACGGTTTTCCTGCCTCTGGGAGTCCCGTCGCGAGGCTGTAAACATATTTCTCCTCTTGTTGTGTAGCCCTTGCTCACCCGAGTGTCTTGTTACTAAGCCAGCTGTTCCCATAAAGCCGGTATTTTTGTTGTACCTGCGCTGCCCGCTGGCCACGTGCGGCAGTTGAGCTTCTGAAATGTGAGTCCCTAACGGCCTGGGCGGTGAGGGTAAAAACACGGCCTTCAAAGACTTAAAGCAGAGAAAATGTCAGGTAATTAGTAAGGAACCTTCAGCTCTTGAGCGCACGTTGAAGTGATGCTTGAATATATTGGATTAAATAAAATGTCTTTTTTTTAGTGTGGCCTTAGGAATTTAGGTTTTCTTAAACCTAGCTCAGTGTTCTTTTGGACTGCAGTGTGTCACACCGTTTCTGCTGTCATGCAGCTACTGCTATAGTTTTTTAGTTGTTCTTACATGTGTAAGGCATTCCTGTATATTACACACGTTCTGTTAGCCTTCAGGTTTCTTGCCAGAAAGCATTTGAGACATTCGTTAGCATTTAAAGATAGTGTTAGAGGATTTAGTCTGTTCTGTGGAATGCTTTTTCGTTCTAAACTGCTGCAGAACAGCAAATATTTTGCTATGATATCTAAAGGCAGTCATGCCTGCGTTACACCATTTAGGCCTAGATGTAAATTTTTTCTTTAAATAGCAAGTTAAATCAATATTCTGGGAACTCTGGCAGTACTTTCTGCTTTGGTTGTAGTTGGGTTTAGACGTAACGCTTCGTGTCCCAGACCGAGTTTGAGCTCTGTCGCCAGAGGACCAGGTAGGGGTGAGTTGGTTGGTCTTCACGGGATGAGCTAAAGATGTGAGTAGGCTTTAAGGTCTGTAACGTCGAGCGTTCGGCCTGGCGGCTTAGCCAGTCAGATCTGTGTGATGGGGAGCTTTCGTAGCGCTCAAGATTTGTCCTGGTGCTTGCTTTTCTTGGGGACTTTTATATAAGTATTTGCCCCAGTGACTAGTCAGCAAAACTGGATCTTCCCAAAGATAAACACGGCGCTCCTTGTTTTGAGCCAGTTCTGCAGTTGCTGCTGTACCAGGAACGTGATTGTTGATTAGCTTTGAAGAGGCCAGTCCCTGTGCCCAGAGTGTGCTTTGTGGTGACGTGGGGACAGATGCAGGCTGTCCACCAGCCCGGCCTTGACCTGGGTTCACATTCTCCCTCTGCTCTGTGACCTGGGATCCAGGACAACTTGTTGAATCTCTTCTCTGAGCCTTGGCTTCCTCTTTGATCTTTTAGGGGTTCCTACACCTCTTCAGAACTCCTGAGAAGTAAGTGGTCTCCTGTGGGCCTCTTTGGGGGATGTGGTGGACTCAGGCATGGTAGCAGTTGTGGCCGTCCGGGGACCCAGCTGAATAGGCCTGGAGTTGTCCCTGTCTCTGCTGGGTACCGTCCACGTTCAGACCTGCGATTGCAGCCCTGGTTTAGAGCTCTGCATGGGGGCCCTGAGAAGTCAGCTTTGCTCTTTTTATGTCTTTCTATAAATAAGTGCTTTTAAGTGTTTATATAAAATGTAAAACTTTATGGGTTTTGACATATGTATACACCCAAGAAATTATCACCAATCAAGGTACTGAAAATACCCATCATCCCCGAAAGCTTTCTCATCTGCCTTTACAGTGAATTTTTCACCGCTTGCCCCCAGGCACCCACTGATCTCTCTGTCATGGTAGATGGGTTTGCATTTTCTGGAATTTTATGTAAGTAGAATTGTATAGTATGTCCTCTTTTTATTTGGCTTTTTGAATTCCCTCAGCATGATCATTTCAAGATTCACCTTTATGTGTATCATTAGTTAATTTTTATTGTTGAGTGGTGTTCCATTGTATGGGTGGACTACGGTTTACCCATTCACCAGTGGGATAAGTTCACCAGCCTGTGCTATTTTAATTCACTTACACTGTGTCCCCCAGCAGTTTGAGGAGGGGGAGGAGGAACTGGGCAGCCCGGGAGGTTGGACTTATGGGGGGGTGTGTGCTGCAGCCGGGGCAGGAGCCAATGGTTCTGAGAGAGGCCGAGCTCTGTCTCCTCGAAGGTGCGGGTGCCGTGGGCGCTCCCTTGTCTCTTCAGCCTTCTCTCTGCCGGGACGGGAGAGGGTCCGTTTTCCAGGCCTGATGGGTTGTTGGTACTTTGGCGACTGCTCTGTAGGGTGGCCCGTGGCCTGGAGGGGCCTCTGCCCCCGCCGGGATTTAACTGTGAAAGGGGCCTCGCTGCCCAGGGGCCTTCCTGAGATGAGTGTCGATTGTGGATGTTTTGTGTCTTAAATGAAGAAATTTTTTGAAAGAGGAACTTCAAACCTGTGTTCTCAACCACCTGGGGGTAGGATGGAGCGCCTGGGAGAGGGCGTGGGGTGGACACTGCGTCTGCGTCGTTAGTGTTAACGCTTGTGTCTATGCTCTGCTTTAAAAAAAAAAAAAGCAAAATAAACGATTGCACGGACGCAGCGCGGGGGTTGGGGGGCTGCGGTGGGGGAGGGGCGGCGGTGCTCTGAGCCCCCAGGCCTCGGTGGCACCCCGTCCCCTCCGGCTCGGGCACCGGGAAGCCACGTCCGCCCTTCCCAGGGCTCTGCGGTGCCCAGCGAGCACGTCGGGCTTTCAGGGTGCCTGTCACTGCTGCGGGGTTTCCAACGTTCCTGGACCCGCGGCGGGCAGCTCCAGGCCCCCTCCTGCAGGGCAGGGCTGCCCAGGGCTGTGCAGCTACGGTCACTGGGAGCCGGAGTCGGAGCCGCCGCCCCAGGAATCCAGCCTGTCTGCCTCTCGGGGCTCCGCTCCCTCCCCAACTTTCTAGGCATTCATCTCTTGCTGTGCCTCGGGGAGGAGAGTCCGGAGCCCTGTCGTGTCCCCAGAGCCGAGCCGAGCCGGGCTGCGTGACTGTCCCTTAGGAGGCGTGCCCGCCGTCCGGACGTCTGTGCCGGTGGCGGCGCGAGGGCTCATTTTTCCAGAAACCCCCGTTCCGTGCCCACGGCCCACAGGTGCCCCGGTCTGCTCCTCGGGGTGCGGGATTCTCCTCCTGGTCCCCCCCCCGGGTGCTGACCGGGACGAGGCTGGTGCAGAAAAGCCCTTTTCGTGGTTGGTCCTGCCTGAGCCTCGAGCCGCGAGCCAGAGGGCAGCGGGGCTCCCCCATCTCCGTCTCCGGCGCGCCTGCGGGCGGCGTCTCTGACTCCGCTTGTCTGGGCCGGGCCACAGGTCTGACCGGCTGGGCGGGTTTCCTTCCTGATCCTCCCTGAGAGGAACGTGCAGCCAGTGGGCTCGGTGTCCTGCACTCAGCTCGGGCCTGGCCCTGCCCCCCTGAACGTCAGTCTCACTTGTCGTGGACGGAGCATCCTTTCTGTCCCATGTGTGCCGAGTTGCCTGTCAGGCTCTCGTCCGTCTGCAGTTCGGGAAGCCGGCTTTTCCCAGCTTCCGTCCCTGGTGAGAAACGTTCCAGGTGGAAAGTGGTCGGGGTGGAGGGGGCAGCAGAGGGGGCAGCCCGGCAGGCCCTCGGCCCCAACACGTGGCCCTCGCCCGGTTCTCGCTGCCCCTCACCACAGCCAGGCTTGTGCTTGAAGCTGGAAGTGGCCCCCGGCCCCTCGCTGGTCCCTCTGCTGAGACCCCTGCCCAGCTGCAGGGAGGCTCTGCTTCCGACTCCTGGCCCGTTTGGGCGGAGAGAGTGCCTGGCACCCTGTCATCAGACGGCGCTGCTGCTGCCCCGGGGCGCCTCGTGGGCGGGAGGGCTGGGCCATGGGCGCCCAGCGCCGAGCCTGGACAGACGGGGGTTGGGGGCAGCTCCGGGAGGAGCTCTCGGGACCCGAAGCCCAGCTCCGCTCTGTTCTCAGCGGAGGAGTATGTGGGGCGGGTGCTCGCTTCCTACTCGGATGCCGAATCTTTGGGATCTGATCTCTGAAACCACCCCTGTGAGTCTGGGTGGCCGTGCTTCGGCGGCCTGTGAGATCCCGGACCCGGCCGGCCCTGCCCTTCTCTCCGCGCAGGTACATGGCCCAGAGCAAGCACGCCGAGGCCCGCGAACTCATGTACTCAGGAGCCCTGCTGTTCTTCAGCCACGGCCAGGTGAGCCGTCTGCCCGGGGCCGGGGTTGGCCGGGGGTGTCCAGGGAGAGGCCTGGTGGGGAGCCTGGGCCGAGCGTCCCCGTGTCCCAGCACCGGTGTGGGGCCTGAGGGCTAGTGGCCTTGGTGCTCAGAACCATCTCTTAGGTGCAGTCGGTCGCCGGTTTCTAACTGGAAACCAGAGCCACTGCCCAGCCTCACCGTCTTCTGAAAATGGGCCAGAGCCTCGCTTCCCACTGACAGTCCTTTTGTATGTTTTATAGCAAAACAGTGCGGCTGATTTGTCCATGCTGGTCCTGGAGTCGCTGGAGAAGGCGGAGGTCGAGGTGGTCGATGAGCTGCTGGGTGAGACAGAGTGGACACGCGTGCCGTAGCCACATCACCGTACCGTTCCCCCGCCCCCCCCCAAACGCACCCAGCCTCCCTGGCACGCGGTGGGTGCCACGTGGTCTGGAGCCCCTGCCCCGTTGGGCGAGCCCTTCTGCGAGCTGCCCGGCCGGAAAGGTGCACGCGGATCCCCGCTGGGGCAGCCCCCCTCCCTTCTGCTCCCCGACGCAGACTCAGCTGTGGGGAGGCATCACGGTGAGGACGGTCGGGGTGGCCCCAGGACCCCACCGCTGTGCCTGCCGTTTCTTCGCTTTCTTTCAACGTGAAACAGTTGTTTTTAATTAATTTCTGTGAGACGCACGATACAGATCAGAAGCAGCCACGGGTTCCTCTGGGTCAGGCTTGTGTGGGTGTCGTTTGCAGAAAGTCTGGCCAAGCTGTTCAGTCTGATGGATCCCAACTCCCCGGAGCGAGTGGCATTTGTGTCTCGAGCCCTGAAGTGGTCCAGTGGGGGGTCCGGGAAGCTGGGCCACCCCCGGCTCCACCAGCTGCTGGCCCTCACCCTGTGGAAAGGTAGGCCGTGGGCCCGTGGCTGGGCGGGGGCTCCTGCGGGCAGGTGGGCCAGGGAACAGGCGGCCCTCCTGATGCTCTCGGGGCCGCTGCTGGCGGGGTCTGTTCGGATCAATTAAAATCATCTGCGCTGCTGACGGGGGTTGGGGGTGGCGGCCCTCTGAGTCCCACGGCCTCCGCGTCTGGCTGAGTGTGAACACCTGCTGCGCTCGGGTGGGCGGCGCGTTCTCTTGTCTGGAGCTTCCGGTCCCCCGCGGGCCACCCGCTCCCCTGCGCTGGGGCCTCCTTCCAGGCCGTCCTTCCCCCACCGGCGCTCTGCCAGCACTTCTCTTGTCTTCTAAGTGAGCGTTTGCGGGGGCTGCTCGGTCCACGCGAGGGGGTCGTGTCCCGGGCTCAGGCGTAGGAAGGGGAGCGGCCTGAGTCGCTCCTGGGCGGGTGTGAGGGGGCTGTGCCGCCTGGGGCCTCGCATGGCGGCCGTGCGCGCAGCTCAGCCGCGTGGCGGCCGAGGGGTCTGGGCCCCGCCGGCCAGGTCGGCTCTGTGCCTCGTCCTCACGGGCGTCATCTGGGCGGGGGCAGGCGGAGGGACGGCGACCTTGGGCAGGTCCCTTGGGACCGCGTGTGTCTGAGGCTGTGGGAATTTGGAAGGTCTAGACGCTCTGTCGTCTAGACCTCTGGACGCTCGTGCTGGGGCTCTGTCGGGTCCGTTCAGCCAACAGCCGCCCTCTGCACTGCCTCGTCGGCTGGGCGGGCCGCCTGCAGCGTCAGTGCCTCGATTCACACCCGCCTCACGCAGCCTGTGTGCCAGGGTGCCAGGCAGCGCTGGAGGGGGCCCGTGTCTGTGGGACCCGTGTTAGTGGGACCGGCGCCTGGCGCGAAGCAGGGCGTGTGGCACCTGCTCAGAGGCCTTGCTGGGGTCGAGAGCTGTTACGCTCTCGTATATTTAACATTAAATATTCGAACCTCAAGACCCAAGCATCTTAAGGGGTCGCGTCAGGCACAGATGGCGAGTGAGGCCAGCGGGCCCCCGTGCCGTGGGAGGCCGTGCTGTGAGGGGTGTCTGCAGGGCCCCGGCGGTGGGCGGCCTCCGGGCAGGCGTGGGGTGTGGCCCGGGGCCCGCCATGCTGTGCAGGGCGCCGTGGGAGACCTGCCTGCTCTCGGTGTCCCCGCTCCGCTGGGGTCTCGCGCGGGCGCCTCTCCGGGGCTTGAGGGTGCCTGGTGACCTGCCGGATTTCTCTTCTCACGTGGAGGCTCTAAAACCAAAAGGTCGCTCTTGGGGTTGGAGGGAGAGGAGACCAACAAAACGCAGCCACGCAGAGCGGGCTCTTCCCCGAGGTCGCCCTGCAGCGCTGGGAGCCTATGCTGGGGGGCAGCAGTGATCTGGGGGTGCCCAGGTAGGAGGAGAGTGCTGGTGGAAGGTGGGAGAAGACCTAGCCCGGGAGGCGTGCCCTCTGTCCTGAAGGAGAGGGAGCCAGTGCGGCGTGTGAGTGGGAACTGGGGGGCTGCCCTGGAGCTGGGTCTCTGCCTTAGCACCGCTGACCCCGGGCGTCCTTCCTGCGCTGCAGGGTGCCGAGCGGCATCCCTGGGCTGCACTAGGTGCCAGAAGCACCCCCAGCTGTGACGGCTGACACCGGCCCCAGACCCTTTCCTGTGTCTGGAGGAGGGGTCGAGTCGCTCTGGGTGAGAGCCATCGGCGTGGAAGGTGGATCCACGGGGGAGGAGGGGGTGTGTGTGTCCCGGTGAAACTGGGGAGGTTGGGAGTTTGGTCGCTTTTTAAGAAAACAGACCATTAGAACCCACGTAGAGCTCAGTAGCCGCTTTAGAGTCAAAGGCTCCCAACAGCGGAGCATCAGAGGAAGCACCGTCTCTGGAGAGCCGGCATCCAGCCCTGTCCTGGCTCCTCGTCAGAACGGCAGACTCGGGGCCAAGAGGGCCGCTGGGCTCCGCCGTGCACACGCCCCACTGGCGGGATGCGGGTTCTGCCCCAGGGCTTGACACCGCCTTCCTGACCGGCTCCCAGGTGACCCCGACTCGAGTGGGGTCACAGCCCAGGTGGACGTCAGTGCTGCGATGACGTAGGACCGCCGTCCTCCCTGCCTGCGGGGCAGGGGGGAGGAGGGGGCACTCACAGCTGCCTCCTTGCCTGCCTCCGCAGAACAGAACTACTGCGAGTCCCGGTACCACTTCCTGCACTCCAGCGACGGGGAGGGCTGCGCCAACATGCTGGTGGAGTACTCCACGGCCCGGGGCTTCCGCAGCGAGGTGGACATGTTCGTGGCCCAGGCTGTCCTCCAGTAGGTACCCGCTTGCTGTCCGGCCCTTGGGTCCGTGGCCTCCGGGGGTCCAGGGCTGGCCTCTGGTTGAGCCTCGCGTGAGGACAGGCCTGAAGTCACTCAGCGTCCCACACGCAGCTCACGTCCCCCAGCGTGACCCTGCTGCTGACCTCCGGGCACCCCAGACGTGCCCCTCAGCTCCCCTAGGCCGACTTGTGACGTTTCCATTGGCGGTAGAAGTACTTCCAGTGCTTTAAATTAGCACTTTGTTGCCATTGATTTTCTATTTTCCCCATCATCTATCACGTTTGGGGGCAGTGGTTAGTGTTGTGCAACTATTTTTTTTAGGGCACATACATTTACCAAATTTTCAGTCTCCTGGGATGTGAAGTACGCGAGCATCACAGCCTTTGTTCAAAGGCCGTTTGCCTTCCCAGGTGTTTTGTGCATCCAGACACAGTGATGGGGGTATCGCCCACCCGCTCCCCACCTCAGCTCTGTGTCTCTGCCCCTCTGTCCCAGTTGGGCCTCCTCCTCTTTTGTTTTCTTTCGACAATTTATTTTGAAAATACTGAAACACAGCAGAGTCGCTAGAGGCGTGAGCATCCTGTTGGGGTCACACAGCCGAGAGCACACGTTTGGTGACCTGGGGCCTGACCTCCCTTCCCAGTGGACCATGTGTTTGTCCCACCATGTGTTTGTTTGTCGATGAGATTACTCCCTCCCAGAAAAGCACTTGGATGTGGTGGCCGGGCCTTGGGATGGGGTGTGTCCCATGAGTTGGGTGGACGGGGAGCTTCCGAGCTCCCACAAGTCACCACTTGTTGCTGAATCTGCGACTTTGAAAACGAAACCTGTTTAAAATCCAGAACTCGCTGGCCCTGGCTTTGGCATGTGGTGCCAATGTTTCCTCTGGTGTGAGCCCTTTCTTGTCCATCCGTCTTTGTCGAGGGCGTGCACCACAGTAAAGTCCGGCCGTGGACACGTCCTCCACGGGGCGGAAACAGGACCCGGGGCAGCCTCTGGGCCACCGTGCTCTCGCGGGCAGGGGCAGACAGGTGTGGGACAGGTACAGGGAGCCCCGCCGTCTCCTGGATCTGCTGACCTTGAACATGTCACCTTCTCAAGTTAGTTCTCCCCGGCCGTAAACCTTGGGACTGCCTGGGGTGGCTGGTCCACGCGAGGGGCCTGGCTGGTGCCCTCGGTGTGTTGCACGGGGGCACGGGGCCCTCTGGGCAGGCGCTTGTAGAAACCCGTTTCCTGCTCCTCCGGTCAGGTGTGCCCACTCACTGGGATGTTATTTCCAGGTTTCTCTGTTTAAAAAACAAAAGCAGCGCGTCAGTGGTGTTCACGACGTACACACGGAAACATCCGTCCATCGAGAGCGGCCCTCCCTTCGCGCAGCCCCTGCTCAACTTCATCTGGTTTCTGCTGCTGGCCGTCGACGGGTGAGCGTGCGTGTGCGCGTGCGTGGGGGTGAGGCGTGTGCACGTGCTTGTGCGGAGGGGCGTAGACGTGTACGTGGGGGCACGCAGAGATGTGTGGGTGAGCGTGCGTGGGGGGGGGGTCGTGTGGATTCTGTTCACGTCCTGGGTCTTGCGTGGGCGTCGGCTATGCTGCGCTCTGTCCTGTTCCAGGGGGAAGCTGACGGTGTTCACGGTGCTGTGTGAGCAGTACCAGCCGTCGCTCCGGCGGGACCCCATGTACAACGAGGTGAGCGGCGGGGGGCGGGCGGAAGCCGGCGACTCCGGGCAGCCGCTGGAGGGGGAGGTGGAGGTGGAGAGAAACTGTGCGGGGTCCGCGTGCAGCCTGGGGCTCCGCGCCCTCCGCGACCACGCCTGTGCCTCTTCCAGTACCTCGACAGGATAGGACAGCTGTTCTTCGGCGTGCCGCCCAAGCAGACGTCTTCCTACGGAGGCTTGCTAGGTGAGGGGCTCGTGGGCGGGGGGCTCACAGTGGGGGCTTGTGGGTGAGGCCCAGGGCGTGGTGTGCCGGCCGGGGGAGCGGAGCAGGCAGGGGCCTGGAGCGGGGCCCGGTGCCAGCAGGAGGGTTGCGGGCTCCCAGCTGTTTCCCCCTGCGTGTTCCCCAAGCAGAGCTCGTAGGGCCCCCGAGGAATAATCGTCTCCTGGGGTCCCTCTCTGTTGGCCACAGAATCGAAGCCAGATTTCTTTCTTTTGTACACATTATGTACAATTCCCCACCTTAACCGTGTTTAAGTACGCAGGACAGTTGTGTGAACTACATGCACGCTGTTGTACGGCAGATCTCCGGAACCTTCCGTCTTCCCAAACTGAGACTCTGCCCCCATTCAACACTGGCTCCCAGTCCCCACCCCCTACTTTCTGTCTCTCTGAACCTCCAGGGACCTCACATAAGTGGCATCACACAGTGTCCTTCTGTGCCGGCTTATGTCACTGTCAGGTTCAACCCTGTTGTAGCAGGTGCCAGGATTTCCTTCCTTTTTAAGGCTGATGCATGTTCCATCGTGTGGATAAGACTGCGTCTTCAGTGGACACCTGGGTTCTTCCACCTGTGGCTGCTGTGAATGGGGGTGTGCAAGTTATCTCCTTAAGGTCTTGCTTTCAGTTCTTCTGGGACACCCAGAAGCAGAATTGTTGGATCTGTTTAATTTTTTGAGGAAACGCCACACTGTTTTCCCACAGCAGCTGCTCCCACAGCAGGGCACAGGGGTCCCAGTTCCTCCACATTTTTGCCAACAGTTGCTGTTTTCTGGTCTTTTTGACAGTAGTCATCTTATTAATGGGTCTGAGGTGGTGTCTCTGTTTTGATTGTCCTGATTTGCATTTCCCTAGTGACTAAGCACGTTGCGTATCTTTCGCGTGCTTATTGGCCATTTGTGTGTATGCCTGTTCGTGTCATTTGCTTATTTTTGAATCATGTTGGTTGTTTTACAAGTTCTCTACACTGGGTATTAATTCCCTCCTAGATATGTGATTTGCAGATGTTTTCTCCCATTCTGTGGGTTGCCTTTTTTATTTATTTTTTAAAGACTTTATTTTTTTAAAGCAGTTATAGATTCACAGCAAAATTAAGAGGACGGTACAGAGATTTCGCATAAATACCCCTTCCCCACCACAGGTGCAGCCTCCCCATTATCAGCATCCCCCAGCAGATGGTACATTTATTATGGGTGAACCTGCATTGACATGTCATTATCACCCAAAGTCCAACGTATTGATACATTAATTAGGGTTCGTTTTTGGTGTTTATGTTCTGTGGGTTTGGACAAGTGTGTGATGACGTGTATCCGCCATTACAGTATTGTGCAGAGTCGTCGTGGTGCCCTAAAAAATTCTCTGTGTTCCACCTGTTCATCCTTCCCTCCCTTGTTGCCTTTTTACTCCCTGGAGTGTCTTTTGATGCACAAAATATTTTACTTTTCATGAAGTCTAATTTGTCTATTTTCCTTTTGTTGCTTCTGCCTTTGGTGTCATTTCCAAATCCAGTGTCACAAAGCTTTTGCCCTGTGGTTTTTTCTAAGAGTTTTATTATTTTAGGTCTTCCATTTAGGTCCTTGATCCATTTTGAGGTGGTTTTTTAATGTGGTGTTCTACTTATATAAGGGTCTAGCTTCATTCTTTGGCATGTGGATTTCCAGTTTTCCCAGCACCAGTTGTTGAAAAGACTGTCCTTTCCCCATCAAGTGGGCACAGAACCCTTGTCAAAAATCATTTGACCATATATGCGAGGATTCATTTCTGGGTTCTGTATTCCATTGGTCGATACCTGTCTCTATGCCAGGACCACACTCTTTTGATGACTATAGCTTTGTAGTAAATTTTGAAATGAGAAAGTGTGAGACTTGCAGCTTTGTTCTTTTTCAAGATTGTTTTGGCTATTTGAGTCCCCTGAGATTCCATATGAATTTTAGGATGGGTTTTTCTATTTCTGCAAAAAAATGTTTTGGGGATTTGAGATTTCATTCAATCTGTAGATTGCTTTGGGTAGTATGACATTCTAACAATATTAAGTCTTTTAGTCTAGGAACATGGGATGTTTGCATTTATTTACGTCTTTAATTTCTTTCAGGAATTTTTTATAGTTTTGATTGTACAATTTTTCACCTCTTTGGTTAAGCTAATTACTAAGTATTTTATTCTTTTTGATGCTATTGTAAATGGAATTGTTTCTGTAAATAAGTTATTTTGTAGACTCTTCAGAAATTTTTACAAGTAAAACCATATCACTTGCAAGCAGATAATTTTACTACTTTTTTTCAACTTGGAATTCTTTTATTTCTTTTTCTTGCCTAATTGCTCTGGCTAGAACTTCAGGTTCAGTTGACCCTTGAACAACGTGGAGGTTAGGGGTGCTGATCCCCTGCACGGTTGAAAATTGGTGTATTAACTTACAGTTGGCCCATCGTATCTGTGGATTCAACCAACTGCGGACCAGGTAGTACTTTAGTATGTATATAGAAAAACATGCACGATACCTGGGCCTGTACAGTGCAAACCCGTGTTGTTCAGGGGTCACCTGTACCATGTTGAACACAAGTGCTGGGAGCAGCCTTGTTCCTGATCTCAGAGGAAGAGCTTTGAATCTGTCGCCGTTGAGTGTGACGTCTGCTGTGGGTTTTTCATATATGCCTTGTATTACATCATAATATGAGAGGGTTTCCTTATGTTCTTTCTTGGTGAGTGTTTTTATGAAAGAGTGTTGAATTTGTCAAATGCATTTTGTGCATCATTTGAGATGATCATTGGTTTTTTTTCCTTCACTCTATTGTGGTGTATCATGTTGATTGATTTTCACATGTTGAGCCATCTTTGCATTCCAGGAACAGATCCCACTTGGTCATGGTGTCTGATTCTTTCACTATGCTGCTGAATTTGGTTTGCTAGTATTTTGTTGAGGATTTTTGCATCAGTGTTCATAAGGGATATTGGTCTGTAGTTTTCTTTCCTCATAGTGTCTTTTCTGGGTTTGGTATTGGAAGGATGGGTGGTACTAATTCAGTAGCTTCCCCAGTGAAGCCGTGAGGTTCAGGGTTTTTCTTTGTTGGGAGAGATTACACAGTCTCCTTACTCATTAGAGTCTATTCAGAGTATGTATTTCTTTGTGCTTCAGTCTTGGTAGGTGCTGGTGGCCAGATCGCTGGCCTGCCTCTCAGGGCCAGGCCACCTCCCCGTGTCCTGCCCGTTCTTCTGATGCAGCCTCGGGGCTCCGAGACCACTTGAGTCCTAATCGGACTCCTGCCCTCCAGCAGGGTGGGGACCAGTGTAGTCCTGCACTTAAAAGTGGGTTTTGCCCTCCTTAATGTTCTAAGTTTTATTTTTGAATAGGTAAAGCTTGTCTCACAGAGTCCAGATGTGGAGGCTCGTACCCAGCCCTGCCGCTGTCCCATGGTGACTTGCAGGCCAGGCAGTGCTAGGTTTCCTTAGCTTCCTTCCGGTGGGAACTTTGCAGACGTCAGACGGCCTGCAGTGGCAGGATCGGGGGGGCAGCCGCTCGGCGCTTGGTCACGCCGCTCCGCTGTGCTGTTGCTCGTGGCCCTGCCTCATGGGGCTCTCTGTGGGGGGGGGGGGGATGTGGAGTGAGCGTTTGTCGTTTCCGTGGCCATCGTCAAACTGTGCTCCGTGCAAAGGTCTTCCTGTCTCCCAGATTATTTTAAAAGCTGTTTCCCCTTAAATGCAAGTTGGACTTTTTACCTGTGAACTGGGTCTGTCTGGAGTTTTAGTGGAAGGTGTGGGGGGCCTCTTCCCTTCTCCAGGCTCTCGTGTCACGGCCGCTCGTCTCGGTGGCTGTGTCCTGTCCTGCCCACACCTCGGGCTTCTGCAGCGCCTGTCCGTCCACAGTCGTGGTGACATTTTAGCATGTTGTCTCGGGCTGCCGTCACTGTCAGCTACTGCGTTCCCGTCTGACTCTCTGCGTTTCCCCACAGAACTTCCAACCGCAGCGGCGCCAGGTGCAGTGACTGGGCCGCGTTCACTGCAGCGCGAGGAGGGTTTTACCCTGAGGGCACTGCTTGCCCTTTGTTTGTTGTTCCCCTTTGCGAGTTGGTTTAGGGCACTTTTTAAACTTTGCTTTTCTATTGACATGATAGTTCTTTGGATAAAAATTCGGTAAAAAGGAAAAGTGTCCATCTTGACAAGGCCCACAGCAGTTAACGTTGTTATCTGTAGCCTTCGGAACTGTAACATCTGACTGACTTCTGGGTCACTTGAGAGTTAACATGTGAGCGAGTTACCTGCCGCTCGGCCACGTGTCATCCTCCCGGGCCCGTCCTGGCGGCCGTGCAGTGTCCCCTCGACGGGCACCTGGGTCTTCTCCCCTCGCGGCCCCAGCAGAATCCCTGCGTCTCCGGGCGCAGCAGACACATTTCTGTGGACAGACCCCCCGGATGGGGCGCTGGGGTTGGGCTGCTGTTGCCTTGCCAGGCCCCGGTCACGGTGCCATGGGAGGAGGGGGCGTCCGGAGGCCGGGCGGCGGGCGAGGGGCGGCCGTGGCCCTGACAGCGCCGCGCGCCTCCTTCCAGGGAACCTTCTGAGCAGCCTCATGGGCTCCTCGGAGCAGGAGGGCGAGGACAGTCAGGATGACAGCAGCCCCATCGAGCTCGACTGATGCCCGCAGACCTGCACGGACTCGGCCTGGACCGCGGCGGGTGCGGCTCCCGATGCGGGTCCAGACCCGGGCCCCCCGGCTCCGGCCGAGGCCGAGGGGCCGCACGTCGGGTGTTCTGGGGCTGCCGGGGCCGTGCTGGCCGGGCCGCCGTGTACCTTGAGATGACCCCAATAAAGCACAGGCCCTGCCGCGCCTCCTCTCCCGGCCCTTGTGTCTGGTTTGCTTGGGGAGGGCTCGGTCTTGCACAGGAGGGCCCTGTCGCACGCAGCGGGGGTGCCGTGCCCCTCAGGTGGGGCGGGGGTGGCCTGGCACGTGTCCTGGGGAGCGCCTGGGCGGCCGCTCCATGCCACACCCCAGGAGCTGCAGCCGAGCGCCCAGCCGTTCGGAATGGCGTCTCGTCTGGGAGGCTGCAGGACCATCCACCGTCGTGGGGCAGTACTTATTGTCTCCGGGTGATTGATTCCTTTGACCTGATGTTCTAGGTTTTAACCAAACAATCGGCCCGGGAACGAGCAGATCTGTCCCTTCGCACTGATGTGTGTCGGATGCCCCAGGATAGTTAGTTACAAAATGGGAAACACTTTTATTTTTTCACAATTATAAGAGTTGTAGATTAATACCCAGTGATCATGCATGGGAAGGAACGGAATACACAATTTTATTTACTGTAAAAATGGAATTTAAAGGAAGGTTGGTGTTCATGTTGAGTTTAAATAAATCCTTTATACTGGGCTTGGCAGCACTGGTCCTTTCTGAGTGAGCTCCTGGGGCTGGTCGTGGGCTGGGCCGCGGGGCTGCGGCTGTGAGCAGTGGCCAGGGAGCCCCCGTGAGGGGCGTGGGCACCGTGACCGGTGTTTTCCAGTTCTGTCCAGAGTGTGTCCTCGGTGGGCGGCAGCAAGTAGCCAGTGTTGAGAGCGTCGTGATGTTAGATGTAAATATACGGTGCTTTATTTCAGTCATCTGTGGAAGCCCAACCTGCGGACAGGTGAGGCCTCACGGGCTCTGCAAGCAGCCTGTGGGGCTGGGGGCGCCCTGTGGTCTCAGCGCTGTGAGTGGGACACGTCGTGCTGTTGTCGCAGGCGGCCGCCTGTGTCTCTGCGACTCCCCCATCTCTGTGCAGGGGCTGCCCAAGCCTGCGCCAGCCTCGGGCCTGAGGACCGGGGCGGGCCTGGTGTGGACCATAGGGGTCCTGCCTCGTCTGAGAAATTCTTCCCGCTGGTCGTGCAGCTGTTCAGGGTATTTTGTCGTTTCTCTCTGGAGTTTTCTGGGTAGAGCATGTGGGTGTGCACACGCTCAGACACAAGTGCACAGACCTCATGCTGGTGCTGAGCGGGCGCCCGAGCTCCCAGGGCCCGAGGCTGAGTCCACGAGGGCACGTGGCTGGGTGGCCCTGCATGGTCAGGAAGGTCTAGGGGAGCCCGGGCTTTCGCTTCTGACCCAGGGCGAGTCCTTCTGCCTCATCTGGAAGACAGTGGACCTGGGTTCTCAGGGAAAGGGTGACCCCGCAGCCTCGCCTGGGCTAGGAGGCACCGCCTGGGGCAGGAAGGGTTTAGGGGAGAAAGGGGCCATGGCCCTGGGTGAGCCCGCGGCTGTTCTCACCCCCGGCCCAGCCATCTTGTGGACCCCTGACTTGGCAGCCTTAGCTGGGCCCCCACTCTCAGGGGAGGGGGGCCTCGTGCTCCCCCTTTTACCCTGCAGTCCCTGCTCAGAATCCAGGTGCACGATGGGTCTGAGCTGTGGGCGCTCGCTCAGATGTGAGGGGAGATGATGATGATGGGGGCTCGGAGGAAGGGTGCCTTCCCTCATCCCCTGGGTGTCGCCCACAGCCGGGCCGAGGCCCTTGCGTGCCCCTCTCCTGGGGGTGTCCCTTTCCTGGCAGGTCCTCCTGGGGGCCCAGAGCCCCCACTTTATTCCAAGATGTGACATGTGGGGGGGACACCCTGGCTCAGGGCCCCTCTCCTGGTCCCAACAGCTGGACCAGGGCTCCCCTGGGAGCATGTCTCAGCCACACAGGACGCCGCCCAGATAACCCAGCAGGTGACGCCCTCAACTACACACTGATATCCTGGGGAGACGGGACCCCCCCATGCACGTCCTGCCCCCAAGTTCTCCACCACACGGGGTTCCTTCCCTCCCTCACCTCCTCCCCCAAGTATGTTCTCACAGATGTCCCCCATCCCCCCAGGGCACCCGGGGAGAGGCACGGTGGCGGTAACCACCGGCGAGCGGCACGCTGGGGTCCAGGCGGCGACCCAGGCCTCCATCCTCCAAGGGTTCGAAGACCGTGAGGGCAGGCGGAGGGCGGGTCATGTCAGTGCTGAGTCCGGAGCCGGCGTGGGAAGTGCCCAGGCTGGGGGCAGGGGTGGGTGCAGCCAGCCCTGTGGCCCAGGCCCGGGGGGCTCCAGTTGTCAGGGCCTCTGACCCCCGGGACCCCCGCGGACACGCGGGTCGGCTTGCTGAGGGAGCCAGGGCCCTGTCTGCCACTCCAGCCCCCGGGACCCCACAACTGACAGTGGATGTTCAATAAATACTTGTTGGGGGAGGGTGGGGGGAGTGAGGGGACACGGCGGGGTTGGGGGCATGCAGGCAGGCCCTCTGTCCCCGCAGCCCGGCCTCCTGGTCAGGGGTGGGGTCCCGCGGAGGTGGGTGGCGGCAGCTGGGGGGCCTCAGAGGAGGTGGTCTGGCGGGCGGGGAGGCGAGGGGGGGGCCGTGGGCGTCACACCGGGGGCAGCGGCATGGCGGGGTCGGGCCGGGCCGGCTCCCAGTGGTGTTCCAAAGAAACAGGTCCTAGCGGCTAAAGCTCAGGCCCCACCTGGCCACGTCGGGGGCTGCCGGGTTCCTCCTTCCGCCGGCCGCCGCCACCGCCTCGCCTGCCACGTCTGGTGAGTCCGGAGTCCTCAGGCCGCCAGGACCGTCTCGTGCTAGGGTTTGTGCTTGAAGTGGGCTTCCACTGGAGAAGGGACAGGGTCCCACCCGGTCACGGCTGCTCGGGGTCATGGGACTGGGGCCCCAGGCCACCCCGCCCACCTCACCTGCGTACTCCTGGGGCAGCATGGGCCTGTCCACCACCTTCCGGAAGGCCTCCATCCACGCCCGCTGCTCTGACTCCGTTTCGCAGGCTAGTAGGAACCGGCGCTCTGGCGTGACGATGGTGATGCCGTGCGGCCAGTGGTGGCCCTGGGTGGACGGCGGGAGCCCGTCCAGCACCGTGTAGCCACTCTCCCTGCTGCCGATGAAGACCTCCCCGCGGGCGAAGGCGTCCTGGGTGGGGGGACCGGGCTGAGCCGGCGGGGGTGGCTTCTCTCCACCCTGGCGTTGCTCAGAGCCGCATACGGCCCCCAGGCCCGGCCCCTCCTTGCCAGCCTGGCCCGTCATCTCCAGCTCACCCAGCAAATGCTGGTTGGCACCTCCCAGTCAGGCGGGTGACCCAAGAGGGCACGTCCATGCCACGGCGGCCCATCCTTACCAGGGGGTCCTTGAAGTACATGAGCCTCCGGTCGTCCATGGTGAACCAGCGCTTGCGGAAGCCTTCCGTCTGCTGGGGGTCGAGGGCGCCACTGGTCAGCCCAAGGCAGGCCCTGCCCCCTTCCCCCAGGGCAGGGCCGCCAGCACGTCCACTTCCCGTCCGCGCGTGCCCGCAGGGCCCCATCTGGGCTGTGGGACCACCTGGGTCCTGGGATCCGAGTCCCCCGTGTCTGCCCCCATCCCCCATGTGGCAGGGACCTGGGGGTGCACAGGGACACGTTGTGGGGGGGGCCAGGGCAGGAGGCAGGGCTCGGAGCTGGCTGGGGCTGGACCCAGAGCCCCAGGTCAGTGGAGCCCGCGCTCTCACAAAGCACTGGGGGGGCCGAGTGTCACTGGCTGGCACTGCTGACACGCCCCCGCCCCCGCCCTCCCCCTTCCCGGGACATGACCTCTGAGTGAGGCCTGGGCATCGGGGGTTCCAGGTCAGACCCACCTTGGGCCCCGTCTTCTCCATGTAGCCTTCCTGAAGGTAGTTCCTGGACAGCTTCGGCACCAGCTAGGGCAGAACCACTTGGGCTGGGCCCTGGGAGCCCCTCCCCAGCTGCCCCCTCCCCTCCCGCCCTTCTCCCCCCTCCCCCTCCCAGCGAAGCTAAAACACCCTGGAACAAAGTAGAGCTACTGTGGTCTCCAGGGGCCTCAGGCCAGTCAGCAGCGGGGGTCTTGGGGGGGGAGGTCCACGTGGGCCCTGGGTCAGCTCCCAATCCCGTCCCAGCCTGGGGCGTCGTCCCCCGACCCGGGTCAAAGGTAGCAGCAGCCACTCACGTCCGCGTCGCTGGCCCCTGGGAAGGCCACCTGCAGGTAGTGGAAGCGGGCAGCACGGAGCGCGTTGAACCAGTCCACCATCTCCTGGGGGTCAGAGGCTGGGTGTGGGCCGTGGCCCCAGAGCCCCTCCACACTCACCCCATCCCTCAGCTCCCGGGCCTGCTCGGGGACGCCCAGGCAGCAGGAGCGGGCTGCGCCACGGACAGCCACCTCAAGACAGGGGGGTACAGCGGGTGCGGGGCTGCCGTCCAAGCTGTCCCCAAGCCCTGATGCTGCTTTGGGCACCGGGCGGTCTCTTCTCCTCTCAGATCGTTCTATCTTTATGACCTGCTATCTCTAGCCTAGAGAGAGGCTCATCTATTTATAAACCCACCCGGAGCTGCCACCTCCCCGCCACCGAGGGAAGGAGGGCAGAGCTGCTCCCCGGAGGCCGGCCCTCGCTGGACGGGGGAGTGGAGAGGGCCGGCTCCCCAGGCCGAAGCGTCACGGCCCAGGTGCTGCCACCCCATCCCTCCCACCCCAGGCCCAGCGCCCGTCCTAGGGCCGGCCCACCCCCCCCCCCCAGCCTCCTGTGATCTCTCACTCCTCCTGGCTGCCATGCTCGCTGCCCCAGGGACCCCCGCCCACCCCTCCTCCCCGCCACAGGCTCCCCCATCTCTCCCCTCCCAGGCCCTTCCAGGCCGAGGTCTCCCGCAACCCTGGATGGACCGAACATCTGCTCTCCCCGCCAACACCTGGACAGACAACGCTCCTCCCCGATCTCCAGGTCCACTGGGTCCTGCAGTGTCACCCTGACGCCCACCTCCAGCCGCACCTGAGGCCCCACTCACCTCCCTGCCCACCTCAGTGCTCTGTCCCTCCTGCCTCGGCGCACGGGACCCCCAGCCCAGCCCACGCAATCCAGGCCGCGACATACCCTCTGGGCACTGCCAGGGAGCCCCGCTCAGGCCTGGTGCCCCCAGCCCCACGGCAGTGCACCGAGTCCCTCCGGTCCCTAGCACTGCCCCTCGCTCGTCTCAGGACCTCCCTTGACTCACGGAAACCAGAGGGATCCTCCGGAAATTCAAGTTGGGCTGCAACACCCTCCCCCCACTGCATCTCCAGTATAGCCGGACATCTGCAGGGTCGGGTCAGCCCCCTCAGCAGGACCACCTCGTGCTGTCCCCCACCCCTTCCTCTTCTCCTTTCCCCCATCCTCAGCAGAGTCTCAGCCACGGGGCCTTTGCACGGCCGTTTCCTCCTCCTGGAACGTGTCCTCGCCCCTCGGGACATCACTTGTTCTCACTCTTCCCAGCACTCGGCATAGCTGGGGTTTTAGTCGCCCGTCTGATAGACTCTTGTCTCTCCTGCCAGACTCTGCTCTCACTCACCAAGGACAGAGCCACATCAAGCATCTACGCACAGGGCCCGGTGCAGAGCAGGTGCCCACAACTCTCTGGGGACTCGGGCCAGGACGGCATCCACTGCTCATGCAGAAAGCCTCTGGGCTCCCGGCACCTACCCTCTGCCTTCCCTGGGCTCAGCCTCCCAACAAGGAAAGTGAAGGTAGAGGCTTCTGGGTAAAACTGAAGACTTGCTCACGTTCCTTGAGCCAGGTTCCCTCCCAAAACCTGTTAGTACTGCATAAGGGATTGCTTTTTCAAGGCTTAACCCCATGAGATGGTGAGAACAGTCACAAAGTGCCAGGAGCTGGCAGACAGGTGGAGGTGTGATCCAAGACAGCTAAAGCGGAAGCCACGGAGGAAAGCTGAGGCACAGCCCAGTTTGTACTGCAGACCCCAAAGGGCTTGGGAATGCAGAGCTCTAGGTTCCCCTGGAAGTGAGAGGGGGGTTCTGAGCAGGAGAACTGGCTAAGAGACTGCCCCTCCGCCACTCTGGCAGAAGATGGAGCTTTATTCTTTGCAGGGGGTAGAAAGAGAGGGTCTCAGGGGAGAGTTGTGCCAGGCACAGGGTGTGGGGGTGTGTGTGTGTGTGTGTGTGTGTGTGTGTGTGTGTGTGTGTGTGTGTGTTGGGGCACCATTCCAGAAAGAGTGAAGCTATGTGACTGCACAGCAAGCCTGAGGCCCCTCCTGTTCCCTCTCAGCTCCCTCAGTGCTGGGACTCAAAGGTATCTGCACCAGGCAGGAGGGGTTTCCTCCAGAGAATCTGACCAGCCCCGAAAATCTCTCACATGGAAGTCAGAGAACAGAGCACACAAACAGGAAGTAGCCACTTAGAAGAAATAAACATTGTTCAAGGATAAGAAAGCTTCAAATTTAACGTTAATAATCAGAGATAAGATACTACAATCAAGAAACAAGAACAATGTACTTTGAAAAGGGAACACTGCAAAAACCAAAAGGAGCTCTGAAGATTGAAACATTGAGAGCAGAAAGAAAACTTGCAATAGGAAAGTTGCAAGACAAAGTTGAAATTTTCTAGAAATCAGTGAAAAAGGGAAAAAGTGGGACTAGAAATGAATGAGAGAACCAATCTAAGACAGCCAATATCTGAATAACAGTTCTAGAAAATGAGAACAGAGAAAATAGAGGAGGAAATTATTAAAGAAAGAACTCAAGAACTATTCCCCCACCTCATGGATGTAAATTACTAGGCAAGGAGGACTCACCAAGCTCCCAACACAGAGAAGGAAGACAGACCCAAGCCCAGGCTGTCATCAGAAAACTCTAACTCAAGTGGAAGTTAGGATTTTCAGATGTGCAAGGTCTCTGGAAGCTTGCCTCCAAGGCACTCCTTCTCAGGAAGCTACTAAAGGGTTTGTTCCACCAGGAGGAGGGAGTAAACCAAGAAAGACTTAGGTTCCAGGAAATGGAATCAGCCCAGTACTGAGATGTGGCCGCAGGAGAGAGGATTCCAGAAGGGTGAAGTTGGGTGCTGCCCAGGACATACCCAGGGACTTGGACGGTCGGTGGCGAGGTGAGTCAGTAATGAACACGTGCTTAACCAGGGGGGAAAGGCAGCTGTTAGCTCTAGGAGACGTGAAACATGCAGGAAGTGAAAAGTCCCTGCTCAGGCTTGAGAGCATTTCTGTGGTCATGGTAACGTACACTCTAAATAGAGGTGTGGACAGAATAGCAAGGTAAGGGTGATTGATGGGTGAGGTGGGAGAGGAGCGGGCCTGGGTGAGGTGAGGGGTGGGAACTGGAGAAAGCCAGTGCCTCATCCACCGTGCTGGGAAGTCATCAGGCGATGAGAACGTGGACAGATCTGGCAGCAGCACAAGCACGTCATGCACACACGTGGACGTGGATTCCCAAGGGATCAGCTAAAAGCTGAAAAGAGGATTCTGGGAACATGGGGTAGGAAGCACCAGGTATCTGTCTCCCACCTGGAAAACAATGGCACTGGCAGAGTCTGACTGATGTAACCATTTTGGAATTCTGAAGTCTGTTGAAGTCTTAACAACTTCCAGGGGAAGACTTGGAGAGTACATTGTGGTTCATTTCAGTCAATTTCTGCTCTGAGAACAGATGCAGCTACCCATCCTTCCCCCCACCCCCACCCCCAGGACAGGCCGCTGTGCAGGTGTCCTGGAGCAACTTACACAGAGTTTGCAGGAGCTGGGGTGGGCAAAAAGGACTCTGTCCTCCACATATCAGGGATCTGTGCTCTGATCACAGGGAGACAAAGGAGGGGGGCATTGTTGCAGCCCCTCCCCCTCCAGCTCAAGACCTCCCAAAGATTTAAAGGGCGAGCACCCACTTTCTCCCCTTCACTTTTGGTTTTCCCCCCTTGGGAGCCAGACATCAAAGACTAGGACATTCAGAAACAGCTGCATATACAGGGGAAATTAGGAAGTGACCACACATGACCAGGGAAAGGCTCAGAAAAAAACGTGAGCAGAAATTAAGTTTACACCTCGGGCTGATCCTCGGCACAGACACAGCCTCCAACAACTAAAACAAAAAGCCCAAAAGCAACAGCAAAATAAATAAGCCTTGGGGAAGGGGGGAGAATCTGATTTCCAGAGTTACCACATTATCAGAATCAAATCCAGTGTTCAACAAAAACTCACAAGGCACACAAAGAAGCAGAAAATGGCCCTTTCAAAAGAAAAAATAAATCAACGGAATCTGTCACTGAAAAGACTTAATGGCAGATATAGTAGACAAAGACTTTTAAACATGGTCTTAAATATGCTCAAAGAAAAGAATATTTGGAGAAAGTCAAGAAAATGCATAAACAAAATGGAAATAACAATAAAGAGAAAACCTAGAAAGAAACCAGAAGGAAATTCTGAAACTAAAAGTACAATCATGGGAATGAAAATTTCACTAGACGACTCAAAGGCAGAAGAAAGAATCAGTCAACTTGAGAGGAAAATGGAAATTATCAAGGCTGAGAAACAGAAAAAAAGATTGAAGAAAAGCAAGTAGGGCCTAAGGGACCTGTGGGACACCACCAAGAGACCGACATATGCATTCTGGGAGTCTCAGAAGGAGAAGAAAGAGAGAAAGGGGTGGAGAGAATATTTGAGGAAATAATAGCTGAAAACTTCACAAGTTTGATGAAAGACATGAATATAAACATCTAAGAAGCTCAACAAACTCCAAGTAAGATGAACTCAAAGAGGTCCACTCTGAGAAACGTTATAATCAAACTTTGAAAAGACAAAGAATCTTGAAAGCAGCAAGAGAGAAATGACTTGTCACATATAAGGGATCCTCAAACAGATTATGAGTAGACTTCTCATCAGAAACGCTGGAGGCACAACACAGCTAGCCAATATATTCAAAGGAGAAAAAAACAAAACCCTCTCAGTAAAGAATCCTAGGGCTTCCCTGCTGGCGCAGTGGTTGGGAATCTGCCTGCCAATGAAGGGGACATGGGTTCGAGCCCTGGTCCAGGAAGATCCCACATGCCATGGAGCAACCAAGCCTGTGCGCCACAACTACTGTGCCTGCACTCTAGAGCCTGCGAGCCACAACTACTGAGCCCGTGTGCCACAACTACTGAAGCCCGTGCACCTAGAGCCCATGCTCCACAAGTGAAGCCACCGCAGTGAGAAGCCCGCGCACCGCAATGAAGACCCAACGCAGCCAAAAATAAATAAATAAAATAAATTTTTCAAAAAGATTAAAGGTAATATTTAAAAAAGAAAGAAAGAAAGAAAGAAAAATTCTCAGGGAGTCCTACAGGTGAAATGAAGGAACACTAGACAGTACCTCAAAACCTTGTAGAGAAACAAAGATCTCAATAAAGGTAAATACATGGGCTATTATAAAAGCCAGTATTACTGTAACAATGGTTTGTAACTGTGCTTTTTGTTACCTACATGATTTAAGAGACTAATGCTTTTAAGGATAAAGCAAAAAAATAATAATAATAATAATGTAAAAGCTAGTATTACTGTAAGTTTGGGTTGTGACTCCAAACATTGTTTTTTGCATACTTTAGGAGATAGTGCATTTAAAATAATTAGTAGGGGGTGGTTTTTTGTTTGTTTTTTGGGGGTTTTTTGGAACACTCATTGTACAAAGATGTAATTTTGTGACATCAACAACCAAAAGCAGTGGGGATGGAGCTAAAATAGTAGAATTTTATGCTATTGAAAAAACATTCAAAAAGCTGCTATATATTCAGTTTAGAATGTTTTAACTTTAGTATGTTAAATGTTATCCCCATGGTAACCCCAAAGAAAACAGTGATAGAATATATACAAAAAGAAATAAGAACTTAAACGTTTCACTACAAAAAATAAACACAAAAGGCAGGAATTCAGGAAATGAGGGACAAAAAATCTACAGGGCATATAGAAAACAAATAGCACAATGACAGAAGTGAGTCCCTCATCAGTAATTACTGTAAATGCAAATGTATTAAACTCCCAATCAAAAGACAGAGTTTGGTAGAATGGCTATAAACACATCATCCAACTATATCCTTTCTCCAGGAGACTCACAAAATTGTGGAAGGTAAAAAAACCAACATATCAAAGAAGAAATCACAATGGAAATTAGAAAATATTTAGAGGTACATCAAAATGAAAACACAACATACCAAAACTTAGGGAATGCAGCAAAAGCAGTGCTAAGGGGGAAATATATAGCTATAAATGCTGACATTGAAAAACAAGAAAGATACCGATACAACTTAAGGTACTAGAAAAAGAAGAACAAACTAAACCGTAAGCTAAAGGAAAGAAGGAAAAAAAGATTAGAGATCAATGAAATAGAGAAGAGAAAAACAATAGAGAAAATAAATGTAAACAAAAGTTGGTTCTTTGCAAAGATAGACGGAATTGAAAAAACTTTAGCTAGATGGACTAAGAAAAAAAGAAGACTCAAATTACTAAAATCAGAAATGAAAGTGGGTACATTACTACTAATTGTACAGAAATAGAAAGGATTATAAGAGAGTACTATGAACAACTGTATACCAACAAATTAGATAACCTGGATGAAACTGGATAATCTCCTAGGAACACAAAACCTACCAAGACTAAGTCATGAAAAGAACAGAAAATCTGAATAGACCTGTAACTAGTAAGGAGACTGAATCAGTATCAAAAGTCTCTCCACAAAGAAAAGCCCTAGACCTCATGGCTTCACTGGTGAATTCTATCAAACATTTAAAGAAGAATTGATACCAGTCCTTTTCAAACTTTCCAAAAAAATCAAAGAGGAGGGAACCCTTCCTAACTCATCTGTGAGGCTAGAATAACCCAGATATCAAAGCCAGACAAAGTCACTACAAGAAAAGAAAACTACAGACCAATACACCTTGTGAACACTGATGCAAAAATCCTCAATGATATACTAGCAAACTGAATTCAGCAGCATATTTAAGGATTATACACCATGACCAAGTGAGAGTTATTCCTGGACTGCAAGAACAGTTCAATACATGAAAATCGATCAATGTAATACACCACATTAACAGAATAAAGGGGGGGGGAAAAACTACATGATCATCTCAATTGATGCAGAAAATGCATTTGACAAAATTCTTATGGCGTCTCAAGGGAATGCAGACAGCCAGAACAATCCTTAAAAGGAAGAACAAAACTGGAGGAATTCACTTTTGATTACAAAGCCACAGTAATCAAAAGAGTATGGTCCTCATAAAAGACCCAGAATTGCCACAGATATCCTGAAGGAAAAAGAACAAAGCTGGAGGCAAAACCCTCCCAGACTTCAGACAGTACTGTAAAGCTACAGTAATCAAAACAGTATGGTATTGGCACAAAACAGACAGATGGATTGGTGGAAGAGAAAAGAGAGCCCAGGGGACTTCCCTGGTGGTCCAGTGGTTAAGAATCCACCTTCCAATGCAGGGGACGCGGGTTTGATCCCCGGTTGGGGAACTAAGATCCCACATGCCACGCGGGACAACTAAGCTCGCCCACTGCAACTACTGAGCATGCGGGCCACAACTAGAGAGCCCGCGTGCGGCAACTACAGAGCCCATGCGCCACAACTAGAGAGCCCGTGCACCACAACAAGGAGCCCACGTGCCACATATTTTTTTTTAAAAAAAGAGAGCCCAGAAATAAACCCACACACCTACAGTCAATTAACCTTCGACAAAGGAGGCAAGAATATACAATGGGGCAAAGACAGTCTCTTCAACAAATGGTCCTGGGAAAGGTGGACAGTTGCATGTAAATCTATGAAATTAGAACACTCCCTGATACCATACACAAAAATAAACTCCAAATGGCTTAAAGACTTACAAATATAAGACATGACACCATAAAACTGCTAGAAAAGAACATAGGCAAAACATTCTCTGATGTAAATTGTACCAATGTTTTCTTAGGTCAGTCTCCCAAGGCAATAGAAATAAAAACAAAAATAAACAAATGGGACCTAATCAAACTTACAAGCTTTTGTACAGCAACGGAAACCATAAACAAAATGGAAGGACAACCTACGGATTGGGAGAAAATTATTTGCAAGTGATGTGACCAACAACTGTTTAATTTCCAAAATATACACACAGCTCCTACAACTCAGTAACAAAAAACCAAACAACCCAATCGAAAAATGGGCAGAAGACCTAAACAGACATTTCTCCAAAGAAGACATATAGGTGGCCAAGAGGCACATGAAAAGATGCTCACACATTGCTAATTATTAGAGAAATGCAAATTAAAACTACAAGATACCACCTCATACTGCTCAGAATGACCATCCTCAAAAATTCTACAAACAGTAAATGGTGGAGAGGGTGTGGAGAAAAGGGAACCCTTCTACACTGTTGGTGGGAATGTGAATTGATGCAACCACTATGGAAAACTATGGAGAGTCCTCAAAAAACAAAAAATAGAACTACCATATGATCCTGTGATCCCACTCCTGGGAGTGGGATTACGGAAAACTGATTTGAAAAGATACATGCACCCCAGTGGTCATTGCAGCACTATTCACAATAGCCAAGACATGGAAGCAACCTAAGTGTCCATCGACAGAGGAATGGATAAAGAAGATACAGTACATATATCCAATGGAATATTACTCAGCCATAAAAAAGAATGAAATAATGCCATTTGCAGCAACATGGATGGATGGACCTAGAGATTAAGTCAAATAAGTCAGAAAGAGAAAGACAAATACCATTTGATATCACATATGTGGAATCTAAAATACGACACAAATGAACTTTTATGAAACAGAAAAAGACTCAGAGACATAGAGAACACACTTGTGGTTGCCAAGGGGGAGGGGAGTGGGGGAAGGTTGGATTGGGAGTTTGGCATTAGCAAATACAACCTTTTTTTTGCAAACTATTATATAGAGAATGGATAAACAACAAGGTCCTACTGTATAGCACAGTGAACTATATTCAACATCCAGTGATAAACCATAATGGAAAGGAATATGAAAAATAATATATATATGTATAACCGAATCACTTTGCTGTGCAGCAGAAATTAACACAACATTTTAAGTCAACCATACTTCAATAAAATTTTAAAAAGCAAACAAAAAAACCCAGTATGGTCCTGTTATGAAGACAGACATACAGACCAATGGACTAGAATAGGAAGCCCAGAAATGAACTCTTACATATTCAGTCAAATGATTTTTGCTGACAGTATCAAGACCATGCAATGGGGAGAGGACAGTCTTTTAAAAAAATGGTGCTGGGAAAACTGAAAATCCACACACCGGAGAATGAAGCTGGACCTGGGACTTCCCTGGTGGTCCAGTGGTAAAGAATCCGCCTTCCAATGCAGGGGACGTGGGTTCAATCCCTGGTTGGGGAACTGAGATCCCACGTCTCAGGGCAACTAAGCCCGTGCACCACAACTACTGAGCTGGCATGCTTCAATGAGAGAGCCCGCGTGCTGCAACTACAGAGCCCACGCACCCTGGAGCCCGCACGCCACAGCTAGAGAGAAGCCCGCGCTCCACAACAAAGAGCCAGCGCGCTGCAACGAAAGATCCCACATGCCTAAATGAAGATCCCACATGCCACAACTAAGACCCAATGCAGCCAAAAAAAGAAAGAAAAAATAAATAAAATTTAAAAAACAAACAGAAAACAAATGAAGCTGGACCCTGACCCAATTAACTCAAAATGAATCCAGGACCTAAATGTAAGTCCTAAAACAATAAAGCTCTTACAAGAAAACATGGGGCAAAAACTTCACAACATCGGACTTGGCAAAAATTTCTTGGATGTGACACCAAAGACACACGCAACCAAAGAAAAACAGACGAATTCAACCAAATGAAAATTTAAAAATTTTGTGCATCAAAAGACTGTTCACTGAGTAACAGGCAATCCACAGAATGGCAGAGAATATTTGCAAATCACCTATCTGTTAGGGGATTAATATCCAGAATATAGAGAGAACTCCTAAGGACAGACTTTGAGGGGTTTGCTTGGGGTTCCTCCCACCCTCGCTGGGTGGGGACACAGGGGTGATGGCCACGGGGTGGGGTGCGGCACTCTGCCAGCCAGAAGCCACCCTCGTCTCTTCACGAGGCCTCTAGGCCCCCTCCCCAAGGGCCCAGCTGGCTCCCCACTGCAGCCATGGCAGGGTGGTCTGGCGGCCCCTTGGCCCTGTGCCTGCCACCCTGGGGGTCCGCTGGGCTCTCCTGAGACAGCGGGGGTGGTCCAGTCACCATCACCCAGCCGTGCACCCACCTTGCCGTCCTCGTGGTAGACGAAGATGTTTCGAGTACTGTTGTCTTTCAGGTAGGTGACCTGCAGGCCATGTGGGTGACCGATCTTGGCCGGCTGGAAGGTGGCATTCAGATGCTCGATCTTCATGATGGCCTTGGGCTCCTTGGCCTGGGAAGGAAGGCTGGGCCTCAGCGCTGGGCTGGCAGGGAGTCTCCGAGGTCAAGGGAGCAGGCAGGGTGGGCTCCGGATGCCGGCCACACACCTGCTGTCCCGCGTGGCTTTGAGCAAGTTACTTACCCTCTCTGGGCCTAGGCTCCCTGGTCTAAGTCTAAGGTAACAGCATCCCTTCCTGGGGGATGACAAGGCGGGCGCTCAACATGTAGACTGACCCCTCCTCTGCCCCGTCTGGTCCGCTCTGCTCGCGGCCGGGCCCCCCCGTTCCTGCTTCCCATCCTGCCAGCCCGACCTCTCTCCTCTCCTTGCACGGGGGGCCGGCAGACTGCCGTGTGGCGCCCTCTGGCAGAGGCGGCGGGCCTGAGGGCCACGAGCTGCCGTGGTTACTGCATCACAGGGTCTCGTTCTGACCCGGAGCCGGTCTGCTCCGGATGTGGGTGGGGCTCAGCCAGCTGCCCCGCCACACTGGGACCCCCCAGCGCCTCCCCACGCACTGCCTGCAGCACCCGGGGTCACCCCGGCCTGCTTGCCGGGTGCCGGTCCCCTCTGTCCCTCCCAGGCCTGGGAGTGTCCGCCAGGGGAGGGCTTGCCACCTCTGTGCCCCAGGGTCACCCACAGCACAGGGAGTGGCTGTGACCGGGGGGGGGTGGAGGGGTCCCCACGGCGGCTGGCGTGTCCCCACAGGAGGGGGCAGCGCATCTCCCGGGAAGGGCACGAGGGCAGCCAAGGAAGTGGCGCCGCTGTCCAGGGGCCAGTGTCCAGCCGCCCCAGGCCCCGGGTGGGAGGCCCGGCCGCTGCCCTTGGCCCTGTGCCCAACTCACGTCACTTCTGTTGAAATACTTGAGGGCCCCCTCGCGTTCCGTCAGCACAAACTTCCGGCTTAAGAACTGCCCGTTGTCCCGGCCGCGCTTCCAGAGAAAGCCTTCTCGGTACCCTGGGGGAGAGGGGCCCAGTCGGACAGCCGCCATGGATCCGGGCTGGCGGCTGCCACCCTGACGAGGCAGAGGCCGGGTGGACCTTGTTCCCGTCCCCGGGGGACCCGCAGCCCCCAGGTGCCGGGAGGCCGGCGGGTGTGAGCGGGCATCAGCCTGTCCTTGGACCCCAGGCCACCCCCTCTCCACCGGGCTGCACGCTCCTGCCCTTTTTCTCTTCTTTCTCTTGCCAGGTGTGACAGGCACGCGGGGATGTGAGCGCACCGGGCGGGCACACGGTGCGCGCTCTTTGGGTGTGAGCAAGGGCCTGGGGACGGGCCAGTGTCCTCGATCATCCAGGGGGCCCAAGGGTACCACAAGGGTCCTCGAGAGAGGGGGGCAGAGGGAGAAGTGAGCCCGGCAACACTGGGGCGATGGGGCCGCGGCCAAGAATCTGGGGAGCCCCCCCGGGGCTGGGCAGTGCAGGGGGAGCCCCCCAGGAGGAGCCAGCCCTGCCCCCTCCTCAGCCTTGGCCCCGAGCCTCATCGTGGAGCCCCGACCTCCAGGGACCGCAGGGTCCGTTTACGTCGCTTGAAGGCACGAAGCCTGCGGTCAGTGTCCCAGCAGCAGTGGTGAGAAGGCAGCCCCTCAGGCGCCGCGTCCGCCCTGAGCCCTCTCTCGCCCTTTCCCCTTTGCCTGCTCTGGGGCTTTGTGTCTGAGGTCTGCCCCACACGTGCCCCGGGGGCTGGGCCAGCTCCCTCTCAACACCACGCTGCTGGACGTGCTGCTGCCAGGTCAGGGATTCGCCCCTCTTCGTCGCCAGCGGGGCCCTGTGGATGCCGGGCTGTCCACCCACGCCCGGTGGACAGGCGCCTGGTCGTTCCCGGCCTTCCTGAGCAGCTCTGCTGTGCCCAGCGCGCCGTGTCTTCCAGGGGCGCCCACTGCCCTTGGGCATAGCCCGGGGGCACATGGCTAGCGGCGGGGGCCCTCACAGTCACTGCCCTACAGCTTTCCCTCTGCTCCTGCCCTGGGGAGAGGGTCCCGCTGCCCACGTGCGCTGAGTGAGATCCCTGCCAGGCGCCGTCTGAGGCTGGTCCATGCCGGGGGTGCCGTCAGTAGGGGTGGTGCCCAGAGCCCAGAGCCTGACGGCGTGGCTTTTGTATTTTGGACGCCATCTCTGGGTCCTGGCCCCCAGCCCCCAGCCCCCAGCTCCAGCCTGCTGCCGCCCGTCGGCTGTCCTGGCAGCCCCACACCCAGCACCATGGAGACTAGGAGCTGTTTCTCTGCTCTCGAGATGTGTGGTCCTAAAGAGGCGGCAGCCTGGCGTCGGGGACGGGGCAGCTGGCGCCTGTCTGTCTGTGGTGGGACAGTGCCAGATGAGGCCTGCTCCCTTCCCCCCGCGACTCAGAGGTCCCCGGCTTCCTCAAAGCCTGTGAAAGACACGTCCCCCGGGTCCCCTGCACACAGCCCAGCAGGCACATCCCCTCTGTGTGCACCAGGGAACAGGGCCACCACCGTGTCCCCAAGCTCAAGCAGGGCCCTCCCTGGAATGTTTGTTGACTGACTCAGTGAGCATTTGGCTGGAAGTCCACTTGCCTTCGGCTCAAGGCCGGCCCCCCTGGACCCTGCATTAGCCACACAGAGAAGTGCCCAAGGCGCAGCTTTTCTGCAAGGACGTTCCCCGCCAGCACCCCTGACCACGCCTGAGACATGGTAGGCCGAGCACCTGCACAGCCGTCTCATGTCCCCCAGACGGGCCTCTAGGAACATCCTGTGGTCATCCCCACTGCAGAGGACGAAACTGAGGCTGGCGTGGAGTCCTGTCCAAGGCCAGTGGCCAGCAAGGCTGGAGCCGCCCGCCCGGTCAGCGGTTCCCATACCCCAGGAGCCCGCGCCTGCCTGCGGGGCCCAGCAGGGGGCAGCAGCGCCTCAGGATGCCGGGCCCGGCACGGGGGCGTCTCTGCCGCAGCCGGAATGGCGCTCCCACTGGTCACCCCTGAGGCGGCTCTGCTAACATGTCCCGGGCCAGCCCAGCGGAACGGACGGAAACGCTGGCCCGAGTCTGCCTGGCTCCCAGGCCCGACGGCGAGCTGCCAGGATGCCTAATTTTGGGTCTGCGATGTGGCAGCAGCATTTTCGGGTGGGTGCTGGCCAGGTCCCCGACTTTGCCCCAGCAGATGGGCGGCTATTTGGCCGCAGCCTGAAGGTGGTGGCCCCCAACCTGCCCACGTCCAAACTCGCCCGAGCCGTCCTCTCTCAGCGGCCCCCCAACCCCGTGACGTGGGACGTGGGCAGCCCAGGCTCTGCCGTGCGGACGCCCGCCCACCATGTCCCGGGCTCCAAGCCGCGGGCCCCTCGCCACCCACCCTGAGGCAGGCCCAGGCCCTGGGAGGTTCCCGAACCCGTTCCCGGCTGTCGCGGTGCAGCACCCGGCACACAGCCACGGGCTGGGGGGGTCTGCTGCCCGGCCTTCCCTGTGACCCCTGCCAGTGGCAGCCCCCTGCCCCGCCCACACCCGGGGCCCGGCTGGCTAGAAGTGACCATTTTCTCCCAAAGGACTGGCCGGTGCTGGGGCAGAAACCAGAGCGTTCACTCAGCACTTATTGAGCGCCTACTGTGTGCTGGGCCCACTACTCGCTGCGGGGAGCTGGAGGAGCCAGGCCACTCCCGGCCCCGCTCAGCCGCCTCTTCTCTGAAACCCCTGCGTGGGACGGCCTGGGACGAGCCCAGGAGAGGCCGTGGACACCAGGGCTGGCGACGAGATGCCCACTGCGATGGACCAGTGACCAAACCACAGACTGGCCATCCATCCCCCAGCGGACAAGCAGTAGGGCAGCGGGGCGGCTGCAGGACGGGGCAGTGGGCAGCTTCTCAAGTTGAACATGCACTTCCCACGTGACCCAGAGAAACGTGAAAACACAAACGTGGTGAGCACACCCTCACGTGTTCACAGCAGCTTCACTCGTCAGCGTCACCGACTGGACACGACCCACGTCCCTCAGCTGGGGACCAACTGGTCCCTCGCACAGTGGACGCTGCGCTGAGACAGCTGCGCGCCAGGTGCAGCCGAGAGGAGCCATCCGTGACCTTCCAGCGAAGGCGCACACGCAGGCACAGAGCAGACCCGGGTGGGTGGGGCGGGGGGCCCGGGCAGCTCGTGGAGCTGTTCATCAGGTGTGCAGATCACACGTTAACGTCGTAAAAAACTGGAGCAGGGACAACGTGGCCGAGCTCCAGGGAGGCCCAGGACTTGCCGGGGGCCGGGCCAGGCGTCCTGTGCCCAGGCCCTGGGGTGGCCCTCCCTGGCTAGGAGGTGGGCCCCCACGCCGGGTAGCTTCTCCTGGGGGTGCCCCGTGGAGGGTGTGCCCTGGGCACGGGTGGCACTAGGGACACCCCCTCCAGCCGCCTCCCCAGAAGGGCCAGGACCTGGTTTCCGGGTCCTGCTCCCCCAGAGGCCGGCACGGGAGCCCCGGGAGCCCCGGCCCTCCACCACTCAGGTTCCCAGCTGCTCCGGCTGAAACGGCCAAAGGGGCCGGTGGGGAAAGGTTGAAGGCGGAGGGTCAGTGGGCGCAGGCTGGGCCGAGCGCGGTGCTGCTAGGACTCAAAGCCCGTCGTCCGGTGTTCCAGGAACATCACAGGCTCTGGGAACAGCACACGCGGCGGGTGCTTCTGGGTGTGAACACGGGTGTGAACACAGGTGTGAACCTGAGATCGCGTGTGACTGAGTGCATCTAAGAGCACACGCGTGTGAACGTGTGTGATTTGCGGCTACAAGCACCATGGGAGTGTGTGTGAGCCCGTGTTAACACGCAGGGGTTGTGTCAGGGCGGCACCAGGAGGGGGACAGAAGCGCCTGCCTTGTGTGTGGTTCCAGCCCCGCCAGGGATGCCTCGGGCCCCGTGTGCCCCGCGCCTGAGGTCACTCCACGCTCCCACCGCGACCCTGCGTCCCCACCACACAGACGGGGACGGGTGCGGGGGCCCCGCCACTCCCCCCCGGAGCCCCCGGCCCACCGCCCCCAGGGCTCCACGCTCTCCGAAGGGGGCCGAACCCGCGAGGCAGGGCCGGCCAAGCCGCGCAGGAAGCGCTGAGTGTGTCGGTGACGGGGGCGGCCGGCCCTCCGGACAACAGGGGCCCTTGTCGCCCGTGAAAGGCGGCCATTGAGGCTCTGGCTGCAGGCGGGGACGGTCCGGGGACGGAGCCAGGAGCAGCTGTTACCCGGGGTCACCCCGGCGAGGGGCCTGCGGGGCGGCGGAGGCGCAGCCCGGCCCCGGCACGCCCAAGCCTTGGTCCTGCTATCCCGGGGCGAGCATCTCCCGCGCCCGTGACCTTGGCCGAGGTCAGCCGGGAGTGCCAGCCGCACCTGTGACCTCGGCCAGGCTGGCACCTGCCGCCACACCCACCACCACAGCAGAACCGGCAAAGCCAGGCTGGCGCCCCAGCAGCACCGAGGCCGCCGCCGTCCCACCCAGAGGCCGCGCCCCCACGTCCCCACCCGGGTCACGTCTGTCCACAGCGGTTTCGCTGTGGTGACGTTTCCCCCACGGCCACTTAGCGGGAACTTGTTTCCCCTCCCTTCCCTCACAGTTGGGTTCCTCGTTATCACAGGGACCCGTGGAGACGTCCTCTGCTCCGGCTCAGATCCTGTGACGCCGCTACCGTGTTGCTCAAACCGTCCAGCTCGGCCCCGGCAGTGACACTTCCTCCGCGGATGCCCTAAGTGCACCGGGTGGGGACCGGGCTCGCCTGAGGCCCCAGCAGGCGGCGTGTTGGGAGGGTCCCCAGCAGCCCCCGAGCCCACCCCAGGCAGGTGGGCGCCCCGGCCCGGCCTCCCTTGGCCACGTCACACCTCGGAGCGGCCCTGCCCCGGCCCCGCGGTCCCCCTCCCTGGCACGTCCCCATTCTCGGGGGCCGTGGGTGTGTCGGCCCCTGTGCCGTGGGAAGGGCGCTCCTGGGGGGGCTGGGCCTCGCCAGGGACGCGGCTGGGGTGGGGGGAGGGGTGGGGGGAGGGGCGGGTGGGCGAGAGGAGGCCGGGGGTGGGGGGGTGGGGGGGTGGGGGGGCGGGGGCCTGGTCGCCCGCCATCCCGACAGAGTGCCGGGCGGGGCTCTGGTCCAGGGGCCCCGGCCAGCCAGGCAGCAGCGGCTGTGAGGAGCGGCGCCCCGGGTCTCCTGAACGCCGCCCTCTCCCAGGAGGAGGCCCGGGGGGTGGGGGGTGGTGGCGGGCTCTGGGGAGACAGGTGGGCGAGGGGGGGCTCCGTCGGGAATGAGATTCAGAGGCTGTTCAGGACCCGCGCACAGAGCCAGGGCTCAGGCACCTCTGGGAACCCAGGGGGGATCCCAGCAGCTGGTGCCCCGGGTGCCCCGGGCACTCCCCACATCTCCTTGAGGGGCCCTGCCCCGCGGGTGGCTTGGTGAGCACTTCCGTGGAGTCAGGGGACCAAGCTGACGGTCCCCAGGGCCCCGCACACCCAGGACTCCGTGCCTGTAAATCTCAGGGCTCTGCTGGGCGGGGGAGCGGGGGGGCGGGGGGCGGGCGGGGAGCCACAGGCGTGAATTTTCAGGGCTCGAGGGAGGGGGGGCGTTAGCGTCCTGGGCAGGGTGGGTGGGCTTAGAGAAATGGGAATCAGAGCCCCATTAAGGGTCTCTGCACCCAGGCCGTGAGCAGCTGCCGCCTCGTGTGGGGAGCAGAGACGAGGCCCGAGGCCGGGGCCCCCCACGCCGGAGGGGACGTGTGAGTCGGGGGGAGGCTGCAGAGCTGCGGGGGCCGGGCGATCAGAGATGGGGGCACGCGTGCACAGGGCCCTTCCAGCGGATCAGCTGCTGCCCAGTGGGAAGCCAGGGCCCCCGCGGTGGGGGCCGGCACCGCCTGCTCCTGCCAAGTTCTCACCGTCACCCCGCCCGGTGCCCCCTCAGCAGCACCCCCGCAGCGTCCCTGGGCCCAGCTGAGCTCGCCCCGCTTGCGCCCGTGTGGGCTGGCCCTCTGCGGCCCCCATCACCTGTCCAGGTGAGACAAGGGCCCGCCCCCGCAGGTGGGCCCCAGCCTTTGCTCTTCGCTGCCCCGAGGGTCTGCCGGAGAAGCCGCCCGCTCCGTCCCGCCACGTGTGCACGCCCCACGGGCTCTCCCCATCCCAGCCCCTTTGCCCGGCGCCCCAAGCACTCCTGCGGTGTCGGAGACGTCTCACGAGAGGAATGGCAGCAGCCCGCGACGGGAAGGTCTGTCGTCGTGCCACCCTATGCACAGCCCCGCTTTCTCAGGGGGGCTCCAGAGGCGGGCCGGCGCACACACATCTCCCGGCCATCGTGACTAGGTCACACGCCCACCCCTGACCAGTCGGGACCAAAGCTAAGACTTCTCCTGACGCTTGGGTGAAAGTCACACTTGCCCTTTTCTCATGGAACCCAAAGGCGTTTCCAACCCAGGTGAAAAGTCTGGACCTGCCGCAGTAAAGCCACCACCAGCAGGCGCGGTGCCACCCCGAGAAGCAGGACCAGAGGGGGAAACAGGAGCCAAGTCCTGACAGCGCTGACTGAGCCCCTGGTTCAAACTGTGCCTGAAGCCAGATCAACTGTGTGAGCCACTCTTCTCCCTGTCTTCCTTATGCCCAACTGGGTTGGACTACTGTCGCTCACAACCAGAGGCCCTAATGCAGGAACAGGCACAAAATCCTGCACCTGCCTCTGAATCGAGGCCGCACGCCACGCGTTATAAATCGCTGAGACGTTTATGCCTGGGAGACAAAGGCTGTGGGGTGAGCCTTCCTGGGGTCCCAGAGCAGGGAAGGCCGGGTTTCAGGCAGGACAGGGCACAAGCGCCCCAGGGCTGAACAGGCACGGGCGCCCACGTCCTCTCTCCCTCCCATGTCGGGGGCATCAGGAGAGGAGGAAGTGGCTCTCTGGGGTGGGCCGTAATTGAATCGAGGCCACGTCCCAGCCCTGGGCCACATCAGGGGCTCGGGAGGAGAGGAGAGGGGACCTGGAGCCGCCTGCTGTGCAGGAGCAGGGGCTGCGCGCAGAGCCCCTCCCGGCCAACGGGGGATAAAGGGGCCGATCCCGCGACAGACACCTGAGCCGCCGCATGTGATCACCCCCAACCCGTGTGCTGACAGAGCCCCCGGGGCCTGGCCCACCCTCCCTGGGCCCACCTGGCCCGGGCCCATCCACACCCCTCCTGCCAGGACCCACCCACCCTGCGGGCCCTCCCAGGGCAGAGGTGCTGCCCCCACCAGCCTGGAGGGCCCCGGGCAGCCCCCCACCCCTCGGTCGGGGCTCAGGGCTGGGCTGTGAGCAGCTGTGGGGACCCCTGGTGCCAGGTCAGTCGGCTGGTGTCAGGGGCCAACGGATGGACACGGATTCAGACCACTTAAGCGGTCGCCCAGGTTCCTAAGGATCCTGCTCCAGCTCCGGGGGGCAGGGGCGGGGGGACAGGGGGACAGAGCGGAAGGACAGACGGACAGGTGCCGGCGTGCTCACCTGCAGAGTAGGGCTCCTGACGCTCGGGGTGGGTGAACTCCTGCCGTTCGTACTTGGCCCGGATCCACTGTTCCCGCAGGAGTCTGCGGAGAGAGGGGACGGGCTGGGGGACAGTGCGGCCTGAGCGCAGGCCCGCGGGAGCTGCCGCGCGGAGGGGTGGGCCCTGGACGCGGTCCCACCGCCTCGCAGGTGGCGGGGCTGAAGGGCCACCAGCTTTGAGCTTTAACATCGTTCGCTCATCAGATGGTTTCACCACTCCATATAGTCCCCTTTCTAAAAACTGAGATGTAACTCACGTACCGTAAAATCCACCCGCTTAAGGGTTCGAGTCAGCAATTCCTGGTATACTCACAGGCTGTGCAGCCACCACCAGGATCTAGTTCCAGAACAGTCCATCGCGCCAAATGGAAACCCCATCCCAGTTAGCAGTGCCCCCGCCTCCCGGCCCCAACCGTGAGTCCGCTTCCTGTCGGGACGTCTCCTGTGCCCCCGGGAGGGGAACGTGTGATGTGCTCAGAGTGTCTGGGGCTCATCCATGTGGCAGCTCAGTCACCCCACCCTCCTCCCCCTCCGTCTGGGAGGCTGGGCTCATGCTCGGGTCCAGAGAAGGAAAAGGCCAGGCCAGCACCTGCCCGCCGGGGGCCCGCCCCGTGCTCCCCCGAGAGCGGCTCCCCAGGGCAGCAGTGGTCGCAGGTTGCAGGAGGGCAGCAGGCAGGGGAGACAAGGCAGTGAGGAGGGGGCTTGCCCACGGGGGCGGCCTGACGCCCCGCAGCCCCCGGCCGCTCCCGTCTCCCAGGCCACCCCCTCCCGTGGGGTCCCCCACGAGCAGCCAGGTGGGCACTCGGCAGCCCTGCCCTCGGCCCAACGTCTTCGGCGCCAGCTCCCCTGTCCCTCCGGTGCCGACATGGCCGCGTGACCCCGGTGGCCTGACCTCACCTTGGCCCCCCTCAGCCCGCTGTGCCCACCTGTGGCCCTGGCGGCCCCTGGCCTCCTCATCTCCCAGATCTCACGGCTAATGTGCAAAGGCCCCCGTCCCCAGACGCCGCCACAGCCCGAACTTCTGTTTCAGATACAGGTAGATTTAAACTGATGTCACTGCAGAGGTGGCTGCAGCTGGGGGGCAGGGGGCAGCTGGGGGGCAGGGGGCAGCTGGGGCACAGCTGACCACTTCCTCCCCACGTGGACTCACGGGGCCCGTCTCCCACCGGGCCCCTGGGCACCAGGCGGGGGTGGCCACACCCGCCGCACGGGCTCGCGGACGACCGAGGCCAGCAGGAGGGGCTGCTTCCCGCTTACCCGCCTGCCCTCACAGGACGCTTTCCCCCGGGCGGTCAGCCCCACGTCACTAACCTGCTCGAAGGTCAGGGGCTGGGCTGTGCCCCTGGGGAGGCGACCCCCTCGGCCACGGCCTCCCCTTCTGCACAGACGGCCTCGGGAAGACGGTGACGAAGATCCATGCTCGTGCTGGGGCAGCTCTCACCTCCAGCCGCCCCTGCGAACCCAGACCCCCTCCCATCTCATCTGCGTGATTTCCGAGGCTGTCATGGGTCAAACGGTGTCCCCATCCCGCCAAGTATGTATGCTGGAGTCCCAACCTGCACGACCTCAGGCCTACCCTTGTCTGGAGACAAGACGGCTGCAGACCAGTGAGCCAGGACGAGGTCATCCTGGTGCAGGAGCCCTAACCCCGTCTCACCGGGGCCCTCATGAAAAGGGATGTCTGGACACAGGCCACAGAGGGACGACCACGTGAGGACACGGGACGCCGGCCCCGGGAGGACCACCCCACGCAGCCCCAGGACGGGGAGACACAATTTCTCCTGCTCACGCCGCCGGCCTGTGGCCCCTCTTCGGGGGCCTCGCCTGGGACCCGCCAAGGGAGGGGCACCCACAGGCCCACGGCTGCCTTGAGCGGGGCTGGCTCCCAGCTGCCCCAGCCACACAGCAGGCAGGAGGCCCGGCTTCCAGCAGAGGCCAAACTGAGGGGGCCGGCCTGACCGCCCGCCACAATGCTGGGGTTGAAACTCAGGGCACCGGTGGCACCGGAAGGGAATCTGGGCCCCGGCCGCTCTCTGAGTCACGCGGCCAGGCCCTCTGCTTCTCACGTTACCCCAGCTGGCGGGGTGGGCTCCGAGCTCCAGACGGCAGGGGCTGGGGGACCACTGTGTCCGGAACCCACCCTGGGCCAGACCCCGGCCACCTGACTCGCCACCTCATCGCACCCTCGTGATGCCCCGGTGGGGCAGGCGGCATCCTTCCAGCTTCACGGCCGAGGAAACTGAGGCCACTGGGTCTTAGCCTGCCGGGAGGCTGTTGCAGCCCCTGTGCTAAGTGTGCATAGCTGAGGAGGCGTACATTCCAGTGTACACGGGCATTCACACCCCCTCCACCGCTGCAAGCTCTCCACAGTGTACACGGGCATTCACACCCCGCTTCACAGCTCTCCACAGTGTACACGGGCATTCACACCCCGCTGCAAGCTCTCCAGAGTGTACGCGGGCATTCACGCCCCCTCCACCGCCGCACGGCTCTCCACAGTGTACGCGGGCATTCACGCCCCCTCCACCGCCGCACGGCTCTCCACAGTGTACGCGGGCATTCACGCCCCCTCCACCGCCGCACGGCTCTCCACAGTGTACGCGGGCATTCACGCCCCCTCCACCGCCGCACGGCTCTCCACAGTGTACGTGGGCATTCACGCCCCCTCCACCGCCGCACGGCTCTCCACAGTGAGCTTGGCTGTCAGCCCCCCCACCCTCCTGGTCTCATGGCTCCCCGGTTAGGTTTCCCTGTTGACAGCAGCCCAGTGAGGGGCCTCTCCCCAGACCCCATCCCTACCGGCATCTGCACCCTCCAAGGCTGGTCTCGGGCAGACCTGAGCACCTGAGTCTGGGGAATGGGGCGGGCTCGGGTCCCGTGAATCTTCACTCAGTGGAGGTTTCTGGAAGGTGGGGCCCACTGGGGTTCTGAGCACCCTCCCAGTGGGGACGCCTGGTCACCCGAGAGGCCCTGACCACGCAGCCCTGCAAGGGGGCTTCGCAGGGACCAGGCTGCAGAGGGGCTGGCCGAGCCCTGGGCAGGAGACAGGCCTGTAGCCAGTCTGTCCCCTCGCCACACGCTCAGAGCAGTGGGGATGCAGGGTGTCCATGCAAATGGCCCAGACCACAGAGGAGCCTGTGGCCGGGTGGTTAAAACTGGGTCTCAGAATCAGCTGCCGCCTTGCCGATTCATACCGAGATGCAGCCGGGTGCGGCGGGGCGCGAGTTCCCCGGGAGCCCAGAGCCCAGGATGCGCCGGGGCCCGGGGGGCCGGCCTGCCCGTGAAGGGGTGAAGGGGTGAAGGGGTGGGCGCGGCGTGCCGAGGTGAGGCCAGCCTCGGTCTCCCTGCCTGTGAAGTGTCCGAACTGGACGCGCCTCCCAGCCTCCCCACTACGGCCCAGTCTCCCACCCCTCGTTCACACAGAACTAGAAACACACAGCCCTGCGTGCAGCCCGGGTCCAGGTGCCGCCAGGCGGGGTCCCCAGGGTGTGGGGTTCACCAAGTGAGTCAGGAGGCGACAGCGTTGAGCAAACAGGAGGGAGGTGCCGCCCGGGGGGCCGGGGCCGGATGCAGGGCGCCCAGGGACCTCGCAGCCATGGGCGCGTCCCCGGCCTGGGAGGAGGCTGGGCTGCGTCCCTACCCTCCTTTCCCAAAAAAGGAAACTCCGGGAGGGGCCCTCATCACAAGAGGGGCCCTTCACCTCTGAGCCGCAGCTGAGCAGCTGTGACACCGGCCAGCTGAGGAGGGGGCCGTCGGGGGCCCGGGTGACCCTTGAGCGCATTGGGAGGGTTGCCAGGGATGGATGGGTGGGTCTGATATGGGTGGAGAAGGTATGAGGGGTGCCTGGGGGGGCCAGCTCGTGAGATGGGGGAGGGTCCCCAGGAGCCCCCCAGGAAGGATCCAGAGACCCCTGGTGGGCAGGTTCCCTGCTGGTGCTGAGCCTGACACGGGCAGCCAACCCCACGGGGAACCTTCTGGAACCCCCCAGTGTGCCGCCCTGTGCTGGGCACCAGGAAAAGAGATTTGAGGAGCCCACCCTCCCTTGAGCCCATGGGACCCAAGGAGGAAAGGCCTCTGCAACCCCCCGGCTCTGAGTGGCCAGAGGAGGGGGGAGGGGTCCTCAGGAATGAGCGGCGGCCAAACGGAGCCAGCCTGGGGGCTGGGGTCCTGGGGGGTCAAGCAAGGGCCTCGGGTGGAAGGAACAGCCGGGGGATGTTGGGGCGGGAGGGGCATGGGGAACGGCCATCCAGCCCGGAGGGGGAGCCACTCAGGGACCACGGGGGCGGGAACCCAGGTGGGGTGCAGATGGGGAAACTGAGGCACAGGGAGGTCCGTGCGGGGGGCGGGGTCACACGGGAGCGGGCCCCCCACCTCCCCAGGTCCACGCCCGGCGCACCAAGAACCAAAACCAAGCGGAGGACAGCCTGGACGGGGCCCCCAGGACGCAAGGCCGGCGCCCACCTTGCCCCACGCCGGCCCCTCCCGCCCGCCAGCGGGTCGTCCCGAGCCATCTCCAGAGCGTGTGGGCTGTTTACCAGCGACCCTGACAAAAGCCCTTTGTTACTCACTGGCAGTCGGAGGCCGAGGGCCGGTAGTAGAAGGCGGGCACTTTGGACTCGAACGTGGCTCTGGCAACATGGTTTCCGCGGGAGGTCATGAACTGCAAGAGAGAGGGGGGGGTCAGGGCCCCAGAGGCCAAGGCCGGCTGACCCCAGGGCCCTGGAGGCTCGCTGCCTGGAAGGGAGTGAGCGGGGGCAGGGGACTGCCCTTCCCCGCAGCTGGCTGGGGCCAGGTGCCTCCAGAAAGGGGCCCTCCTTGGGACGAAGGCCCTCGCCCCTGGCCTCACACGAGGCCTGGCTTGTCCACTCTGCCTGAGCGGCGCAGAAGCAGCCCACGTTCCTGTAGGGCAGCCAGGCTGCAGAGACCAGGCGTGCGACTGCAAGCTGTGAACAAGCTGGGGGGGTGGGGGTGACGGGGAGCCTCTGGAGCAGCCGCCATGCGGGGCGTCCCGGGCACAGAAACGGCACGTGCAAAGGCCCTGAGGTGGAGCGAGCTGGGCGTACTGGAGGAGATGCCCTGGCCTGGCCGGTGCGGGGAGGGGGCCTGACCACAGGGGCCTCAAGGGCAGGGAGGGAGTGTGGGCTCCTGGTGCTCTAGCCCTTCCCTCTAAGTCATCGCATTTGAGGACCATCAGGCCGTGGATGTGGAGGGTCAATGGGGAAAAAATCACAAACAATAAGATGCTTCAGCAAAAGGCTGATACCAACTTGAATCCTAAAAGCGATGGCTTTTCTATACAAAACACCAATCTGCTCAGAGGTCCAATAGGAGGAAAGGCCCGCCGATGAGAGCACCTAAGAACTAGCTCTAATGAGGAGCATTCAGTCTCTACGAAGAAACTGTCATGTGCTCCTGGGGAGCAAAAGAAACTCCAAAGACATACCAAGTTCTTGGTTAGGGAGACAGAAAGCATGCTGTCTCCTTATGTTTATCTATTTTTAGCAATTCTCAAAAAAAGAAAACCAGGAATAGAATTTTCAAGAGCTAGCAAAGATTCTAAAGTTCATTTTAAAATTAACAAGCAAAAGCATCCTAGAAAATTCTGAAAATGAAGATGCTTCCCTACGAGATATTCAAACCTGTTATAATGCTACTATGAGTCAAACAGTACTGACCAGAAAGCCTAAAAGGTCCAGAAACAGATCCAATAGGATCTAATATCCAACATTAAACAGGTTTAGTAGGACAAGTTGGTGTACAATAGTGGTAACATCTCAGATCGATGGGGGAAGTGCCCATTAGTTGATGACCAATAAGAAACTGGAAACTACTGGAGCAAAGGGGGTATGCTTTTCAGCAAAGTAAACTCCAACTGGATTAAAGACTGAATTTCCAAAGTTAAACAATAGAAATAGTAGATGAAGGGAATTTCCTGGTGGTCCAGTGGTTAAGCCTCCACGTTTCCACTGCAGGGGGCAGGAGTTCGACCCCTGGTCAGGGAACTAAGATCCCGCATGCCGTGCAGCGTGGCCAAAAGTAGATGAAAATCACGGGATGATTTAAAAAATAATTTTAGGAAAATATGGAAGGAAATCTTCATGACTTTGGGTTAGGAGTGGTTTCTTAGAGGTGGCACCAAAAGCACAAGTAACAAAAGAAAAAAAAAAAATCAGTGGAACTTCATCAAAATTAAAAACCGTTGTGTTTCTAAGGACACCATCAGGAAAGTGAAAAGATTTATGAACCTTAAAAACACGAGGCTCATGAGAAACGGACACAAAATGCCACACAGCATGGGACTGCTTTTGTATGAAACATCCAGAACAGGCAAATCCAGAGACAGAAAGCCGACTGGGGGTCTTAGGGGGAGGGGAGTGGCCACTAAGGGGGACGGGTCTCCCCTGAGGTGAGGGAAATGTTCTGGAACTAGACGGAGGTGATGGTTGAACAAGATTGTGAACGTGCTTGATTTACTTTTTACTGCAGTGTAGGTGACATACAGTATTGGTTTCAGGTGTACGGCATAGTGGTTCGACATTTATACACATTACGAGATGACACAGTTGTTACAACACTGTTGACTGTATCCCCTGTGCTGCGCGTTACATCCCGTGACTTATTTTTCATACGACTGACGTTCACGCCTCTGAACATCCTGCACCTACTTCTTCTGTCCCCCGCCCCCCTTCCCTCTGGCAACAGCTGTTTGTTCTCTGTACCTATGAGTCTGTTTCTGTTTTTTAGTATTTGTTCATTTTGTTTTCCAGATGCCACATGTAAGGGAGATCATACAGTAGTTGTCTTTCTGTGTCTGACAGATTTCGCTTAGCATAATACTACCCTCTAGGTCCATCCATGTTGTCGCAGATTGTAAAATGTCACTCTTTTTTATGGTTGAGTCATATTCCATTGTATATATACACCACATCTTCCTTACCCATTCATCTGTAGGTTGCTTCCATATCTCGGTTATTGTAAATCACGCTGCAGTGAACATGGAGGTGCGTATATCTTTTTGATTAAAAATATTCTAGTAAACACCCAGGAGTGGGATTGCAGGATCATATGGTAGTTCTATTTTTAGTTTTTGGAGGAACCTCCATACTGTTCTCTGTAGTGGCTGCACCAACTTACATTCCCACCACCAGTGTAGGAGGGTTCCCTTTTCTTTACATACTCTCCAGCATTTATTACTATTATTATTTTTTAATGAATTTACTTTCCTTATTTACTTATTTATCGATCCATCTTTGGCTGCGTTGGGTCTTCACTGCTGCGCGTGGGCTTCCTCCAGTTGCGGCGAGGGGGGCTACCCTTAGTTGCGGTGCGCAGGCTTCTCACTGCGGTGGCCTCTCCTGCCGCGGAGCACAGGCTCTAGAGCACAAGCTCAGTAGTTGTGGCTCGCGGGCTCTAGAGCGCAGGCTCAGTAGTTGCGGCACACGGGCTTAGCTGCTCTGCGTCATGTGGGATCTTCCCAGACCAGGGCTCGAACCCGTGTCCCCTGCATTGGCAGGCAGATTCTTAACCACTGTGCCACCAGGGAAGTCCAGCATTTATCCAGCATTTATTACTTGTAGACTTTTAATGATGGCCATTCTGACTGGCGTGAGGTGGTACCTCATTGTGGTTTTCATTTGCATTTCTCTAATAATTAGCGACAGTGAGCACCTTTTCATGTGCCTATTGGCCATATGTATGTCTTCTTTGGAAAAATGTCTGTTCAGGTCCTCTGCCCATTTTTAATTGGACAGTTTCTTGTTTTGATACTGAGTTGTATGAGTTCTTTGTATATTTTGTGTAATAACCCTTATTGCATAAATCGTTTGCAAATATCTTCTCCCATTCGGTAGGTGGCCTTTTCATTTTGTTGACAGTTTCCTTTGCTGTGCAAAAGCTTTTTAGTTTGCTGTAGTCCCATTTGTTTATTTTTGCTCTTGCTTCCCTTGCCTGAGGAGACGGATCCAAAACGATATTGCTAAGACCGCTGTCGAAGAGCATACTGCCTGTGTTCTCTTCTAGAAGTTTGATGGTTTCAGGTCTTATATTTAGGTCTTTAATCGATGGTTTCAGGTCTTACACTTAGGTCTTTATCCATTTTGAGTTTATTTTTGGTATATAGTGTAACAAAGTGGTCCAGTTTCATTCTTTTGCATGTGGCTGTCCAGTTTTCCCAACACCATTTATAGAAGAGACTCTCCCCCATTGTATGTTCCGGCCTCTGGATTATTCACTTCATTTTTTAAACATTTATTTTATTGAGGACTTCCCTCGTGGCGCGGTGGTTATGAATCCGCCTGCCAACACAGGAGACACGGGTTCGAGCCCTGGTCTGGGAAGATCCCACATGCCACAGAGCAACTAAGCCCGTGCGCCACAACTACTGAGCCCACGAGCCACAACTACTGAGCCCGCGAGCAACAACTACTGAAGCCCATGCGCCTGGAGCCCATGCTCTGCAACAAGAGGAGCCACCGCAATGAGAAGCCCACACACCACAAGGAAGAGTAGCCCCCGCTGGCCACAACTAGAGAAAGCCCGCATGCATCAACGAAGACCCAACGCAGCCAAAAATAAAATTTATTAAAAATTATTTTATTGAAGTATAGTTGATTTACAACGTTGTGTTAATTTCTGCTGTAGAGCAAAGTGATTCAGTTACACATATTATATATTCTTTTCATATTCTTTTCCATTAGGTTTATCACAGGATATTGAATATAGTTCCGTGTGCTATACAGTAGAACTTTGTTGTTTATCCATTTATACATAATAGTTTGCATCTGCTAATCCCAAACTCCCAGTACTTCCCTCCCCCAGCTCCCCTTCCCTCCAGCAACCACGAGTCTGTCCTCTATGTCTGTGAGTCTGTTTCTGTCTCATAGATAAGTTCATTTGTGTCATATTTTAGATTCCACATATAAGTGGTATCATAAGGTATTTGTCTTTCTCCTTATGACTTACTTCGCTTGGTAGGATAACCTCTAGGTTCGTCCATGTAGCTGTAAATGGCATTATTTCATTCTTTTTTATGGCCGAGTAGTATTCCATTATATACATGTACCACTTTGTTCACTTTAAAATGAATTTTATGTTACACAAATTTCACCTCAGTAATTGAAAAAATTACATAGCTCCTTAAGATATAAACTGCACTTTTTGCATTTTAAAAATATTATTTTAAAAGTAAAGTTAAAATATAACCAACCGGATGAGAAGAACTACTTGCAGATACTAAATCTGATAAGGGATTTGCGTCCAGAATACATGAAGAACTCAATAATAAAATCACCTCACGCAATAATAAACAGACAACCCATTTTTAAAACAGGCAGAAGATTTGAATGGACATTTCTCCAAAGAAGATACACAAAAAGGGACTTCCCTGGTGGCGCAGTGGTTAAGAGTCCGCCTGCCAATGCAAGGGACACGGGTTCTATCCCTGGTCTGGGAAGAGCCCACATGCCGTGGAGCAACTAGGCCCGTGAGCCACAGCTACTGAGCCTGCGCTCTAGAACCCGTGAGCCACAACTACAGAGCCCGCGTGCCACAACTACTGAAGCCCGTGCGCCTAGAGCCCGTGCTCCGCAACAAGAGGAGCCACCGCGATGAGAAGCCCACTCACCACAATGAAGAGCAGCCCCCGCTCGCCGCAGCTAGAGAAAGCCCGCGTGCAGCAACGAAGACCCAACACAGCCAAAAATTAATTAATTAATTAATTTATGAAAAAAAAAAAAAGAAGACACACAAATGGCCAAGAAGCACATGAAAGGATGCTCAGCATGACTCATCGTTAGGGAAATGGGGGCCAAAACCACAAGACCCCACCGTGCACCCAGCAGGACGGCTGAAGTCAGACAGACGGCAGTGAGCGCTGGAGAAGACGCGGAGACACTGGAATCCGCATGGATCGTTGGTGGGAATGGGCAGCTGTGCTGGGAAAAGCCTGGCAGATCCTCAAATGTTAGACACAGAGCCACCCTAAGGCCCGGCAGTGCCACTCCCTTCTCAGAGAACTGAAAGCACAGAAGTATTCTGAGCAGCATTGCTCACAAGAGCCGGAGAAACGAGACAACCCAGGCGTCCATCAGCTGGTGGACGGATAAACAAGACGTGGTCCATCCATGCGACGGAAATGACCTCGGCCATAAAAAGAAATGAAGTGCTGACACCTCGATGACACAGATGAATCTTGAAAACACGGTGCTCAGTGAAAGAGGACACAGGAGCCACACGTGGTGTGACTCCACGGACACGAAGCGTCCAGATCAGGCAGATCCATCAAGACAGAAAGCAGGGGTCCTCCTCTCAGCAGGAGCTGGGGTGGGGACAGTGCGGGGGAGTGGCGGCTAGTGGGTACAGCCTAACTGGGGATGTGAAAATATTCTGAAATTAGATCGTGGCAATGGTTGCACAGCCCTGAGAATTCATGAAAACTACTGAACTGTACACTTTAAAAGGGTGAGGTGTATGGTGTGTGAATGACAGAAATCAAGCTGTTCTGAGTAAAAATAATCTGAGGGTAGGGCAGGCCTATCTAAGTGTGCTGTAAACCCTAAAGCCACAAAAGGCAAGGTTGAGAAATGTGATTACTTCAAAGTAAAAACGTTTCCACTGCAGAAACCACCATGAGCAGAGTCGAAAGACGCCCTTGAGAAGAACGTCCTCACCTGCCGCCTCTGAGGGCTGCAGGCCTCCAGGTAAACCACGAGGAAACGGAAGCAGCCCGCGGCGGCGGCCCAGGGCCCGGAAGCTCACAGATGGCTCTGAAACGTCTCACAAGACGCCGCACCTCACTCAAGACGAGAAAAGACCCTCCTGGGAGCAAGGGTTCACCTCTCTGTGGGCACAGACGGGCCCTGGGAGACAGGGGTCGGCAGAAATGCGGCAGGCGCTCTCACACGCGTGGGCACAGGCGTGGCTAAGAGGGGAGGCTGGCAAAATCCCTCAAACTACAGTCACGGAGCCGCTGAACTTCCCCTTCGAGGAACGTGAGCCCCGTCGCTGCCCCTGCGGGAGGCGATGCTTCTGTGAGGCCGCCGCCGGCCCGGTGGTCACGGTGGGAAGACCCCTGCGCCCTTGCGTGCACGGAGACGCCTGCTGGGTAAACTGGGGCCCTCCAGGCGGGGACGCGCGGGGCACCCGCACCCCCCGGAGCCTGTGCACGCGGACCGGGGAGACAGCCCAGCGTGACCCGTGACCGTGGTCCGTCCACACGGTGGGCGTCACTGGGCCTTTATACGGGGGGGGGGGAGCGCTCGCGTGGTGGCTGAGGCCGGGGGAGGGGGGAGCTGAGGGCTCGGGGCTCTTTCTGAAGTGATGAAAACGTTCTAAAATTGACTGTGGTGACGACTGCTCAACTCAGTGACTGGGCCATAAACCGCTGAACTGTGCTTGAAAGAGCGAGTTGTGCGCCTTGTGAATTACATTTCAGTAAGCTTCTTTGAAGAAGATGCTATAGAAAAATACGAAGTTCAGGGAGAAAAATCACGGAAAGAAACAAAAGGAAGAGGCACGGACGAGGGTCCTGCGTGCCTGGCCCACAGCCAGGGCCGAGCTCCCCGCATCACGGCCGCCCTCCCGGGAGCGGGCCTGGCTCACGCAGGCTCAGGACCCCCGGCCGACCACCAGCCCAGGGACTCAAGGGCAGAGTGAGGGGAGGACCGGAGCCCGGAGGCCCGGCAGGCCCCCTTCCACACCGACCCGCCCCACCTTGGGGCGGGGGCCCAGCGCCCTGCAGGCCAAGCCCTTCCAGCCCCTCGAGGTCACCTCTGTTTTAATGACGGAGTAGAGGGGCAGACGACAGAAAGGGGATGAAGGCCCCTCTCAGCTCCCAGCGCCCCCGCCCCACACCTGCACCACTGGCACCAGCCCGGCCTCCCTTCGGACCTGCTCACGAGCGTTCGCAGGTGGAAACCAGAGCTTTGCTGATGGCACCCGTGTCCAGGACCCTCTCCCTCTCTCCTCACGAGGCATCACACCCTGCGGGGTGTCAAGGAGCCTCCGCCTCCACTGTCTGACCGCTGGGGTGAGGGCGCCTCCAGCCACATGTGTGAATGTTCCACGTGCACAGGGCAGCTTCGTTACCTGCAGGCTGACTTGGCAGGAAGGCCTGGGTAGACCCGGAACTCTGCATTTCTAACAAGCTCCGGGGAGGCTGCTGCCACCAAGGCTGCATGGACAGCAGCAAACTGTTACTCCCGGAAGCAGGGGGAGTGCACAGGGAGCACCCAGCCTTGGATCCCCCAGCCCTGAGGCAGCCACCAGCCAGGGAACTCCTTCTCTCACTGGGTGGGCATGGTCACCACGCCCCCTGAACCCTTGACCCTGGAGTCAAATCTGAGGAGTTAGGGGGGTTGCCCCTTGGCTCCCACCCATCTCCCCGCAGCCTCCGTCACGGGTCAGGCCCCACCTGGGCAGCCTCCACAGCCACAGCCCTCTGTCCGGAACTCGCTACCCCAGGCTGTGCCCTGTTATCACCTTCAGTCAGGCTGTGGGGCCCTGCCTGCCACCCCGGCCCAAGTCACCACCCCCTGCCCACCGGCAACCTGCATGTCCCCCTCTCTAGGGCCTTCTCCAGGGGCCAGCCACTCGCCAGGCCCCCCATAGCAATTGTGCAATAAACACGGGTCAGGTGGATGGATGGATGGATGGATGGATGGATGGATGGATGGATGGATGGGTGGATGGGTGGATGAATGGATGGGCAGGTGGATAGATGGATGGATGAGTGGGTGGATGGATGGGTGGATGGGTGGATGGATGGGTGGTTCAGTGGGTGGGTGGGTGGATGGATGGTTCAGTGAAGGGCTTGACTTTTGTTACCTTCTGCGACTCTCCATAAGGTTAGCAATAAAACCCTAACAACAAGAGGGCCCGTCCCATTGCACAGCTGCCCCATGCTGTGTTCCCTGAGCACCAGAATGTCCCCGGTGTGGGGAAAGGGGACCAAAGCCGCAGGAACCGCCCATGGAGGGGAATCAATAGTCTCCTGCACTCGCTCGCTCATTCATTCGCGCTGCGGCTGCCGCAAGAGGAAGGCAGGGAGAGTCAGTCCTGGGACTGGACGCACAGGGCGGGGACAGTGGCACAGGAGGGCCGAGGTCCAGCTGCTGGCCCCTTGGCCTCCCGACACTTGTGGATGGTCTCCCCGCAGCCTGGGATCCCTGACAGCCCGGGCCCCCTTGGGGCACCAGGGATGGAGCGACCTCCGAGGTGTCATGACCCAGAGGGTGCGGCCGAGGTCACCCAGGGGCAACGGGACAGGCCTGTGTCCTCCCATCCCCACCTGGCACCCCTGCCTGGCCTTACCTCCACTTGGGCATCCTCCCAGGCGTCCAGGCGGACGGACTTCACCTTGCTGACCTGAGGGATGTTCCGGTGAATTCCAGAGCAGCTCAGACAGATGAACACCCCTAGGGTGTATGAGGCCCAGTCAGGATCTGGAAGACAAGGCCAGACGTTCAGGGGGCGCTGACCCCGAGGGTCCCCCAGAGGGGACAGAACACTGGACCAGGGCCCACAGGGCTGGAAGGCCCCCTCCCTTTCTGGCCTTGGTCTCGTCTGTGCAATGGGAGGCCGGCCAGGAGACCAGGTTCACAGGCTCTGGGGGCCCAGAGTGGGGGTCCCTGCCCCCCGCACAGAGGAGCAGCCCCACCCCATCATCCTAGCTGCTCCCGGGGACCGAGGGGACCCTGAGTGGACCACAGTAGCGCGGGAGACACTGGGGCGACGTGCTGATGAGAACCCGTGATCAGCTCCCGTCTGGCAGGCGTGACCAGGACACGCCAACACGTGTCACGTCCTGCAGTTGAGGCAATGGAAAAAGCAGAATGTAGCTAGGGCGGGGCTGTGGAGGCCCAACTGTGTCCGCACTGCGAGAGGTTTGACATTTTTCACACTGAACGGCGGCACCGCAGACATTGAGGAACATGATGCTTGTTAAGTTGGGCGGAGGGTAAGTGGGTGCCGGCGCCCGAGTCCCCAGTTCATCCGCCATCTGTGCGTCCACGTGGTAACTGCGTGAGGGGCTGGGCCGCGGAAAGGAGTCCTACAGAGGAGGCTTTCTCTGGAGAGGACGGGTCGTCCAGTAAAGGCTTCCTGTCTCTCAGGGAAGCTTCTGGATCGGACTGGTCTAAATCAAGATGCCCAGTGGCTCCCAGCCGAGGGCCACCAGCTTGAGCAGGCTTCCCTGGGAGCCCCTGGGGGGCTGGTCTGCACGCAGCCCCTAAACTAGCCAACACCCCCCACGCCCATGTGAGAGCACAGCACTGAGCCCACCCTGCGGTCACTGCCACCCGAGGGGCCCGGAGCCCACAGACCCGGGGGTCGCTGGGATCAGCACGTGGATGCCCCCCCAGGTCAGGAGGACACTTTCCTCTGTGATGAGACAAGGCTGGGGGACATCCCTGGTGGTCCAGTGGTAAAGAATCTGCCTTACAATGCAGGGGACGCGAGTTCGATCCCTGGTCAGGAAACTAAGATCACACGTGCCGCAGGGCAACTAAGCCCGCGTGCCACAACTACTGAGCCCATGCGCCCTGGAGCCTGTGCGCCACAACTAGAGAAGAGAAAACCTGCGTGCCGCAACTAGAGAGAAGCCGGCGCACCACAACGAAGAGCCCGTGTGCCGCAACTAAGACGGGACTCAGCCAAAAATAAAAAAAAAAAAAAAAAAGAAAGAAAGACAAGGCTGGGAGGTGGCTGTACCCACGGGGGGGCCGGCCCAGGCCCCCCACCCTACTGAGGACACAGCCCTGCACCTCCCTTCAGGGACTCCCAAGAACCCACCCTGGTGCCAGAGGGTTAGAGCCCTCCTCAGAGGCCAAACACCAGCCACGGGCCCACGCAGCATGCGTGTGTGTACGTGTGTGTGTGTGTGTGTGTGAGGGTCCGTAGGGGTGGCAGGCACCTCTGGTTCCTGGGTCAAGACCCCTCCAGCCCGGGACCCTGGGCCCCAGACACACCTCCCTGCCTGTCTGGGGAATGAAGGGTCAGCTCGCAGACGCAGGGGCACAGGCGGCTAGCGGGATGGGCAGGCGAGCTCGGGGGAAGGAAAAGCCTGGTTCTGGCACTCACGGCCCAACTCACAGCCATCCAGTCCGGAGGCCGCGCGGGGTGTGACCGCTCTGGGGTCTCGCGGAAGAAACTGGAAGCCAGGGAGGTAGGTCTCCGGCCCGCGACACACAGTCTAGGTGGCACGTGGAACAGAGAAGCTTCGGGAGCAAAACGGCCGTGTCATCCCGAGGGCCCCTGCCCCGGCCTCTCGGCAGACTCTCCATGGGGGCTGCGGGCACGGGCGAGCCGGCCTCCTAATGAGGGATGCTGGCCGCTCACGGGGTCGGGGGCCCGGCCACGGCTGGGCGGTGGGGGAGGGTTGCCCCGCCCAGGGACGCAGAAGCAGGCGCTCCGAGGCCTCCGGGGGCCCCTGCCCTGCCTCCCCGCTGCGTGGGGCTGGCTGACAGCGGTGGCTCCCAACCGGGGCCAGCACAGGTGGGGGCAGCCCAGAGACCCGGGGGCCTCGGGCCTCACCCCAGCTCAGAAGGGCCGTGAGCGGAGGGGCCCCTCCGTCCTCCTGACTCCCAGCCTCGCGCCCTGCTGCCCTGCGTCCCCCCGGCCAAGCCTCTGCCCGCTGGGCACACAGACGCTCATCATGTCAACTCTCTGGGTGGAGCCTTGGGGACCTCTCCTCCGCCCCGGCACCCCCGCCCCAGCTCACACGTCCACCCCGGGCCTCCCCGACCATGGCCGGACCCCACGCACCCCTCGCGACGCCCCCTCGCTCCCCGGCGTCGGCCCGTCCTGGCACTTAGGTCTCTGTTCACCACGGGCTATCTCGGCCCCCAGAACGTGCAGGGGTGGGGGGCCCGTGAGCTCCCTCCCGCTGCCCCAGGGTGACCGCTGGGGGGACGCCAGGGAGAGGCCACCACCCCGCTGCCCTGAACGTGACCCGGGGAGGTACTCTGGTGGCAAGGGCTTGGCAGCGGCCACAAACCGGGCCCCCGATGTACTGGGGTGCACGGGTGTGTGAGGACCCTGGGGGGTGGGCACAGGGGGCTTGGGTAGGGAGGAGGCCGCATGCCCCAGCTCTGAGCCTCTGGGGAGGGGGCGGAAGGAAACACTGGGGGCCAGGGAGCCCCAGAAGACCTCCAGCCCAAGGGCTCTTGGACAGAAGACCCCCACTCGTGACCAGTTTTCACCAGCTCGTGGGGTGGCGGAAAACGTGCATCTGCAGGAACCGACGTGCTACATCAGCCCTTTATCCTCAGGACATGCTTCCCCACGTGCGTCACTTTCAAGAAACCGCTTGGCTGCTGCAAAGAGGACCCAGGAGAGCACCCACCCAGGGTCCCCCTGCCAGGCCCCAGCCCAGCCTGCCCCGCGGCCCACCAAGTGCAGCCACGTTCCCCCACCCCCCGCCGGGTCCAGCAGTGGTGCCCTCTCTGCGGAAGTGAGGAAATCCGGATGGAAAGCTAGCAGGTCTGAGAGCAAGTGAACGGAGAAGACAGGCACCCAGGGCCCGAGCGGGGTGGCCGCTGCATGTCCCGTGGTGCAGGAACCCACTTGCAATGGGGACGGGGACAGGACAGCTAGAAAATTGCACTGGGGCAGGGGGAGGGGCTCTGGCAACCCTGCCCGAGCTCCTGGCACCCGGCCGCTCACCGGGACCCCGGAGGACTCCCGGCTGAGCCCCGTGGCCCTGTCACACCCGCCTGCTAAACGCCGGGTCCCCCCCTCCGCCATTCCGGGCTGTGCGTCCCGAGGCCGCTGACAGCACGGTTCTGGGCACAGAGGTTCCCTGCCCGGCGGCCACCACAGCCCGGCCGGTCCAGCCGCACCGCTCGTCCTGGGGTTCCAGAGGCTGCTCCAGCTCGGCCCACCCTGGCCCGGCCCCCAGCACCTGCCGGCTCACCAGCGTCTGCCCCTCCGCGGGGTCACGGCGCCGGCACTTCCCGGCCTGGCCTGCAGCTCGGCGTGGCCGCGGGACCCGAGTCCGGCCAGTGAAGCGTGAGCAGGGGGGACCCACGTGCCCCCAGGCCCGGGCGACAGCCCCCCCCCACCGCCCGCCGTACTCCGGGCCCATCCTGGGCTGGTGGGGGACTCGGGGGCCGGGGCGGGGGAAAGAGCCGGGCCCCTGAGTCACTGCCCGGAGGACAGAGGCCCGGAGAGGGGGGGACGGACACCGCCAAGGGAACTGCTGCGAGGACAAGTCAGGTCCCTGAGACGTGGGGCTGTGTGTTCAGCAGGGAGTCTGTCTGCCCGTCCCCTGTGGCGTCCTGAGGCCCGAAGTCCCAGCGCCCGGGATCCGCACCAACAGACGTGTGCGGCAGGGTGAGGGCGCGCTGGGCAGGCACCGCGGCTTCCGGGGACGAACGCGCTGCAGGGAGCGGCAGTGTCCCAGGGGTCGTGGAGAAAGGCTGAAGTGAGGTCCCGGGGGGCAGTCCCGGCCTCCCCCACCGCGCTCCGTCCTCCCCAGGGACGGCAGTCCCGGGGCCCGGGGCAGGTGGCACCGCTCCGGGCTTCGCCTTCCTCCTCTGTGTGGTGGGACGATGGCAGCCACTTACTAGGGTGATGGGTGAAACGAGCCCCCGGGAGGGCCCTGGTGCAGGGGAGACCCCCTGTGCACCGCTCGGTGATGCTGCTGGGTTCTGCTCTGAGCGTGGACCTTGGCTCTGGCCCCCCTCACAGCCTTCGTCTACTGAAGTGGAAATTCTGAGATTGGCTGAACAAGGGCCACCAGAAGCTCCTGCCCCGCTGCGGGGCCAGGACCGGTGCCCACGCGCCCCCATCCTCGCACACAGGCTCCAGCAGGAGGCTGTCTGTCCCCTGTCCCGGAAGCCCTGTTTACAGGACACTTTAGCAGGGATTGGCAAACGGCGGCCCTCGGGCCTGGTCTCATAAAGTTTTACAAACCATGGGCGCTCAGCCATGCCCATCATTTACATTCTGCTCATGGTTGCTTCTGTGGCGCAGGGACAGAGCTGAGTGGTTGTCACACAGAGAACGTGTGGCCCACAAAGCCTGAAACAGTCACTATCTGGCCCTTTAAGAAAACGTCTGCCAAGCTCTGCTCTAGAGGGAAAAATAGGTGTGACACAGAGAGCAGCCCAAGGAAGCAGGTGATTAGAACTGATGCCTCAAGGCCACTGCCCACACCGCCCATCTCTGATCACAGATACCGAAGTTCAAGGAGAGGCTACAGACTTGCCCAGTGTCATGCAACCAGCACAGGGACCCACTGTGTAAATTTAAGGCTGTCTGACCCCTGCCCGCCCGCCCACTGTGTGTGTGAGGGTTTGCACACATGCATGCCCACAGACACAACCTGGGTGGCCTCCTTCCAAAGAGGGCTCACAGAAGTTTAAAATTAAGGAATGGAGACCCTAAGCCTTTCATATAACAGTAAGAAGACAAGACCCGGCGAAATCAAGTGTTGGGGGCAGGGGCAAAAGAAAGTTGTCACTTGAAGAGCAGGAAGTTGGTGCCTTTTTAAAAAGCTATGGAGATACGACACTGTCACACATTCACTAGAAAGGGCAAAATTTACAAGACTGGTACCACCCGGTGTGGATGAGAGTGCAGAGCACGGGGTTCTCAGACACTGCGAGTATAAATTGGTTCAACCCACCTTGGAAAACGGTTTGCAGTGGCTTACATAATTAAACATGTATCTCTCCTATAACCCCGCAATTCTACTCCTCGGTATTTACCCAAGAGAAATGAAAATATGTCCATAAAAACTTGCACATCCAACAATATGTAAGAAGTACAAAGACTGTAATCAGCAGGGATTTATACCAAGGATGCAAGGCTGCCTTAAAATGTGAAAACCAATCAGTGTAATTCACCGTATTTGCAGATTAAGAAAGAAAACACATATGATCGTCTCAATAGATGCAGAAAAAGCATTTGACGAAATGTAACACCCTGATAAAACTTCTCAGAAAACTAGGAATAGAGGGGAACTTCCCTAACTTGATCAAGGGCATCTGTGAAATACCTACAGCTGACATCATACTTAATGGAGAAAGGCTGAATGCTTCCCCGCTAAGACGGGGAACTAGACAGGAATATCTGCTCTCTTCACTTCTATTCAACACTACCCTGGAGGGAACAGTGGATGTCTAGGGTTGGGGGCATGTGAAGAATGGGGAGTGATGGCTAAAGTGTATGGTATTTCTTTTTGGAATAATGAAAATATTTTCAAATTGACGGTGGTGACAGTAGCCCAACTCTGTGAGTACACTAAAAACCACTGAATTGTCCACTTCAAATGGGTGAATTGTATGGTATATAAATTATATCTCAATAAAGCTATTAAAAAATTTAAAACAAACAAACAAACATAAACACTACACTGGAGGTTCTGGTCAGTGCAGTGAGGCAATAAAAATAAATAAAAAGGGCTTCCCTGGTGGCGCAGTGGTTGAGAATCTGCCTGCTAAAGCAGGGAACACGGGTTCGAGTCCTGGTCTGGGAAGATCCCACATGCCGCGGAGCAACTGGGCCCGTGAGCCACAACTACTGAGCCTGCGCGTCTGGAGCCTGTGCTTTGCAACGGGAGAGGCCGCGATGGTGAGGGGCCCGCGCACCGCGATGAAGAGTGGCCCCCGCTTGCCACAACTGGAGAGAGCCCTAGCACAGGAACGAGGACCCAACATAGCCATAAATAAATAAATTAATTAATTAAAAAAAAAAAAAAGTTAAAAAAAAAAATACAATTACATTCTGGAGATGGTTGCACAACAATGTGAACTATACCCTTAAAAGAGAGTAAAATGGCAAATTTTATGTTACATGTATTTTACCACAATTTAAAATTTTTGAATACCACTTACAATAGCATAAAAAAATATTAAACACTTAGGGGTAAATATGACCAGATATGCAAAACAGTACGCTGAAAACTACAAAATATTGCTGAAAAAATTAAAGACCCGAATATGTGGTGAGAGGTGCTATTCTCATGGGTTGGAACACTCTATATTGTTAAGATATAAACTCTCTCAAATTAATCCATAGATTCAATGCAATCCCAATCAGAATTCCAGCAGGATTTTTAGAGCAGAAATTAACAAGCTGATTCTAAAATCCGTAGGTTAATGCAGCGGACCTAGAAGAGCCAAAACAACTTTGAAAAAGAACAAAGATGAAGGTTTTAGAATTTATTTTAGAATTTATTGCAAAGCCACAGTTATCAAGATGGTGTGGTTATCAGCAAAAAATCAAATAGATCAATGGAACAGAATAGAGGGTCCAGAAATAGGCCACACATGTGTGGACAACCAATTACTGACAAAGGTGTATGGGCAGTTCAGTGGAGAAAGAATAATCTTTCAACAAATGGAGCTGAAACAGGTATCATCTGCAAATATTAGACTTCAATCCAAACCTCCCGCCACATACAAAAAGTAATTCAAAATGCATCAGAGCACCAAATATAAAACCTGAAACCATAAAGCTTCCAAAGGAAAATAGGAGAAAAATCTTTGGGACCTTGGGTTAGGCAAAGACTTTTTAGCTATAACACTAAAAGCAGAACCCATTTTTTTAAAAAAAGATATATTGCTTTATCAGAATTTTTTAAAAATCTTCTCTTTGAAAGGCACTAGTCAAGGGAATGAAAAGGCAAGTCACACTGGGAGAAATTTTGCAAATCATATACCTAATAAAAGGTTTGTGTCCAAAGTATATAAAGAACTATTCAAACTCAGTAATAAAACAAACAGCCCAATTACAAAAACAGGCAAAAGACTGTAACAGACACTTGACGGAAGACGGCAAATAAGCACGAGGAGGCTACTCCCCATCATACGTCACCGGGGAAGCAGGGCTGACTGCGCAGGACCCGCGGGGGCTTCTGGGGTGACGGCGGAGCCTTCTCCCACACTCCAAAGGGGGCGTTTTATCCTCTGCAAGTCACACCTCAATAAAAGTGAAGTTAAGAAAGATGTTTGTGTCTACAGCCCCAGACCTGTCCCAACAGACTGGAGAAGCAGGAAGGTCAGGGCCTCTGCCCCCTGCGTCCTGCCCTGAAGGGCGGGCAGGCACCTGCTTCCTCTCGAGGGGTGCGCCCCCCAGAGTGATGTCCAGCTGGCGCCCGGGAGCCACGTGGGCCGATCCAGAGGCCTGGCCTGTCCGGGGCCCCCTCCAGATCCTCACACCCGCAACGGTGTCCTCGGGAGTCAGTGCCTGCCGCCCGGCCTCCTGCCGGTCCCTTCAGCCACTGTAACAGCTCTGCGGCCTCAGCACACTCACTGCGCAATGACGGACCACGCCACCTCCCTGCTCCTCACCGTCCCCTCTGAGGCCGTATCCTGTCGTTAGTCCAGCTCTACACAATAAGGCAAAAAAGGCCCAGAGAGGGTCAGACGGTGCCTGAGGTCACACAGTGGCAAAGCTGGGATCGGACGGCAGGCACGTGTCTCCCACCCTCCACCCCGGAACCACCTTCCTGGTTCAAAGAAGGTGGGTGCGAGGACGTGTACGGGTGGCCCACGGGAGCCCCAGCCCAGCATCCAGGCTGGTGAGCAAGCCTGTCCATCATCTCGGGAGGTGACTCCCCCGCTGCCCCCTCCTGGGGCTCCCCCAGGGGCTGGCGGGGAAAGGCAAGAAGATGGTTTGAAACAGGTTTGAAGCAGGAGGCGTCCTGACCCCAAGCCCAGCCTGCGCACTGCAGTTTGGGAAGCCCATGGTCCCGGCCCGGCGGAGTCCCCCCAACCCTGCCATCACGCGTGGCACCACAGCAAGGCCACCGGGAGAGGCGAGGCCTGCCTCTGCTCGGGGGAGGCACTGGCTGCTCCCCGCCTGCCCAGCACACAGTGGGCCTGCGGTGCCCCCGACGCACGGGTCACCCGTGGCTGGGCTGCGTGCTTGTCTGTCCTCTGCCCCTGCAAATTGCTGCAAAAATCCTAAAGGCAGTGAGAAGGGCACCAGTCCAGGGCCTGCGGCCCAGCACACAGACCACCCGCTGCTCTCAGGACTCACCGTCCCCGGAGGGCCGGTCAAGCAGCACACGCCAGGAACGGCACCCCTGGGCGCCGGGCCTTTGGGCCCCGGGAGGGCTTTCCAATCAAGAGCCCCTATTTTAAGGAAGGATTCAGACCCTGGGAGGCGAGTTCTGGGGGTGACTCTGAGCAACAGTTTAAGGTCTCTGGGGTCAGGCAGAGTGACTGCCCCCAGCCCCCCAAAGCCACCAAAGCAGTACGTGGAGACCAGTGGGGTGTGCGGGCCCCTCGCCGTGGCCCTACAGGCAGCTCCAGGACAGTCTCCTGTGTGTCCATCTGGTTGATTAATGGATTAACTCTTCCTGCGCTGTGCCTGCACTTCAGCTAATCGGTAATTCACTTGACCCCAGCCCCTCCCTCCTCCCGACAAAAGCCTCTCAGCACAATCTTGGGCAGGAGGGCCACCCTGGCCTGTCCACTGGGGATGCCGACCCTGAGGCCAAGGACCTCCGGGGTGGGCGCGTGTGCACGCGTGCAGCGGGGGCGATGAGGGGCTGGATAAGGGCTGGCAGGAGGTCCTCAAGGGAGGGGGTGGGTGACCTTCAGCTTTCCTAGTGGACAGGCTGTTCCCGCAGGCTTCCCTCCCAAGCCGCTGGGGCGCGGCCAGGTCCACCCCATCTGCACAAGGCCCCCTCCCCCATCAGGGCCAGGAGACAGGCACGGGGCAGGGGTGTCCGTGTATATGCGAAAGCCCCACACTCCTGAGTTCAGAGCCCCTGGGGTGGAGGGGGGCCCACGGCGGGAGGCGAGTGGTCGGGGTACCCCAGCACCAGGACCCCCTTAGTCCCGGGCAGGAAGGCCTCACACCTGGTCCGGGCTCCACTCTGGCTGCACCCCGTCCCTGCGGGGCCAGGGGCTGCCGAGCCGTCCAGAGCCTGCCCTGCCCGCCTCTGTCCACTTCTGAGCACCCAGGACTCAGGGATTCCTTGCCCAATGGCCTGGGCCACAGGGTGGCCAAGGGCATGGGCTGGTGTGGGTGGAGCGCATGGGGCCCTGCAATAAGAGGGGGCGGGAGAAGGGCCAGGCCTGAGTCTCCACGTGCACTCCTGCTCCAGCCCCGCAAGTGTCAGGGCTGCTCTGTGCTTCTCCAGGCTCCTGCTGCACCCTCTCTGAATCGGGGTGACCAGACATGCCGCCCAGCAGACCGCTCCAGGCTGCCAGCTTCCGCCCGGCTCCTCTCCCCCCAGCTCTCCACCCGTCTTCTGCCCTCCCTCTGCCCCTGCGCTGCCCAGCCTTCTCCTAGGGCACTCTGAGTGACTCAGCCCCCTGACTACTGCCGCCTCCGGGAGCCCGACCGAGGCCAGGTGAGACACATCCTGGGGCTGAGCCAGCAAGAGCAGGTGTGTCCCTCGGCCAAGGCCCAGCAGGGCGAGGAGGGTGTGCAGTGGGACCTGTCAATGGAACGGCGGGTCTGGCCGAACCCCGTGGCCCAGCTCCAGGGACCTCGGCCCCCGCAAGGCAGAGGCCCAGCAGTGAGGAGGGCCGAGTCCTGGTGGGGACAGCCAGGCAACTGGCTCTGGGCAGAGGGCCCAGTGGCCACCTAGGGGCCCACAGCCTGTGCCCACTGCCCATCACAGTTACTCACCTGCTGGGGCCGCCCCCTCCCCACACGCACAGCACCCGCCCTTCACCTCAATCCGGGTCCCACGCCCCGTTTCCACTGTTGGCGCGTCCCAACACACAGTGCAGCCTGGGCTGTGTTTATCCTGTCTCCCGCTGGAATCTAAGCTCCGGGAGGGCAGGCAATTGGCTCTGTGCCTGGTGGTTCCCATCACCAAAGACGGCACCCTGCATACAGCAGGCGCTCAGTGAATACCTGTGGCTCACACCTTCTCCTCTCTCCCCGCCCCGGTGCCCAGTACACTGAGAGGCAAGCACGGGACCCAGCCTCGCGCAGCCTCCCCTCCTGAGCCCTCCCCACCTGCCTGGCCTAGTTCCCTTTTCTCTCCCGCACCGTCCCTCCCCAGCTCTCCCATCACTCCGGCCAGCGCCACGCACACTGCCAAAGTCCCTCTCTTGGCCCCGAGGTGCCTTCCAGACGCCCCCCATCCCTCTCATCCCCGCCGCTCCACCACCCCCATCGCAGACCCCGTTGGCCTCCATGGCACTGACCCCATCCTTCCTGGACCAGGCAGCATCTGGCCAGGCCGCCCGCCTCCCAGGGGTCCTCCTGCCTTCCAGGCCGCGTGCGTACCCCTCCCCGCCAGGCACCCTCCCGGCATCTCATCTGGTCTCTTGGCTGTGAAAACTGTACTTTGAGCTAGACGGAGGTGGTGGTCACGCAACCTGGGGATGTTCTGAATGCCACTGAACTGTTCACTTCTTTTAATGGTCAATTTTACGTTGTGTGAATTTCGCCTCAATTAAGAAAAAATAAAAGAAAAGGAAACAGTCATACCCCTTCGGCTATTTTCTGCCCGGTCTCTACCTCTGCCCTCTTTCCTCCAGAACCGCCCCGGCGCCAGGCTCGCGCCTCCACTCCAGGTCTGTCGCGGCCTCTAAACCAGCCCCTGGTCCCCAGCCCACATCCCCAGGGCCGGCCCCACCCGGCGACGGCGTCTCACCCTTCCTTCAGCCTCGGCTAAAAGCCGGGGCACCCTTGTCCCTCCCTGTCCTTCACCCCCACGCCCTGTCTGCCAGCAAGTCCTGCTCCTCAAACTTCAAAATGTATCCAGGACTTGGTCATTTGTCACCACACCACTGCCACCTCCGGCCTGGAGGATTCGGGAGCACCCTAACGGTCTACCTGCTTCCATGTCGCTTCACCGCCTCAGACCCTCCCTCCTGCTGAGGCCCCGCGTGCGCCCCAGGTCACCTCTCAGCTCACGCCTCCTGCTCTGGACACACCGGCCTCTCAGCTTCTGCCTCCATCAAGCAAGGCTCACGGCCGGCCCGGGGCCACGGCAGCTGGTGGGCCCACCCGCCTCCGGAGGAGCCACGCCCCCGGGTGACCCCGGATGACCCTGGTGCCCGTGGTTACCCACCTGTCCCCTCGTCACATCCCAGTAACACCCTCCTCCCAGTGACCCCGACCCAGACCCCAGCCGCACCCAGGGCCACACCCTCACCCTGTCACTGCAGAAGCCGCCCGCTCCCACTCAGGGGCCCTGTTCTGACCCGCCTGCCCTGCACCTTGAGAGCACAGACCCCGAGTCTCCACCGCCCTCCCTCTGCTGCCCAACGCAGGCCACCTCTCCCCCACCAAGGTCTCGCCCGGGGCGGGGGCCCACGTGCAGGGAAGGGCCTGGCCACGTACAGGTGCGCAGGTTAACCCAGGGCCACGTATCACGGGGACATCCGAGGGCATCTGACCAGGGCTCCCCTTCCCAGGGCTTCCCCCATCAGAGCCACTGCTTCACCCTCTCCTCCCCGCCCACCTCCCCCACCTCATGCCGGGGGACACAGGCGCCCCTGCCGCCTCCTGTGTGGTCCTGGTCCCGCCTGTGTCCACGGAGGTCTCGGCTCCTTTCACAGGGTGACTCCCGGCACTGCCGCCGGCTCCCACCATCCCGCCCCGCCAGCCAGCAACCCCTGAACTGCCCCGCCAGGGGTCAGTTCAGTTTGCTCTCTTCTCTGACCCCCTCGCACGCAGGTGCCCCCTCCCCTTTGTTAACAGCTGTCTTCATGGGGGTCTCCACCCTCCCCGGTGGTCCCTCCCCATCTCCTCTGCTGGCTCTGCTTCTGCAGGGAGTGCTCAGTGCCCACACCTGTCCTCCATCTCCCCTCCCCCGGGACCCCAAAATGTGGGTCAGGAGCTCCCCACCAAACCCACCCCAAACCCGTCATTAGACGAGGTGACCCTTGTACAAGGTGACCCCACGCTTCCCCTGTTGTCCCTGAGCCTCCCTGCATTCAACCCCCCGGCCTCCTGCTCCCTAAAGAGGCCAGGCCTGCACCCAGGCATCTGGGCAGCTGTTCTGACAGTCCAGAATGCTCCTCCTCCGGATTCCTGCAGGCCCAGCTCCTTCCCTGACCGCTCTTGATGGGGCAGCCAGCAGTGGTCACCACTGCACTAGCCACCCTCTGCCTGTCCCGTCTCTGCATGGGGTCACTTGCTCATCATCCGTCTCCCCCACAGAATGCAGACACATGAGCAAACAGCCCAGGTGATGGCACAGGACAAGGCGCTCCTACACATGCATGGGATGGATTAAGGGGGCACCCGCACTGGAGTCCGGGGTGGGCGGCCGACTGAAGGCTTGGCCCTCACAGGCCTCTGGGTCCATGGGCAGAGCCGCGCAGCCACGAGCCACCTCTGCAAAGTGGCAGGATGCCACGGACCAGGGTCGGGGGCCAGGTGAGACTGGCTCACTGCTGTCCACCTCTGGCCCTGGACGGAGTGCCCATCCCAGAGAAGATTCTGGGAAGATGGCTGGGTAGGAAGCACCAGAAATCTCTCTCCCCACCTGGAAAAAAACGGTACTGGCAGAATCTGACTGATGTAACAAGTTTTGAACTCCAGAGCCTGTTGAAGTCTTACAACTTCCAGGGGACAACTTGGACATAAATTGCAGTTAATTCTGCTCAATTTTAGCTCTGAGCACAGCAGGCCGCTGGGCATGTGTCCTAGGTGCAGCTGGCACTCAGTTCACAGGAGCCAGGGTGAGGAAGGACCTTCTCCCTCAAATGTTCGGGATCTGTGCTCTGATTGCTGCTTCTGACCACAGACGTGCAGAAAAAGGGGGAGGCAGCCTTTGCTGCAGTCCCTCCCCCTGCAGCTCAAGACCTCCCAAAGACTTAAAGGGCCAGCACCAGCTTTCCCCCTTCATTTGTGCTTTTCCCCTTTTGGGAGCCACTCATTAAAGACTAGGACATTCAGAAACAACTGCATATATGAGTAAAACTAGAAAGTGACCACGCATGACCAGAGAAAGGCTTAGAAAAGACCTGAGAAGACATTAAATTCACTCCTCAGGCTGATCCACAGCACAGACACAGCCCATGACAGCCAGGGGAAAAAAAACCAATTACAAAATAATAGCAAACCCTGCGGAAGGGGCAGAATCTGATTTCCAGAGGTACGTACCATATTATTAGATTCAAATGCCCAGTGTTCAACAAAAAACACGAGGCACACAAAGAAACAAGAGAGTATGGCCTATCCAAAGGGAAAAATAATTAAACAGAATGTGTCCCTGAAAAAGACTTAATGGCAAATACACTAGACAAAGATTTTATAGCACAGCCTTAACTATGCTCAAAGAACAACAGGCAGATGCGGAGAAAGTCAAGAAAACAATGTATTAATATAAACAAAGTACAAATATCAATGAAGAGATAGTAAACTAAAAAGAAATAAACAAACAGACAAAAAACCTGGAGCTAAAAGTACAGCTGAAATGAAAAATTCACTAGAGAGATTCAAAGGCAGATACGAGCAGGCAGAAGAAAGAATCAGTGAACGTGAAGATATGAGAATAGAAATTACTGAGGCTGGGGAGGAGAAAGAAAAAAGACTGAATAAAAGTGAGCAGTGCCTAAAGGACCTGTGGGACATGACGAAACAGACCAACATATGCATTATGGGAGTCCCAGAAGGAGAAGAGGCAGAGAAAGAAACATTCAGAGAGAATATGTGAAGAAATACTCACTGAAAACTTCACAAATTTGATGAAAGACATGAATATAAACATCCAAGAAGCTCAACAAACTACAAGGAAGATGAACTCAAAGAGGCCCAAACTGAGAAACATTATAATCAAACTTTCAAAACACAAAGAATCTTGAAAGCATCAAAAGAGAAGCAACCTGTCACATACAAGGGATCCTGGAATAGATAATGAGCAGACTTCTCATCAGAAACGTTGGAGGCACAAGACAGCCAATATATTCAAAGTGCTCAAGGCATGGGGGGTACCTCTTAACAAAGAATCCTCTATCCAAGCAAAACTGTCCTTCAAAAGTAAGGGGGAGAGAATTCCCTGGTGGTTTGGAGGTTAGGACTCCGCGCTCTCACTGCCGAGGGCCCAGGTTCAATCCCTGGTTGGGGAACTAAGATACCACAAGTCATGCAGTGCGGCCAAAAAAAAAAAAAAAAGTAAGGGGGAAATGAGGACATTCCCAGACAAACAAGAGCTGAGGGAGTTCATGACCACTAGGCCCGCCTGCAAGAAGTGCTCTGGGAGTCCTGCAGGTAAAATGAAAGAACACTAGATGGTACCTCAAAGCCATGTGGAGAAACAAAGAGCTCAATAAAGGTAAATACGTGGGCTATTATACAAGCCAGTATTGCTGTAACAATGGTTCATAACTTTTTGTTATCTACATGATTTAAGAGACTAATACTTTTAAAGGAAAAAACATTAATGTAAAAGCTGGCATTACTGTAACACTGGATTGTGACTCCAAACCTTGTTTTTTACATACTTTAGGAGATAGTGCATTTAAAATAATTAGTAGTTTATGTTTTAGGGCACACAATGTATAAAGATATCATTTTGTGACATCAACAACTGAAAGAGGTGGAGACGGAGCTATAAAAAAGTAGAGGTTTTGCATGTTATTAAAGTTAAGCTGCTATAAATTCAAATTAGAATGCTATAACTTTAGAATGTTAAATGTAATTCCCAGGGTAACCACAAAGAAAATAGCTATAGAATATACACAAAAAGAAATTAAGAAAAAAATTAAATATTTCACTAAAAAAATAAACATAAAATATGACAGGAATGCAGGAAAGAAGGGACAAAAAAATCTACAGGGCATATAGAAAACAAATAGTACAATGACAGAAGTAAGTCCCTCCTTATCAGTAACTACTGTAAATGTAAACGTATTAAACTCCCAATCAAAAGACAGAGATTGCCAGAATGGCTAAAAACACATCATCCAACTGTATCCTTTCTCCAGGAGACTCACTTGAGATCCAAAGTCACACACAGGTTGAAACTAAAAGGATAGAAAAAGATATTCCATGCAAACAGTAAACAAGTTAGAGGAAGAGTGGCTACACAAAACAGACTTTAAATCGAAGAAGGCTACAAGAGACAAAGAAAGACATTATATATTCATAAAGGTTCAATACAGCCAGAAGATGTAACAATTATGAATATTTACATAGCTAATGACACACCATCAAGATACATGAAGCAAAAACTAACAAATTGAAGGGGAAAATAGGCAATTCTACAGTAATAGTTGAAGATTTCAATATTCTACTCTCAGTAATGGAGAGAAGAACCAGACAGAAGTAAGGAAACACAGGACTTAACACAATAAGCTAACTAGACCTAACAGACACACAGAGAACTCTCCACCTGACAGCAGCACACGCATTCTCACAAGTGCACATGGGACATTTGGCAGGACAGACCATACCTTAGGGCACAGATTAAGTCTCAATAGATTTTAAAAGATAGATATCATACAAAGTATCTTTTCTAACCACCACGGGATGAAGTTAGAAATCAATAACAAAGAAAACGGTAAAATTCACGATTTTGTGGAAATTTAACAACACGCTTTAAACAACCAATGGATCTAAGAAGAAATCACGATGGAAATTAGAAAATACTTAGAGATGAATGAAAACAAAAACACAACATACTAAAACTTACGAGATGCAGCAGAAGTGGTGCTAAGGGGGAAATTTATAGCTATAAATGCGGGCATTAAAAAAAAAACAAGAAAGATCTCAAATCAGTAACCTAACTTTACAATGTAAAGAACTAGGAAAAGGAGAACTAAACCCAAAGCTACAGGAAAGAAGAAAGAAATAAAGATTAGAGCAGAGATAAGTGAAATAGAGAACAGAAAAACAATAGAGAAAATAAATGAAGCCAAAAGTTGGTTGTCCAAAAAGATCAACAAACTTGACAAAAATTCAACTAGATGGACTAAGAAAAGAGAGAAGATTCAAAATACTAAAATCAGAAATGAAAGTGGGATGGACCTAGATATTATCATACTAAGTGAAGTTAGAAAGAGAAAGACAAATACCATATGATATCACTTACATGTGGAATCTAAAATATGACACAAATGAACATATCTACAAAACAGAAACAGACTCACAGATGTAGAGAACAGACTTGTGGTTGCCAAGGGGGAGGAGGGTGGGGGAAGGATGGCGTGGGAGTTTGGGATTAGCAGATGCAAACTATTACATATAGGATGGATAAACAACAAGGTCCTGCTGTACAGCACAGGGAACTATATTCAATATCCTGTGATAAACCATAACGGAAAAGAATATATATATACACACACACACGCACACACACACACACACACACACATAAAACTGAATCACTCTGATGTACATCAGAAACAAATAGAACACTGTAAATCGACTATACTTCATATAAAAAAATAAACTTAAAAAATGAAAGAAATGAAAGTGGGGATATTATTACCAATTCTACAGACATAAAAAGATTATAAGAAAGTACTGTGAACAACTGTACACCAACAAAGTGGATAACTTGGATGAAATAGACAAATTCCTAGAAACACAAAACCTACCAAGACTAAATCAGGAAGAAATACATGATCTGTACAGACCTATAACTAGGAAGGAGATTGAATCCACAATCAAATTCCCCAAACAAAGAAAAGAACTGGACCTCATGGCTTCAATGGCAAATTCTACCTAACATTTAAAGAAGAACTGACACCGGGGACTTCCCTGGTGGCACAGTGGTTAACAGTCTGCCTGCCAATGAAGGGGACACGGGTTCGAGCCCTGGTCCAGGAAGATCCCACATGCCGCGGAGCAACTAAGCCCGTGCACCACAACTACTGAGCCTGCGCTCTAGAGTCCGCGAGCCACAACTACTGAAGCCCACGTGCTTAGAGTCCATGCTGCGCAACAAGAGAAGCCACTGTAATGAGAAGCCCGCACACTGCAACAAAGAGTAGCCCCTGCTCGCCACAACTAGAGAAAGCCCATGCGCAGCAACGAAGACCCAACGCAGCCAAAAATAAATAAATTTATTAAAAAAAACGAAGAAGAATTGACACCAATTCCTCTCAAACTCTTTTTTAAAAAATTGAAAAACTGAAGATGAGGGAACACTTCCTAACTCATTCTATAAGACCAGCATAAACCTGATACCAAAGACACTATAAGAAAACCACAGACCAATATACCTTATGAACATTGGTGCAGAAGTCCTCAACAATGGGCTTCCCTGGTGGTGCAGTGGTTGGGGGTCCGCCTGCCAATGCAGGGGACACGGGTTCGGGTCCTGGTCCGGGAGGATCCCATGCGCCGCGGAGCAGCTGAGCCCGTGTGCCATGGCTGCTGAAGCCCGCGCTCTGGAGCCCGCGGGCCACAACTACTGAGCCTGCACGCCTGGTGCCCATGCTCTGCAACGGGAGAGGCCACCACAGTGAGGGGCCCGCGCACTGCAGTGAGGAGTGGCCCCTGCTCGCCGCAACTAGAGGGGGCCCGTGTGCAGCAACGAAGACCCAACGCAGCCAAAATAAATAAATAAATAAATAAAAATTAAAAAAAAAGTCCTCAAAAAAATACTATCAAACTAAATAGAAACAGGCTCAGAGACATACAGAACAGACTTGTGGGTGCCAAGGGGAGGGGGCCGGGGAGGGTTGGAGTGGGAGTTTGAGGTTAGCAGATGCAAACTATTATATACAGGATGGATAAACAACAGATCCTACCGCATAGCACAGGGAACTATATTCAATATCCTGTACTAAACCATAATGGAAAAGAATATGGAAAAAAAGAGTGAATGGTTAAACCTGGGTAATGGGTATATTTGTATATGTTTGAAATATCCATAATAAAAGGCTTTAAAAAGTTTAAAAAGGGCTTCCCTGGTGGTGCAGTGGTTAAGAATCCGCCTGCCAATGCAGGGGACACGGGTTTGAGCCCTGGTCCAGGAAGATCCCACATGCCGCGGAGCAACTAAGCCCGTGCGCCACAACTACTGAGCCTGTGCTCTAGAGCCCGCAAGCCACAACTACTGAGCCCATGTGCCACAACTACTGAAGCCCGCATGCCTAGAGCCCGTGCTCCGCAACAAGAGAAGCCACCGCAATGAGAAGCCCGCACACTGCAACAAAGAGTAGCCCCTGCTCGCCACAACTAGAGAAAGCCCACATGCAGCAACAAAGACCCAACGCAGCCAAAAATAAATAAATTAAAATAAATAAATTTTAAAAAAAAAAGTTTAAAAAAACACTATCAACCTGAATTTAGTACCATATTAAAAGGATTATATACCATGACCAAGTAGGAGTTATTCCTGGAATGAAAGAACAGTTCAATACATGAAAATCAATCAGTGTAACACATCACTTAAACAGAACAAAGGGGGGAAAAAACACATGATCATCTCAACTGGTGCAGGAAAAGCATTTGAAAAAAGTCAACACTCTTTATAAGAACAATCAACAAGAAAGAAATAGAAGTAAACTAACTCCACATAATAAAAGCCATATATGAAAAACCCACAGCAAACATAACAGTCAATGGTGAAAGACTAAAGGCTTTTTCTTTTTTTTAAACTGTTGCTTTTTTTTTTTTTAATTATTTATTTATTTATTTTTGGCTGTGTTGGGTCTTCGTTTCTGTGCGAAGGCCCTCCCTAGTTGTGGCAAGCGGGGGCCACCCCTCATCACGGTGCACGGGCTTCTCACTATCACGGCCTCTCTTGTTGCGGAGCACAGGCTCCAGTCGCGCAGGCTCAGTAGTTGTGGCTCACGGGCCTAGCCGCTCCGCGGCATGTAGGATCCTCCCAGACCAGGGCTCAAACCCGTGTCCCCTGCATTGGCAGGCAGATTCTCAACCACTGCGCCACCAGGGAAGCCCAAGACTGGAGGCTTTTCCTCTAAGATCAGAAACAAGGCAAAGTTGCCCTCTGCACCACTTTTGTCGAACACAGTACTGGAACTTCTAGCCAGAGGAATTAGGCAAGAAAAAGAAATGAAAGTCATCCAAATTGGAAAGGAAGAAGTAAAATTATCTCATTTGCCAATGATATGATCTTATATGTAGAAATTCATAATGACTCCACAAAAAAGCTGTTAGAACTAATAGACGAACTAAGCAAAGCAGCAGGACTCAAAGTTAACACACAAAAATCAGTTGCATTTCTATATATACAGAACAATTTGAAAAGGAAATTACAAAAACAATGCCATTTACATTAGCATCAAAAAGAATAAAATACTTAGGAATTATCTTAACCAAGGAGGTGAAAGACTTGTACAATGAAAACTACGAACATTCCTGAAAGAAATTAAAGAGGACATAAATAAATGGAAACACATCCCATGTTCATGGGCTAGAAGACTTAATATTGTTAAAATGTCAACACTACCCAAAGTGATCTAAAAAGTCAATGCAATCCCTATCAAAATCCCAAAGACTTTTTTGGCAGAAATAGAAAAACCCATCCTAAAATTCATAGGCAATCTCAAGGGACCTCCAAAGTTACAGTAATCAAAACAGACAAATAGACCAATGGAATAGAATACAGAGCCCAGAAATAAACCCTCACATATATGGTCAAATGATTTTTGACAAGGGTGTCAAGATCAATCAATGGGGAAAAACAGTCTGTTCAAGAAATGGTGCTGGAACACTGGATATCCACATGCAAAAAAGAATAAAGGTGGACCCTTACGTAACACCATGTACAAAAATTAACTCAAAATAGATCAAGAACTTAAATGTGAGACCTAAAACCATAAAACTCTGAGAAGAAAACATGGGACAAAAGCTTCATAACACTGGATTTGAAAATGCTTTCTTGGCTATGACACCAAAGGGCACAGGCAAGAAAAGAAAAAAATAAGCAAATTGGATTTCACGAAAATGAAAAATTTTTTTTTTTGGTTGTGCTGCACGGCTTTGTGGGATCTTGGTTCCCTGACTAGGGATTGAAACCAGGCCCTCAGCAGTGAGAGCACTGAGTCCTAACCACTGGACCACCAGGGAATTCCCTCATGAAAATATTTTAAATTTTGTGCATCAAAATATACTATCCATCAAGTAAAAAGGCAACCCACAGAATGAGAGAAAATATTTGCAAATCATATATCTGATAAGGGATTAATATCCAGAATATACAGAGAACTCCCAAAACTCAACAACAACAACAAAAAACAAACAACCCAATTTCTAATGGGCAAAGAATTTAAAAAGACATTTCTCGGGGCTTCCCTGGTGGCACAGTAGTTAAGAATCCGTCTGCCAATGCAGGGGACACGGGTTCGATCCCTGGTCTGGGAAGATCCCACATGCCACAGAGCAGCTAAGCCTGTGCGCCACAACTACTGAGCCTGCGCTCTAGAGCCTGTGAGCCCCAATTACTGAAGCCTGTGCACCTACAGCCCGTGTTCCACAAGAGAAGCCACCGCAATGAGAAGCCTGCGCACTGCAAGGAAGAGTAGCCCCTGCTCACTGCAACTAAAGGAAACCCGCGCAGCAACGAAAACCCAAGGCAGCCAAAAATAAATAAAATAAATTTAAAAAAAAAAGACATTTCTCCAAAGAAGATATACAAATGGTCAATCAGCACACGAAAAGATGCTCAGCATGACTAATCATTAAGGAAATGCAAATCAAGACCACAGTGAGATACCACCTCACACCCATTAGGATGACTACTATCCAAGAAACAGAAAACAACAAGTGCTGGTGAGGATGTGGAGAAATTCGAACCCATGTGAACTGTTGGTGGGTATATAAAATGATACCGCCACTTTGGAAAACAGTACAAGATTACTCAAAAAAATAAAAATAGAATTACCAAGTGACCCAGTAATTCCACTTCTGGGTATATACCCAGAAGAACTGAAAGCAGAGTCTTGAGATGTTTGTACACCTATGTTCACAGCAGCATTATCCACAATAGTTAAAACGTGGAAGCAACCCAAGTGTCCATCTGTGGAAGAATGGATAAGTAAAATGTAGTCCATTCATACAATGGAATATTATTTGACCTTAAAAAGGAAGGAAATGGAAATCAAAAGAGAGCTAGGATAGCTATACTTAGAAAAAATAATCAGAAAAAATAGGCTTCAAGACAAGTACTGTAATAAGAGACAAAGAAGGTCATTACGTAATGATAAAGAGGTCAATCCAACAAGACGGTATAACATTTGTAAATATTTAGGTACCCAACATAGTAACACCTAAAACTGTAAAGCAAATATTAACAGACCTAAAGGGAGAAATAGACAGAAATACAGTAATAGCAGGGGACTTTAAAACCCACTTTCACCAATGGGTAGATCATCCAGACAGAAAACCAACAAGGAAACACTGGCTTTAAACAACACATTAGACCATGGACTTAACAGACATACATAGGAAATTCCACCCAGAAGCAACACAGAATACACATTCTTAAGTGCACATGGAACATTCTCCAAGATAAATCATTTGTTAGGCCACAAAACAAGTCTAATTTAAGACGACTGAAATCACATCAAGCATCTTTTCTACCCACAATGGTATTAACCTAGAAGTAAAAAAATTGGACAACTTGGAAGAAATGGATAATTTCCTAGAAACATGAAACCTACCAAGACTGAATCATGAAGAAACAGAAAATCTGAACAGACCAATTACTAATAAGGAGATTGAATCGGTAATCAAAAACCTCCCAACAACCTAAAGTCCAGGACCAGAAGGCTTCGCTGGCAAATTCTACCAAACATTTAAAGAAGAATTAACACCAGTCCTTCTCAAACTCTTCCAAAAAACAGAAGGGAACACTTTGAAACTCATTTTACAAGGTCAGCATCACCCTGATACCAAAACCAGACAAAGACACCACAAAAAAAGGAAGTTATAGGCCAATATCCCTGATGAACAGAGATGCAAAATCCACAACAAACTATTAGCAAACTAAATTTAACAATGCATTGAAAGGATCATATACCATGATCAACTGAGATTTATTCCAGGGATGCAAGGATGGATCAACATTCCCAAATCAATCAACGTGATACACCAAATGAAGAATAAAAATCATATGTTCAGGAACAAGACGAGGAAGCCCAGTCTTGCCATTGTTATTCAACAAAGTACTGGAAGTCCTAACCAGAGCAAATAGGCAAGAATAAGAAAGAAATGGCATCCAAATAAGAAAGGAAAAAGTAAAACTGTCACTTTGCCGATGACAAGATATAAAATATGGAAAACCCTAAGACTCCATCAAAATGTTAGAACTACTACACGAATTCAGTAAAGTTGCAGGATACATAATCAATATACAATAATCTGCTGCATTTCCTTACACTAATAAAAAGAACTAGCAGAAAGAAAGAAAGCAATACATTCACGATTGCATCAAAAAGAATAAAATACCTAGGAATAAATTCAGCCAAGGGGGTGAAAAACATGTACACTGAGAACTATAAGATACTGATGAAAGAAACTGAAGAAGACACAAATGAATGGAATTATATTCTGGGCTCATGAATTGGAAGAATTAATACTGCTAAAATGTCCATACCCCCCAAAGCGATCTACAGATTCAATGTAGATATCTACAGAAATCCCTATCCAAATTCCAATGGCATTTTTGACAAAAACAAACCATCCTAAAATTTGTATGGAACCTCAAAGAAGCCCAAATAGCCAAAGCAATCTTGAGAAAGAGGAACAAAGCTGGAGGCATCATATTTCCTTATTTCAAACTGTATTAGAAAGCTATAGTAATCAAAACAGTATGAGAAAATAGTATGGTATTAGCATAAAAACAGACACACAGATCAGTGGAATAGAATAGACAGCTTAGAAATAAGCCCACACATATATAGTCAATTAATTTACAACAAAGGAGCCAAGACTATACAATGGATAAAGAACAATTTCTTCAATAAATGGTGCTGGGAAAACCAGACAGCCACATGCAAAAGAATGAACTGGGACCACTATCTTACACCATACACAAAAATTAACTTGAAATGGATTAAAGACTTGGATGTAAGACCTGGAACCATAAAACTCCTAGAAGAACATAGACAGTAAGCTCTTTGACGTCGGTCTTAGTGATGATTTTTTGGATTTGACACCAAAAGCAAAGGCAATGAAAGCAAAAATAAACAAGTGGGACTAAAAACCTTCTGCACAGCAAAGGAAACCATCAACAAAATAAAAAGGCAACCTATGGGAGAAAATATTTGCAAATCATATATCTAATAATGGGTCAATACCCAAAATACATAAAGAACTCATACAATAGCAACAAAACGAAACAAAACACTTCAATTAAAAAACGGGCAAGGCCTCTGAAGAGACATTTTTCCAAAGAAGATATGCAGATGGCATGGTATATGAAAAGATGCTCAAATCACTAACCAGAAGGGAAATGCAAATCAAACCCACAATGAGGTATCACCTTGCACCTGTTAGAATAGCCATCATCAAAAAAAGACAAGAAATAACAAGTGTTGACAAAGACGGGGATAAAAGGGGACCCTTGTACACTTGGGTGACAATGTAAATTGATGCAGCCACTATGGAAACAGTATGGATGTTCCTAAAAAATTAAAACTAGAACTTCCATACAATCTAGTAATTTCATTTCTAGATATTTTACTGAAGGACATGAAAACAAATTCAAAAAGATATCTGTATCCCCATGTTCATTACAGCCTTATTTACCATAGCTAAGATATGGATGATTGGATAAAGAAAATGTGATATATAATATATGAATATTATTCAACCATAAAAAAGAAGGAAACCTGGCCATTTGTGACAACATGGATGGATCCTGAGGGCATTATGCTGAGTAAAATAAACCAGACAAAGACAAATACTGTATATGCAATCTAAAAAAAAAAACCAAACCCCAAACCAAAAAAACCCCAAACTCACAGATACAGAGAACAGATTGGTGGTTGTCAGAGGTGGGGGTGGGGTGGGTGAAATGGGTGAAGGGGGGTCCAAAGGTACAAACATCCAGTTACAAAATAAATGAGTCCTGCGAATATAACACACGGCATGGTGACTACCGTGAATGACACTGTGCTGTATATTTGAAAGTTCCTAAGACAGTAGATCTTAAAGGTTCTCATCACAAGGAAAAACTCTGCGTGATGAAGGATATTAACTAGACTTACTGTGGTGATCATTTCTCAACACGTACAAATACCAAATCACTCTGCTGTACACCTGAAACTAATATGACGTGACAGCCAATTATAACTCAATTTTTTAAAGAAGGTAGGAAATTCTGACACCTGACACAACATGATAAACATTGAGGACATTATGTTCAGTGAAATAAGCCAGACACAAAAGGACAAATACTGTGTGATTCCACTAATGTGGGTCAAATTCATAGAGACAGAAAGTGGAAGGGTGGGGGCTGGGGAAGAAGAGGGAGTCAGTGTTTAATGGGGACAGAGTTTCCATTTTGCAAGATGGAAAGAGCTGTGAGATGGGTGGTGGTGATGGTTGTACGACAATGTGAATGTACTTAACACCGAGCTGCACACTGAAAAATAACTTTTTTGTGTATTTTACCACAATGAAAAAACAATTTAACCCAAAACCCAAGTGGGCTGCTGCCCCAGGGAGCAGGGACTGCCTGCCCAGCCCACTCCTCAGCAGCCCCCTGCCAACCACGCTCTCAGGGGACCCTCTCCCAAACTAAGCCAAATTCCCGAAATTCCTCCCTGCCCAGGTTTACAGCAATGTCTGAAAATTCACCTCTGCCTTGAAGCCTTCCAGGGTTGAGTGAGGACCTCCCGCTCTGAGTTCAGCCCCTTGGTCTTGCAGGCAGTTGCTCCAGTCCTGGCAGAGCCGTGAGGACGGGCCCCCAGGGCCACTCATACCCAAACACCCCCGGTCCAGGAGCAGCAGGGGCTCCACACCGCCGTCCCAAACCATCCGTCTTCTCAGAAAGTTCTCCTTAACGAGCCCAGATCTCACCGCCAATCAGAAGGCCCACGTGCGCTCAGAGGTGGTTTTGCCTGGCGCTCTAGGCAATCCCAAGGTCCAGGTGACATGCATCAAAGCCCCACAAAACGATCACCCACACCTCAGCCCAATGAAAGAGCTGAGAGGCCATGTCCTTCTTGGGCATCAAACCTGAGCTTCAAAGGTGACACTGTCATTTGTCCCAACTAGGCAGGTGACTCAGAGGAAGTAAGAGGCACACCCCCCAAGGTGGAAGACCCCCCACCCTCCACCAGGCCTGCAATGAGAGCAGCCTCTCTGGAAGCTGTTAGACAAGGCCCTGTGTTCAAGGGCAGGGGGCCCGCTCTTGGAGCAGACAATGGGAGGGTCTGGGAGCAGGTCCCATGGGGGCTGCAGCCAAACCCAGACTGCATTCCTCCCAGCAGCCCTTGCATGGCCAGCTGTGAGGTCTGCCCAGATCTGCTCCCCAAACCCCGTGCCTGGTGGTTAGGGGGGCTGGGGACCACCCCGTGTCCTGTGGTGCAGAGTGCAGGTCGTGGGGACCCTCACCCTGGAGGCGCCCAGCTCCTGGTGGGCTGCAGTTGAGAACAGCAGCCATGAACCAGTCCATGTGACGGTGTTCTGGCCCCCCTCCAGCCCCCATCAATGCCAGAGTGGGCCCGAGTTGCCTATCTGGGCCACAGCAGGGATGGGAAGTCCCAGTGACACCCCACAGTGGCACAGAATATGGACGGACCAGCGGGGCTCCAGCAGAGACCATGGGCGGGCATCACATGGGGGTCACGGGAGGTCAGGGCAGCAGGAGAGCCGGTCTGCCTTTGAAGCCCCATGTCCCCTAAGACAGCTCAAGTTCTCAAGGCCTCAGTTTCCCCAGCTGTAAAATGGGGGCAACAGCCCGTATCTTGTCTGCTCCTCAGGCTGCCAGACAAGTTGAGGCAAGATGCTGAGGTCATGGACCAAGTCCGAAAAGCAGAGGCGGGCCCGACGCCAGGGAGAGCCGGCCGCTCCCGATCCCCTGTACCTGCTGGAGGGCCACGCCCCTGGACCGAGTGGGTGGGTGGGCACGGCAGCTGCAGGGCCCACCACGCCAAGGAAGCCCACTGTCCCTCCTGCCAGGGAGGCTCTGGGTCCAAAGAAGCCCCCGCTGGGCAGGGTGGCCAGGAAGGAGAGGGCCGGGGCCAGCTCCCCGCTGCCCGGGCCCTCCAGGCCAAGCCTGAGAGCAGACCGTGCTGACCGCCCTTCCTCACCAGACTGCTCCCTGGCACGACCGCTCTCCTGACAAGTGGAAATACAGGTCGGGGAGAGGGAGGTGGGGACGGCGGAGCGGGCGGGAGCAGGCGCGGAGGGGGCGGCACTGCCGCCTCACTGCACGGCCGAGGCGAGGCGGGCCTTCAGGGCGGCGGGGAAAGGCCCTCAGCCTGCCGCCCCTCTGGGACACTCCAGCTCTGGCGTGGCCTCTCGAAGCCACACTGCAGCTGCCCAGCAGATGCCCAGCACTCGGCGGGGGCGGGGGCTGCGCCGGAGACCCCTCCCAGCCCAGCGGGCGAGCAGCAGAGGAGAGCTGGGGGGGGGTGTCCTACTTGCGGGGTGTCCAGAGACTGTGTGTCTCAAACAGGAGTCTCAGAACAAATGCAGAGTCTTCCCACCTTCCCTCCCTGGGGGCTCGGCCACTCCCCGCTGTGGTAGGCTTGTTCTGAGGGGCTCAGGCTAGGAGCCCTCAGTGGAGCGCCCCGTGTGCCCCCGCAGAGCCTGGGGACAGCCCCTGAGCTGAGCCGCCCTCCCTGCTGGGGGCCTGAGCAGGTGAGCCTCTAGGGGCTGTTCCACCCCCCCACCGCAGCGAAGCCGCGCCAGGGGCTGCCAGCCCAGAAGCAGGGTGCCGCTGGTCCGAGAGCAAAGCCTTTTCTCCTCCTGCCAATCCCAGCACACGTAGCCCCAGGGCTCTGGCGCCTTGGAAATCACCCCAGAGTGGGCACCACCCAGGAGCAAAGTCTAGGAGATGCCTGCTGGGAGGATGGGATGCAGGTAGCCTAGCGCTTGTTCCGAGCTGCACCTGCCCCTCTGCCCCACCTGAACTGGCCACCTGCCCCAGAGCAGTGAGGCCGGGTGGGGGGAGGGGCGCCCGTTCCCACGGGGTCCACGTGGAGGCGGCAGGTGCTTCCTCCCCCTGCCTCCGGGTGCAGGGCTAGAGGGGGGCTCCAGGCGGGGGCCCATGACGTCACCCGCAGGTGGGGGGAGGGCCAGGTGGACCCCCACACCCACGCACAGAGGCCCGCGGCCCGTTTGTCCGTCCCCTCCCTGCAGCCGGTCGCCCGCCGCGATTTCCTCTTTCTTTGCGGAGCCCCAGGTTTCGCAAGGCGGCGGCGGTCCGCGGGTGACAGCAAGACACGCAGCCTGGGGGAGGGGAGGCGGCAACACAGCCGCAGGCCAGGGGCCGTGGGCGGGCAGGCGATGTCCGGGTCCCGGCAGGTGCCCTCGGGCCCGCGCCCCACCCGAGCGGGGACCAGGCTGTGCTACCCGCGCCCCCCACAGCCAAGCAGGCGCCGCAGCACCCCTCCCCGGCCCCGGGGCTGGCATCCAGGCCGGCACCCACCCCGGGCTGCATCCACTCGGGCCCTCCCCCACGCGGGCCGGCCACTACCCGGCCCGCACCCACCCAGGCCCCCAGCTACCCCGGGCGCAGCCAGCGGGCCCGCACCTACCCGGGGCGCCGCAGTCCGCGCAGCGCGCGTTCGCCGGCCGCTGCAGCAGCTCCAGCACGGCCTTCCGCCGCTCCTTGGCCATGGCCGCGTTGCCGCCCCCCGCGACGCCGGGTGGGGAGCGTCCGCCCCGCCGCGCTAGGGCCCCGCGCAGGCCGCCCGCCGCCGCCGCCCCTGCGCCATCCTGAGCAGCTCAGCCCGCGCGCCGGTTCCGCATTCCTGCCGCCCGGCCCGGCTCCACCGCCGCCGCTCTCGTCGCCGCCGCGGCAGCCGAGCGTGTGCCGGCGCGGGGCCCGGGGCGCACGGCGCGCTCTGGCCGGCGCGGCCCGCGGGCGGCCCCCAGCGGCGCGGTCGGGCGGGCAGCCTCCTCCCGCGCCGGCCAGGCGTCCCAGCCCGCGCGCCCGGCGTCCCAGCCCGCGCGCCCGGGAACCCGCCCGCGCGCCCGGGGACCCGCCCGGGGAGGTCTGCCCGCCGCCGCCGCCGCCTCCGCCCACCCTATCCCAGCGCAGCGGCCCACCTGCCCGAGCGAGAGGCCACCAGCCACAGTGGTGGGGGGCTTGAGGGAACCGAATAACCACAGGCCTGGGTGGGATCATCCTTCGGTCATTTGGGCCCCAACAGCGCCTGGACACCTACTGTGCGCCCAGGGGGTCAGCGCACCAGGTCCAGTGGGCACGCTGGGAATGCTTGTTGGAGGGAGTGGTGCGTGCCCAGTGCTGGGGGCCGGGGCTCACACCATCCCTGCCCTGGGAGGAGATGGCCGGCAGGTGACAAGGCCCAGTGAGTGCGGTGGGTGCTCAGGCCGGAGAAGGGCCCCCGCCGTCCACGCAACAGGGACAGGACAAGGCGTGGGCCGCGGTGCTCCCAATAAAGCCCGTTTTGAGTCAGGAGGCCAGGACCCAGACATGAGGGTAACATGGGGAGGGAGGGAGGTGACGTGCCCCTGCATTTTTTCAAATTCTTTTCATTTTCTTCTTAAATTATGAATGCAACGATGCATCTTGTTAAAAACAAATTGAAACAGTACCAGACGGAAAAATGACAGCATCTCCCCCCCTCCACCCCCGCCCTGGCAACTGTGAGCCAACCATTGTTAACAACCATTAGCATCCTTCCAGAATGGTCCTCGGCCTGTTAGAACACCAAGGGAGTCCCTGTTCCTCTGGTCTGCTGCTGGGGGTTTTGGGTTGGTTTATTTTCACTGAGTAAACCGTACATACCCCTTTCGAGTCCATACATACAGATCTACCCCTTTCTTTTCCAATGGCTGCGTTCTACTCAGAGCTGGACCATGACTTGTTCCCCAGTGCCTGGCTGAGGGGCGGGCATTTTCCATCTGCTGGGATCACAGTCGGATGCTCTGCAAGCGTCCCGGGTGGGTCCACATCCGGCAGTGGCACCTCCGGGACAAGGGGAAGAGCATCCCAACTGGTGACGGGCCTGCCACCTCGCCCTCGGTGGAGGCTGGGCTGGCGCCAATCCACCAAGGCCTGGCCCCTGCCCGGCCCCCAGCCGCCCACTCTGCCCAACAGCAGGGATGCGGCCCTTCTAGGGCCTTGTGGGAGGGATGGGTGGCATTGTCATCTCTGGGTCCCCGTGCCAGGGTCGGAATCTGCCACACAGCAGAGTGGAGCACGTCGCTTGATGAAGACAGACAGACTGACGTCAATCACAACAGCTACTCCACCAGCGGCACCAGGCGTTAGGTCAGCTTGATGAAGACAGGCTGACGTCAATCACAACAGCTACTCCACCAACGGCACCAGGCGTTAGGTCAGACCCCTCACGTGTGTTTTCTTATTTAATCCCCATTTACAGATGGGGAAACTGAGGCACAGAGCAGTTCAATCACACCCAAGGCCGCACACGGCTTCTAGGTGGAAGTACTGGGATGAACGTACAGCTCGGAAACAAAGAGACACCCCACCCCTCAAGCAGGGCAGGGTTGCTGAGGGTCCAAGAGGGACAGGGAAGGACAGGGAGGGGCAGGGAAGCTAGAGGGGCCTCGGAGGAAGGGCAGGTGCGGGGCAGGCAGGGCTGAGCACACAGCCACGCCCTGTTTGGTGGTGGGTTGTTCACCTTCTCTGTCTTCCCATCCGGCTAAGGAGGTGATGACACTGTCCAGGTAGGCAGGAGGAAGTGAGAATTCAAGAAGAGGCGTCAGGTCATGAAACAGACTCTTAAAAGAGGAGACAGGCAAGTCCAAGATCTGCAGCCCCCCGCCCCGGCGCCCAGGCTGGAGTGAAGGCACGGGGTGCAGTGGGGCTGGGGTGCGGGGCTCAGGACTCACAAAATTCAGAAGGTGACAGGCAGCCCAGGGTGGGCCACACCCAGACAGGGGCTGGCCCAGGGTCCTGGGGCTGCTGGGAGGTGCTGGGGGCCAGACCCCGGGGTCCCCGCACGGCCCTGGGGGTCCGGCTCCTGTCCTGAGGGGGATGGGGACGAAGGAGAGTGACCACTCTGTCTGCTTTTGAGGGGGGGCACACGAGGGTGAGTGGGGAGACAGCTGTGCTTGCCTGGGTGTAGGGGACGGGAGATGCCCGGGACTCAGGGCCTCGTGGCCCAAGGAAGGTGTTGGGGACGGTGGGGCCGCCAAAGCCCATAGAAGATCCAGGAAGGGGTCCACTCCAGGGCTGGGGACAGAGTCCAGGGCAGTCGACGGCAGGGCGGCTGCAGCGGGTGGGCCACCCAGGAGGGGGCCGGGCAGGGGAGAGGGGCCGGGGCCCGCTGGGCACCAGCACCAACGGCCTGGGCAGAGGAGGGCCGTGCGGGAGATGGGGAGATGGCCACGAAGACGGGCGGTGGGGGAGGGAAGGGGAGGGCCCAGACGGCGAGGTTGGAGGGCCGAGGGGGGCTGCAAGGCGACGGGGGTGCTGGCACGCAGAGGACAAGCCCTGGGAGGGGAAGGGGGCACTGGGGCTGCGGTGCAGCAGGCATCCCCATCCCCACAGAGGGCAGTGCGGCCCCCAGCCACCGGCAGCTGTCCCCAGACTCCTAAGGAGCTTCTGTAAAGCAGGTGGGTTGGCACTCCTGCCTGGACGGGGAGGGGAGGGGACACACCGAGCGCAGAGGTCGCCAGCAGCAGGGGCGCAGCGATGCTCGGAGCTCCCTGGCTGACACGTGTGCTGGCCTTCTGGGCAGCCGGGCCCTTCCTTCCACAGGCCCCTCCCCTTGGCAGCATTCTTGCAGTGCCTGCTGTATGCAGAGCCCTTAGCAGCTTGACCCGTCTAACTAGGGGAGAAGACGGGGACCCCCAGGCTGTGCCAGCACCCCTGGCCTGAGACCCGGGTTTAGGTTGAATTAGCTCCAACCCCAGCACGGGGGTGGGGAGAGCGGGCGCTGCCTTCCAGCCCTTCCCTGGACGTGCTGTGGCTCTGGGGCTGAGCAACCGCAAGGTTCCGGGGTGGCGCTGGGCAAGAAGGGAGCAGGGCAGGAACCAGGCCAGAACCCTCCTGGGGCCTCGGGCAGGGCTGCAGCGGCATCCCTCCGCCTGCGGCCACCCTCCTCCCCGGGCCTGCTGAGCCAGACCCTGGAGGGGACCCCTGTGGGTCTTCCCAGGAGCGGGGTAGCCGGGGATTTGCGGTCAGCCCTCCACTGGGGGCCAGGACTCATGGGGGCTGAGGAAGCAAGCACCTCCCAGAAGGGTGGAGATGGCACGAAGATGGTGGCTAAAATGCACGACAGGGACGCGCCTGGCCACGAGGACCAGCTTCCTGGTGTGGCTCGGGACAGTTCCTGTTTTAAAGCCCTCACCCAGTGCAACTCCTGAGCCTCTGCCCTCAGCCTCCGGCCCCACCCCCAACAAAAAGGATCTCTCTTTTTTTTTTTTTTCTCACCAAGAGAAACACAGAAAAACCCAAAGGAAAGGTGACCCTGGGTACAGCAGAGCCACTCAGGAGCTTTGTGTGTGCTTAACAGACACAGATATGGAGGCCCCTCCCCACCCCAAAGCCAGGGGGCAGCAGGGACAGGCCCCTGGGACCAGGACGGTTTCTCCACCTGAGAGTGGCGCTGGCCCTGGAGACCCCCTGGGAAGGCGGGGTCTCAGGGTTGTCCCCAGAGGTGACATGTGGGGTGGGGTCTCTGTGGGGACACGGCGCTATGGGTTGTTTAGTGGGTCTGGGGACATTTAAAAATATTTTTTGCTTGGTGTCCCTAAGAGAACCAGCACCTGGCAGGAGGAGGAGGGTGGAGCAGCTCTCGGGCTTGGAGCGAGGCTGCCAGGACGTGGCTTCCCAAAGGCAGTGAGCACGGGCGGCCTGGCCGGGGCAGGGGCGGGAGCCGCGCGGAAAGGTCCCAGATGCAGTCTGGGGAGCCCGCGGCAGCAGCAACATCCAGCCGTGGATCTGCAGTTCACACGCAAATCAGCGCCACTCAAAACTCACTTATAGGGGCTCCCCTGCTGGCACAGTGGTTAAGAATCCGCCCGCCAATGCAGGGGACACGGGCTCGAGCCCTGGTCCGGGAAGATCCCACATGCCGCGGAGCAACTAAGCCCGTGCGCCACAACTACTGAGCCTGCGCTCTAGAGCCCACGAGCCACAACTACTGAGCCTGCACTCTAGAGCCCACAAGCCACAACTACTGAGCCCATGTGCCACAACTACTGAGCCTGCACTCTAGAGCCCACGAGCCACAACTACTGAGCCCATGTGCCACAACTACTGAGCCCGTGTGCCACAACTACTGAGCCTGCGCTCTAGAGCCCACGAGCCACAACTACTGAGCCCGTGTGCCACAACTACTGAGCCTGCGCTCTAGAGCCCACGAGCCACAACTACTGAGCCCGCGTGCCACAGCTACTGAAGCCCGCGCGCCTAGAGCCCGTGCTCCGCAACAAGAGAAGCCACCGTAGTGAGAAGCCCGCGTACCGCAACGAAGAGTAGCCCCCGCTCGCCGCAACTAGAGAAAGCCCGCACACAGCAACGAAGACCCAACGCAGCCAAAAGTAAAATAAATAAATAAAATTTTAAAACTCACTTATAAAGAACTCTTACAAGTCAACGGGAAGAGGATCTGAACAGAGCTTTCTCCAAGGAAGACGCACAGATGGCCAGCGTGCACGTGACGATGCTCAGCATCACGCGTAGTCCGGGAGACGAGACACGGCCGCACACACACTGGGACGGCTGCAGTTCAGCCACAGAGACTCACCAGTGCCGACGCTTAAACACACCCACCACGTGACCCGGCAGTTCCACTCCTAGGTACACACCCAAGACGGAAAACACACGTTCACTCAGAAACACGTACGTGCAGCGTTACTCACGGGAGCCAAAGGGGAACAACCCGTGTCCACCGGCAGATGAATGGGTACACAACGTGGTCCCTCCCTGCAGTGGCACAGGACTCGGCCACGGAAAGGAAGGAAGTGCTGACACAGCTAGAACCTGGACGAACCTTGAACACGCGATGCTCGGTGAGAACGCGGTCACGAAAGGGCAGTGTGCGTTTCTCCTCCTGTGAGTCCTCGGATCTGAAGAGTATTTCCACGTGTCAGTCCCAGCCCCTGTGCCGAGCCCACCGGGTCCACTGAACGGAGGGGTCCTTCATTCTGCCCCTCGGCAGCCCTTAGTGATGGGGAGGCCCTGGGCCACCTGCCTCCTGAGGCTTGTCTCCAGGATCAGACCACAGGCCTGCCTGAGGACTGAGCACAAGGGACCCCCCACCCCCAGAGGGAGGCGGCAGGGAAGCCCGCAGCCCCTGTGGAAGCATCTCACAGCTCACCAGGCTCTGCAGACTGCAAACAGAGCCAGGCACGGGCTCTGACCCAACCTGTCAGGACAGGCCTCAGACAGGGGGATGGGGCGGGGCGTGAGGGGTCTTGGATTTCCCAGAGGGGGGCCCTCTGTGCCCCACCTTGTCCATCCATCATCCATCCATCTCCCCTCCCCCAGGATCTTCCACAACGTCACTGACGTTCCCCCTCCCCCACTGAGAGGTGGGCTCTACCTGCTCCCCCCTACCTGGGGCGGGAGCCAGGAGCACTCCAACCCGGGGAGGGCGCTGCTTCCGAGGCTGCCGTGAAAGGGTGCAGCTTCCACCTGGCGCACTGTCTCTCCCTCTCTGTGTGTCTCTCCCTCTCTGTGTGTCTCTCCCTCTCTGTGTGTCTCTCCTTCTCTCTGTCTCTCCCTCTACCTCTCCGTCTCGGTCTCTGTCTTGCTCTCCTGAGCCGCCACCCTGCCGAGGCCCCATGGAGGCCACTCTGCCTGAGTCCCCTCAGCTCAGGTGCCGGCCACGCGGGAACGGCCTCGGGGAGCCTCAGCCGCCACCTGGTGAGAACCCCCGGCTGACCGCAGCCCATCCCAGGGCCGTGAGAGTTGTAACCATCAAATGGTGGGGTCAGAAGCCAAGTCTGGGGCGCTGCCGCCCAGCGAGGGCACAGGGTCTCTGGAATGCCCGCCCCACAGTCATCACGCCCAGGACTCTCTGTTCAGAGAGAGGCCGGGAAGGGAGGCCTGGCGCGAGCCCTCCTCCAGCTCCCTCTGCCCCAGGGTGGTCTCCTCTGGACGGGGCTCCGCCGCCCTCTGGCACACAGCCCGCGGGTGTGGACGGCGAGCCCCCGGCCGCCGTCACTGAGCCTGTGCTGAGCAGGGCGCTGGCCCAGGCGCTGGGGGGCAGGGGGAGTTGATGAGCCTCAGCTGGGGCCCCCACTGCGCTCAGGGCCCCCCAGCCCCCAGCTGGGCCGTCGTGTCAGCAGGACCTGGGGCCTCAGGGGTGCACAGCCCTGGTCCAATCTTTAGGTCCTGGAGCGTGGAGGCCACTGCACATAACACTGTCCCCTCGGGGGCCCCAGGGGACAGCCCTCCCACAGGTGACTCTCAGGCGCTGCAGTGCCGCCACCATCCAGCAGGGGCCGCCACGCCACCACATTCTGTCCCCGAGGAACCAGGACCACAGTCGCCAGAAGGGGAAGGCCCCCAGGCTTCTGTCCTTCGGTGGCAAGGCCGGCCCACCCCTGGCCTAACCAACCCTAACTGCCCCCTCCCCCGCCCCGACATGGTAAGGCGGCTCAGCGTCCTCAGAAAGCTCTGTCCCCCCAGCGCCGAGGTGCCGGAGACCCTCCCCGGCCGGGACTGCCTGTCCTCCCAACACAGTCTGCAGCCCCCAGCGTCCATCATGGGGCCTCGCTCTGTCCCCAGTGCCCAAGAGATCTGCTTCCCTTCACACTCAGAAAGCGGCCATCAGAGACACCGCTGGGCCCCCAGAAGCTGAGTCCTCATCTGTCGTCGCACGTAGCTCTGTAAATCCCACGCAAGGGCCGCCGGCAGAATCCTGCAGATGGAGGCTCCCGGAAGGTGCTGGAAGTCGTGGGTTTATTGCCGGGCCCTGCAGGGAACATGGCGGAAAGCCAAACCCCGCTTCCCCCCGGGGCTCTGCAAGAGCACCCTCGGCCCTGTTCCCGGGGTGAGGGACCCCCCACTCCACAAGCACAGCTGAGACTTGATTCCATCCCTCCAGGAGAGACTTTATTCACAGTGTTAAGACAAGGTCACTTGCTCCACGGGTTAACAGAAAGTTCCTTATGCCTCTTGCAACAATAAAACCCTTATTTTCTCGTCCAGAAACACCTAATTTCACTAAAAGACTGACCTCAAGCACCAGGCAGGTAGAATGACAGACACGAGAGACAGGATCCCTTTCTTCCCCAGTAAAGGCTGGGGAAGCGGCACCGCGGACGGGAAGACATGCTCGTGGGGGCCAGCCTGTCCCCCGCCCCAGGGTCACTGCCGGAGCTCCCACTTCCCATGGGGAACCAACGCGGCCCCTCCCTTAAGAGCCGACAGGGTCCACACCCTGGTGGCGGCAAGCCTGCCCTCAACCAGCAAGGCCACACGGCACCCGACACACAAGCCAGCACAGTCTCTGCTCATGGGCCGCAGCAAGTTACAACCACAGGCACGCAACTTGCAGAGGATATAAAATACAACTAAACACAATGAGCTCTTTTAAACTAATGATTTTATTGTTTCTATAAAAATGATACGTGCATGTTATAAAATACAGCCATAAAGAAAGTTCACTGCTACTCAGCCTGAGGTGGCGGACTGGTCCGAAGGCGGGCAGGTGCCCTCTGTGCCTGTTCAGCAGTCCCCCACTGACGACTGGTCTGCAGCTCCCACGGCTCAGGCCACTGAGTGCGTAGGAACCACCACCGAGTGGCCTGAAGCTGTTCTTCCACAAACTCTTAAAATGGAAATAGGTTGACGGAAAATAAACAGTTTCTAAAAAAAAAAGTAAGAAAAATACCAGGAAACCACCCAGACTGGCAGGCACCCTGAACATCTGCTGTTCAGGGTTCCAAACCCGCTCACACCTGCAGAATCAGGGGATGTCCAGACAGACACCTGACAAGAAGGGGGACCCCGTCCCACACGCCACGCTGGCAGTGACTTTCTGATCCCGGTTATTAAGTACATACCCATTCTCTGTCGTCTGCCAGCAACAAGCAGCAGCAAACCCAGTGCCAAAGATTCCGAAAAAAATAAGGATTTAAACTCAGCCCTGAGAAAATTCGACCCACAACTGGGTTGCTGCGGATCACGAGGACAAGTGCTCAGCTGTCCTGGAGCCCGAGCAAGCCACCCGCCACCCGGCCGCTCAGGGACCCCGTGCCGTGCTCCAGCGTCCTCCCAAACCGCCGGCAGGTGGTGCTGTCGGCTGAGGACCGGCCTGAAGTGCACGCGTCCTGGTCCCGGAACCCGTGACTCTGCGGCCCCACATGGCAAAGGGGACTGTGCAGGTGTGGTCAGGGGTCTTGAGAAGGGAGGCGGGATTATGCCGGGGGGGGGGCCCAATGTCATCACGAGGGCCCTAACAGGAAGGAGGTGGGAGGGCCAGGGCCAGAGAGAGGTGTGGGGAGGAGGTTGAGTCGGGGAGGAGAGAAGCCACCGGCTCAGATGGAGGACAGGCCACGGGCCACGGAGCGCGGCACCTCTAGGAGCTGGAAGAGGAGGAGACGGACCCTCCCCAGAACCCCCGGCAGGAAGCGGCTCACGGGAGCCTTTGGACTTGTGGCCTCCAGGCTGGAGCATAAATGTGTTGTTTAAGCCACCAAGTCTGTGCTGACCTGTTAGTGGGGAAGAAATCTGACTTGCCTTTTTTTAAAAATAAAAACACTGCCTTCCTAAACAGTAAACATATTCCAGCCACCCTGTGTGCTGCTTGAGGTTTTCACAGAGTTGCTAAAAGGACCTGGGGCCCAACCAGCAGAGTGGAGGCCTGCGTGAGGCTGTGGACGGAGGGTGGCCTGGCCCTGCGCCCCGAGCTTCCGCCCCAGGGGCTGGAGTGAGAGCCAGGTCAAGGGGCTCCATTGGCCTCACCTGCCGGGAAGGCAGCTGTGGGCCCAGGTCTGACCTGATTGCTCCGGCTTACCTCCTGCCTAAGGAGGACACTTGGAAAACATTCTGGAAATTGTCTTCTAATAATGTCACTGGCTCATTGTGACGAGTATATACGAGAAACAAAAGGCATTCTTTACATGACAAATGATGGGCAACCAAAAATATCTCACAGGAGCTTTGGCAGGACCAGACAGGACGTCTGGACCCCTGAGCCTGGCATTTTTAGCAACTGAGACCCAGGAGACAGCAGGCAGTGCGGGAAGCTGCTGCCCTCTGTCAAGAGCCCGACTGCCCCCTCCCGATGCAGAAACCACTACGTCTGCATTCTATTTGAGATTCATGCATGTGTTTCAAAATGAGTATTTACCCAATCACGTATATAGAAAGTTCAACTACAAAGAGCTTAGCACAAAACATTTTTTTAAACGATTCTGAAATAATTTCAGACTTCCAGAAAGTTGCAGAAATAGGCCACAGTTCTGTCTGCCCGCTTCTCCCGACGACACCCTCTGCGAGCACAGGACAAGAAGTGCTGTGACTGACCTGCGGGCCCTCGGGCTCCCCGGTGGCCCTAGCCTCCCTGGACCCTTGGCCCGGGGCAGCCCCTCCATCTGTCCTCCAGGAGGCGGCCCTTCTGGGGAGCGCTGTTCTTCACTCTGCAGCCCGTCCCTCATGTCAGGTGTGTCTGCGTGTGCTCATTAGACTGAGGTGAGGCACTCCTGGCAAGACGACGGCAGAAGCAATGCCGCCTCCTCAGGGCATCGGTCGGGGCAGGCGCTGTGGGGACCGGGCAGTCAGGCAACCACGCTGAGAAGCCTCAGCTGTTTGCCAAGTGCCTGGCGGGGCGCCCTCCAGACCAGGCAAATCTGTTCCACATCACGCTGCCCGCCCACCTCAGGACCACCGACGCCCCTTCCTTCCATGTGGGTTGGGATCCGGAGGAGGGGCCGTCCCTTCCTGCACTGATACGTTTACCCCATGCATTATTTCCATCAACGGGGACTCCTGGGTAGGAACTGATTCCGCAGCCAAAGCCCATTACAGTCCTTCCTTCTGCTGCCCCACTGGTCCCCGATCAGGCCACTGGGAGCTCCATCGCATGTCCTCTCGACAAGCCCATCATGGTTCCAGCAGTGCCTTACTTCTGACACAAGAGGGTCCAGGCTCATCTGGACTTTCCTGCCCCTGGGTCCTCCTGCTGGAGAGAGGCTCAGATCCGTGCTGCCAGGGGTCACTGCCCCTGGTCCCTTGGTGCCCAGAGCGAGGGGACGTCCGTACGAACACACGCATGCACGCATGCACACTTGTACGTCTGCTTCTCTACCCGCTGCCCTTGCAGATGCTGGAGAACCAGGATCCCACACCCACGGCTCTCATCACCCACAACACAGCTCCAGCTTTTTCCACCTTAAAATTCTCAGCCTCAGAACCATTGTCGACGTGAAGAACAAACATACTAACCAGGGTACAAATCTTGTCTTTTTGTCTCTAGTTTTAGTCAAAACACTATTTTCCAAAGCTACCTGGGCAAGTCCCGCCCCGCCGGCCCCTCTGCCGTGGGCAGAGTCAGCGTTTGCGACACGGTTGGGCTTGGGGTCACTGCTGCTGTCCCACGGTGGCCCCCCAGGTCCCGGTTTATCTTTTGAGCACGTAAAACAAGAACATGGCTCCGAGTCAGAAGCACTCAGAGAGCTGCCCCCCACCCCCCCACCTCCCCACCTCCCCACCTGCCGGCAACCATCCGCACTGGTTTCCAGTTTGCCTTCCGGAGCTTCTTGTTGCTCAAGCACGTGGGTGTCGCGGTGGTTGCTTCTCTCTCTCTCACCGCGACGTTCTCTGGGCCCTGCGTTCCCTCGCGGAGCCCGCTCACCGTGTGCCACCCCCGGGGCAGCGCGGGGCGCTCCGTTCTCTCCCCCAGTCCTTCCTGCGGCCGCCCAGGGCCCCGTCTCTAAATGCTTTCCAATTGCAGACAACGCTGCGATAAATAACCTTGTGCGTGTAGCGACGCTGCACTGTTGGAAAACACAAAATATTTTCGTGGCTCACTGGTGATAGAAACCATGGCTTTTCATAAACTAGCTAAAAATATGGAAACAACCTGCAGCACAATTAGAAGCACAGACAGAGAGCCGATGCGGAACAGTGACAAACCGCAGATGAAGCGCTTGGTGCTGGACCACCAACGTGGCCAGCGGTGCTGGGGAGCCCCGTGGAGATGGGACCAGCCTCAGAGGGACCGTCACGGAGGGCCTGACCGAGTACGGCCACCACCGTAGGACCGAGGCAGAGGGACGTCAACACAGAGAACTGGACACGGCCAAGGAGCAGAGCACGAGGGTTTCCCGGAGCCCGGCCTGGGTCGCCAGGCAGAGGAGGGGCGGGATCAGGGCCGGCTGTGCCCACCAGCGGGGACATGCCTGGATCCTCCCAGCACTGGCCACACTGGGACAAAAGCCAGCTGACTGGGGGCCAGGGAAGGCAGCCCACAGGGCAGGTCCGGGGGCTCCGCTGTGGTTCTGAGCCCACACGACAAGGCGCCCCAGAAATGCCACCGCGGGGCCTGCACCCCCAGGAGGTCTGTCCTGACAGCGCCCTGGGCAGCTCTCAGCGGGAACGCGCTGCCCCGACCACGCTTGGCCGGGAAGCAGGGCTGGCTGAGGTCCCGGGGGCTTCCTCGGAGTAAAAGCACTGGAGGCCACGGTGCACATCGATCGACAGGGAGGATGATCTGTTTCTCAGTTACAGCAAATGAGTTCTTAAAATTACACCACCTAGTTTTACAAATACCCTCTGATCCAAATCAGAAAATGCCCCGGACTAGCAAGACACGTGGTGTTTGTGCGTCACCAGAAAAAGATCACGAAGTCAGCTACGCCAAAGCCAGACTGCTTCCCACTTCCAAGCTTATCCTCTACTTTTGTTCAAAAAAAAGAAGAAAGAAAGAAAGAAAAGACACGTATATTTATGAGTACAAAGAGAAAACCATTTGCTAGGAAACGTTTTCCTGACAGTCTTTGTCTACATAACAGACCGCAATTCGTGAACATTTATCACTTTTGCACCGAAAAGACACGCAGAACCCGTGATGTGAATCCAGCATCTCACAGGGACCCGCGGCGTCCACTCACTAGGCGGACGTCATCCGGCACCTCACCTCCCCGAGAGCCCCATCGCACACCTGAACTTAAAGACAAAACCTAACACTCCTGGGGGAAAATGGGATCTAAAAGGGACAATGGTTTTCCAGAATCCTTTTGGAAGCTTCAGAAGACGAGCCATCTCCCAGCCACGAGGCGCATCCATCAGGGAGGGGTGTCTGTCTTGATTTCAAGCGGCACCTCACGGGCGTCACCAAAGCCCCTTCCTGAGCCATGGTACCTACAAGCAAGCTGCTGGGGCGGCAGGTCGTCGGACAACCCCACACAGCCCTGCGGGCTTCTTCCCATCACGGTTCCGTCTTTGTCTCTGACTTTCCATCTATCAAATCTCCAAATCCCAGTTTTTCCAGGGGTTCTCGTGCCATCAGTTGCCTGAAAGGAAAAGTGAGAGCTGTCAGGGTGGCCGGAAGAAGGACGAGCACTGCCCACGCGGGGCCGAGGTAGGCCCTGGGCACCCGCCACCATCTCAGCCCCAACCACTCCGTCCTGGGAACAGACCCCGAGCGGTACCCTTAGACCTGCACCCCCGAGGGCGGGACAGAGGAGCCCCGCCGTGCTCCCGGCCACACCTCCCTCGTCCCGTGGCCCCGGAACTCGCGGGGCCGGCCGCCTAGACAGCCAGCAGGAGACCAGAGGCGGAGCGGGTCGAGGTGCAGGGGTGAAGGAGAGCCTGGCGGCTCCGGGGTGCAGTCCCTCCACCCCCGCCCCCTCTACCTGCCCCCGACTGCCATGCCCACGAAACCCAGTGGCCCAGCAACAGTCCTTAAGATGATGTCCCCCGAATCGCAAACCCCAGGCGGCACAAACTAACCCGGCAGCAGATTAAATCAACCGCACAGTGATGGGATGCACTAGACACTCCTTAAACCCAAAACAGGCAAATAACGATAAACCTTCGCACATCTTTGCCAACAGAGTACAACTGGCCGACAGCTCTTCAAACTGACTGCTCAGACTTCACTGCGGTCGGCAGGACCACGACCCCCAGATGACACCCTAATCCCTACAGCCTGTGAGTGTGACCTTACACGGGAGGGGAGTTAAGGCTGAAGATGAAAATAACGTTGTCAATCAGCCGATCTGGAGATGAGACCACCGTGGATTATCCAGGTGGACCCAACCTAATCCCATGAATCCTTAAAATTAGAGAACCTTTGCTGGCTCTGGTCAGAGAGAAAAAATGTAAAGAGGAGAGAGGATGGGACAGATGCAGCACTGTGGACCGTGAGGGTGGAGAAAGGGGCCTCGGGCCTCGGACCTGGCGTCGCTGGGAGCTGGAAAAGGCCAGGAGACAGCGCCTCCAGAGGGAACCTGCCCACACCTGATGACAGTAACCAGTGTTCACTGGCCGCACCCTGGGTCGGGCAGAGGGCTTTCCCAGGACCGTCTGCTCTACCCTCTGGCACCCGGTCAGGAGGCCCGGCCTCGGGCGGGAACCGGACCTGAGGTCGTGGAGCAGACGTGTGTTTGCTGGGTCTCTGCCAACAGTGCAACCCCCATTTTAAAAGTTGCTGCCGTGAGAAAGCGTGCCCCCACCTAAGTCGCAGACATGGCCACTTCAGGCTGACAGGGCCCGAGTCCTCGTGAGGCGACTTGCAAACTCTACTGCGGTCTGGTTTTTAAAAAGACACACGTGAGGTAGGTAGGGGCAAAATAAGGTCTGGGATGTCAGCAGAAAGGAAAAAAGAGGAGGAGAAAAGAGGCTTTTAAAAAGGGTGATGGATAAGGGCAAAATGGGAAAAATCTTGACCCTGAATCTGGGTGATGGTTATGGAGATCCAGACGATCCTCTGCTTTTGTATGTTTGAGGATTTTCATTGAAAACAAACTGAAAATCTCCAGTCAAAATAACTGACCAAGTCAGAGACACATACATCCCCGTACATGCGTCCAAACGTCGCCTGACCAACCAGTGAAGCCACTTGAATCGTGGGACCCACAGAGCGGCCGGCCGCGTCCCTGTCCCCCCACGTCCTCAGCGGCCCAGGGAGGCTGGTGCCCAAAAGCTGCGCTGGGTGAGGGGCCACCACATGGAGACGCGGGCAGCTCCCTCCCAGGGGCAAATGGGGAAAAGAGGGCCCTTGTGCTGGCCCTGCCTGGAAGCCCTGGTCGGGCAGCAGGAGCTGCTCTGGGACCCAACCAGCCAAACCCTCCGAGCAACCTCCCACAGGAGCTGCTGGGCCCCGTGCTGGCCCAGGGACGACTGACCCAGGGACGGTGACCCGAGCTTCGGGGAGGCGGGCGACCTGCTCACACCCTCACAGAGGGCGGAGCCCAGCTCCAAACTCGGTCTCGGAGGCGTGGCCACGCCAAGAAGAAACTCACGGTGTTCAGGTGTTTTGAAGATGCATCAATTTGAAAGAGAGTGACTGGAACGTGCAGATCCGACCCATGCGCTACTCGGGGACGGCAGAGCTGGCTTCGGGCCGGCCCGTCGCCAGACGCCAGCTCCACGAGCCTGCGCGACTCAGGAGGCCACCTGAGGGCCCGTCCCCCTCAAAGTCCCCAGTGTCCCTGACAGCCCTCAACACACTGGGGCCTGAGAAGCACAGCAGGTCTTGCCTGGAGGGGAATGTCTGAGTTTGTTACGGGAAAACGAAAATAGGGCTCAGAGTGCATTGATTTATGTCAACCTGTCTTCAGACAAGGCCTCTGATGACTCGACTCCTTAGTGAACTAACGAAGGGCTCCAAAGGCAGAAATAAAAGTTCCCACCCAAGGATGTAATTATACGTTACACACTACCCCCATGAAGGTTTACGATAGTACTTATTTTAAAGAAAATCTCAACAGATCAGTTAGGAGCGTTCTTGTTTTCTTTAAAGGTGAGGTCCGGTAAATTCTGATTAAGACAGGAAGAATCACTCGTCGTTCATCGTTCCTTACAGGGCCCACTGTCTCGCCTGTCACATGCAAACAGCTCTGAGCCGACGTGGAACAAAACAACAGAGCACATACTTCTATGTTCCAAGAAAAATATTTAAAGGAATAAGCTGCGCACCCACAAATCTTCAAATCTTTTGACTCAGTCAGCATTTTTATGATGTGCGATTCTGAAAGCTGAATGACATGTCAGTAGCACCCAAATTTGGAAAGAAAATCCTCGGAGGAAGGCAATCACGTCCAATGCTATCACTGGAGAAGAGGTTCCCATGATTGCTAAACAACTTGGAGTACAACTGAATCTCTGAAAAGCCTCAACCTCACCGGCAAGCAGCCCTACAGCTCCGAAACACAAGCTGAACTGAGGCCTGAGTGAGGCCCCCAGTTAATGACCTCTTGGAATAAACATTTTAGCCAGAGACGCGGGAGGGGGGAGAAGTCATAAATAACTGTTGGCGTGTACTTGCCTCTCCATCCTGCACTCTAAATATTCTTTTGACTCATTTCTGCACAAAGCATTTTCAAAATTATTGTCCCGGAGACACTTCATGAATTTCTCTTTAAAGCTTTTACATTCACCTGGAACGAAACAGAAAAGTGTTTCCTTTTTAAAGTGAAAACATGACAAGCCCGCCCGGCAGCCTTACTGGCAGCCCCCCTCCCCCGCCTTTGAAAACTGGTTTCCTCCTGAAACACGCTGGAAACAGACTGGAAAAAGCAAATGTAGCAAGTGGGAAAGCAAGTACAGGAGAAAGAGGGCATCCAGGCGGCGGCGCCAGGGAGCTCACACAGGATTCTCCCGACGTTGCCGCGTGGGTCTAATATTTCCCACTAAAATGCTGGCACACAAAAAATCCATCCATAAACCTATCTCCGAAGCCTTGCTTTCCACGCAGTCTGCGGCGATCAGGAGCGTCCTTCGCTCTCGCGCGAGACACCCGTTTAACCCCGCGGGCCTCACACCCGCGAAGGACTTTGTCGACGCAACGTCGGCCCCAGACTGGAGGCCGGGACTCCGCGTCCCCTCCCCGGTTCCGAGGGCCCAGCCCCGTCCGGCTCCCACCCTCGGGCCGCGACGGGAGGCCCTGAGCCGGGACCGGACCCGGCCGGGCCGAACCCAGCCTCAGCGGCCCCGCCCGCACCGCGAGCAGACGCCAGTGCCGCCCCGGCCGCGCGGCTCCAACCAGCCGGCCCAGGGCTGCGCCGGTCCAGCCGGGGAGCCCCGACCGCCCCCGCTCACCGAAGTGATCCAGCGGGAAGCTGCCCTTGTCCGGGGGCCGCGGCTGGAAGCTCTTGGACCCGAAGTTCATGGCCGTCGACATGATGGCGGCGCCCCGAGTCTCCAAGAGCGACGCGCGCCGTACGCAGGACGGCCGGCCGAGCGCCGAGCAGGCCCCCGCGGGAGCGCCGATCACGTCGAGTGGCGAGCGGCCCCTGGTCGCTTGGCCCCGCCCCTCGCCCTATAGGGCCCGCCCTCACCACCAGGGCCCCACCCCCGGGCTGTTGTTTTCAGCAACTTGCCCAAGGACACACAGCAGACTTGCACCGTCCTGCAGGGTGTGCCTGTGGGTCTCTGTATCCCCGACAGTCTGCAGGGGCTTCTCCCCCCTGGGCACCAGGGCCTAATCCTGGCGCTTGCCTGGTGAGAAGGAAGGAGCGTTAGCTTCCTGCGGCTGCCATAACAAAGTGCACACTCTGGGTGGCTTAGAACAACAGAAATTCTCTCACAGTTCTGGGGGCCAGTCGTCTGAGATTGGGGCGTCCGTTCCTGGCCTCTCCCATCCCTGCTGGTGGGTTGCTGGCTTGTGGACGCATCACCCTATCTCTGCCTCATCACGTGGCCTCTCCCTGTGTGTCAGTGTCCAAATCTCCTCCTTTTATGAGGACGCACTTGTATTGGATTAGGGCCCACCCCGATGACCTCACCTTAACTAATTACATCGGCAAGGACCCTGTTCCCGAAAAGGTCACATTCTAAGGTAGGGGGAGCTAGGACTTCAACATATGAATTTGGGGACACAATTCAACAGATAAAAGAGTAAAAATGCATCATGAACAGGAAAGCCCCTGGTGGTCATTTATTATTGTTGTTATGGCAACAGTAACAACAGGGAAAGGGCTCAGTGGGGACCCCAGCTCTCCCCAGCAGAGCTCCTCCCAGCCCTGCACCCTGGGCAGAGCCTCTGGTTTTCATCTGGGTGACGGGGAAAGTGGGCGGCTGCCCGCCCAGCACACCCTGTTGTCTGTGATTCTGCCCTGAGCTCCAATCCCCACCCACCCGCTTAACAGTCACTGGCACCCGCAGTGTGCCAGGCCCCGGACGTAAGCACAGAGGGGCCTTAGCATCACAGAGTCACCACTGGCCCCTCTGGACAAGTTTCTTCCCCCCAGGCCCTGCCCCTTGTAATGTCAGGAGCTTGCCAACCAGTCCCAGCAGCCCCTCCGGCACAGGCCTGCCCCCTTCCAGGGCTGACTTGGGTGCCCCCTCCTCCAGAAGGCATCCACTTGCCTCCACCCACTTGAAGGCCCCCACCCCCACCCCCGCCGCCCATGGTGCACACCACCGGATCTCTGTGCCTGAGGCTGGATTCTCTGTTTGTCCAGAGCCAGCACAGAGCTCCACCAAACGTTTGTGGGCCGACAGCAGGGGTCTGCAGGGAGAGCCCATCCCATTGTCTGGGCCTTGGTCGACCTGGGGCTCTGGGCCCACTTAAAACTACAAAAGGAAGATTGTACCTGTTCCTGCCGTATTTACAACCGTTCACACTGCTGGGGCCAGGGGCTGCACACTGGGTTATTCATTAACATGTTTCCAGGGCTGGTGAACAATGGAAGCTTTTATTACCCAGCAAGTAGCACTTTTCCACTTGACTAGATCACACCACTTAGCAGTAAAAGGGACAGCCCATCCCCACCAGGGCTGCCCATACCTCTCCGTCTGGCGGCCCTGAGGGACCAGTGAAGCACCAGAGACCCAGTGACCTGGAGGTGACGGCCAGCTTTTAACTGACATCTCTGTACATGACAAGCGGTTATTGCTTTGCAGGAGATGTTTAGCAGTGCACAGATTTGAAAATCGGGGAAGGAGCTAATGTTTTTGGAACCCCTCTTACGCGCCGGGCTGTTTCATGTGGGGTCACGGGGCCGGGAACAGTGCCCAGAACACAGTAGGTGTTCTGTTACTATTTTTTGAAGAGGGAATCCCCTGGCGGTCCAGTGGTTAAGACTCCGCGCTTCCACTGCAGGGGGCGCAGTTTCGATCCCCGGTAGGGAAACTAAGATCCCACATGCTATGTGGTGCGGCCAATCAATCAATCAATCTATAAAAACAAAAAAAATATTTTTGTAGAATGAACGTAGTTGGGCAGGTATTATTATCCTCATGTCACACGTAGAGACACAGAGAGGTCAAGCCCCTTGGCTTGAGGTCAAGAGACGCCACCGCAATGAGAAGCCCGTGCACCGCAACGAAGAGTAGCCCCCGCTCGCCGCAACTAGAGAAAGCCGGCGCACAGCAAGGAAGACCCAACGCAGCCAAAAATAAATAAATAAATAAAATTAATTTATTTAAAAAAAAAAGTCACATAGCATTGCTTCCACCGTGGTCACAAGCTCCCACTCAAATTCAAGGGCAGGGCCCCTGCTCTCCACGGGCGGAGGACAAATTATACGAAGAGCTTACGGGCTGGGCGCTGTCACTGCAACATGCCGTCTGCCTCAGCTAACAAGTGGATGGAGGGGCTGAGTGTGGAGCCAGGTGTGTGCAACTCCAGACCCCTCTAGGGAACACCCTGCACCTCGGGTGTCAAGGCCAGGTGTGACCTGAGCCCCAGTCGGAGCCTGGCGACCCCTGGCCAGCGGGGCCTGGCCAATCAGGTCTGACCAGAACAACCCCCAGGCTTCTGCCTGGGCACCAGGACAGAGCCGGTGGAACTGCGCACTGGACTGCGGCTGGGGGACGCGAGCCTGGGCGGCCGGCTGTCGTCTGGCCACCGTTACCCACCCCAGAGCGCAGCCAGCAGACCCAAGAGCAAGGAGAATTCATCCAAATCCTAATAACATCATCTGGTCCCTGGATCAACCCTTGCCTGAAACTAAGAGATAGCTGATCTTTCCACTTTAACAAATTCTGCTGTCAAAGTGTAACTTTCAAAAGGCTTTCAGCCAAAAATATACTGAGCACATGTCAGAATTTTATCTCACCCGTTAACAAGGGAACGAGTCTAGATGGCAAGGCTGGTTCAAAGAAGAATGTCAAACCCTGACGGATCCACGTGCAGTCAGAGGAGAAGGAGCTCGGCAACGAGACTGCTGAGCTGGGCTCAGGAGTTAATGTCTAACATTGATGTCAGGTTAATGTCTTAACAGGACAATAAAGCCACAACCTGGGTTATCTTCTCCGCCAGACAGAAGTCATCTGCATGTTTATGGGGGAAAGTTACCTGCACTTTTCCTATTTTCCGCAAGGTAACCTCCAGCTTCGCGGCACCCGGGCCTGGTCGATAATAAACGGCAAGTCAGAGAAAGCAACCCTCCCGGGCAGAGCGACCCCCGGCAGGCTGGTTAGACAGTGACCCCGTGAAGGGACACACGTCACCCATTTGCCTCGTTTCTGCGAGTGGGGTAATCTTCTGAACTCTGCTTCCACGGTGTCCTGGGGCTGCTCTAACGGGACCACAGCCTAGGGGGCTGAAAACACTGCCAACTCACACCCTGTCACCTCCGGAGGCTGGTGTCGCAGGGCCATCTCCCAACGGCGGCTCTGGCGGAGGGGCGGTCCTTCCTGCCCCTTTCAGCTTCTGGGGCTCCCATGTTCCTTGGCTTGTGGCCGTGGCCTGCACCTCTGCCTCTGTCACTGCACGAGGGGCAGGATGACCTCTCTAAAGACCCTCCCTCCAAACAAGGTCCTATTCTGAGGTTCTGGGTGGATGTGAATGTTGGGGGGACGCCCTTCGACCCAGTGCCCTGCTCCAGCCAGTTTGGGGTTTCTTCCCTATGAAGAGTCCCACCGGGCACAGAACCCTTGGGTTCAGGTGCATGCGATGCAGAGGCAGGCCCCACACAGGGGGCTGGGGGGGGCCCTCCTGGACCCCAGGGTGTGGGCGCCACCTCAAAGTTCAGGGGTCACGAGCTTGAAAAATCATTCTTGTTGCCGAGAAAAGGGACCGGCTGGCCTGGAGCAGAGCTCAGGAGACCCCCCAGCATTTGGTGTCAGATATCGGGGGGCAGGAAATGAAGGCGCGGCGGAGACCAGGGACACCCGGAGGTGGCGGCTCCTCCTGGCGCCCTGCAGACGCGGGGGCAGGAGGGGCCTCGCCTGGGGTGTGGGACGTCGGGGGTGCAGCCACTTCCCCGGGCGGGAACGTTGCCGGATCTGACGAGGAGCAACCCCTTGGCTCGGGTCGCGCTGCCAGGAAGTCATCTTACAGCGACCGTGCAGCTGTGCACAGGGACGGGCACACAGGCCTTTTTATTTTATTTTTTATAAATTTATTTATTTATTTATTTTTGGCTGCATTGGGTCTTCATTGCTGTGCGCGGGCTTTCTCTAGTTGCGGTGAGCGGGGGCTACTCTTTGTTGTGGTGCACGGGCTTCTCATTGCTGTGGCTTCTCCTGTTGCAGAGCACGGGCTCTAGGCGCGCAGGCTTCAGTAGTTGTGTCACGCGGGCTCAGTAGTTGTGGCTCGCGGACTCTAGAGCGCAGGCTCAGTAGCTGTGGCGCACGGGCTTAGTTGCTCCGCGGCATGTGGGATCTTCCCAGCCCAGGGCTCGAACCCGTGTCCCCTGCGTTGGCAGGCGGATTCTTAACCACTGCGCCACCAGGGAAGTCTCACACAGGCATTTTTAGCAGGAGGTTCGTAAGGGCCTGAGACAGACCGACGGACAGGCAGGCCCAACCCAGCAACGAGGCAGCAGTTACGCAGTGGGAAGGAGGCCCCTGCTTGGTCCTGGCCACATCGTTACCATAAAAATAAAATGCAGAGACTTTGGTTGATGGAGATGTTCACTGTCCTGAACGTGGCGAAGGTTCCCTGGGTGTCTACGCATCTCAGCTCATCCAATTGTACGCTTTCACGTGCGCCGTTTACCGTACGTGAATAAACTTGTAAAAAAAAAAAAAAGCGTGTACACAACAGGGTGCATCTCTGAAGGATGCACAAGGAAGTGGTACGTCGGGGAGGTGCTCACCTTGCTGAGGGACTTGGTGGACTTCCGGACTCTTTGCTGGTGTGTATCTGTCGCCTACTGGAATGGACAAATATCCAAACTAATACCTACATTCATCAAAGAGTCTGTGTGGGATGTTGTAGTGGCTTCACTGGTGGCCCCACAAGAGATGTACCCTCCTGGCCTTGGCAGGTGTCACAAAGGGAAGGGTCTCCAGATGAGGCCATCCTGGATGAGGGCCGGCCGAGGGGCGCCAGCAGCCCTCTGGAGCTGGGAGACGAGGACCCTGCCTCACCCCGAGCCTGCGAGGAGCCAGCGCTGCCCACACCCACCGCGCAGCTGAGGACACATTCCTGCTGTCTGAACGCCCAGTCTGCTGCGGCCCCGGGACCTCACGCAGGCGCAGCCTGTGACACAGGCCGCTGGGAGGCTGGCAGGACCCTTTCCGGGGGCCGGGGCGGGGGCGAGGGGGGCCGGTGGGCGCAGCAGCTCTTTCTAGGAGTTTGTCTGCGAAAGGAGTGGAGCGTGAGGGAGGGATTTTATTATTGTCGTTGCCGTTATTTCAGGGTGCAGGGCGGGGGGAGGGCGCTGGGTGAGCTGAGGAAAGGCGGCAGGGGGCTGGTGGTGCCGGGAGAGATGCCCGCAGGCCCTGCCGGCGCCGCCTGTGGCGACTGCCGGGCTCGGGGCCCCGGGACGCTGCAGGCAGAGCAGCGCGGGCCCCCCAGGGGACGGACCCCGGAAAGCCCAGACTGGACCCTTTGAGAGCCGTCCACCTCCCCTGTCCCAGACTCTTCTAGAACCCTGCCCCTCCCCCATCCATTCCCCCTTACCTTGGCTCCCCTCCTCCAAGGGTGACTCCAAGGCTAGGTCACAGGTCATAGATATCGACTGTGGCCTCTGTCTCTCGAATACTCACTCTTGAAGCCTAAAAACACAAGTCCCCCCCCAGCCCCCCGCCGGGTTCCAGAGGCCAGAGGCCCGAGCCAGCTCCCCGGCCCCACCCTCCCCGGGGGCCCTGTGGTTCCCCCAGGATAATCTCCTGCCCTGTGGTCGGAGGGCGATGACCAGCAGCCCCAGGCCATCTTCCACCGAATCCCTTCGCTGGGACCCGACACACTCACGTCCTGGGGCCTCACTGCCGACCTCCCTGCTCCCCCCCGCCCGTGACCTTCCCCCGCTGCGCACCCCGCGCTGGACGGGACGCCTCCCAGCTGAGCCTGCTTAGGGGTGACCCCGCCAGGCTGTCGGGGGCTGGAGCCGTGCAGGACAGACGCCGCTCTGCCGGGACCGGTCCCGACACGTCCTCCCCAGCGGCACCGTCCGACTGCAGAGGCCGCCTGCTCCCCGGGGCCCGACCTCGCCGACCTGGAGGGGTAGGCCCCCCACAGGGACGCTGCGTCCGTCTCCAGCGCCTCGGCCACACTGCCCTCCCACCACGAGTGTCCTTCCCGCTCGGCCGCCCGGGCGGGGCTCCCGTGGCCATGACCCGGGCCTTCCCAGCGCCCCTTCCGGCTCAGACCTCCAGGCTCTGCACAGGCTGTTCCCTCACGAGAAGGCCCTTCCTCCTGTTACCCACCTCTCCAGCTCCGACACCCAAGGCACTTCCCGTGGCACAGTCGCTGCCACACGGGGAGGGCCCTTTTAGGATCCCCGTGCCACCAGTTTCTGTAGCCCTAGCTCCTGGCCGAGCCTGGTGCACGCAGGCACTCAGTAAATGCACACTGGACTAATTAAGTGAACTGTCCTGGGCGTACAGGAGCCCCAGCCTATGCACCCAGTAGGGGCCTTGGTACCGGCCGCTCAGCCCGAATGATCCGGAGACCCAGCAGTCAGAGAGGGGTCCTCCCTCACTGCAGCCCCACGGCTGTGTATCTGGGCGGTCTGCCTGTGAGGTAGTGAGCACCCGGTCACGGGAGGTGTGCAAATCGGGGCTCAGAGCGGGTAAGGGCCCTCAGGCTGCCTTGGCTCTGGGGTTTGCGTAGGGGTATGCATGGCGCCCCAGGAGACAGGCCCCGGGGCGAGGGGCCCAGGGGCGCGGATGGGGTCCCCGCAGCCTCGTGTTGGGAGGAGGCCCAGAGCAGGCCCAGCCACTCCTGGCGCCAGCAGCCCTCCTGCCCCTCAGAGCTCGTTTCCCAAACAGCACCGCCTCCCCTCCCAGCTGGGCCGCCAGGGTTTAGCAGGCCACAGTGCAGCCCAGACGGGCAGGGGCTCGTGAGCCCGGCCGCCGGTCGCCCAGCCCGGCCCTGCCTGCGGGGTGGGCCCCTCTGAGCAACCCACCGCCTCCCCGAACCCCCACCTCGTCCCGGCGCGGCCAGGGCCTCCTGCCTGGGTGACAGGGCTCAAAAAGCCACCAAGGAGCAGACCGCCACTCGGGCGAGCTCTCTGCCGGGGCCTCTGAAGTCCCAGGATCTGAGGCGTTTGCTGTGCAGACCCCGTGGGCCGCTTCACGCCTGGTGTCCCCCCCTGGCCCCAGGCAGAGAGGAGCTGGGCGGACACAGGTGGTGGTGGGTTTGGAAGAGGCCAAGGGGTCCTTCAGAGGGAGGCTCAGAGCCTGGGGAGGACGGGGCCCAGGGCCCCTGAGCCCCAGTTCTGATGGGGAGACCAGGCAGAGGCCGAGACCTGTGGGGAGCAGACTGGCTGCCATGCTGTGCGCTCCCCAGCAAGGCGAAGCCCCCAGATGGCCCCCGGCCCCACCAGCCCCCTGCCACAGACTGGACCTCATAGACCACGCACGCCTGTGGCTTTAAGCCGCCTGGCTGTCCCCTGCGAACTGCTCATTCCACATTCTTGGGGTGGTGGGGTGGGTGGGGTGTGGCACGCCCTCCCGGGAGGCCTATAGGGCGCAGGGCGGGCAGCGGCCCCGGGAGGGGAGCTGGGGCCTCGCCACCCGCCGTCCGCACGGCCCTGCTGCTCCTGGGGCTCTGGGGGCTCCTCCGCACCTGCACCCACACCCCCTCCCCGGCCCCCCGCTGGCCCCCGGGGCCGCGCCCTCTGCCCCTCATCGGGAACCTACATTTGCTGCGTGTGTCACAGCAGGACCAGTCGCTGAGGGAGGTAGGTCGGGGCGGGCACGTCCTCAGCTGGGCTCTGCGCCTGGGCCCGGGGCCTGGCCCCTGCCAGCCCTGAAGGCACCCCAGCCCCATCTCGGGAAAGCTGAGTCCCCAGTTTCCAGGACCCCTGTGGGGTGGGAGGTTCGTGCCCAGCCTGATGCTGGGCCGACAGGGGACATAGGAGGCCCAAGTGCCCGCGTTGCCTCAGGGAAAAGACATTCCACCCCACAGGGAAACGGATGGGCGGGCCAAGGAGCAGGGGGCCAGGAGTGGCAGGCCCGGAGGGCTCACTGGAGAAGGCAGCCTTTGATGAGTGCCTGCAGGAGGGCCAGGGTTGGGGGCGGCAGAGGTCTGGCGATGGAAAGGACCAGGACCAGCGCAAAGATGTGCCCGTGGGCCAGGTGGGACGCCTGCTGGGTGTGGCTCCTCCCACCTGGGCTGGAGGCTGAACACCCTCGCCCACCTTGAGCTGGCTGAGCCGGTGAAGCAGAGGTACAGGCCTGGCCCCGCCCTCGAGGGCCATCCAGCCAACCACCCCCCGCCCCCCACTGAGCTCCAGCTCCCATGATCACTTGGCTGAGGTGCTTCCAGGACCCACCCATGAGGCTGCCTCGTGGCCCCCAGGCTCTGTAGGTGGGTGGGGAGCCGTGATGACCCGCGAAGTCAGGCTGCAGGCACCAGGGTTCTCAGGCCCTGTGCCCAGTGCCGGGCCCTGGAGGCCACGGTCTGCACGCCGGTGGCAGAGCGGGCAGTGGACAGGAGTGGCAGGCCCTGCTCCACCCGTGTGATCCACGGCAACTCACTTCCCGCCTCCAGGCCTCAGTTTCCCCATCTGTAAAGTGGGGAGACAACAGCCCTCCCGTCTCAGGCAGGGGCGCTGGGAGGACAGAAGAGAGGGGGCACACACAGAGGCCAGGGGCCTCCCTGAGTCCTCCGCACATGGGCGGGCGGGGCCTGAGGGGCTCCCAGGGGACCTGGGGGTGGGGCGGCAGGTTGATCCCTGCCCGTCCCCGGCAGCTCGAGGAACAGTGCGGGCCAGTGTTCACCGTCCATCTGGGGCGCCAGAAGACGGTGGTGCTGACCGGCTACGAGGCGGTGAGGGAGGCCCTGCTGGGCACCGGACAGGAGCTGGCCAGCCGGCCCCCCATCGCCATCTGCCAGCTCATCCAGGGAGGCGGGGTAGGTGTGTGGCGGGGTGAGGGGGCTTCCGCCAGGCGGAGAGGGGCCAAGGAGAAGGGTCGGTCCCCCTACCTCCGGCAGCTGGGGGAGTGCTCCCAGTGTGGCCCAGGGGGAGCGCCAGGGTGTCCACGTGGCAGGCTGGGCGCACCGGGGACCAGGGCACACCAGAAAGGGCAGGGCCAGCCGAGGCCAGCTCCAGGGGCCAGGCCCCCGCCGTGTCGGTCAGCCCCCGGTTGCTCCCTCCTGCATCACCCGGGCTGCTCACGGGGGTGTCCGGCCCGCAGGCATCTTCTTCTCCTCCGGGGCGCGCTGCAGGGCCGCCCGCCAGCTCACCACGCGCACCCTCCACGGCCTGGGCGTGGGGAGGGCGCCCGTGGCCGACAAGGTCCTGCAGGAGCCGAGGCGCCTCACGGCGCAGCTGCACAGCTACGGAGGTGAGTGGGGGCCCGTCAGCTCTGAGGCCTCTCTCCACGCCAGGCCGGCCCTTCCCGCTGGCCCTGCTCGGCTGGGCTCCCTCCACCATCACCTTCATGCCCCTCTTCGGGCAGCGGTTCAACTACCGGGACCCCATGTCCGTGTCGCTGCTGGGCCTCATTGACGGCCCCATGTCCGTGTCGCTGCTGGGCCTCATTGACGGCCCCATGTCCGTGTCGCTGCTGGGCCTCATTGACGGCCCCATGTCCGTGTCGCTGCTGGGCCTCATTGACGGCCCCATGTCCGTGTCGCTGCTGGGCCTCATTGACGGCCCCATGTCCGTGTCGCTGCTGGGCCTCATTGACGGCCCCATGTCCGTGTCGCTGCTGGGCCTCATTGACGGCCCCATGTCCGTGTCGCTGCTGGGCCTCATTGACGGCCCCATGTCCGTGTCGCTGCTGGGCCTCATTGACGGCCCCATGTCCGTGTCGCTGCTGGGCCTCATTGACGGCCCCATGTCCGTGTCGCTGCTGGGCCTCATTGACGGCCCCATGTCCGTGTCCCTGCTGGGCCTCATTGACGGCCCCATGTCCGTGTCGCTGCTGGGCCTCATTGACGGCCCCATGTCCGTGTCGCTGCTGGGCCTCATTGACGGCCCCATGTCCGTGTCCCTGCTGGGCCTCATTGACGATCCCATGTCCGTGTCGCTGCTGGGCCTCATTGACGACGTCATGGTCCTCTTGGGGACGCCCAGCCTGCAGGTGAGAGGTCGCTGCTCCCAGCTTGGTGGGTGGGGGCAGGGAGAGCTGAGCTGCCGCCTCGGGGGAGCAGCACGGCAGGCCCCAGGCGTGCGCTTCCACCGGCCACGTGACCCCAGGCCGGTCCCCTGTGCTCCTGGGAAACGAGGGGCAGGGGTCCTCGCCTCCTCCACCCCTTCCATCGGTAATACAGGCATCTGCTCAGAGGTGCAGGTGGGACCCGGGCATTTCTTCCCCGGATATGGGGCTCGCTGCCCCCCAGGCCCCCAGCCCTTGCACCCGGGGTCCTCCTGCAGGGTCAGGAATCACGGGGAACAGTCCTGATTCTCAGAACCCCCAGGGCTGTGTGCATTTCATTCTTTTCCAGAATGTAAACTGTTCTCATTTGTAGCCACCATTACCAGTTTTAACCATAACGTGCTTAGGCACACACGTTGAGGTGGGGCACGCACATATGCTGGCACGTGGCTCGCGTGTACCTTTTAGCCCCATCTCTCCAGGACCCGAGCCCGTGGGCGTGGGGTGGGCACTCATGGCTTGGGTCCTGATTCTAAGTCATCCCTCGCGGCTGGAGGAGGCTCGGACGGGCAGGAAGATTTGGCCTCCGCCTGAGAGTAGCCTGGCCGAGTCCCGCCAGGGAGCCCCAGGAGGATGGAGGCCAGAGGGTCGGGGGCTTCAGGGAGACAGAATGTTCCGTGGCCTTCCGTGCCTGTGCCCCGTGTGATGGCTCACATTCTGGGGGACACGGTGGTGCGAGTGTAGCCAGAGGGCGGCTGACAGCCGTGTCAGACAGGCTGTGCCGTGAGCCCCGTTTCACGACGTCGTGAGCTGAAACTCTGAAGTTTGCAAGTCTCCCTCTTTTTTTCTAATGACCCAGCACATTCAAAGTTATTTCCACAGAGGCAGCCCTCGCCCTTCTCCCTCTTCCCCGCTTTGGTGGGTGGGGAGCGGGTGGCCGTGATGGCAGGCTCCTGCTATGACTTGCACGGACCCCCAGGGGTGTTACCTGTCGAGCGGCCTCTCCTTCCTGCACTCAGGTGGACGACTTCATCAGAGCCCCTGGGGCTGCTGGTCCCACTGGGAGGGTGAGGGAGGGGCCCCGTGAGCAGGGAGCGGGTGCCCCCTTGTGGCACCTGTACCCGGGGTCTGGGGCTGCGCCAGGGGCCCCGGACAGGCGAGCACACCTGCCGGAGTACGGATCCGCCCCTCACCAGGTGGGGCTGCGGCGCCTGTGCCCTCACCCCCCACCACGCCGTCTTGCCCCCTGCCCCCAGCTGTTCAACATCTACCCTTGGCTCGGGGCCCTCCTCCAGCTGCACCGGCCCGTCCTGCAGAAGGTGGAGGTGGTGCGGGCCATCCTGAGGACCCTCCTGGAGGCTCGGCGGCCCCCCGCGCCTGGGCGAGGGCCCGTGCGGAGCTACCTGGACTTCCTGATCCAGCAGGGCCAGGTGTGGGCGAGACCCACCCCACCACCCAAGAGGCCTGGGGGGCATCCCGGGGCCCCACCCAGGAGGAGAGGGGCTGGGGAGGGAGCCATGCTAGCCCTACGCCATACTGCTCCACCTCCTGGAGGCGGGGGGGGGGGCCTCTCTGAGCCTCAGTCTCCTTATCTGTGAAATGGGGCGGTTGGGAGGCCGCGGTGAACCCAGAATGTTGTAGGTGCTCGGTGGATCCTGGCGCTATCCTTCCCGCCAGGCCTCTGTCTTCTATGCCTTTCTTGAGCCTGGGGCTGGGTGGGGGTGATCCATGCAGCCAGCCTCCAGCTGAGCCCAGCCCCACCCACCTCTGCAGGGGAAAGACCCCGAGGGCCTGTTTGCCGAGGCCAACATGGTGGCCTGTGCTCTGGATATGGTCATGGCTGGCACGGAGACAACGTCCGCCACGCTGCAGTGGGCCGCCCTCCTGATGGGCAAGCACCCGAGCGTGCAGGGTGAGCCCGTGAGCCCGTTCCCGCGGGGCCCAAGACCAAGGGGCAGAGGCTCCCCGGGACGCTGGCGCCCACCCTCTTGCCTGAAGGCTGGGTGCAGGAGGAGCTGGACCGAGTGCTGGGGCCTGGGCGGCCCCCCCGGCTGGAGGACCAGCGCTCCCTGCCCTACACCAACGCCGTGCTGCACGAGGTCCAGCGCTTCATCACCCTGCTGCCCCACGTGCTGCGGTGCACGGCCTCCGACACCCAGCTGGGCGGCTACCTGCTCCCCAAGGTGGGAGGGCCAGGCCCCCCCCCCCGACCTGTTCCTCTCGTTCGGGGCGGATGGGGCTGGGGGTCTCAGGGACTCAGGTGCCTGATGCCAGGGCTCCCCGTAGGAGGCAGGAGACGGGTTCATCGGGGGGCAGCCCTCGGCCTCACAGCCCCTCACAGCAGACCCGGGGCCACACCACGGGGGTCACCTGGGGCTAAGCACGAACCCCCAGCAGACCCCTGCCAGGCCCCGCCCCGCCTTCCCACCCCCCCCTCAGGGCCCCCTCCCCGTGCTCCCCGCCTGGGGCCGCCTGGGTGGACGGGGCGTCCATCCGCCAGCCTGCCGCCCCTCACAAGGCACGCCTGTGGTGCCCCTCCTGAGCTCCGCGCTCCTGGACAAGACGCAGTGGGAGACCCCCCGCAAGCTCAGCCCGGGCCACTTCCTGGACGCCGACGGGCGCTTCGTGAAGCGGGCGGCCTTCCTGCCTTTTTCCGCAGGTACCGCAGACCCGTGGGCGGCGGCCTGGTCCCCGGGGCCTCGAGAGCTCAGGGTCCCCAGCCCACAGGGCTCCCCCCGCCCCGCCACGGCCTCCAGCACCCACCCCGCACCCCGCGTCCCCTGCAGGCTGCCGCGTCTGCGTGGGGGAGAGCCTGGCCAGGTCGGCGCTGTTCCTGCTGCTCGCAGGCCTCCTGCAGAGGTACCGCCTGCTGCCCCCGCCCGGCCTCAGCGCCGCCACCCTGGACACCACGCCCGCCCTGGCCTTCACCACGCGGCCGCCAGCCCAGGCCCTGTGTGCGGTGCCCAGGCTGCAGGGCCGCTGACCACGAGAGGCCTGGCCTGACTATGGGACAAAGTCCCAGGGCCGGGGAGGGTCTGAGTCACTCCCGGTTTGCGGTGCTCGGCAGGTGATGGAGACAGGACGGAAGGACGGATGGCTCCCCCCACTGGGCTCTCTGCCACGACCACCACAGACTACGTATCCCACCCCCGGCCTGAGAGCCCCACACCACAGGGCAGAGCTGGGTTCCCTCCTCCCTCCATCCGTACACCCCGGGGCATCGCCGCTGCCTGTCTGCACCCGGGCCCCCTGCAGACCCTCCAGGGCTTCCCCCCCCCGACAGGTGCAGCAGCCCCTCACAGGCCTCCCCTGGGCTCCCCGCTGCTCCCTCTCCTGCATCCCCCTCCACACTGTCCCGATCTGGTTCCCCAGCAGGGCCAGCGTTGCCAGACAACACCTGCCAGGCACAGAGGTGCCACCCACCTGCAGCTGGGGATGCAGGCAGATGGCAGGGGCTGCTGGGCCCCGGGATGACGTCCACCCAGAGGCCAGCCTCAGACCAGCGTTCCCGCTTGCTCTGTGCCGTGCCAGGCCCTGCCCTGGGTCCAGTGGGTCTCCTGCAGACCCCACCCCGTTCTCAGAGGTCCTGGGCACCGTGCCCAGGCAGCACTCTGCCCCTGGAGCCAGGCCCCTGAGCCCTGGGGCCACCACAGAGACGCCCTTAGCAGAAGACAAGCTAGTTGAGGGACAGCAGCCACCCAGAGGACGACAGCGGGGCTTAAGTGGGAAGGATGAGTAGGAGTTTGCAAGGAGGCCGCCTCCACAAGCCTTTTCTCTGGTCCATTCTGACCCCCCACTCCTCTTCCACACTGCCCCCAGACCCTCCCCATGAACCGGCTCCTCGTCTCTGGGTGGAGGTCACCTGTCTGAGGAAGAGCACACAGAGGGGTCCGCTGGCAGTGGGTGGAGGGGCCCGGGGCCCAGGACGTGGCAGGAGGTCAGCGATGCTGGCGGATTCTGCACCAAGTGCCGAGATCACACCGATGCCTTCCTAACACCTTCTCCGTGAGCTGGATGGGGGCAAACAAGCCGCGGCTTCTGCCCTCCTGGAGCTCGGAGCTTGCCGACTGGACCGGAGGGAGGCACAGGGCTGGGGGCACACAGGAAAAGCCCCTGTTCCCAGCGGGGGACCAGAGGGCCTTCCTGGAGGAGGGTGGACCCCGGAGCATCAGATGAGCACAAATTGAAAAGCCTGACCACGCTGAGTGTCAGCAACCGTGTGGGGAGGCTACCCTCGGGACGGGAACTGGTGAGCAGGGCGGGGTGTGAGAGCAAGGCCCAGGGCTTCCAGTGCCAGGCACCCCGTGACCCTCCAGGGGGTTCAGACAGAACGACCCAGGACGCACCAGTCAGCACGCAGATCTTGGGGCAGGGGGTGGGGTGTGGGGAGGGGAAGCTTCCTAATCATGAAGAGCAGGGCTGTGGCCACGATACGTCACGGTGTGCCCGGGAAGGGGAGGGTGGTCCCCGCATTTCTGGAGGGGGCAGGGCAGCGAGGGTGCGCTGTGTCCTTCTCTTCTTGTCGGTTTGGAACACCTGGCGTTGGACGTGGGGCGGAGGGAGCCCGCCTCGCCCGGGACACAGCCGAGGTACCAAGCTTCATTCTGCAGGGTGGGGGCAGAATGTTCCGGAGGCCATGGAACTGGCCCAAAGCTGCTGTGGGAAGAGACTCGGCTTTCTGGCAGCGGGCCCTGGTGGGAGGAGGTGGGTACAGCTGTAAGGAGGGAAAATGCTAGCATCGCCATCGCAAGGCCCCTGCTCTCTGCCGTGGACCCAGAGCAGGAACCATGGCCGCGGCACCTCCCGGGACATCCCGCTGGGCCCAGGTGCAGAACCCAGAAAGTAAGGCGCTTATTTTCTAACTTATAAGAATAGGTGTCAAAATGAACCACTTTCAAAGGTGATGTTTAAGTTTTCTCAAAAGAACCTGATTGGTTGGTTGACGTTTTATGGCGGTTATTTTAATTTGCCAAAAACAAATTTAAAAAGCCATCCTGCTGGGTTGGAAGGGGTAGATCCTGGCAGAAAAGGTTTTAAAAATGTGCTGCTCAGACTTCCCTGCTGGCGCAGTGGTTAAGAATCCGCCTGCCAATGCAGGGGACACGGGTTCGAGCCCCGGTCCGGGAAGATCCCACATGCCACGGAGCAACTAAGTCCATGAGCCACAACTACTGAGCCTGCGCTCTAGAACCCGCGAGCCACAACTACTGAGGCTGCGAGCCACAACTAGTGAAGCCTGCGTGCCTAGAGCCTGTGCTCCGCAAGAGAAGCCACTGCAATGAGAAGCCCGTGCACCGCAACGAAGAGTAGCCCCCGCTCACCGCAACTAGAGAAAGCCTGCACGCAGTAACGAAGACCCCACACAGCCAAAAATAAATAAATAAAATAAACAAATTTTAAAAAAATAATAAATAAAAATACAAATGCGCTGCTGATCTGGGCAGCCCGGCCCCACAGGTGGCCTTGGTGGCTTGAACGCAGCTGAGGGGGCAGGGGCGCCGGCGGGAAGAGACACAGCTGGGAACAACGGTGACCCCGGGGTGTCCTTGCATGGCGGAGGGAGTTGGGGAACCCTGCTTCTGGGCCAAGGCTCTGGCGGGGATGGGTCTTCATTGGGGGGACGCGCCTGGGACGTCAGGCGGGGGCTCTACCCCGTGACCTTCAAGCCGGTGGCCCATCTTGCGGGCCTGGGCTTCCCGGGCCGGCGCCCAAGCATCCAGATCACTGCAGCTTGGCGCCCTCAGGCGGTGGGCTGCTCGTCACCTGCCCCAGAGCATCTCCGCCTCCCATCCCAGGGGGCGGTCACCCCAAGTCCAGATGCACATCTGAGGGGGACTGGGCAGAGGGCTGGTGTGAGCGAGACCCTCGTCCCCCCTAGTCCAGGGCTTGGGCCGCACCCTCTCTCGGCAGGGGACCTAGGCCTCCATTCTCAGGCTCCCCTTGCCCCTGCCTTGAAATGGCCAGAGCCGAACCAGCTGGCTGGGGCCCAGGAGAGCCGAGGCCACCTAGCCTCTGGGGACACCGATCCCTTCCCCTGCTTTATGTTGACACGAACGCAGCACGTTTTGCCAAGTTTGACGTCTGTCGTCTGAGCCACGAAACCACCCGCTGGACCCGCCTGCCAGACTCAGACAGCCTGAAAGCTCCTTCAGCTCCCCAGCGAGGGATGTGGGACCAGGAACTGGGGACGGTGGACATCTGCCCGGCCCCTGGGGCTGCCCCCGACCCTGCCGAAAGGCAGAAGCCCTCCCCACTACCCAGTGTGCAGATCGACCCCTGGGTGGGAGCTGACGGGTCAGTCATCTCACATTCTAGTTGGTTTTGTTTCATTTTTTAAAATATTCTTCTTACTGTGGTAAAACATACAGAACATAAAATTTATCGTTCTACCCACTTCTCAGCGTCTAGTTCAGGAACATCGAGATCATTCACACTGTTGAGGAACCATCAACACCATCCATCCACGGAATTCTCTCGTCTTCCCAAACTGAGACTCTGTCCCCATTAAACACCAACTCCCCGTCCCCTCCCCCAGCCCTGGGCCCCCACCCCCTACTTTCCGTCTCTGTGACCTTGACTCCTCCAGGGACCTCGCAGAAGTGGAATCACACAGTATTTGTCCTTCTGTAATGGTCTATTTCACTGAGCATCATGTCCTCAAGGTCCACCACGATGTGTCAGAGTTTCCTCCCTTCTAAAGGCTGAGTCATAGCCCGTCGTACGGATGAAGCACCTTTTAACTGCTCACCCTTTGTCGGACACTCCAAGCTTTAGATCCTGTTTCTTGCTGGCTGTGCGGCTTTTGGGAGAAGCCTCCGTGGGCAGACGTCCGTCAAGGGCCCCCTGGCATCGTGGGTCAGGAGGGGGCAGATGGGCTGGACGTGAGGACTGGGTGCACGTGGGTAGGTCAGTCCCTGGACAGTCTGCTCCCAAGGCTGCAGTGCCCCGGCCTCTCGGTCTTGAGGGGGAACCTTTGGGGGCCGGCGGGTGGCTCTTGGTCCAGATCTGCCTTTGGTTCCAGGGCTGGCCCCTGGCCACACCGCATCAGCCCCAAACCACAAGCGAACTCTCCAGAACAGACATACAGGCTGCGGTCTCAGCTCCCGGGTCTGCAGGGACTTTGACTGGAGACGTTCTTCCGTGAGTCCAGAACCCAACGGTGTTGGGTGGCCGCCGCCCACCTCGCAGGGCAAACCCGTGGTGGGGGAGAGCACACTGGGGGCAGGGGTCCCGGCTCGGGCGTCCAACTTCCCGAGGCCCCTCTGTCTCAGCTTCCTTCCCGCCGCACGGGGGCGGCACATCAGGGACACTCTGGCTGGTCACTGCATCCTTACAGGACCAACGGGACACGCTCAACACCAGTTTACCCAAAGTGGACGTGAACCTCCTGGGGGCACAGAAGCAGCTGAGTCCCCACATCCCACAGGCGAGGCCAACAGGAAACACCTGCTTCTCAGCCATAAACGCTACAACTACTGGCTCCATGGAGGCGGCTTCCTCGGAGGGCCAGGGTGCAGGGGGCTGAGGCTTTGACAGGCCAGGGAGCTTGACCGCACCCCAGAAAGCCCCGCCAGCCCCTGCCAGCCCCATCCTGATCCCTCGCGGTGCCATGACCGCTGACCTGATGGACGCCCGGGACTTCAACAACAGGTGGGGGAGCTCCACCCGCCCCCTCAGGGAGATGCTCCTCAGCCCACGGCCGGACGCGGCGCCGGCGAGCCTAGTACCCGTGTGCAGCCACCAGGCTCAGACCCTCCCCATCAACTGACCCCTGGGGCCATCAGAGTGCCACCTCTGACCGCACAGGGACCCCAGGAACCGCCTGGATCCTGAGCTTGCTCCCACACCAAGTGATGCATCGCCTCCCCTGCGGCTTCTGCCGGGGGGACGCCGCAGAGGACAGCACTGCAGGCCCTACGGGAGCCCCCCAGTCGGCGTCCGAGAGCCTCTGTGCACGAGTGAGGGGAGCGCCTGGCTCTCCTGGGCCGTTTCCCATTAACAGGAAACGAGGACCCGGTACCCACCACGTTTCCCTTTTTGATTTGGCTGCCAGGAAACCCAGAGCTATGTTCTTCATCAGTCAACCCGGATTCCTTAAAGATAACGTGCCCCTTCCCTGTGCCCTGTGGACCTTCTTTTATTGCACGTCTATTTTTCAGTGTTTTTAAAATGCCCCAAAGCTGAGGGACAGTGAGGCTGGCACCGGGCGGCTGCATCATCCACAGATTATCTGGAGAACCGCAATGACTCGTCGTCACAGGGTGCTTTCCCGTCGGGGACCTCACCTCACCTGAGGGCCTCCAGGAGGGCTGGGCCTCCTCACTCCGTCTCCAAGGGCTGCAAGGCCGAAGGAGGTGCCTGGCCAGTGGCTCCCACCCGGAACTGGACATGTGTGCGTGTGTGCCCAGTGGGCGAGGGACAGGCCAGATGCCCCTCAGGGAGCAGCACAGCAGCCCCTTTCATGGGGGGGAGCAGACGAGACCTCGGCGTGGACGAGACTCGCCACGTGGGGTGGCGTGACCTTGAGTCCGGGGTTGGGGTCACAGGTGAGAAGAGGGAAAGGCCCCAAGTGGTCAGCGAGGGACCTGCCCGGGCCCTCGAGACGTGTGGCCCTCCTGGGCTCGGGTCACCCCTCCTCGGGCCACCACCCCCACCTCCGCCATTCAGACACTGAATTGAACTGAACTGATCCGGGGATGCTCCTCTGAGGCGAGATCCTCGAGGGCCACGGTCGGGGCCCAGCCAAGCCAGGAGTGGCCACAGGAAGGCCCAGGACCTCATTCTGGAATAAAGCGCCCCCGTTACTCACGGGCGGTCAGCATGGAATTCACGACAGAGCTGCCCACATGACGCAATCTCTCGGACTCTGCTTTCCTACTGCCCCCTGGTTACGTGGCTCACAAACCTGCAACGGGAGCAGGACTCTGGGCTCAGCCCCGCTCTGCTTCACTCGGGGTCACCTGGGGCGGCTCCTTCCCCATCATGGCGGCCTCGAAGCCACGCGGTGCCCGTGCGTCTCCCAGGCTGGAAGCCGACCACGCCCGAGGGGCAGAGCATCACAGACTCGGTGGAGAGTTTCAAAACTGCACAGTCACCCGCCACCACGTCTGACTGTCTGTGGAGACGGCCTGGCCGCACGCGCTCCTCCGGGGACGGGGGACAGAGCAGGTGCTTCCCGGCTGGGCAGGTGCGGGAGGGCAGCGCGTGGCCCCTGCCGACACCTGGAAACACGGCCTGAAGAGCAGGAGTCAGCCTGCAGCCAGAAGACTACACGAGGGGCTCGCCTGGACGCCGTCCCGGGAGGCCACGGAGCCCACGCCCCACAGGCAGGGAATGAGTCACACGACAAGAGCCACGGCCTCCAGAGGCCAGTTTTTATTGGAAATACACCCAGGTTTTCCCTGTAAGTGGCCAGAGGAGCCGTGTCCTGTCTGAGGGAGGCGAGGTGGATGAGCCACAGCCCAGGCCCCTAGGTGAACGCAGGCAGGTGGCCAGGCGGCCGGCACCGAGGGACCGCCAGACCCATGGGGGGGGGGGCCCAAGCCCCCACACGGATGGATCACACCTGGCGGGGAGGGCCAGCTCTGGTGACCTCTAAGACACCCCTGGGACAAAAACAGGCATTTCCCTCAATAAACAACTTCCTTGGGGGCCTGAGGGCCACTGGGAGGCCAGCTTATTTCAGAGTGACTGCGTTCTGCTGTGAAGGGGTTAAAACTGTCATCCCCTATAAACAATTTCTGGCCAAGGAATCAGGAGAGAGAAGTGGTCCCTCCCAGGGTCAGGAGCCAGGAGGACCAGGGACCCCACCCCCCCCACCCCTGAGCCGCCTGCTAGGAGAGCAGCTGCAGCACCTGCCGGACGCGCTGGGTCCTCCCCGGCAGCGGGGCGTCGGCGCCGGCACCCGCTTCGTCCAGCTCCCGCATCAGCACCTCCGCCTTCTGCACCGTCAGCTCGCGGGCCCGGCCCCTGAGCCCCTCCAGGTAGGCCAGCAGGGTGGAGAAGTGCTCGTCGGGGACCTGGACGGGGCAGAGAACAGTCGTCAGGGCTGGGCGGGTGGCGCGTGGAGACGCAGGATGTCCACGCAGGATGTCCGTGCGGGCCCCGGGCCTGCGAGGGGACCGTCCAGCCCTCAGCACCCTTGGGCCGGGCCCCGAGGAGTTGCTCCAGGACGACGGGCTGGGGGAGGTGGAAAGGGCGGCCAGCCCACTGTCCTCTGCTGGCTCCCGTTCTTTCCCCCCGAGACTCCGGCTTGCGTTCCAGAGGCTGGCAGACGTCAGTTTTCACGCCCTCCTGAAATGCCACTAAATCCACAGTAAGCAGATACGTTTTTAAACAGATAAATCGGGCTTCCCTGGTTAAGGCGCAGTGGTTAAGAATCCGCCTGCCAATGCAGGGGACATGGGTTAGAGCCCTGGTCCGGGAAGATCCCACATGCCGTGGAGCAAATAAGCCCGTGCACCACAACTACTGAGCCTGCGCTCTAGAGCCCGTGTGCCACAACTCCTGAGCCCGTGTGCCACAACTACTGAACCCCGCGCGCCTAGAGCCTGTGCTCCACAACAAGAGAAGCCACTGCAATGAGAAGCCCTCGCACCGCAACGAAGAGTAGCCCCCATTCGCCGCTACTAGAGAAAGCCCGTATGCAGCAACAAAGACCCAATGCAGCCAAAAATAAAAAAATATAGATTTATTAAAAATAATAATAATAAAAATAATAAAGAGATAAATCTCTTAGAACAAAGAAAATAGAGGAAAAGATAAGAGTGACAACGTTTTGGGTCTGGAGATGAATGATGGTGACTCAGCAGATCTGATGAAGGTGAAGCTTAAGCTGAGAAACGCAAATCATGCTGCAGACCATCCCCGCCCCCAAGCCCGGGACTCCAGAACTGGCTGTGTGGGCACTTCTGGAAGTGAGAGTAAAGATGGGGCTAAAAACAGGGGCGACTGGAAGTCCACTTCAAAAGCAGCTAGTGACTCACACTGACTTCAAAACCTGAGGGCCACAGGGAGGAGGGGCAGGTGCCCTGAGTTGGCCCAGTGGGGAGTGGGCGTGGGGCTATGCAGGAGTGCAGGGTGGTCCTGGGCAAGGAGGAGCGGGCAGCACCCCCCAGCCTGGGGCTCTGATTCCTGCAGCGTCGCTGGCTTGGCCCGGCCCAGGCTTTGCACCCCGCTGTCCCCCACCCGCCCAACAGCCACGGCCTGATTTCAGAACTCAGCTCACAGGTGCCTCCTCCACGGAGGGTCCCCCACCCCCCATCAAGTGCACGCAGGGCAGAGTCCGCCTCAACTTCCCCGCTGGTGGAGCCACTTAACAATCGTAATGAAAGCTACACAATCGTCACAGATGGTGACGACGGCCCCAGATAAATGGATTACAACCTACTGAATAAAACAGGAGAGTCCACGCTGATATGGGAAGTCACAGTCCACTGGAGCGGGGGGCAGCAAAGCTCTTCCTTATCGGAGACGGGATGAAGGAAACAGAAAAGCCCCAGACAGGGTCAGCGAGGGCTAATGAGAGTGACGAGAGATGGGGCAGCCCCCAAAGACACGTGCCTGTGACTGAAAAGAATCAGTAACTTTGTAGGAACAAACCCGACAGCCACCACCCGCGTCATGTGATCAACATCGACACCAAGCCACCACGGGCCAGCTACGAGGACGAACACATACATTTCCCCCTGAGTCCGGGTGGGGATCTAACCAACCACGCTGGCCACGCCCTGCCACACAACTGCCCTTGCAAGCACATCAGGGTCACGAGGGTCAGTAAGATAAGGGACGTGCCAGACCGGACCAGACAGAGGGGCAGACGCCGGGTGAGTGCGGTTCTCGACAGGCCCCACCCAAGGATGCCACCGAGCACGTGGAGTTAGTAGTGACCACGTGACGTGGCGCCCTGACTCAGGCTGGGTCAGTGTCCTGTCGGACGCCCTGACGTGCAGCAGGCGCACACTGGAGCGTCTGGGGGTGATGGCATCACCCAGCCCCGGCCTTATAGCCACACCCCACGAGGATCCACAGGCGGAGGGCGGAACTTCCAAGCACACGGACGCTGGCCTCCTGAACGGCAGCTGCCTCCTGCAGCTGGGAGCCTGGAGCGCCACAGATGAGTCCGGCCGCTGGGCACAGCCGGCAGGGGTTCTGACTCCCCAGCACCGAGCGGGTCCCTCCCCCTGAGCCCGGGTTTCACCTCTGGAAAACGAAGGGCTGGATGGGGTGCTCCCACAGGGCCTCCACGAGCTCCACGGTTTCTTCGTAATCATAACCCGGCCAGGCCACGGGAAGAACAGGCCTCAGGAAGGAGCTTCTTGGCCAGGGAAGGGGGGCGGGGATCGAGGGGGCTATCCTTCCCACACCCCCCGCTGGAGGGGAGGCCGAGTACAGAGGGGCTTGGAGACCTCGGGCCAGTGTGGTCCGACCAGGCCCTGCCAGCCGGTCCTTTCCACCCATCACTGGGAGATCTGACCCCATCCTCCCCAATGTGCACAGACCTCACCCCCCCCGAGTGTGCATGGACCTCACCCCCCGCGAGTGTGCACGGATCTCACCCCGAGTGTGCACGGACCCCCCCGAGTGTGCACGGACCCCCCGAGTGTGCACGGACCTCACCCCTCCCGAGTGTGCACGGACCTCACCCCCCCGAGTGTGCACGGACCTCACCCCTCCCACCCCAAGTGTGCACGGACCCCCCGAGTGTGCACGGACCTCACCCCTTCCACCCCGAGTGTGCACGGACCTCCCCCCACCCCGAGTGTGCACGGACCTCACCCCCCACCCCGAGTGTGCACGGACCCCCCCGAGTGTGCACGGACCCCACCCCTCCTGAGTGTGCACGGACCTCACCCCCCCGAGTGTGCACGGACCTCACCCCTCCCACCCCGAGTGTGCACGGACCCCCCTGAGTGTGCACGGACCTCCCCCCCGAGTGTGCACGGACCTCCCCCCTTCCACCCCGAGTGTGCACGGACCTCCCCCCACCCCGAGTGTGCACGGACCTCACCCCCCCCCGAGTGTGCACGGACCTCACCCCTTCCACCCCGAGTGTGCACGGACCTCCCCCCCCGCCCCGAGTGTGCACGGACCTCCTCCCCCACCCCGAGTGTGCACGGACCCCCCCGAGTGTGCACGGACCCCCCCCCGAGTGTGCGCCCACCTGGTCACGGTCATACATATGCAGCAGCAGCCAGGTCTGCCTCGTCTTCTGAAACCTCCAGTTCTTGTGCTGCTGGGCCCAGCTGGGGAGGCAAGGACACGACATCTCAGGTCCTGCACAGGAGCCGGAAGGCCTGCACCCACTGGCCTGGGGGGCCTTTCCTTGGCTGGGGGGGGCGGGACATCTGCAGACGACCCTCCCAGCGCAAGGGCGCGAGGGGGCTCTCAGGGGTCTGCGCCAGGAGGACCGTCACCTCCGCACGCCTGCCGGGGGCCCTCGGCCAGGACGGCAGGACTGGGGGACACAAGGCCACTTTCTTTCAGCTCTGCACGTCCATCGTTTCACGATTCTAACGAGAACACTCTGAATTTCACAAACTCAGTCCTTCTTCCAGAAACGTTTACTGTGCAGGACGGCAGGACTGCCGACTGGAGCAGGCACGGCCTTCACGCCGTGAGCTGGGCGTCAGGGAGGAGCCAGGAGCCCTGACGCCGAGGGCCACGCAGGGGTCCCACTGGCCCAGCCTGCACGTCGCCACCCAAGGGCCTCGGACGCACCGGGCCCCCAGGTGACGAGGACGCTGCGGCAAAGCGCGGCTGGTCCCGTGGAGCCCAGGCTGAAGGGGCCCGAGGAGGAGGAAGCAGGCCATGTCGGGAGCCAGTGCCCAGGGGAGACCCGAACGCTGGGACGGAGGCCCCGAGACGGCCAGAGGTCTTTGTGTCTGGGACCCGGGCGCTGACGGCCGTGGAGGGGGCAGAGTGCGGGCACCGGGGCTGCAGGACGGCGGGAGGGTCGGCCTCCCTAACCGCCCAGCCGGTTCATTCTCTCGGGACGCGTCACGCCTGTGGCGTTTCCCACGTGCCGTGTCACGTGATGGCACAGCCGCCCAGGCCCCGCCCCACGTCTGCCCGGGGACCACGGGCACTTCACGCGGCACCACCGAGCCGGACCTGGCCACAGCTCCTGCCCCCCTGGGGGACCAACACCCCGCCTGTGCCTCGAGTCCCGGCTCCAGCGCGTAGCGGCGAGGCAGGGGTGACGTGTGTGCCCACGACGGGGCCCGGCTCGGCCTTCTGCACCCGGAGGAGGGGGAAGGGAGGGAGGTGGGCGACTCGAGGGAGGGGAGGGAGAAAGGGAGAGAGGAACGGCCACCAGGCTGGGGAGTCAGCGGCCCCTGGCCGTCTTCTCAGGCTCCTCTGCTGGCCCGACGGGGAGGGGGCGGTCTGTGTGGGCCACCGCCGCCCGTGGGACCTCTCCCTGATGCCAGTAATGACGCAACTGTCTCTCGGCTCCAAACCCACCCCTCATCCTCTGCCTGCGCAAGTGGAGATGAGCCCTTCAAGATGTTTCCTTCCCAGATGGAACAAAGTTACACAGAAGATGCCGGACACACGGGGTGGGGAGGAGGGGGCTTCCTTCCCAGCACGGGCAAGCAGCCCTCTCTGGTGCCCACGTCCCCAGGGCCCCCCGTGGTTCTGCAGCGCACCGCTTCCCACAAGTCTGCTGGCGCGGCTCCCATGACCTCCCTGCTGCCCGTGTGCCCCTAAGCTCCCTGGGCTCGGCCCGGCCCCTCACATCTGCTCCTCTGCAGTCTCCAGAGGGCTCTCGCTCTCGCTACAGTCAAGCAGTCTTTACAATAAAGAACACCTCCGCACTGGCCCCAGTTCGGTTACTGTGTCGTTCCACCCACATCGCGCCCTGGCCAACTCATCTGCCCTGGAAGACCTCGCTCCTCCCAGGGTCTCAAGGTCCCTCCTGAGCTGCCAGAGGGTTTGGGAGGGAAGGACCACCTCAGGCTTGGCTCCCTCACTGCTGCATTGGTGACGCGGAGGAGCTGGGTATCGGCCCGAAGCACTCCCTCCTCCCTGACCCCAGGGCTCTGACCAAGGTCAGCTCAACCCTGTGGTCCGCCGGGCCCCAGAAGCGGCTCGGGTGTCTGGAGCATCGGACTGGCTTCAGATGGGCTGCCCGGGCCCACGGGGAGCAAAGGGCACCCGGCTGGAGGCCTGGGGGGTGTGCGGCCCCACGGAAATCCACAACGGACAGAGGAGGCTCCCAGACACACCAGGACCACGTGAATGACGACCGAGTGACCACGGGGGCCCCCAGCCCCTCCCAGAAATGCCTCCCCAGAAGGCAGGGACCCACAGATGGAGCATCTGCGTGATTTTGGTGAGCAGGGGAAGGAAGTGAGAGGTCAGAGGTCAGCAGGGAGGGAGCGCAGGCCCCGGGGGCTGAGGGCCGAGCCCGACCCTCTCAAGGGGGTGCTGCACCGCGAGCGGCTCCCATGAGCACGCGGCTATCGGCACCGTGAGGTCAGGGACGAAGGATGTTCCTACGACCCAGATGGGTGAGAGGCAAGTACAGGCGCTGCCTGCGGTGCAGGACCCAGATGTGACAGCTGCTCTGAAGCCACAGCACCCCACAGCTTCTGGTCCCCTGGGGAGCGCTGGGCGGGGCCGTCTGAGCTGCTGAGTGGGTCCGCTGCCCCCTCCCCAGGACCACCGTCTTCAGAGCACTCCCCCGAGTGACAGCGGAGCCTGCAGGTGCCTCTCTTGGCTGCTTTGTACGGCCGTGTCCACCATGGAAAATAGCACCTCAGCTGCAGGTGGAAGGTGCCGGGACGGGACCAGGTGTCAACGAGGGGCCTGCTGGCCACCCCCGTACCCCCCACCCCCTGAACACAGCCCAGGGCCAGGCCCAGGGTCAGGGGAGGCTGCCGGGCAGCTCCCTCTGCCGGTGTGCAGGCTGGGCCTCCCCTCCCACTGGGCTCCACGTGGCCCCCGCCGGCCAGCCAACGGTGGCCCCTGCAGGGCGAGGAAGGCAACCGGACTTCCCTGGGCGGGGAGGGAGGCACTGAATCGAAGGCGTGTTTCCTACAGGGAGGCGGGCAGATCTTAACGGGAGCAGGCCCCCACGAGGAAGGGACGGCGCGCTCGGAGATCCCAGCAGAGCCGAAGGAGGGCTGCTCCCGGGGGCTCCGGCAGGCCCAGCACAAGGCCCGAGGCTCCCCAGGGCACCCGTCCCGGTTACGGCCTGTGCCCCCCTTTGTGCCAGAGCAGGCTCCGGCTGGGGCTGGGGGAATGGCAAGCCCCAGTCCATCCAGCAGGTGGGAGCCCTGCCCGGGCCCAGCGGGGCCCCAGGCTTGGGAGAGACGCGGGGTAGCGTCTGATGCTCTGCCACAGCCTCGCGGGCTTCAGAGACAGCAGGGGGAGCGGGAGGGGGGAGCGGGAGGGGGACGGGGGCAAGGAGGAGGGGGAGGCCCGAACCCTGGGCTGCCTGTGCAGCTGACTCATCGGTGCTTAGCCTGGTCCCGGAATCTGGAAGATTCCGCTTCATACAGAGCCAGGGCGGCCGGGCAGCTCCTCCTTCCCGGAAGACGGGGCTCTGAAATGCCCCTCTGTCTCCACGGTGCCCCTCCCGGCCTATCGCTGGGTTCACACACGTCCTCAGGCCCCTATGCCCTTCCAGAATCCTCTGCAGGGCCCCCAGAAACTCTATTCCTGAACCAGCTCCAAGCCACCAACCCCAACCCTTGGCTGGATCTCAAGGATTCCACGAAAGAACACAGGTTCCTAGAGGGAGATGTGGGGTGTGTGCGACGTGTGACAATAGCGATGGTGGTGACAGCAACAATGCTGATGGTGGCAATGACGGTGGGGTGGTGACGTGGATGGTGATGTGGGGGGGGTGACGTGGTTGGTGGTGGTGGTGACGTGAATGGTGACGGTGGTGACATCGGTGGGGGTGGTGATGTAGGTGGGGTGACAAGGTTGACAGTGGCGGTGAGATGCCATCTTCAGCACATGGCCCGTGAGTCTTTCATGGTGGCTCCAAGGCCATCATTTTGTCAGGTTGTCACAACACTATGAGGGGCAGGTGAGTGAGACTCTTTACCTGCATTTTGTTGATCTGAGATGGAGGCTTAGAGGTAGCCTTGCCCAAGTGCCCGCAACTACTGACCTGTCACCCTGACCGCGACGGTTGAAGCTGCGCTTCCAGGTGCCAGACGCCCAGGCGGGGAGCAGGCAGCTCCCCTGGCCCCACAGACACAGCCGCCCCCCGGGGGCCCCGAGCCCCCAGCCTGCGTCCGTCTGCCTGCATCCCTCCGGGGCCGCGCACCTGCACAGGTAGTCCAAGGCCAGCGCGGCCCCCGAGCGCCTGGCTGCCGGGCTCTGGGCCACGGAGATGCCCGCTTCCTGCAGCCGCCTCCGGGCCTCTTTCTTCCGCTCCTTCTTCAGCTTCCTCTCCAGGACCCTCTGCTCCTCCGGGGACGCGGCTCCCTGGAAGCAAGGGGACCGCCATCAGGGCTTCGGGAGCAGGTGCCACCGCGGCTCCCTGGACCCCGTGGCCCACGCTGGGCCCCTCGTCCCGGGATCCCGGGGGAAGTCCTGCGGGGTGGGGCGGGTGCTGCACGCGCCCGCCGAGGACCCCCCCCCCAGGCTCCAGGGGCGGCAGGAGGTGCCTGGGAGAGTCTCTCTGGGGCTGAGCAGGAAGGAGGCACTGGGACCTGTGATGCGATCCCCCACCCCCACCCCGCAAACCAAACAAGAGCAGAGTCCAAGGTCTCCTGAGCTCCCCGGAGGCCGGACCCAGCGAGTTCACTGTGAGGCAGGCCGGGAGCCCTGGGGACCCGGCCACGGCCCCAGCACTTCCAGGGAGGCCCTGGTGCCGGCCCCGCACACCCAGCGTCCACGGCCCCCATCCCGGAGAGCAAGGCACAGCGGGACCCCCTCTCATGCCCCGGCAGGCAGGCCGTCATAAATGCCAATCCCTGACAACCTCTGTGTTCCCACTCCACTCCCGCTCCTTCCGGAATCTTCTAAAACAAAAGAGCTGCTTTCCCCAGCTCCTCCTTCTCCTTAAACCGTCTGGGATTTACCTGCCATGGAGCTTCAGGGCTGTACTGGGTGACTCCTGGCAGCCCTGACACGGGACACACAGCCCACCTGCCCAGGAGGTGCCTCCGGATGGGGCTCAGGGCTCCTTTCTTGGGGAGAGTGGCGACCTGCCGCCTTGCACGAGTGCTCCATGCAGACCTGACCCACACTGCACTGTAGTCGGGCGGAGAGGCGGGGGGGGGCGACAGTGAGGGGGAGGGGGGAGAGGGAGAGGGAGGGGGAGAGGCAGGGGGAGAGGGAGGGGGAGAGGGAGCGGGGAGAGGCAGGGGGACGGTGAGGGGGAGAGGAAGAGGGAGGGGGAGAGGCAGGGGGACGGTGAGGGGGGAGAGGGAGAGGGAGGGGGAGAGGGAGAGGGAGAGGGAGAGGGAGGGGGAGAGGCAGGGGGACGGTGAGGGGGAGAGGGAGAGGGAGGGGGGAAAGGCAGGGGGACGGTGAGGGGGGAGAGGGAGAGGGAGGGGGAGAGGCAGGGAGACGGTGAGGGGGGAGAGGGAGGGGGGAGAGGCAGGGGGACGGTGAGGGGGGAGAGGGAGAGGGAGGGGGAGAGGCAGGGGGACGGTGAGGGGGGAGAGGGAGGGGGAGAGGCAGGGGGACGGTGAGGGGGGAGAGGGAGAGGGAGGGGGAGAGGCAGGGGGACGGTGAGGGGGGAGAGGGAGAGGGAGGGGGAGAGGCAGGGGGACGGTGAGGGGGGAGAGGGGGGGGAGAGGCAGGGGGGACGGTGAGGGGGGGAGAGGGAGAGGGAGAGGGAGGGGGAGAGGCAGGGGGACAGTGAGGGGGGAGAGAGGGGGGAGAGAGGGGGAGAGGGAGAGGGAGGGGGAGAGGGAGAGGGAGGGGGAGAGGCAGGGGACGGTGAGGGGGGAGAGGGGGGGGAGAGGCAGGGGGACGGTGAGGGGGGAGAGGGAGAGGGAGAGGGAGGGGGAGAGGCAGGGGGACGGTGAGGGGGGAGAGGGAGAGGGAGGGGGAGAGGCAGGGGGACGGTGAGGGGGAGAGGGAGAGGGAGGGGGGAGAGGCAGGGGGACGGTGAGGGGGGAGAGGGAGAGGGAGGGGGAGAGGCAGGGAGACGGTGAGGGGGGAGAGGGAGAGGGAGGGGGAGAGGCAGGGGGACGGTGAGGGGGGAGAGGGAGGGGGAGAGGCAGGGGGACGGTGAGGGGGGAGAGGGAGAGGGAGGGGGGAGAGGCAGGGAGACGGTGAGGGGGGGAGAGGGAGAGGGAGGGGGAGAGGCAGGGGGACGGTGAGGGGGGAGGGGGGGGGGAGAGGCAGGGGGACGGTGAGGGGGGGAGAGGGAGAGGGAGAGGAGGGGGAGAGGCAGGGGGACAGTGAGGGGGGAGAGGCAGGGGGACAGTGAGGGGGGAGAGGCAGGGGGATGGTGAGGGGGGAGAGGCAGGGGGACAGGGAGGGGGAGAGAGGGGGAGAGAGGGGGAGAGGGAGAGGGAGGGGGAGAGGCAGGGGGACGGTGAGGGGGACAGGCAGGAGGCTGGAACAGCCTGGAGGACGGGGCAGCAGGGGCTCTGACCACACAGCTGCCCGAGGGGTGTGTGTTTGCTTTAAAAATCACAACCATGCCTAAAACACCAACGCCAGTCACAGACTTCCGCTGACAGGGAATAAAATCAGATTTTTAAAATAGGGTATTCTTCACTGGAGTAACACTGGCTCATAACGTTATGTAAATTTCTACTTCTGCGGACACAACAGCGTGCTCACGACCAAACCTTTAGTTTCCATCTGTCACCCTGGGGTTGAGCCTCTAACTTGCCCCGCCCTCCCCCGTCCCTCCTCTCTGGTAGCCACCACCCTGACCTCTGTATCTTCGGTTTGCCCGCTTGTGTTTTAGATTCCACATGAGTGAAAAAACACTGTCTGACTTATTCCAGCACTACTACACCCTCCAGGCCCTTCCACGTTGTCACAAATCCGAAGTGGGGTGCGCTGGGGTCTAGGAGACACACCCCCTGGCTCACAGAGAAGCTGGCACTAAAAGCGGCAGGCCAGCCCTGCCCCTCTGAGCCACGCAGGGGGGCATCGCACCGGCCACCAGGCCCTAAGTCCCGGGGAAGGGTCAGGGCTGGGGATTGGCCAACACTGACCCCCGAGGGAGGCCAGCAGGTTGGGCAGGTCTGGGAAGGGAATGGAAGGGTCAGAGGCATCTGCCCCCAGGGTGGACGCCCCCAGCCCCCCACCATGGCTCCTGCTGTCACTAGGACACGGTGGTGTCCTCCAAATCCAGGTCCGGGCCCCTGCCGCCCAACCCCCTCTGACCCTATGGGGTGCTGGCTGCTTCCCCGAGGCTGGAGGAGCCCGGTTACACAGGAGACGGGAGCCAGGTCCCGCTCCCTGAGGGCTCTTGGGTGCTCTGCGGGCCCAGTGATGGCCCAAGGTGCCACTGTCCCCACGGAAGGGCACAGGAAGGAGGCTGGAGGGGGACATGGCCAGGGCTCTAGCGTGGGCCTGGGAGGGAGGGGACGTGGACCCCGGCAATCCCATGGAGGGGGGCACCTGAAGGGTCCAACCGCCTCTCCTGGGGCTGCTGGAACGTCCAGCGTTAACGACCTAGGTCTTGTATTAGGCATGGACTCTGGAAACTACAAAAAGAGCTTCTTTCAATCACTCTCGCTTTGGCCGGTGGCGCCCCTGACGTGGCAGCGGTGGGAGCCCACACTCCGTGGCCCCCGAGCGGAGCTGTTCGGAGCCATGGGGCCCGGGGGCCGGGGGCCAGGCAGGACACAGGGGCGCGGCAGCCAGGGGAGCGGGGGGCCCGGGGCAAATGCTGAGCTAACTGCACTCTCAAGAGAAGCTGGAAATGCATGTTTGCAGGTGAATCTCCTAAACTTTAAATGCTGGCGATTCCAATTAAACAACATAGGCTACCAGGCCAAACCCTGGTGTGGACCGCGTGAGGAAGCCAGCACCTCTGACCCCCTGGGCCCTGCACACCTGCCCAAGCCCCAGGGACGGTCCCCCTGTGGGACCTGCGTCCTTTTCCTAAACTCACTCAGGCCTGGGGGCCCCTGCCCCTCCCGCTGGTACTGCTGGCGGGGGGACAGCCCACGAAAACACCAAGACCATCTGGAAGGAACGCAGGAGTCAACAACCGCAGCCTGGGAGGGCCCTTCTGGGGACCAAGTTTCAGGGGAAGGAGAAGCCTCACCCCCAGAAAGCCCTGCGGACCGTGGCCACCCTGGGACTCGCTGCAGGCCAGGCCCACTCCTGGGGAAGGCCTGGGGGCAGCAGGGTCAGTGCTGGAACACAGACCCGGTCTCCCCAACTTCGCACGACCACGGGGAGCTGACCGCTGGGGTCTCCTCGGAAGCACCACACCACGCTGCCGCTCCACACAAAACACAGGCCCTCGCACGAAGCGAGGTGAAAACTTAAATCTCAGCAGCGTATCCCCCTCTCCAGTTAGAGCTCTTTAGGGTTATGTTTCAAAGGGCACAAAAACAAGTCAACCTGTGTGGCAGACCTCTGGCAGGATGTGCACCCAAGCTGATCAGCCATGGCCGCCCTGGAGGGCCCCGAAAGACCCCGGAGGTCCGCGGAAGGCCCTGGAGGGCCATGGAGGACCGTGGTGGAGCCTGGAGGAGCCTGGAGGGCCCTGGAGGTCCAGGCACGAATTGCGTCCATGCATGAATGTCTGCGTGCACCGTATTAAGTAACGTAGCACATGGGTGATCAGAGATGCATTTAGCACTTAAATCCTTACCGGCTTCTGGGCAACGTAGGCACTGAGTACATCCAGGAAATGCACTAAATAAACAACAAAATAAAAGGAAACGTGCTGACTTCTTACGGGAACAGCGACACAGAGAAAACACAACTACACGAAGGAAACATCCAGCCCCGTGACTCTGGGCAAGAGACTGAGCAGAAACGGCATGACCTTGGTTTGGAAAGGTTTCCACAGGCTCAGTTCAGGCAGAGAATCCTCTGATTTGAAGAAGGACAGGCTCGGGTCCTTCAGGCCAGGAGGCCCATCAGCCCTTGTCCACAAGCAGGGCGTCTGGACCCCTGGCGGGCCTCGTGCTCTGGCCACCGGCCCTGCCCTGACCCCGAGACAGGCGGTGTCACCGGTCACACTCCAGCCAGAACCAGGAAGTGGAAACCCACGACCCTGCCCCCACAGGAGGACCCCGGGGAGCCCAGGGGGCCCTGCAACTTCAAGGCACTGGAAGCAGCAACAGAATGTGCAGGGGGACCCCCTCTCCCTCCGTGACCCCTGGACCCCTTGAAGCGAGGCTGGCACCGACCGCTGGCACCACAGACGGGACTTCAGTCCCCGGTTCCTTCGTTGAGGACTGGCCAGGAATGCAGATAAAAACGGGACACTCTGGAAGGACGGTCACCGTGGGACCGCTGCCACCACGGGAGGACCCCTTGCCTCGCACCTCCCCAGCCACTTCCGTGATGGGGACAGGCCTGCCCTGCCCCTGCCGGTGACACTACAGGGGTGGGGGGTTGGGGCCAAGACTCAGGGAGTAGCACCAGGGCCTCGGTTCCTGGCCTGCGGGCACGGGGCCATCAGGAGACACTGACAGGGCAGGCGTCCTGCAACGCTCCATCGACCGGGCACAAGAGGCCCCCCATCCCCACTGCCTTGTGAGAGCGTCCCAGGTTACAGACGGGCCTCTCTTCCAGCCACCTTTTTCCTTCCCTCCAGTCTCAAGGAGCAAAGTCTTCATCTATGAACCGAGGCTGACCCGGGAGGGTGGGGCAGGCCCAGCACAGACCCGGGAGGGCACAGAGGGGCCCATCTGCTAGATGGGTCGGTTCTCCTTCTCTGGGGTCCCCCTGCACCCCGACCATGTGTCAGGCTTTCAGGTGAGGCTTTCTCGAGTTGTGTGTGCATTTGGAGACGGGCAGTCCTGGGGACCCCTCTGTCCCAGTGTGGTTCCCCCCAGGGCCTCTCAGGCCCCACTCTGGGCAGAGCGCCTAGACCACCACGACCTCCCCGACCTCCCGCGTGGGCTCCCACTGGCCTGGCTCGGACCCTCTAGTCAGCTCCCGCCCAGGGCTCTGAACTGGATTCGCCCGGAGGCCCCAACGCACAGGAAGGGGTGGGGGGGGTCTGGCTCTCCACGCTGGGGGTCACGGGTCTGGGGAGGAGCCAAGGAAGGAAGGGTCAGCTGGGGTGACCTGAGACGGGCCGTGTTTGGGGGGCCCCTGCTGCCTCATGCTCACGGGTTACACCACACAGCTGCGGGGGACAGCGTAGCCCGGGCGGGGGTCTCCTGCCTGCAGACCCTCTGGTCCTCCACCAGCTCAGGAGGAGCAGGAGCGCGTGGAGCCGGGCAATTCTGAGCCCCGTGCTGCCGGGGCTCCGCGCAGGGGCCGTTCTCTCCGCCTCCGAGCTCAGGCCCCGAGCCAGGTCCTGCTCAGCTGGGGGGCATGGGGGGGAGAGGGAAGAGGATGACTGACAGCGGGATCTCTCTAGAAGCTCTCAGGGGAGTGATCCTGACGCCAGCAGAGCTGGGGGAGCCCCAGGGGCGTGGGCTCAGAGGGGCCAACCCGGTGGGGAGAGGGCAGTGCCCGTCACCCACGTGTTCCTCAGAAGCCTCCTACTTCAACGAGCAGCAAGCTCAGCGTCGGGGTCCAGCTTCCCTTCCATCACCCCGCAAGTGCCATTGGGCAGCGGTGGCCGCGCAGGTGCTTTGATGAGGAGCCTGGGCTCCGCTGGAGCCAGCACTGCAGGGACCACCCCCCGGGGGGAACTTCCAGGCCGGGGTCGGGGGTCGGGGGGGCTGCTCCTTGCTGACCACTGACACACGGGGACAGGGTCATCGGCCAGCCTGCTGACAGCGGAGGCCGGGGTGGGGCCCCTAAGCCACCCACTCCGTCCAGGCGAAGCCCACCAACCACAGAATTAGGGGACTAGAAAGGCGTGCGTTAAAAATCCTGCCAACGAAACAGGAGCCTGAACCGGGGACGAGCTGTAAGGCGTGACCTGACCCCAGCGTGAGGGCTGGGTTTACGGTCAACGTGACCCTGAGGTGGCGGGGGCAGGGGCCCGGGCAGCACAGGCGGTCCCATCACTCGGCTCAGCTGTCTGTCCACAGGCCGGACAGCGTCCCCAAGGGCACGGCGACTCTCCAGAGGTGGTCAGAGAGCAGGTCCCGCCAGGCACCCCCCGCAGAGTGATCCCTAACCACAGGTCTCTGTCCAAACACCGCCGAGGCCAGGAGCACCGGCTTCTCTCCCGGAAGTCCCATGGAGCCGGCTGAACCTTGAAGCGATGGGAGCGCAGGGGTGGAAGGGAGGGCACCTAAGAGGAAGCTGGTCCCAGACTTGGCGCCTCCCCAGGCCACACAGCCCCCTCTTCCTTCCACTTCTGAAGCCAGGCATCCGTGGGCAGGACGCCCAGTCCCCGCCTGCAGCTCCTTGGAGACACTGCTTCAGCTTGAAAACTAAACCTTAATCAGAAGCATTACTGCAATTATTAAAAGTCAAAAGGAAAACTCATGGTAGCCAATCAATTCCTTTTTCCTTTCCTGAAAATGATGAAGAACAAAAGAGAGAGTGTTTCCTACAATATTTTAATAAAACTGTGTTTTGAAATAACTAGACGCAACTTGAAGGCAACACAGACACCATGAGCCTTCCCCCGCCCCTCCTCCCCGCCCCAGCTTCCCTGCAGAACAAGAGCAGAAACACACAGGAGACACTAAGATTTCAGTTACAAATTGTTAAATTCTTTAAACGCTCATTCCCCCAACCTGTGAGTGATGCTGAGTTTCCTCTGCTAATTGAGAAATAGAAACAGTGATATGTACCCTCTTCATTCTATTTGCAGTACTCTGATTAAAACTAGAACAATTCCAGGGAGTTCCCTGGTGGCCTAGCGGTTAGGATTCTGGGCTTTCATTGCTGCGGCCCAGGTTCAATCCCCGGTCAGGGGACTGAGATCCCACAAGCCTTGCAGCTCGGCCAAAAAAAACAACCCAATTCCAAACAACTTCAAAAAGCGTGCACACGACGCAGGAGGCTGCTCTGATCAACCCCGTGAGCGGCTGGGCTGGGGAAGTAGGGACGCTGCGAGCGCTGTGGGCCGTGGGTGGCGGGCCCGGTGCCCTGCAGAGCTGCCACTGCCGCTGCCGGTGCCGGTGCTGAGGCAGACACGGGCTCTGGCCTCAAGGAGCGCACGGCCGGAGGTAAGTGAGCTCCTGGAGGACAGGGACGGCGGCTGCCCCGGGCTGAGCGGCCGTTCAGAGCAGGGCACAGCTCCTCCATCCAGATGCTGCAGAGACCAGACGTTTTCAAATGTGTGAACCAGGATACACAAGCACAGGGGCCCACGCTGAAACAGATACCAGATCACAAAATACAGCCTCCGCGCTTCATTACCGCACCCAGGGCAGATCCGCGTGAGGTGACACTGTGAGAGGTCCCCGTACAGTACATGAAGCCTGGCCCCGCCCCCCACCCCCCAGGGCCACTGTCATCTGCTGTCAACACGCACAGCACAAGGAAACGCTCAACTCCACTGGGTCCCAGAATCAGTGAGACGGAGCCCTCACAAGAACCCTGCCCAGCGCCGCCCTGCCCGCAGCCCTGGGCTCTACCACCACACGGCACCTGGGAGGAAGGCGGTCCCTTCCCCAGCCCATCACCGCCGGCTCCCCTTCCACGTGGGCCTTGGACGATATGACGAAACCGCCAGACCCTCTTGGCCAGAGACACACGCGGATCCCGCGGGAGCCCAGCTCCTGGGTTACACAGGAAGAGGTGAGGGTTTCGAGGGGTGGGGGGTCGCCACGGCCACGGCCATGGCCCAAGCGGGGGGCTGTGCCACCGAGGGACGGTGGCCCCTCGCAGACAGGCCAGGGCTCTAGGGAAGGTCTTCTGCATCAACCTTTTCAAACCCCGTGGCCTTGGCTGCCAGCAGGACCTGCCCCCCATCTGGGCTGGAAACACTGGCCCTTGTCAGAGACCATCATCAGAACAAAATCTCTGAGCACGGCTGCACGCTCAGCGGGCCGGGGGCATCGGCGACCAGAAGGCTTAACTTTCATTCTGCTTCTCTTGTAACCCAAGGATTAAAATAAACGTTTGTTACGTGCCAACGTGCACTTGAAAAGCCAGAAGACACATGAAACACAGATCAGGGTGCCGAAGCCAGGGAGTAGATGACCAGCCTCATAAAACTCTCTCAAGGTCCCCCAGAGCTTCAGCCTGGATGATGGCAGGACTCCTGGCTCTCCCAAGGCCGTGCTGTGATCAACTTCTCATCTCCTCTGGACTGGGGTCCCGGCCAGCAAGGACAGCCTCTCCGCAAGGCCGACACCTGCAAGATGCGAGGGGGGGGGGGGCAGGACCCCCTCTGGCCTGTGGACAGCAGGAGGCGTGGTTTAACTGCCCTGAGATAGGAACTGTGTTTACAGAGATCAGATTCGTTTCTGGAAGCAGAGAATCCTGAGATACTTACTCATTTTACCTTTTCACAGGCTGTCCATCCGTTCCTGCCTTTGGGTGGACAATGGAGCAAAGCCAGGCTACAGCTTCGGGGGAGAGCTGGGACGGGGGAGATCCCTCGGCTCCCTTCAGAGGCTGCGGTGTAGGGAGGAGCCGGGGGGAGAGCCCGCAGGGACACGTGGTCAAAGGAGAGCCAAAGCCAGCAGGTGCACGGGCAGGTCAGCACCGGCACACGAGGCCCAGGGCCTGGACGCGGGAACCTGGTGCACCCAGCACCTCCCCCACCAGGCGCCGTGTCGACAAGCCCAGGCCTGGGGCCTCGGGGGACGCAGGTCTGCGGGGGCAGGGGAAGAAGCACCCGGCTCAGGTGTAACAGGGGCACCCACAGGCTGGGGGCGGGGGCAGGCCCTCGTGCTCAGTGCTGCTGAGGCGCGGCACGGAGACCTCAGACCACGCGGCACAGGGGGCAGGAGGACAGAGAAGAGGCAGCACATTCCATCAGGGAGAGCTCCAGGCCACCAGGAACGAAGCTGCTAAGAGGGCCACACGATCTACTCCTCTGGCAGCATTTCCATTTCCAGAGCAGCTACCCTGCTTCCCCGATGAGCCCCGGGGTGGGGGTGGGCTGAGGGGGTCCAGCGATTCTTCTTACCAGGCATTTATGGGGGCTGGCTTTCGTTGGCTGACTTTTAACAGGAACCTGGCTCCTACACACCCAGTCTTTAAGGCCTCCTGAGAACAGGAAGAGGCTGCCACCCGCCGCCCCCCCCCACCCCCCACTGCCCAATGGAGACCTTCATTCACAGCCCCAAGGTCTCCCACCAGCAGGCCCAGGACAGTGGCCCAGGGCCAGGACCCCACACCCCCTCCCAGCTGCAGAGGGGGCACAGGCCTTCCTGGCCCCCAGATCCCAAGGGCCGCCCGCTCTCACCGCTTCCCAGAATCTCGGCTAAGCTTTTGGGTTGATCTCGCCCATATCCAGGGAGCAAACAGGCCCTGGCTGGCTGGTCTCTGCAGGAGCTCTGATGTCCACGCGTAGGACCGGCCCGTGGGCCCTCCTTGGTTCTAGGCAGGAGAATGATTTACAACCCTCCCCATCGCTTTCGCTGCTGAAAGGCCAACACAGGCTTGGGGCCCAGCTGTGCTCTGCACGGTCAACAGCCTAATGTGGACTGTCCCGGTATCGGAAGGCAAAGGTCACGCAGGGTCTGCTCCACGTATTCAGAGAAGCTGCCCCCGCTCTGCAGGCCCCGCCACGCCCACCTCCTCCCTACAAGAAGCTGCTTTCCTTTATCTTTGGAAACGTGTGACTGACCAGGAGTTCAGACTGCATTTTGTGTTTAACCTGGAAATGCAGTTCCGGGAGATGGACAGCCAGCGTGGCCAGAGCTGAATGGAACAGCAAGCGTATGAACTGCGAGTCTAGATGTAACGTTTAACACACAGAGGGCATAACTTCCAACAACTTCTGAAAGATTCGCGGACAGTCGTTCCTAATTTGACGGTACTGATCTTGCCATTTTAATGAAAATCAGATTCTGAACGTATGAAAAACATACCACAAGACCACAAAGACCTCTCTCTCCCCCATACTCGAGGTGGGCCTGGGGCGCTAGGCTTCCCACAGCGTCCGACACTGCTTCCCTCAAAGCAAAAACAATCCCACTTTTGCTCAAGATTTTCAATTACGTTTTCACCCCGTGTCAACCCAGCAGACTCTGGACTGTCCTCTTCCCCAGCGGCTTCTGCGCCTTGCGTCCTCGGGAGAGAAAAGTGCACGACCGGGCACAGAGCGGATACACCCGTTTGGGGCCGCGTCCTAACCCACCTCGACCGCGGGCCTTACAGGGGCCCAGCTGCCCTCCAGCCCCGCAGGCACCAGGCTGCAGGCTCTTCAGGCAACAAAACAAAACAAAACATGTTAGTGGTTCCAAAAGAAGGAAACGGGAAAATCCAAAGGCTTCGTTAAACGTGCACGTAGTACCTCACGATGTCACCTCCATCCGCTGTTAAGTGTGATTTCCAACATCGTTTCATCACACTAGGAAACTACTGATGGGCTTCTTCCCCCCACACTTCATAAAAATTCCTGAGTGTTAACAATGAATTAAAAAACTAAACACTCACATTGCCAAGTAAAGAGTTATGCATACCCAGGTAATTTCACAAGCAAAATGGTAGATGCCCTGGTGGGTTCCGCCCCCAAGCCCTGACACTCAATGCGCTCTGTGGCGGTGGACCTTGCAGGGCTAAGGCCTACGGCTACAAAGGCCCCGAAGGCGGGTCGCCAACGGTGATGACAGCCCAGCCTGGGGGAGGCGGCAGCGACGTGGTCCAGACCACTCCCCGCTCCTACAGAGAGAAGGTGGGGCCGGCAGAGCCCAGGAGACTGGCGTGGGTCCCGGGACGCAAGAAGCAGCCCACGGTCGGCGGGCACCCGAGGCCTCGCCCGGGAAGAGGGAGGCGCGTCGCGTCGAGTCGCGTCTCAGAGCCCCGGCCCCACGCAGCCTGTCCGCGGTTCAGGACCCCGGGCCCGGAGGGCGGGGCGCTCCGGACCCACTCGTCTGGGAGCGGGACTAGGCGGGACGGGCCCCTCCTCCTCCTCCCCGCCCCCCCCCCCCGGTTTCGGGTCTCCAGGGCGCCGCCGAGCCCCCGCCCCGCCCTGCAGGACGGACCCCCGCGCCCCCCAGCCCCCACGGCCCGCTCCCGGCCCGGCGCACTGACCTCCGCGTCCCAGGCCGCCAGGTGTGCCCGGGACCGCGGCACCTCCCAGCCGCCGCAGCACCCGCGCACTGCGCATGTCAGGCCGGCTAGGCTCGGCTGGAACCAGATCCAGCCGGCTGGGCGGTGACGCAAGCGCGCGGCTGGACGTGTGGGCGGGACTCCTGGCGGGGCGGGGTCAGGCGGTGGGCGGGGTCGGCCCTGCACGGGGGTTGGGGGGCGAGGACCACCCCTCCCCCCCACGCCGAGTGGGCGGCGGCTGCCGCGAGGCCCCGGGCGGGGGAGGGGGAGGTGCAGGGGCCTCCGGGCCAGGGGAAGGCCCAGCCCAGGGCTCCCGGCACTTCCCGGCCCACGGCTCGGCCGCCGAGTGGCAGACGCTGAGCCCCCGCCCAGGGGTCTGCCTGTGGCTCTTCTCACGGCGCAGTGGCCCGGGCTCCCTGGCAGGTCCCCACAGGGGAGGCAGGAAAACCACGCGGTACAGTTAACACGGACGTGTCTGCCGACCACAGGCTCGGTCCCCACCCCCCATCTCCACCCCCTGCAGCCGGGGAACCTGGCCTGCTGTCTCCTCCCAGGGCGTCTGCGCATGCGCTTCCCCTGACTGGCGCGCTCACTTCCGAGCGCCTGTCAACCCTCAGCTTCGGGGAAGCCTTCTCTGCCTCACCCGCTGAACACCCCCTAGAGCTCCACCGCCGCAAACTGTGAGCTCCACAAGCTTAAGGCCGGGTCTGCCCACCGCAGGCGCTGACATCACCCAGCAAAAAGCAGGTGCTCAATAAAGGCTCATGGAGTAAATGAATGAAGGTGTCCTTCCCCTAAGACACAACTGCAAATCGATTTTTATAGTCCGAGGAAAACCACACTCCCGCAGCCGGAGCCTGCTGAACCCGCCCAAGGCCTGCAGCAGGCTCTGGAGGCGGGGCTGGTTTCGGGGGGCTGCTCTGGCACCCTGGCGTGAGGACACGCTGTCCCCTGGCGTGCGCTGGCTGGCGGGTGTGGGCTTCCCACTTTGCGTGTGGGTGTCCCAGCTTCCCAGCCCGATAAGGATCTCCCAAGGTCCCAGAGCCAAGCCTGCATCTTTCTGTGCTTTTCCTCTTGGCCACTTCCCCAGCACCCAAGGCTGGTCCGCACACAGAGGCTCGCTCAGGAGTGCTGCTAGGGACAGGGGCAGGCACGAGGCAGGGGCCAGAGCTGGGTGGGGGAGGAGAGTGGAGGGCAGGGCGGGGCTGGCCCACCACCACAGTCTCACCTCTGTGACCCCGTTTAAGCCCCGGGACGCTGGCGTCAGCATCCTCACTTTACAGATAAGGAAACCGAGACTCAGAAATGCTAACACAAACGGTTTCAAGATTCGAAGCCACAAGCCAGTTTCGTGGAATGGACTCCACTTGAGGTCTTCCGAGTCACAGAGGATCTGCGTGCTGATTTCCCAGTGCATTTCCTGTGGCAGCCCTGCAACCCAAGAACCCCCAATCTGGTTTCTTCACGTACTGTTCTGGTGGCTCTAATGGGCCACCGTGGGAGACTGGACAAAGGAGAGAGCAGGAGGGGCAGAGCTGGCCTGGGGCAGGGTGAGGGTGGGACACCGCACGCGGGGACATGCAGCCCAGAGGGAGCTTCGTGCCCACTGCCCGTCTCACGCTCCCAGCCGCCCTGTTGCCTGCACCGTGCAGACGAGGTAAAGGGTGTGAAATGGGCCGGGATCCAGCTCCTTCCCAGGCCCTTCTCTGCCCAGGGACCCGCCTGCAGGATACACTCTGTCCCCGCAAGGCCTCCCACGGAAGCAGGTGGAGCTCACCCCCAGAAGGTGCTGCTGGGCTGTGCTGCCCCCTGGTTGTCTGTCCCGGGCCTGTGTCAGAGAGCAGCACGCACAGGGCCACTCAGTGCACCCTGGGGCTCCCTGTAGGGACCCCAGGAGAAAAGGCGCTTGGTCCAGCCCCGAGGGCCTTTGTGGCCAGAGTCCAGCTGGTGGAGTGGGACGGTGTGGCCTGCTGCGTGACCCCGGCAGCAGCACTGGGTCTACCCTGAGGGGCCACAGAGGCCCTCGAACCCCAGGCAACTTGGCCCAGCAGCTCCCGGTCAGGAAGAGTGGGTACATGACAGACCTGGATGCATTCCACGTACATTTGTTAAGCAACATCTTCACATGAGATATTCTTCTAAGTGCTAAGCTTACTGTGGGGAACGCCTGCTACCACAAACCATGTTCCAGTGCCCCCAGAACTCATGTATCATAACCCTACCGCCCACCCCGTGATGGCACTAGGAGGTGGGGCCTTTGGGAGGTAATTAGATCATGAGGATGGGGGCCCCATGAAGGGGATCAGTGCCTTCATAAGAGAGGGCACTGGCTGTCACTAAAGAGAGCTCCTCACCCCTCCACCATGTGAGGACACAGCAAGGAGAACCGGGAAGAGAACCCACCAGACACCAAAACTGCCAGGGCCTTGATCTTGGACTTCCAGCCTCCAGAACCATGAGAAATAAATGTGTTACTTATAAGCCACCCAGCCTATGGCATTTTGTGATAGCAGCCTGAACTAAGACCCCCTGCCATAGTTAGACTGCCTTGAAAGGCTGTAACACTAAGGAGGAAAATTAGGGACAACAGAGAGTCGGTTGACTTACGTTTTGTAATTTAAAATGGCTGGAGGAGGACGGAGGTCAAGGAAACAGCGTCAGGACAGTGACACCTGAGACCCAGAGGTGAGGGCACAGCCGTGGATATTTGGGAGAGAGGTGGTCCAGGCAAAGGGAGCAGGCAGCCACATCCCGGGGAGGGGGCACAAAGGCCCACGTGACGCAGAAGAGAAGCCAGGATGGCTGGGGGTGTGGGGGGCAGAGTAGAACTCTGCCGAGCTGGTGTTCTAGAAGCATGAAATCGCCCCCAAACCCTCCCCCGAGGAAGTAAGAACAAGCTCTCAAAACCAGCACCCCAAGGTCATAGGGATCATTCTGAGTCATTCAGCAAAGAATAAATATGTCCGACGCAGACATTATTAGCCGGGACGTCTGGCTGACCAGCATGCCCAGCGTTCCCGGGCATGCCACCTCCTGAGAACCAACCACTGGTGAAATCACAGGAAATGCTGCAGGGGGTTTGGAACACCCGCCTGGATGCCGACATCTGCTCGCAGCCCCCAGAGCTCCCGCACAAACCCCTTCCCTCACACGTGGTCCCGCCAGCGGGTCAGGCCCTGCTTGGAAGCATCTGGCGGGTGGAAATCGTGAGTGTGCGTGTGAGTATGGGGGGAGCCCCAGCCCCAGGGGAGCAGGGTCTGCCGTCGGCCACAAGCAAGAGGAAGCAAAGTGCTGCTGAAGGCCTTGGTGCAGCCGGCCCGCCAGCCCCTCCAGAGACGGCCATCGCAGGGCCTGGCTGTCACTAAAGCGACGGCAGGCCTGACTCCAGAACCTTATGTCCAAGCCCAGGTGGTTTCGCTAGAATTCTATTAAACACTTAAAGAAGAATTAACACCAATTTTATATAAGCTCTTCCAGAAAATGGAAGCAAAGGAACCCTTTCCCAGTTTGCTCTATGAGGCCAGTGTTACCTTGTTACCAAAACCAGACAAAAATAGTACGAAAGGAAAAAGAATGAAAGGAAAAGAAAAATATAGACCAAAATCTCTCATAAATATAAACGCAAAAATCCTACTCAGCAACGTATAAAAAAAATTATACACCATGACCAAGTAGAGTTTATTCCACAGACGCAAGCCTGGTTCAGTATTCAAGAATCAATCTAATAAACCCGTCATGTCAACAGGCTAAAGAAGAAATATCACATGATCATATCAACTGATGCAGAAAAAGCGTGTGACAAAATCCAAAACTCATTCATGATATACATTCTCAGAAAACTAGTAACAGAGGAGAGCTTCCTCAACTTGGTACGTGACATGTAAAACTGCCCCCTCCCAACAGATTGGGAACAAGGTGAGGAGATCCACCCTCACCACTGCTATTCAACACAGCACTAGATGTTCCAGCCAGGGCAAGAAAGCAAGAAAGTGCAATCGAAGGCACTCGGATTGGAAAGGAATACAACTGTCTATATTTACAGATGGCATGATGGTCAACATAGAAGAGCCCAAGGAATCGACACACTTTTTCCCTGTGTATGTCTTATTACTGCAGCACCGTTTGTTGAAAAGACTCTCCACTGAATTACTTTTACACCTCTGCCGAAAATCAAGTTGCTGATGTGGGACAGTTTCTGGGGTCTCTGTTCAGATCTGTGTCTCTCCCTCCATTAATACCACACTGTTGTTTGTTTTTGCTTACCACTAATAAACAGATTTATTTGGAAATTTCTAAACCTGCCATAAGTGGCGCTTGCCAAGCCCTAGGCCCACCCTCCTTACCAAGCTCCAAGGAGCAACGACAGTCCTCCCACCTCTCCCCTTCACCTCCTCCCCCCCCCCCCCCCGCCGCCTTCCACCAAGCACGCCACCCACACCTCAGGCCACGCCAGAGAACTAGAGTGCAGTCTCCCTCTAGGAGGCATTACCCTTGGGCCCAAGAGCCTGGGTGGCAGCCCTCCGGCATCCCAGGAGATGATGGCGGCCAGAGGTGCTTGCATAGGGTTAGGAAAGAGAATAAGGAAGGAGGCACCTGAAAAACCCCAACTTACCCCTGAACAAAAATAGTGGCTCCTGCATGGAAAAACCTGCTCCATGAAGAGTGCAAATGCCCAAAGGATAAGGAAAACCAGCAGCAAGGCTGGGCTGGTAGGAATGGCACCACACTGCCATGTTAAATTTCAGTTTCAGCGTTCATGGCTAATGCACAGAAATACAGTTGACTTTTGTATGTTGATCTCGCGTCCTGAAATCTACTGCACACCTCAGTGATGGCCATCCATCCAAGGCAGAGGGAGCAAGGCCATGGGTGGGGAACCAGCCTGCACGAATGTCCAGCATCTAGCCTCGGCCCTGAGCCCACGCTTTTCTGTGCAGGGGAGGCTGCCGGACCCACCCCCCATCATTTCCACAGGTCACGTGGGGTAAAAACCCACACCCCCACCCACCCTCCTCTGAGTCCTCGGGCAGGATCCTGGCATGGGGCAGACTGCCTTCCCCATATGGCTCGGCCAGACCTGGGCCTGGGACCCTTCACTGTACTGGGGACGGTGCCCTGGCTTCTGGGGCCACGCCTGAATGGCAGGTGGCCAGCAGACTCCGGGATGCCCCCAGCGCGGGCTGCTGAGAGGAAACCCCGGCCCATGCGCCCCTCCGGGGACCCCGCTCCTGCTCTCCAGGAAGCACTGTGTCATGTGCACTATTTTTTTAAATTAAGTAATTAATTAGTTTAACTAATTTATTTTGGGCTGTGTTGGGTCTTCATTGCTGCATGAAGGCTTTCTCTAGTTGCAGCGATCAGGGGCTACTTTTCGTTGCGGCGCGCGTGCTTCTCATTGCGGTGGCTTCTCTTGTTGCGGAGCACGGGCTCTAGGTGTGCGTGCCTCATTAGGTGTGGCGCCCGGGCTTAGCTGCTCCGCGGAATGTGGGATCTTCCTGGACCAGGGCTCGAACCCACGTCCCCCGCATTAGCAGGCGGATTCTTAACCACTGCGCCACCAGGGAAGCCCCACGTGCACTATTTTTAACGTCGATTAAAGGTTTGGGAAGAGGAAAATAAACTCCCAGAATAAAAACTCTGGTTCTTTCCCCTCCTAACCCCAGCTTCGAGGTGCATGCACGCGAGGTCCTAACCGGCAGCAGCAGCACTCAATCTGGCAGCGACCGACGGGCTCCCTCGAGGGACAGGGCGTGACAGAGGCTCCCCACCAACCGTCGGCAAGACAGTGAGTCGGGCTTTGTGAACCCCCTCCTGCAGGAGGAGTGGAGGGGTGAGCGCGTATGGGGCAGGACGCAGGTCCCAGCAGGCGGCCCGCGACGTGCTCAGGCCCACCGCCCTCCCTCTTTCCTCTTTCTGTTATTAAGGGAAGTCTGGTGACCCCCTGTGTCCAACGGTGTGGCCCATCTCCCCCTCCTCCCCTCACCCCCAGACATCTCATCATTTCTTCACACGCACCTGGAACACTTCAGCATACGGCTCTGATGTGATCTGTATGTTTTATACCACACACACACACACACACACACACACACACACAGGCAGTACACACAAATAGAAGCACACATGACTACAGCGGAACAGCTTTTTCTAAGTAATGGAATATTGTCATTGATTGCGTTATTTGGAAGCCGGACCGTGAGCTCTTCTTGGCTAAAAGTGTGGCAGAAAAGTTTCATCAGCAGAGTTGGGTGACGTGCCTAGGTCTCCCCTGACTCTGGGGAGCGCTGACTTGACTCCTTGGGAAGGAGCCTCTGAGGCTGCACTGCGGAGGCCGGCCTCCCAAAGTCAGACGACGACTCGGCCTCTCACAGGCTCCCACCGTCAACTTCCTCCACATCCTCGGCTCTGAGGGAAGATCCAGCTTCGAGAAAACCCCCGAGCGGACGTGGCCCTGTAGCCACGCTGGCTCTACCCCTCCAGGACCGCTCAGACGGCCACGGGGAAACCCGCCCTATCCACGCGGGGGAGCACCCTGGGGCCCGCGGGCAGGGCTGCACAAAGGCTGAGGCGCTGTGCCCACCGCAGAGGATGGACTGATCCCTGCTCCTCAGAACAGGAAGCACGAGGGGCCACCAAAGCCCACAGACCTGGTGCTGACCTGGGCTCCAGCCCATGACCGTGGCAGGACCCTGTGTAGGTCAGTTCCTCGCGGGGCCTTGGTCTCCGCACCTGCAAAGCGGAGCTGCCAAAGCGTCCCCGGGAGCTGGGAGGCACACGGATGAGGCTGCCGGGCCGCACGGAGCCCCAGCTGTCTGCTCTGGTCAGGGGTCTGTTATCCCCTGGAGCCCGGCCTCTCTAAACCGGGCCTGGTGGCCACTGGGAATCCCACTCAAGTGCAGGAAATCACTCCGTAAAGACTGTGGCACAAGGCCAGCGATCGGGGCCCCTTCCCAGATCCCACGGGCACTGTGGCACCGTGGGCGACCTTGCCCACGACTACCCGACTCGTCCTGCACCCTCGTGTGGTGTGGAGAATGAGCAGGCTCAGCGCCTGTTTCTCTTGGACACAAGAGCCGACGTGGCTGAACAGCCGGGGCCGCGACGAACCTCAATTAAGCACATCGCGGGTTAACCTACGATCCCCGAGATGATCCGCGCTGCTGCTGCTGGGTGAGGGGCGCCCAGGCGCGAAGCCCCCACGTGCCCGTGCTCCCCCTGCATCCGCGTGCCCCGTAGCGGGGGTGGGGGTCTGCCCTCGTCTCCCGACCCGCGGCTGGAGCGGCCCTGCGAGAGCCGGGGCAGCCGGGCTGGCGAGGGGTGTGGAGAAGGAGCAGGGTGAGGCGGTGCGGTGCCGGAATCGCAGTGGACAGCGGGGCCCTCCGCGCAGTGTGTGTCCACAGGGCCGCGTCCTCGCCACTGCCGCCGGCTCGGACACGGAGGAGACACAGCCCGGCTCGTGGCCCACCCGCTGGGGTCGGTGGTCCTTCGCACATGGAGACCAGGAGGAGAAGACGGCCACGGGGCAGGGGAGGGCAGGCCGCTGCCGGGCGAGCGTCGGGACACCTGAGAGCCAGAGAGGCCTCCCCCACCCCCCAGCCGGCTGCCATCAGGCGGCCGCCCAGGGGCTCCCGGGAGGGGCCACATTTTCCAGACCTAAGAAGCACCACGAAGGCTGTGCCGGGGCTGCTAGGTGTGCGGGGCGCTCGTTGGCCTCAGGGTGGACAGAGCACCGGCACCAGGTCTCCGAGCGTGGCTGAGGCCGTGACTTGGGCCTCGGTGGCCCTCCTCCAGGCTGGCCCAGCTGCACCCCTGCTGACTCCCGGTGTCCCTGGTGCTCCCCGTCGGGGACCAGAGCCCTGGCTCACGGCCTGCCTCACGCCGGCCTGGGGCTCCTGGAGGGCGGGCCCCGTCAGCGTGCTGACCTCTCAGAGCCACTGGTCTCCCCCAGGCCAGGAAAGGCACATCTCGGGCAGGGCTGACACCGGGTGCCGCTCCACTGCCCTCCTGGAGTCTGGGTGGCCCCCGCTCCAGGCCCTGCACGCCGAGGGCAGGGACCCTGTCACACACCCACCCCGGGCGCTTCTCACGTTAATAATGGAGAGGATCCGCTTCCACGGAGGACAGAAGCGGTGCCGGCAGAGGCCGAGTAGGATGGGATTTAGAAAGGGGGGGGGCAGTGAGGCAACTGCACTGACAAGGGTGACGACCCAGGATGACCACACAGAAACCACGGGCCCAGCTGTCAACTGACGTCCACCCCCGGCTCCTCCAGGGTGGGACTCGGGTTCTCACCAGGCCCTCACGCCTCCTTATCAAAGTCAAGTACCGGGGCCTGAGCAACACGACTTATAGTAACAGAACCGCAGAGACATCAAAACACATAACCTCACTACAAGCCACACTCGCAAGAACTAACAAGGGAACTTTAAACGTTCCTTGCCCTTGACCCACGTTTCACATAGAATCACACTTCTTCGTAGGTGTGAAACTCCTAAAAAGGTGCATCTCCTAAAGGTGCATAACTCCTAAAAAGAAAGACCCACCTGCCTTGTCAGCGAGGGTAGCCGTCACCCTCGCCGCCCCCGAGGGAAGGACCAAGTGCGGCCCCCGCAGCAGGTGACCCTCGAGTCCCTGACCAGCAGTCCAGAGCCCCCGGCGTGGGATCGACCGCCGCTCGAGGACAACCAGGAAGACTGGCCGAGGCTCAAGACTGGGGAGCAGTCTACATCCACGGAGAGGCGTGTCCACGAGCCCAGCAGAGCACCGGCCGGAGTCTCTACTCCACAGAGTGTGGCGCGCAGTTAGGGCACCAGCCTTGTGAACATTGCGTGTGCAGCTACAAAGGCAGAGGCCTGGGGCCCGGCAGCACTTGACCGCTCCTTGGGAGCCTTCACCAGAAACAGCAGGGGAGGCCGACGCGGTTTTCAAAAGTCAACACTAGACAATGCAGTTGGAAACCCAGGAACCAGGACCAGCTTCCCACACCTCCCGCCCCCAGGACGGTACAGCTGTCCCTGCAGACACCTGGGTCTTGCGCAGGAGTTGGCCTGAGCTCTGGGAGCAGCTAGCAGCAGGCCACAGAGCTGAGGCCCCGCGGAGCGTGTTTACATTTCCCAGCTAGAGAACACTGATCTGGGCTCAGCTGGAGGGTGGGTCCACTTTGAAGATCCCCCGACACACACAGACTCTGCCATTCTCCCTGGCCGGGGCCTGCTTGGTGGAGGAAGTCTTTCTCTGCAGATAAGGCAGTGGGGTGACCCGAGGACTAAGGGGCCGGGACGGAGCCGAACGCCTGCTTTTCCCAGTTACGATGAGCAGCTGACCAGGCGGGGAGCACCCCGTGGGCAGAGCCCACGTTCCAGAGGGTGAGCCTTGCCGAGCCTGGCGTTCCAGGGACTCTGACCAGGAATCCTGGGGTCCTGGGCCTTTCAAACAAGTAGACAACGACACGTCTTAGGCAGATCGCTAGGACGCCCCAAAGTCCCGAGCCCTGATCTAGAAAGCAGAGACCACCTGAGTGCAAATTCGGGCTCCACTCTGCTGCATGACCCTGGGCACGCTGCTTAAGTTTTCTGAGCCTCAGTACAATTTAAAATGAGCAGGGCACCGTACTCCACTGATGGTAAGGCATATTTCCTCACTTTGACGACTCTAAGATCAGCACGCTTCTTACGAGAGACAGCGTCAGACTGTTTTCTTGTAGCGGTCCATAACGTTTTGGCGTGTGCAGCACTGACGGAGTCTCCGACTTGATGAAACATGGAGCATATACCTTGAAAGGCTGCTCTGATGGCCCAGAACAGAAGCTGGCACACAGCCCGTCCTCCCTCGCTGCTGGATGTCAGTGCCGGCTGACGGGACTAGCCTTCCCACGGCTGGATGCCTGCCTGCTGCCACAAAGACCTGGTGTTGGGATGAGGAGCAACTTACAGTAATGACAACAGGGCCAAGGGGAGGGTGGGGCCCCCGTGGGGGCCCCAGGGGTCTGTACCCCAGGGGTCTGTACATGACCTTGACAGAGAGCAAGAGGCAGTCTGGTCCCCCAGCTGACCCCCAACTTCCCTCTCCGATCCCTTGGTCAGGAAGCTGTCCTGTCAAGCAGGATGGCCCAAGGTGGAGCCGTGAGCCCAGCCGGCAGGACCATGACACCCAGGGCCAGCCTTGGTTACTATTCTCATCATTCCTGTTCTGTCAACCCCTGGTCACACAGCACACTTGGATTTTCAGAAATGTTCTTAGCTCTGGAGCCAGATCGCGTTGCCAGGAGCACTATTACAGCACAAGCCTTAGAGCAGAGGAAACGACCTTGTTCTGTAACTTTCCCAACACCCAATTAGAACAGCAGCTACGGAATTACTGAGACTGCAAACAGCGCACTGTCTCTTTAAACGGCTTTCCTGCGGCCAGTTGTTTACAAAGAAATTCCTCAGGCCAGGAAGTAAGGGGTGAACCTGGAGCCAGCAAGCACTCTTGGGGAAGAGGAGCAGGTGCGCCTGGCAGGCCCCGATTACAACCTCCGAGGGCGAGGGCGGGGTGTCCGTCCCCTGCGGATTAGGAGCGCGTTCTGACTCAGCAATCTGGCCCGCCCAAGCCCTCGGCCGAACGAGCGCCGGCCACCGGCGCGCCCCCGGGGGCGGGGCGGACTCCCGGGCGGGGCGGGAGCGGCGCGGTCACGTGTGTACACAGGCCCGCGCGGCGTGCGCGCCGTCAGCCCCACCGCCTCTCTCGGAGCCCCGAGCTGCCCCCCTCGCGGCGACTGCGCGGTCCGCGGCCCAGCGAGCCGGTGAGTGGGCGCCGGATGCGGGGTGGGGGCGGATGGGCACCCTCGGGGTCTCGGCCCGCGCGGGAGCAGCACGGGACGCAGCGGCCCGGGGCCGGTGCTCCGCTCTGACTCTCGGGTCCCCTCGGCCCCGCCCGGGCGCTGTGCCCCGGCGGGTGGGAGCGCTGTCCCCGCCCGTGGCTGTCCTCCAGCCGTGCGGAGCCCAGCCAGGCGGGGCCGCTGCCCTGCGGTCATTCACCTGTCCGGGGCAGCTGAGAGCTGCTGGCCGCGTAGGAGGCTCAGCAGCACCGCCGGTTCCTCACATGTCCTGCCGGGGACTGACCGCCTGCTCCTGGGTCACCCTGGTTGTAACTTTCGTCCCCTTTTATGATTACAAAATCTTAGGAACTTCTGGAACGACGTCTAAATGGAAATACCAAGTGTCATTAATGGTCTAGGACACTTGATAAAAAGATAAAAACCCCTGGGCATGAGGCTCCTTCAAAACTTGAGAAGAAGGCAGTGCCCCCGCCTCTGAGCGCCCATGTACCGGGACAGGAAACCCAACACCAAGTTAATGACATCAACTCGGTAGCCGGGTTCATGGTCTCGGTGGGGCCCTGGTCTCAGTGTCGCAGTCTGTCCGGGCTTTGGGGAGACAGAGGGTGAGCCTGGACCTGACAGACTGTCCCCCCATCGCTGGATGTGCACTCACTTGGCAGCTCCAGGCCGCCTGCCGACAGCCAGCTCCGTGCCTCGGCCGAGCAGCGGGCCCCCTCCTCCCCGCTCTCCGTCTGTCTGCAGCATCTAGCGGGGCTGGCCTTCAGTCACCCAGGGGCGAGCAGCCTGCTTTCCCGGCCGCTGCAGACACGAGAGTGTGAGCACGGTGTCTCTGACCGTGCTCCAGGCTGCTCACGCATGACGGGGGCCAGACACGCTACCGTCCCATCTGGGTCCCCACCAGGGCGCCGCTGAGAGGCAAAGAGGCCCTACTGATAATTACACTGAGGGGACGGCCACACACTCCACGACCCGCTGCAGGGTCCAGCTCTCCACACCGGAACCTCCAGCATCTTCCTAAATGGAGAAGTCCTCTCTAAGATAATAGGCTTTGAAAAACCATAGCTTCCATCTGGTGAGTGCGTACTGTGCCGAGTCACGGACAGGAAGCTGGGGGGGCCCTGCCCTTGACTGCTGCTGTCCTGCTTCCCTGGGGGGTATGGAAACACCCTGAGGAGAGACGAGCACAGCATTCGTTCTGCACTGACTTGGGGTCCCTGGAACTCAGAAGCCCCTGGCAGGCGGGTGACGGGAGAAAGGCACGTATGTCCACTGGATGTGGGTGTGGGGGGTTTTAGGTTAGAACGGAGAACTGCTTATACCTATCATATAACGAAGAAGTGACATACTTGCAAAGATTCCTGCCAGGGGGTATGCGTGCGTGATTACAGGTGGGAAGAGGGACTGGCCGCTTTCCGGGGCCGGGAGAGGAAGGTGCTCCCTGGGGAAGCTGCATCCATCCTCCAGGCCCTAGGATGTCATCTGGACCCTGAGAGTACAACCTGCCACCCGGCCTTTCACGCCCCAGCTGCACACCAGGGCTGTGTCTGGGGTCAGGGCTGCTGGGTTCTGCACGCGACAGAAGCAGGCTGCTTCCTCCTTCAGCAGAGTGTCCAGCCACCTCCCCGTGCTCGCCGCCGGCTCCTCAGCTCTCTATGGCTGGAGCCTCTTGCACGGCTGGGCCGCACCAGGCTGCGTCTGTCCACGGGGTCTCACAGGCCCAGGACCCCAAAATACCAGCCAGGCATCAAAGAGCAGAGGGCACTCAGTCTAGGGAGTAAAAGTGAACTTTCTAATTTGAGAAGCTAAAACATGATGCTGCCAAGGGGCCGAGTTCGGCCCCCGAGACCTGCCAACAGAGCACCCCTTGAGTAGCGGAGGGACAGGGTGACACGGGCCGCCTGTCCCGTGTGTCCCCCCGGGGTCCCCTGCCTCCCACACACGCGGTGGGAGGGCGGAGCGCACCTAGGAGTTTCCCAGTTTTAATGAGAACCAAGGAAGCAACTGTCGCCATTATACCAAGAGTAATGGGCAAAAATAACTGCCAGCGTTCCTCCCTTGGAAAGAACCACGGGCAGCGATAAGATCTGTGGCTCTGAGCACCCCCCAGGTAAGAGCACACCAGGGAAAGGCAGGGCAGGGTGGGGGAGCCCAACAGGGTGCCAGTCTGCCCGAGCCTGCGTGGAGGCCCGGTCTGTTCTCAGTGTGGCCGTTGACTTTTCTGAGCGAGTCTTCCTGGTTCTGTTTTCCCCTGGTTGAGATTACCTGGAAGGAGCATTAGCCTCAAACCAAGGTAGTCGGGGGACAAGAAAAAGGCAAGGAACTAGTGCTCCACAAACAAAGGAACACGTGTCCCATATTCTTCCAGGGTGAGGAGCCTGGGGCCCCGGGCGGGCGTCCCGGGCCGTTGGTCCCCGTTCCTGCAGCCCTTCCCGAGCGGCGGACGTGCCGTTCTCTCCCACGGAGAGCCAGAGGCAGCTCAGTTTATGCCTGAGGCAGGCTACGTGGTTCACACTCACCACTCTTCGGTTCAGAACCTTAAAAAGCAATAGGCTACAAAAATCAGAACACCCCATCTACGTAATGGACCGTTTCTTACCACAGCCAAGAAGGCGCAGCGTCTGTGATAGGAATCAGTAGCGTAAGCTCTCTACATTGAAGACCTATGAAAACATCAGCCTTTCCGGAGCGTCTGGCTCCTACCAGCTGCATGTTAATTGTAGCTAGAGCCTCTGTCCGTTATTACAAAAGGAAATAAACATTCAGGAGTCATTTTCAGCGCATTTTGATGGCTCCAGAGCATTCAGCTGAAGTCCAGGTATGGTGCGCGGCGGGTCTCCAGGACGTCAGCCAGGCCGAGCTGCACTGCCCAGGCACTTTGGGGAAAGCCTGTGACACCATCTCAGGCCTCCTCTTCCCCGGACACAGCCAGCCAGGCTGCAGGGCACCAATCAAGGACTGCTCCCGCTTCAGGGAGCTCTCGGCAGGTGGGAACAGACGGGTGCAGTGGGCCGAGTTCAGCGACCTCGGACGGGAGTTAGCTGGTTCTTCGTTCTGTGGGCTGTGTGCGCGCACACGCTCACACTCGGGCACGCGCACACGCTCACTCAGGACCCCCTGCCCGCCACGGCCGCCCGCTCCCCGCCCCCCGCCAGGCTGCTGCTCTGACGCGCTCCTGGCATCCTCCAACTTCCACAGAGATCACCGTGCACTGTAGCCCTGAATTTGAGCAAGGTTTTTAGTTACCTGTGGACATTCACTTTGGAAGGGTTGGTTTATACCGTTCTGGGCTCTTTTTTAAAAAAAAAAAATCAAGGAAGAAAGACGCTGACATCTGGCCTCAAAACTCTTCCAGCAGCTACCCCAACTGACGTGCGGTCCTTGCCAGCAGAGAATGAAAGAAGGGACCGCGGAGCATCTGTAAGCAGGGGCGCCGTCGGGGAGGAGACCCCAGCTCAGCGAGCACAGCCCCAGAGACTCGCTGCCTGTGTTGTTACCGAGGCCCTAGTGCGGTCCCGGGGACTCAGCTGTGATGTGGGGTCTGATGGGGCCCGCAGCCTCTCCCCGTGAGCACTTGCACTGGGCCTGTGACCGCACTCAAGCTCTCTGTCCTCTCTCCCCCAGCTTCCTCTCCCCACGTGTCAGTTGGCAGAGAGTCTGAGCGAGAGTTCACGCAGCCGCTTCCTCTGCAGTAACGGAATGTGGAGGAGGGTGAGGAGCTGCAGCCCCGCTGCCCACGCCGGGACGGGCCAGGCTCATCCGCCGACCGCACTCACTCCACCCTCCCGACAACCTCCTGACCCAGGGACCAAAGCCAGGCAGCTGTGAGCAGGGTGCGCAGGGAGCCCGGTCCTCAACCACGTGGAGTCCTGGTCTCGGCCCCTTGGCCCAGTTCACAGGCCACTGCTTGGTTCCCTCCGCAGCCCTCAGGCAAGAGCTCTCAGCAGGCAGCGTGGGTCCCTCCCGAGGGGAGGACTGAGTCAGGCCAGGGGGCGCATCCGAGCTGCTTTCTCAAAGTATAAAAGCAGGGCCCTTGGTGCAGCAGGGCTTGGACATGCGCCCTGGGGCCCCGAGGTCCCCAGGTGGGCACCGCTTCACACCTGGCCCCGGCTGTTCCGCTCCATTGACCAGGCCTGTGGCCAGTCCCCCGCCAGGGCCCCCCAGTCACGGATCATTGGGGGGGAGCTGCTGCCTCACTGCGCTGCCCCCGCTGCCCCGGAGACTGCGGCCCCTCCTGGGCTTTAGGGCTTCCTGGGCCGCTGAGCAGAGGCATGGCCTGTCAGCTCACCTTTCCTGAGGCCCAGCCACGCCCACCTAGAGCGGACCTCCACACTAAGCCCGTGTCCTGCAAGACCCTCTCTGCCCACATGTGACTCCAGTCAGCACGGCCCGGCACCCACCCAGGCCACAGGGCCATCCGACAGGGCCTCCTGGGTGCCAGAGAGCGCCGGCAGACATCCTGGAAGTGCCTGCTCAGGGCCCAGAGCAGAGCGGGGGACCATCTTCTCCGGAATTGAAGACAGCAGGAGAGCTGCCCTGGGGCGCTCGGGCCAGCGCCGCACGCTCTGCACTCACGGCGGCGTCCACCTTGGAGCCAGGCGGCTGTGGGTTTCCCTCTCATGGTGTCTCCGCTCCTCCCCGCCCGAGCCTGGAGCAGACAGCTCTTCAGTGCCGCGCGGCGAGCCTCCCACCCAGCACAGCCGGGGGAGCTCCCACCCGAGGGGCACACAGCGTGACCACGGGGTGGCTGAGCCTTCCCAGGGCTGGAAGTTGGCGAGTCTGGGAGAATGTCTTCTTGAAAGATAATCATTGGAACCCAGAGAGGGTCTTGGAAGAAAACTATCAGTACTTCTATGCACAGGAACATCTGTGATGAATGACAGTCACTCCAGTTGAGGATCAAGGAAGAGAGGGGGCTCTAGAGACAGCTGAGTCCTCAGAAACGGGTGCGGGTGGGACAGAGCCCCAAAACGGCTCCGTGCCCTGGGCCTCCCGTGGAGACAAAACCACTACTTCCACGTCCAGCAGCCCTGAGCAGGGCTCGCCCCGCCTGCCCCGTTGGAGGTGGCCGCCCTATCACCATGCCCTTCTGACGGGCTAGCTTGAGCTCAGTGGCAGTGCCGCTGCCCAAGTACCACAGGTGGACGCCACCTTGTCTGACCATGAACCTCTGGCCTTGGGGCTTCAGCCTGGTTCCCTCCAGAGGGCAAGGCCACTGGGGTCCGAGAGGGGACCCTCTGTGCTGCAGAAGTGGTGAGCTCGGCTTTGTTCCCTTAAAGGCTTCCCTCAGCCCCCGGTGCCCCACATGCAGCGGGTGGGTAGGGAGGCCTGAGAGCGTCCCCATTCACACTCACAAAGCAGCAGCCCCAGCAGGCCACGCGCAGGCCAGCTCGTTCATCGGGCCCAACACTGCCCGACTTACTGGTCCTCTCAGATTCTCTGAAAGAAGCATGATTTTTGAGCTCCAGCCTCTCCCAAGGCTACCCTCCTGTGCCATGCATGCAGCCAAGCCTGCAGAGGAAGACCCTGAGCAGGTGCTTCAGTGTCAGGGGCAACGTTCTGAGCCAGCGGAGCCCTCCGCCCCGGCCCAGGGAGATGACCTCCACCCCGGAGTCTCAGGCCGGCGGTGCCCTCGCGCGGGCGAGGTAGCCTCTGCTCTGCCAGGCTGGCCGCCCTCCTCTCTCCTCTCCACTGCTGGCCCCAAGCCTGGAACCACCCTGGCCCGAAGCTAAAGACCTCTCCATCCCCTCGAACAAGACTGGCCAGACGCCCGCTGCATAGCAGCCATGCCGGGACCAGGCAGGGGAGCGGACGCTGGGAAGACCGCCGTGCTTGCAGGGCCAAGGCTGCTGCTTCAGGAGCATCATCAGGAACAAGACAGACAAAACCCTCAGACGGCGGGGATGCAAGTCACCTTTAGAGCAGTAATCAATCCCCTTACAGGAGCCACAGGATAAAGCTGTCACTGGACCACCGCGGACAGCCCGAGACACGTGCCAGTGCCGGCCTGCAGAGCTGCTTCCCGCTTCTCTGCCGGGCCAGGACACGGGTGCCGACCAGCCCGCTCCCCCGGCCCAGGGCCACGCGCCGGCCGAGCAGATGATCAGGGCTCGGCGGTCCTGCCGCTGGATCGCCGTGATCCCCGAGGCAACACGCCTGCACGCATCAGGCGCGCCCCTGCTCCGTGGACCGAGGCTGGTTGTAGCCCTGGCTTGGCACGCCTGCCGCAGAAGAGAGGCGACCGCAGGCCGGGATCCGAGAGCAACTGGGTCATCTCTGGGTGGACGTGCACACACCTGTATGTTCCCTGGGCCCAGCGGAGGGAGGTCAGGCAGGGGCCCTGGGAGGAGGCTAGGACCTCGACCAGGCAGGAGAGAGGTTCGGGCACGGAACCGGGACCCAGCCGGGCTGGCGGGAGTGGGAGTCCACGGAGGGCCCCTGGGTGCAGTGCCGTGGGGGGACAGGAGGTCGGGGCCACTCCTGGTGTCTCATCTGATGAAGGGGCTGTAGACGAGGCCTGGTGCGGGCGCTGCAACTGGGTGTTGCTGGAGGAGGCGTGGGGGAGGTTTGGAGAGCGGAGACGCAGCGAAAGCACGAGAGGAAGGCGGCCACCCCGGCCAGCGAGTCTGGAGGCGGGCCCGGAGGAGGCGAGGCGGGAGGGCGGGAGGACAGGGCAGAGCCAGGAGGACAGGGCAGAGCCGGGAGGACAGGGCAGAGCCCGGTGGCAGCAGCAGGGGAGCCGGCAGGGTGGGAGGGGAGGGGGGAGGGAGTGAGGGCGCAGAAGCGGGCAGGCCCGGGAGCCTCGAGGGGCCCAGCGGGCAGCAGCGTGGGCAGCTCTGACCAGGAGGTGTCAGGAAGGCCCCAAGGACAGGGCGACAGGATCAGCCTGTTCCTAAGGCCAGCCTGGACGAGAGGCCACTGGGGTCCTTGCTCATCCTGACCCCTGGAGCTGAGAGGGCTGCAGCAGGTGACGGGGCCCTCAGAAGTTGGATTATTAATCCTGCCACTTGGGGAGAATGTGGCAGCTTTCAGAATGAAAACCGCCAAGCGCTCCACATTCGGCACCACCAAGGACGGCCCACCGAGGCACCGGAGAGAAGGAGCCCGGCTGCTCAGGGCCTACCTGGCCTCTTCTCTCCTGCCTCTGGGAGGGACAGGACCGCAGAGAGGGCCCTTCCTGGAATCGTGGTCTCTGCGCTGGCAGCCGTTCCAGTTCCTCTTTCTCAGGAAGGAAGTGAACAGAGCTGGTAACTGGAAAGACAGCCCAGCCCAGCCCAGCCCCAGCCTGTGTGGAGGGTGGGAGCCAAGCCATTGTTCTCAGGCCCCCTCCTCACATGGCCTCGGGGGTGGGGGGTGGGGGGGGAGAGTCTTGTTTCCAGATTCCTGCACTTGCAAAACCAGAGCACAAAGGGAAGTGGGGGGACCGCAGGCGGCGGGGGCTGGGGCGGGGCAGGGCATCCTGCAGGAGCAGCACCCAGACCTGGGCAGGGCAGGATGGCCGCCCCCACCGACGTCCTCGGGATACCCGGCTGGGCTTCGAGCAGGTCTGACCGGCTGCCCTGCCGCCAGGGCGGGCAGTCACTTCCCGACACGACTGCCGCTCTCCCGCCAGACTCACTGCCGCTCTGCAGGTCTGGGGGTGTCACGGTGCCACCTGCCGAGCATCCCCAAATGAGATCCCCCAGCTCCCCTGCAAGCCCAGAGGCGCCGCACGCACAGTCTTGAGCCAGGCGGCCACCCACCCCCGGCCTGCAAGTGCCCTCGGTGCCAGCGGTGTCACCCGTTTGCTTCCTTCCCTTCTTCTCACCCCGCGTGCCCACGCAGGTGAGGATGGGCCTCCCCACTTCAGAAAACGCCAGGCACCTTCATCTGTGCATGAGGCGGCTCCCCCAACAGGTGTCCCTGCCCTGGGCCCGCTGAATGACACCTGGAGACGAGGGGCCTCCAGGAAGAACGTAGGGACAAAAAGCAAAGACGACTGAAAGCAAGTGAAAACTGGTACTTTTAGCTCGTGATCTGCATCTGAAATCAGAAGTGTCCTCACGGTTGATAACTAAGAGGACGCACACAGAGCTGCTTGTAGCTCACGGGGCAGAGTTTCTAAGTTCTGTGTTTATGAGCTGCCGGAAAACAAACTCGGGCAGGTTTTTAATCTAAAACCCGGCACTGACTCTCGAGACACTCACAGCCTGTCTCGGGCCGAGCGAGCCGGCCGTACGAGCACGTGAGTCTGTGAAGGAAATTCTCAGTAGGTTTACTCCATGTGACCACCTCCCAAGAATTGAGCCATTCTTCGGCCAGGGCAGGGCCCCTGGCAGCAGCTCTGCTCCTCCGCCGACAGCGCTCCCCCTGCCCTCGGCTGCGGCCCACGAGCCCACAGGGCCCCCCTTCTGTCCTCGGTTTCCGAGAACCTCTGCTCAGTTGACTTCCCCTGGCTGAGCCCGCCCTCCACGTGGATGGGGATCCCCAGGAGGGGCGGGGGCACCAGGGTACCCGCCGTGGGGCCATGGGGGGAGCCAGCGGGCAGGGCCGCCCATCCCACGCGCTGGTCCTTCCAGACACAACCCTTGTGCCTCAAACTGGCTGTAAACGGAGAGGGAAGAGCCGCTGCACCTGCCCCGGGAGGAGGGGCGTCGCAAGAACCCGCAGATGGACGCCCACGCGCGCGGAAGTGCGGCCCAGGCACCAGGAGACGTGGGGCCCGGAGTGAGGCAGGGCAGGTGTGGCGGGAGAGTGAGAGTGCGTGGACGGCAGGAGGGTAGGGACTGAGGCCCGGGTGGGGCCGCTGGACGCCCTGCAAGCCGTGTGAGGCCGGAGTGGAGGGGGACCGGGCCGCAGGCTGGTCACAGCACGCACAGGCCGCTCTGGTGGACCGGCTCCCCGGCCCCCAGCCACTTTCCAGGCCATGGCTCAGCAGGCAGGAGCCTGCAGGCATTCAGGACGGAGATGGGAGAGAGGGAGCCAGCACTGAATCGGCAAGAAGAGGACGTAGAGGGCTCCGAGGACCCCACGAGGGTGTGTCACCTGCCTGGAGCTCCTGCCGGCTCCCCTGACCCCAGGGCTCTGGAGGGAGGGCCCGTGTCCCTGCAGCGGCCGTGCCCCTCCCAGAGGTGACGGAGCCGGCAGGCGGGCAGCAGCTCGGGACCTGCGTCGCCCCGACCCGGCACGCCTCGGCCCAGGCGCAGGACGGAGGGGAGGGCGGAGCAGGGGGCTCGCAGGATTCCGCGACTGATGCGGGAAACCAGGGATGCGCCAGCAGGGCTGCAGCTCCCACCGAGGGGGCCGAGGGGGCCGACGGGGCCGCGGGAGGCCAGGCCTCGGGTCCACCCCCTCCTCTACAGGCTTTTGTCGCCGTGGCCCACCCAGTCACCGCCCATCACCAAAAGGTGACAGCAGGCATGTTATGGCTCCAAGAGCTGTATGTTTCCCTGGCAAACAGGGCCAGGGAGGCTCCCGTGGCCGGTAGGGTCCTCACAGCTTCCAGCCGTGCCACCTCGGGGTCACAGAAAACACGCATGCAGCACAGTTTCTGGCCGTCCCAGCTGGTTCAGGGGGCAGGGAGGGGCCCAGGTCTGGTCGAGGGAAGGACTCACGCGCTGCTCTCCCCACAGCCCGCCATGTGGAGCTGCCCACTCAACGGCACGGGCGGCGAGGACCAGCTCCCCTGCCAGCACGTCCAGCGGGCCCTGTCCGCCCTCTCGCTGCTCTACCTGCTTGTCGGCGTCCCCCTCGGCCTCGGCTACAACGCCCTGCTGCTGCTGGTCAACCTGCACGACCCGGGCGGCATGACCATGCCCGACGTCTACTTCGCCAACATGGCCGCGGCCGGCCTGGTCCTCAGCGCCCTGGCGCCTGCACACCTGCTGGGCCCCGGCGCTGCCGGCTGGGCCGTGTGGGACGTGGGCAGCGAGGTCCACGTCACGCTGCTGGTGCTGTTCAACGTGGCGGCGCTGGTGACCCTGTACTCCACGGCGCTGCTGGGCCTCGACTGCTACATCGAGCGGGCGCTGCCGCGCACCTACATGTCGAGCGTCTACAACACCAGGCACGTGTGCGGCTTCGTGTGGGGCGGCGCCCTGCTCACCGGCTTCTCCTCCCTGCTCTTCTACATCTGCAGCCACGTGGCTGCCAGGCTGGCCGAGTGCTCCCAGGTGCGGGACACGGAGGCGGCCGACGCCATCATGCTGCTCAGCGGGTACCTGGTGCCCGGCCTGGCCGTGCTGTACGCGCTCGTGCTCCTCACGCGGATCCGGAAGGAGGACACGCCGCTCGACCGGGATGCGGGCCAGCCGGACCCCTCGGCGCACAGGCTGCTGGTGGCCACCGTGTGCGCGCAGTTCGGGCTCTGGACGCCCCACTACCTGACGCTCCTGGGGCGCACGGTCCTGGCTGCGCGGGGGAGGCCAGTGGACGGGCACCCCCTGGGGACGCTGCTCCTCGCCGAGGACCTGTCCAGGTTCCTGGCCTTCGCCAGCAGCGCTGTGGTGCCGCTTCTTTACCGCCACATCGACAGAAACTTCCCCGGCAAACTCCGGCGGCTGATGAAGAAGCTGCAACGTGGGCACCAGAGCTGCTCCTTGGACGAAGCGGGGGCACAGCCGGCGATGGCGTAGACGCTGCTCCTCGGGCCTCGGCCAACCGAGGGGCAGACGGCGCGTGGCAGAAGGCACAGCCCGCAGTGACCGGGTCCCCCGCGCCCGCTGCTCGCTCGCTCGCTCCCTCCCTCCCTCCCTCCCGGGTCTGGCATCCAGGAGACTCGCTGGCCCTGCATCACCCGCTCCCTCCCTCCCTCTCCCCAGGAGACCAGGCAGAACCAGGTGAGTCCCCTTGGAGCTTCCCGTGTCCTCCCACAAGAAGCCACCCTCAGGCCAAGGCCATGATGTCCGAGCAGCAGGTGCCAGGTGTGAGGATGGGCTATGCCATCGGGGCACCTGGCCGCCCGCGGGGCGTGTGCTTGTCTCCTACGGCGCCTTTCAGGTCCACGCCTGCAGCAGCCTGCTTCCCTCAGCCTCATGTCTGGCTTTCAAATGAGTGATGAAAATCTAACGCCACTATTTATACTTTGTATTGTTAAAATACTCCATCCCCCCTCCCTCTTGTTTTGTTGTTTATGAAGAGATGTTTGGTAGGAAAGTCAGAAGGTATTAAAATGAAGGAGACACACGGAAGCGCGTTCAGGGGATGGGTGGGTGGTGGGCTCGCGGGGCCGGGGCTGCTGGCGACTTGGCGTCCACGTGGACGTGGTGGGAGAAGAGTCAGACAGGGCCTCTCCTGCCCCCAGGTGTGCCCCCGGGTCACGTCCGCTGTCGCTGGGCCAGCGTGGGTCCGTCCTAAACAAGTCCCCAAAGTGTGCACAAAAGTAAATAAACCGAAGGAAGAAAAGTGCTGTTAGGATTTCTAACCTAGCCCGAAAGCCGATGGGCCTGCCGACGGGAAAGAGGGATTTGGACGGGCGGGCGTCACCGGGGCCACAAGGGTGCTGCCTGCTCCTGGGACAGACAGACGGACGGCGCAGACCAGATAGGGCGGGGCTCAGAGGAGCCTCCCTTCCCCCACCCCAAGTCTTCACGAAGAAATTACCGCCCCACAACCCTCTGACCCTCAGTTCTGAAACCCCCAAACTCCCTAGAAACAAAGATTCGTTTTTCAAGTTCGCAGCAAAGGTACGAGGGTACCTTTCTGAGGAAAGATGAATGTGATGGTGGGCGCTGCCCCAGCCCCTGGGCTTCTGCCACATAAATACACGCCTGTTCACTTCTAACCACCCAGCTGCCCCGAGGAGGAGGCTGGCTCTTTTCTGTGGCATCTACCGGGGAAATCGCCCCATTTGGTCCCAGTCTCTTGGGAAACTGAGCCCTGAGTGAGTTGCATTGCTTTTCTACGTGCAGACTGTTTCCCCTCCAGGCTGAAGAGCCTGTGCAGAATCACAGACACACACTGGACGCTAGGGATGGTCCCCGCCCCGCCCGATGTGGCCCTGGGGACGGTTCTGGGCACTAAACCTGGGGATGGGGTGGGAGGGACTGAAGAGGTCTCTGGGCGGCTCCGGTCGCTGACAAGAGCACAGCCGCCTCCAGGGCCCCAGGCTGTGGTGGGATTTGTCTTCAAATTCCCCATCCCCTCGGCTCCTCCAGCAGCTGCCCCAACGATCGATGATGAAGATGAAGATGACGATGAGGATCGCAGTGGGCTGTGCTGAGGGCGCCCCGCAGGGTCCCGGCAGGTACGGCAGCCCCTCCCCCCGCTTCCCTTTCAGTTCTTTGCTCCCAGGGCTCCTGGGAAAAGGTGAACGCCCAGCGCCCAGATCTCTGCCTGCAGTCCTGCACCGCTCAGCCCAGCTGGTCTTCCCCAAACAGCACGGGGGGCCTGAAATCACTTTATTTCTTATCAATTTCTCAGTGGCTTTGGTTGCAAGCTGTCTAGTCTCGGGGGGCCTCCTGGGTGGGGAGGTGTCAGACAGCGGCAGCCACGCGTTTCTGTCCCTACCCCCCCCCCCCCGTCCCGGCGTCCACCTCTGCTGGTGACAGAGGGCCCCGAGACGTGACAGAGGGACGTACTGGGGTCTCACGTGCAGGCCCCTCTGCTGCTCCTGCCGCATCTCGGATCCCCCCGCAGGGCCCCCACACCTCAAGGAACAAGCCCACCTTCGCCTCGGCTGCTGGTGCCACAACACAGAGCCTACTTTCTGTGGACATTTGCTGGACGATCTCACGCGGAATTCACCTCGGTCACTTCCTGCTGTCCCAGTATGTTTGGTTTGATTCCCAGTACTCCTGCCACATTGCCAAAAAATGCAGGGAATTTTTGAGCCGTTTTGATTTTTGGGTTCGGGGTGGTATGGCCATAGACTCGAGCCATTTAGAAGAGAAGGAGGAACTACTTGGAAAAAGCCAAGGTGAATGGTACACTCAATCCTTTTTTTTTTAATCTCTCTGTGTGTTTTAATTAATTAATTTATTTTGGCCACACGGCACGTGGGATCTTAGTGCCCCGACCAGGGCTCGAACCCGTGCCCCCTGCAGTGGAAGTAGAGTCCTAACCGCTGGACCCCCAGGGACGCCCCTCAACCCTGTTTGCTTAACTGACCAATCCTGTATCCTTCCTGTATTCTCCAAACGCATCTGCAAGACACCAGAAGTTTTCCAGTTTATGTTCCAAGGTCGTTAATTCTGCTACTGACACTTCTTGACTATGATTTTAAAGTTAACGATCTTATTTTTGTCAATAGACGAAAGCTCACCTACCTTGCCATGCTTCATTATTTAAGATCCCAAAAGGTGAGTTTAACCTTGAATTTATTTCATGAAGGTTATAAAATTTATTGTACGAAACTGGGTTTTCTGCTAATTGTGGCAGATATATCAAGATATCAAACATTTGTTCCTCTATAAAAAGCACTTGAGGGGCTTCCCTGGGGGCGCAGTGGTTAAGAATCCGCCTGCCAATGCAGGGGACACGGGTTTGAGCCCTGGTCCGGGAAGATCCCACATGCCGTGGAGCAACTAAGCCCATGTGCCACAGCTACTGAGCCTGTGAGCCACAACTACTGAGCCCACGTGCCACAACTACTGAGCCTGCATGCCCTCAACTACTGAAGCCCGCGCGCCTAGAGCCCGTGCTCCGCAACAAGAGAAGCCGGTGCAATGAGAAGCCCGCGCACCGCAATGAAAAGCAGCCCCCACTCGCCGCAACTAGAGAAAGCCGTGCACAGCAAGGTAGACACAACACAGCCAAAAATAAATAAATTAAAAAAAAAAAAGGCACTTGACAAAGGATAAACCAGGAATAAGTCATTAAGTAGTTAAACTACACATCAAGTTCTTGAATTTAAAATCAGTTGGGAAATTTGGGGGCTTTCTCATTTCTAACCTGTTACATCCACCCAGATGGCCTGAATTGCTGCATATGTGTCTGAGAAAGAGGAAACTGCTGAAGAAGACCCACAGGTTTGAAGATTAAAGTATTTGATCGTTATTAGCCAATTTCTGAATTCTTATGTATGTATTCCCAGGGGTGTGTGACATGTTGGCAAACAGCAGAAAGTATCACAAAAACAGGTTTTTCCTGCCATGACTTAAACCCCAGCCTCTTCAGTTACTCCGGGGCTCCTCTGTCCCCTGCACAGCTGACCCTGCACCAGATGGGTCTGGACGCCCGCGGCCGCGGGGGCCCGTAAGCCCTACGTGGGTCAGCCGCCGAGCCGTCCGAGGGCCCGTGGTGCATCCACGGGGCCAGCGGCGGTCGGGTCCCACATGCCTGCGTCACTGCAGGGCCAGAGCCGCGGTACAGACGGTGACAGAGCATCTCACTCCCGCTCTGCACGTCACGCACACAACCCTCCCAAGGGGACAGACACCCACTGGCCTCGCTCAGGGCTCCCGCGAGGCCAGGGCTGCTCGGAGGGCTTACACGGCTGTGCCATCTGTCAACACTCCTCGCCCTGGACACTGAGAAGCCAGCGCTTCCTTCACGCCTGTGGGTTTCTCAGCTGTTCCACGGGGAGAGGGGGCAGGGCCACTGCAAAACCGCCCGGCCTCACCAGCACGTGAGCCCACGAGGCAGGACACCGATGGACTGACTGCGCTTTTAGGTTCTAAGCAGCATAACGGGCGGCTGGGTGACCGACCGCCAGCCTCCGAGCAGGCGTGTTCGCGGGGCGCCCTCCAGTGGCCGCCGCGGCCCTTCACTCTCCGCGCAGGCGGGCCTGCGGGACTGGCCCCGGGCAGCTCCTAACAGCGTGACGCGCTAACCCCGGAGGAGGAGGAGGCCCCGTCCCGCGTCCCGGATTTTCCTTCAGAAGCCAGGCTGTGCGGATGCTCTAGCCCAGGAGCCTCGGGGCTCTCAGAACTCACAGCAAATCCTGCTTTTACAAGACACGCCCTCACAGCAGTGGAGGTGAGCTCAGCCCATGGGTGCCGCTCCGCATGCACACGCACACGCACACGCGTGCACACGCACACGCACACACACAGCCCCCGGCGGCACCGAGCCCATGGGGCCCGGCTTTCACGGGGGCAGCCCGACACTGGACTTCATGCCCAACCTCTGACCTCCAGCAGTCGGGTCACTAACGCAGAGCACTGCATGCCGGGGCCGAGCCACAGCAGGAAAGTAAAGAGAAAGCAAAGCAGTCAGATAATGTGGACTTGTAAAAAATGCTGGGGTTTTTTAGAAAAGCTTTTTATCGAGAAAGAGGCAACAGCGAGTGGTGGAACGGGAAGGGGCCTGATCACGACGGCCAGCTGCCAGACCCGCGGGGACTGCCCGTCACCTGTGCACACAGGAAGTTTCCAAATCTACAGAGGGTCACTCGAAGGGTCAGGGTTCCTTAGAGACGTGGCCTCGGGCATCTCTCTTCACCAGAAAGCAAGAAAGAGCTAGAAGACGAATGGGTCGTGTCAACAGGACCGGGAGCTGACTGCCAGGGGCTCCCCTCAGCCTCGCTTGGGACTATCTGAGCGTAAAAAAGACAGTGAGAGTGGAATTAAAAGTCTATGCAGACACTCAGAGGGAAGGAGGGAGGAGGGAGAAGCAGCAGGAAGTCACCACCTTGTGAGCCACGGCCCCCACCCCAGGCAGGACCCGTGAGGGACCGGGGGTCCGTGTGCACAGTGTCAGCCACGCTGCCGCACCCGGCCCCTCGGCCCCCAGTCTGCGTAGCATGGGGACTGGAGCGGACACGTACGCAGCCAGGAAGGCCCTAAAAGGCCGGGTCCTGCCGGTGGGCACGAGGCAGGGAGCGACTGGCCGAGTGGAAAGGGCTAGAGAGCCACGTGCCCCGCCCGCCGCCCCCCACCAGCAGGCTGACACGAAGGATGTGGGGCGGTCACCACGTCTCATGTGCCTTCAGGGTTACAAGTCAGCGTGCTGCGGCCCTTCAGAAGACGCAGCCCAAGACGACAGTTCCCAAGAGGTCAGCATCCGAGTCAGACGGGACCACAGGGCAGCGTGGTGACAAGCGCTCGCAGGAGAGCCTGGCAGAGGCCGTGCCCCGTCCAGGCAAGCCAAGGACGCACAGAACCACCGGGGCGGCCCTGACTGCACAGGTTCACACTCAGGACCCAAAAGCACCCATGACGGCAAAGATTCAGAAGCAAGCGTCCACAGAGGGGGTGGTTAGTAAATGACGGTCACCGCGCTACCGTAGCTACGTACCCCCTGAGATGTCTGCAGAACTGTGTAGGAGCACACAAAGCACCGAGGGGCTCGGCAGCACTCCCGCCGGACGTGGAGCCCGCTCCGTGTAGACACAGGACCACCCAAACCCCACACGGACCCCCACCACTGGGATGGGCTCGTCTCCCCACCCTCTGACCCAGGCAATCCTGGTGAGCGAGGCCCGCTTCACAGACCCTCTCAGGACTGTGTCAGGGGCGGCGGCCAAGAGCTGCCACGGAGGGCACGGCATCCTCCGGGCTCAGGCCGCGGGCGCTCCCGGGGACCCCGGGGCTGGACCTTGGTGACCCTTTTGCAAGGCTGAGCGAAGGGCCCCAGAAGCCCTGGCCCTTGGTCTGAAATTGGCACCAGAACAAGCCGGGGGCCCGTCTTCCCGGGAAATTCCAAGCCTCACGGAAGAGCCTCCAAGGGAGGCTCCCGGCAGGAGGGCGGGTGGCCGGCCACGTGGGAGAATGCTGGTGGCTTCACGTGCCTCAGACGCTTCCCCTGCGAACCCACGAGCCCACCCTCAGGCGCTCACCGGGGAAAGGAAACTTACGCTCAGGTGAAAACCCACCCACAAATTCTGATGGCAGCTCTGCTCGTAGAGCCCAAACCCAGAAACGACCCAGCGTCACTCCAACCAGCCGTGGTCCGTCCACACGGCAAATCCTGCTCGGGCCGCATCGCGGGGCTGCCGAGAGCAGGCCCCACCTGGCCAGGCCAGACGCCGACCGCCGAGGACCGGCACCAGGATGCCAGGCACCTGGCGCTCACAGGCCGGGCGCCCCCCGATGACAGACCTCACGTGGGCACGTCCTGACACACCCTCCGGCTCCCGGGTCCGGCAGTCCAGGCGCAGGGCTGGACGCCACCAGCGACCCCCGCGTCATCGCTCTGACTCACAGCTCAGCCGTAAGGCGGGATCACGCCTGCACCGCCTCGCGCGGATGACCGTCAGCTCGGAGCACATCTATGCAGAAAGCGCTACCAGCGTGTCTGCCCGTGGTGGGCGCCCCGACTCCTGAGAGCTCATCCACCCCTCTCTGTGCCCTGTCCCCCCTTCTCTTTGGGGGTGAAGGGGAGGGGAGACCCTCAAGGCTACAGTGGATCCCAGGCTACAAGGGGGTGGGAATGGGTGGGTGGGACGGAACCGTGGACAGTTTCCTGAGAAAACGTCTCCAGCGTTTCATGTTATCTTCCCAAATACACCCAGAAATGGAGCCGAGGACAGCTGGTCAGCCCGGCTGGCGAGGCGGCTGTCGCTTGGCCAGGTGAGTGTGCCGGGGCCCCGCTGGGAGGAGGGCTCGGAGCCCCTAGACCCACCGTGCTGCACCAGGCGGGCCCCCCAAGACCAGGGACTCAGGGAGCCAGGTCCCAGGTCCCACCCGCCAGGACACCTCGCCCCCGAGCCGGATTCTGAAAGCAAAGGAAGGTGTGGGCATCCATCTGGGTCTGCAAGGTATGTGAAGCCACGAACTCTACCCTCTGCTCACGTGCCTGGGGAGGAGAGGGAACGGAGCCCTGCCCTGTGGGCTGGCCGGATGGGGAAGCCAGTGCACCCAGCACCCACCCCTGGCAAGGGGCTCTGCCTGGTCTTCCCGTCCGCGAAGCTTACCCAGCCTAGGAAGAGGCTCTTCGGGTGTCCGCCGTGCAGATGGGGAGGCCAGGACCCGAGAGTCCAGGTGGCCCAGGCGCAACAAGCCGCGGCCAAGCCAGGACACCAACTCCCGTCTGCGGACCCCACGTCCATGGCCCCCCGCCAGAGAGCCCACGGCGTGGGGGAAGAAAGACGATGCCGTAAAGCTGGGGTTCACTCTTCTTAAGTTAGTGGTGGAACGTGGAAGAGCTGCGTCCTCCGAAGCAGTAAACCAGCACCTCTGTTTGTTTGCTTTGCCTTAGCTCCACCGCTCCAAACCTACCCACCAGGACTCTGAATCTGTCCACCCCGGGCAAAGCGAGACCTTCCGGCTGGGTCCCCCGGATTTGGGCTGACTTTGCGCCTCCAAACAACCTTAGCATGATGTCTTATCTTAAGCAACTGCCTTACGCAGTCAATGGGCTGAGTCTGACCACTTCGGGCATGGACTTGCTGCACCCCTCGGTGGGCTACCCAGCCACTCCTCGGAAGCAGCGGCGGGAGAGGACGACGTTCACCCGGGCGCAGCTAGATGTGCTGGAAGCGTTATTTGCTAAGACCCGATACCCAGATGTTTTCATGCGGGAGGAGACGGCGCTGAAAACCAACTTGCCCGAAGTCCAGGGTACAGGTGCGGTTTAAGAATCGAAGAGCTAAGTGCCGCCAACAGCAGCAGCAGCAGCAGAATGGAGGTCAAAACAAAGTGAGACCTGCCAGAAAGAGGACGTCTCCTGCTCGGGAAGTGAGTTCAGAGAGTGGAACAAGTGGCCAATTCCCTCCCCGCTCTAGCACCTCAGTCCCAGCCATTTCCAGCAGCAGTGCTCCTGTGTCTATCTGGAGCCCAGCTTCCATCGCCCCACTGTCAGATCCCTTGTTCACCTCCTCTTCCTGCATGCAGAGGTCCCATCCCATGACCTATACTCAGGCTTCAGGTTATAGTCAAGGATATGCTGGCTCAACTTCCTACTTTGGGGGCGTGGACTGTGGATCTTATTTGACCCCTATGCATCACCAGCTTCCTGGACCAGGGACCACACTCAGTCCCATGGGTACCAATGCAGTCACCAGGCATCTCAATCAGTCCCCAGCTTCTCTTTCCACCCAGGGATGTGGAGCTTCAAGCTTGGGTTTTAACTCAACCACTGATTGCTTGGATTATAAGGACCAAACTGCCTCCTGGAAGCTTAACTTCAATGCTGACTGCTTGGATTATAAAGATCAGACATCTTCGTGGAAATTCCAGGTTTTGTGAGGACCTGCAGAACCTCTTTTTGTGGGTGATTTTTAAACATACTGAGCTGGACGTTCCAGTGTTAGCCAGGCCTTGGTTAAAAGCGTTAGATGGCATGACGCTCAGACTCATCTTCTGATCGACGTCGCGGGAGGCATAAAAGGAAAGATGAAAGGCCTTAGAGGGGCCTGCCAACCAGCTACCTGAAATGTACAAACCGTTTGATACCTAAGATCCTATCACAGTTTTAGATCATTGGTTTTACTGATTCGCAAAGTGATCGGAAGCATTCTAGCCACGTGCAACCAAATACCACCAAAAATAAACAAACAAAACTAAATTGTGAGGGAAAGGAGGGAAGGACATAGCCTTCTTAAGCAGAGGTGTTCCAACGTGTCAGCCAATCCTTGGTTGAATCTTAGGAATGGACAGTGTCTCAAGCTCACTCACGTTTCATGACCAACTGGTAGCTGGCACTGAAAAACTTTCCAGGGCTGTGTGAATTGTGCGACTGATTGTCCTAGACCCACTACTTTATTTAAAAAATAACGTTCATAAGGAGTCAGTATGTAGTTTAAGAGACGATCAGTGTGTGTCTTATATAAATGGTACATCTGTGGTTTTTAATCTGTGCTAGACTTCAAAACTGTCATCTCCTGTTATTGTATGCAAACTTGAACACCTCTGCAGGGGTTCTTCTGTGATTAAATGGGTTATAATTATAAGCAAATTCAGAGCAACTGAGTACTTATCTAAAAAGATTACCTTTGGCTGGAGATGAACTGCACTGAAACTTTACAACAAAATGTCTCTGGACAAGGAGTGAGAGAAGAGAAACAAAAGGACACTAATTCATCTGTAATTTGCTGTTGGTAAGCCTAGCAGTAAAGAGACATTGCTCAATTGCTCTGACCCTGATGAATTTATAAACTGAGATCATCGTTGTTTATGCTTGCAGATGTTAACTGGAAAAGTTATATATGCATAAACCTTTCTTCCTGGATTTGGCAGATATGTATAATTATATTAAAATGGTTCTAGCACACACACACACACACAAAAACTGGGATTCCCCTCACCCGAGGAAGGCCCCGGCCTTGGAGGGAAGCCCGGGAGGCACGCTGGGGCCAGGTTCTGACACACACCCTCCCCCTGCCCGGCCACCAGGCCAGGTGACAGCTGACGGCCACAGCTGCGTGGCCCTGACCCCACACCACCAGCAGGGACCAAGGCGCACGCCTGAAACGCCGGCCACCGTGGAGATCGGACACCAGAACAGCCTGATGCCGTCTTCCGACCTGGGGTCGATGTTCACAAGATCTTTTTTCCAATTTGCCTTAATTAAAGAGACAGGCCAACTCATTTCCTCTCAGTCTGGTCACCAATCTTAATTTTGACGTCACCCAGCATCCTGGCAATCGCTCACGGCCTTAAGCACTGGCACGTGGAAAACATCACTATTCACTGTGTCTCTCGGACGGAGGAAGCCAGACACGTACCTGGGAACGAGCGGCTCCAGGGTCCAGACCCCCCTGCCTGCGCGTGGGGTGGAGAGCAGGGTGAGGACGTGGGCAGTGCTCTCTGCGGGTCAAAATAAAGCCAGCACAGCAAGCAGCATTCAGGCAGGGCATCAGCGCTGCACACACGTGTACAGGCATGTGTGTGCAAGCACACGCGTGTGCTAGAGACAGCAAGGAGGAGGGCCACAGCAAACCCATGGATGCAGAGGCTGCCGTCAGGCAGCCAGCGTGCCTGAGAACACCGTTGCAAACGCAGGGCCTGTGCCGAGTCACGCAGCACCTGCCGCCTGGCCACGGCCCTTCCCGTGGTTGGAGCCGGCCCACCGTCAGCGTTCTGTGGAAACGGTCTCCAGCTCGTCGCCTTCAGTTTCCTCTGAACCACAGCAGCGCTCTCTCCCCGCCTCAACAATTTAGTTAAAGTTTGCGGAGGGGAGACATGTACGTGGAAACAAAATGATTTCCAGGCCGGGAAGGCTGAGCCCGCGGGCACTGTTATTTCAAGCCCTCCCTCCAGGACTCAGGCCTGAGCAGAGCCCCCATCCCCAGGGAGAGGCCAGAACTGGTCAGAACTTCTCTGGGTCCAAAGGCGGCGACACCCTGCCTTCAAGCAACGTGGACTCTGGCTGTTCGTTCGCTCCACGAGGGCAGAGGCCCCGATGAGACCCGCAGGATGCACCGACCGGCTGGAAATGGAGAGCCTCGAACCCCGTCCTGGAAACCTTGCACTGAACCCTTCTGTGGCGCACACGCTATAGTGGTTCTCAGAATGCGCTCCATCAGCACCGAGGGAGGGGGAGGGGGGGTCATGGGGGTTCTTGTACCCCACCCTGCTCCAGTGGGACCCAGCTTGAACCTGCCCGGGATCCACCATTTCCCATGGCCGCCCACCCTCCTCGGGAATCGGGGTGGGACCCAGAAAACTTTTCAATGAGGTCGCAGGGCGTCCCTAACTTAGGGCAGCCCAGGTCCCCCCGGTGAGAGCTGGCTCCCATGACGCGTGTCCACAGCCAGCGAGGACGTCGTAGCCGCGCAAGGTGTCGCGTCCAGGTGTGCACTTGGCTACGCGGCTCTGTCCCCGTGGGCTCTTTAACCTGACCACCTTCCTCCGGGGCCTCGCCAGGCTGGGGGGCCCAGAAGACGGCCCGCTGGACCTCGCAGCCCCAGCCTGCTGGTGACGATGCTGTCACTCGCGGCCATTGGCTGGCCAGACTTCCTGGCCACGGCCAACCTGGGCTGTGCCGTCCTCTCCTTTCTGTCCAACATCTGCTACTTCAACACGCAGGACGTGCAGCTGGCGATGCCATTCGCGTTCCTGCCGTGGCGCCCTCTGTCCTGTCCGCAGGGGCTGGCCTGGCGGCCGTCGGGGGCAGCGGCCCTGCTGGGCACGTCTGGGGAGCTCTGTGAAACCACGCTGTGTCAGGCAGACCTGCTGACAGCCTGGCCTTCGTCCTGCAGCCGGCGTCCAGCGGGCCAGGCGAGCAGCTCCTACCCAGAGGGACGCGGCCTCCGCTCAGCTGGTGGCTCCTGGTCGCCCTGACCACCATCGCCCTCCACCTCCCCTACCACAAGGCTCTCCTCCAGCAGGCCAGGCTCGAGCTGCAGAGGGACGGAGGCTCCCCCAGGGACGAGCCGCTTGGGAACCTCGCGGAGCTGGCCCTGCCTGGGGAGAGCTGTGCAGGCTCCCGGCCGCCCTCCTCCCGACAGCCGTGCGGCTGGGCCCTGCTGAGTGTCGGAGCATCTCTGGCAGAGGTGCAGGCCGGGGAGGCCAGCAACAGCTTCCCCCTGAAGGGGCTCAAGTCGGAGCCCCTGCCCGCGGACATAAGCCACACAGGCCGGCGGGGGACTCTCCCGGCCCTGCAGAAACCCAGAGCGGCGTGCTGAGAGCCAACAGGGATGCCGGGCTGTCCGGAAGGTGCTTAGTGAAAACGAGCTTTTTGGCTTTCAACTCAGTTTATGCAAAAGGATGACACCTTAGCCCAAACCAATACTCACACCTGAAGGCTGGTGTGGGGAGTGAGTGCGGGCTGACACCTGACCAGGTGGAAGGTTCTAGCCTGTCTGCTGGCCGACATCTCTCCCATACCCCAACCAAAGGGCAAGGAAGGAATCTTGAAGATAAAAACATTACTCAAATAACTTTATGGGCTTGTCATACCCTGGCCCTAAACGGTCGTGGCTGGTTGACCTCCAGCTCTGCCAGGAAGCGGGGGCCCGCACAGATCTCAGCAAGAACAAACGTTGGTTTTGTCTTTTTAATGTATCATCACTGTGGGTCTGAGGACATCACCCACAGGCACAGGTGTCCAGCACTAAGGCGACGGGTGTGAGCCCGTGGTGACCGTCGCACACCTGTCACGCCGTCCGTGACCTGGCGGACAGCGGGGGCCCGTCACCAGGAGCGCTGGATAGACCGGCAAAAAGCTGTTTCAAAAGCCTCATGTGTTCTATTCGACAGTATGTGCAGAAAGGCTAGTAACACAGGAAACATAAAAATCCAAGGGAGGGTAATTAGTCTTATTCCAAAGCTTACATCCATCAGTCTTACTGCATTTACATCACGGTTTTCTTGGTTGAGCAGAGAACAGGGACATGCAAAGGAAAGGCATCTTTCTGGCTTTATGAAACCTCTACCTTTGACAGCTTCGTTTTTTTTTTTTTTATTAAGACCTTGCTTTTTTAGTTTTTAGATTCACAACAAAAATACGAAGAATTTTTAAATTTCGCATTTATCTCCTGCCCCCAAACAGGCACAGCCGTCCCTCTCCGGGTGTCACGACTGATGAACCTGCACTGACACACCTCCACGGCCCCAGTACAGGCTCTACACTGGGGCGCACTGGGTGCTGCCCGCCGCGCAGCTGAGACAGGTGTATAATGACATCTACGACTTCTCTGTCACTTACATATTCATGAAACCTCTACCATGGACCCCGTGCAGCACGCCCACAAGGGACAGAGCTGGGGGTCAGGGGTGAGCCGCCCCCCACCCAGACCATCAGCAGGACACGCAGCGTCAGGGCCGACGTGGAAAGGCTGCTTCTTCGTGTGACACATTTACTACCAGATGCTGGACGTGAAATTTTCCTTGTTGAGTGTTTCAGTATCACCATCGTCCTTACGGAGTACTGACTCTGCTTACCCGGGCGGGCAGGCTATGACCTGAGGACGGGCAGGGTTCTCTGCAGAGCTGTGCTCAGGCTCTGTTAGTCAGGGTCCAGAGCAGCCTCGATACGCGGGTCCATCCTAGGGTCTCCGCGCACTGTCACGACTGCTCACAGACGGTGCGGGGCTAGAACAGGCCGCCTCTGGGGGCTGGGGGGGCGGGGGTGGGCTCAGCCTGTGGCTCCAGGGACGCTCGTGCCCCACAGGCAGGTTCAGCCAGAGTCCGGGGGCTGCTACCCAGACCTGGCCCCTCCCCTCCAGGACCGCGCTCAGCCTCCCAGAAGCCCGGCCCTTGTGCCCCCAGCGCCCGGGAAGGGCCCCTCCTGGCCCAGGGGCAGGCACACAGACTCCGCAGCCCACCTCCCTTCAGGTCCACCCGCTGCTCGGCCTGTGGTGCCAACACCTGAGAAGAGCCCTTTCCTAGAGTCCATCCCGTTCTCTATGGTTTGTGGCAGGAGTGCAGGCCAGAAGGGAAAGGACCTCAATCGATCAATTCACAGTAACAGACGCCAACGGCTTGCCAGTCTTAGAACCAGACGAGGCGACAGCAAGTCCCGGAGCGCGCAGGGCTCCCTGAAGCAACGGCAGCCGAGCCTGGAGGACTTGCTCACGCTGCGTTTCTAAGTATGTCGGCTAAAGGAACCATCTTAGGACCTGCCACAAGAATGTAAACTGGTGGCTCTCAAACTTTCTTTTCAGCAGCAGGAGCCTTTCTTTAAACAAAGCCCGAGACGGTCAAAGGGCTGTTCTGGCTAGAGGGGGGGCGGGGCCGACCGCTGGAAGGTCGAGGCCCCCAGCCCTCTGTCCCCGTCCCTGTCCCCGTCCCCGCAGCTCTGGTCCACTCAGCCCGCATCCTGCACCCCGTCAGGACACACAGAGCCAAAGAAAGAGCTCCAGAGCCAACCAAGAGCTAAGCAAACACACAGGCTCTCTGGCGGCGGGGGGCACCTGACTCCAGGAGAGGGTGTGTGGGATAAAGCGGGACTGACGGGGTGGGAAGCCACCTCCTGGGGCTCCTCGCCCCTCCCAGGACACTGCTGGGGCCACTAACGTGCGGCTGGGACAAGGACCTGGGCATGCAGCCTGGCCTTCTAGAGCATTCCACCCAGAACCCCCAGGGACGGGACAGCCCCTCCCAGGGCAGACCCCTGTTTCCGTTGCCGCCGGCAGGTCCTTCTCAAAGGCCAAAAGGAAACGTCCAGGAGGCTCCTGGCAACGGCACAGAGGAGCCAGCTGCCTGAGAGTCAACACCAGCCGAGCCCTGGGCCGCTGCCTCGAGTCGTAAATACCGTAAATACCGCGGGGCCGTGCGCGCAATGGGCGCCTGCGCTGGGGCTGGGGAGCAGCAAACCCTTCCCACGACGGGGCTGCCCTCCGGGAAACGGCCGGGCCACGGATACGCCGGCAGCTGTCGGGCACACGCACTCGCGCACGCGCAGGACCGGGACTCGCGACACCAACAGGGGCCCGACGGCTGTGTCGAGACGCGAGGGGCCCAGCGAGGGGAGCGCCAGACGCGGCTTCCGGCCCGCCCCGCCCCCCAGCCCGCCCCCCAGCCCCACGCAGAGCAGAGCGCTGGGTGAGGCGGGCGAGAGGCGGGCGAGGGGCGGGCGAGGGGCACCACCCAGCTGCTGATCGGATCAGGTTCCCTCCACTGACCCAGTTCGGGGATGGACAGGACGATCCCGAGAACTGCACTTCAGCACCAAGAAGAGCACGTGTCAGGCCGATGGTCAACGTGGGAAGCTCCCGGCGAGGAGAGGGGACCTCGGGCCCAGAGGCCCGCAGGCGGGCCGAGTCCCAGCTCCGAGGCCCTGGTGACATTCCTTCTGAGCTCGGTTTTCCCATCAATACAACGGGGATACCACCTCACCTCACGGGGAGCTCACGGAGGATTCCGAGACGGTGGGCGCCACGCTGCCCAGTGCGGAATAAGCGCTCTTTCAAGGCTGGATGTCAAAGTGTACAGACGGGCTTCACGCCTCACGAAAACGTCTACGAGGCCTCTTGGGCCCTGCCCGTGTGAACATCAACTGGGGTTCAGTGGCCTGACACCCCCCAACACCGTGGCCTGGCCCTCACGCTGACCAGCTGCAGGAGGGTTGACAATTACTTACCCACCCAGGGCCACGAGAAAAGTGGGCCCGTGGCCTAGCAGCCCCAACTCGGCCCAGGACCATCGGCCCCAGGTGAGTTCGGGGACACACGGACGAGAGGCGGGGCTGCCGGCCATGGCTCCCGCCAGGAGGGAGCGGCTGTGCTTCAGTGACGTGACTCGGCTATTTCAGGGTCTGAAGTTGTGTTTTAGTCGTTTATTTAACTCAAGGGGAAACTGTACTTTCTCATGACTCACTGCTCTCAAGATGGCGTCTCCAGCATTTCTAGTGCTGAAGCCATCTTGCATGTGCAGCTGGCCAGAAACAGGTCTAAAATCAAATCAGCCCCATTTATGTGATCACGCCATTCTTTAAAAAGCGAACCTATTAGAAGCACAGCTGGAAAGAACCCTGAACGTTAGTATTTTTCCATAAAAAATTCAACACTGTCTTCTGTGGAAACGTGTCTGAAAGGATGTTAAGTCAGCATCGCTCAAAAAACACCTTCAAGCTCACGTGCACTCAGCTGGGAACAGAACAGAAGGCTCTAGCACGCCGGCCCCGGCCCCGGGGCTCAGGGAGCCCGCCCTCGCCCCACACTCCCGACCCGCCAGGCGGGGGCTCACATAGCACGCCGTGTGCTTCATTCATCCACTCGGAGTTCAGTCTCACAGCTTCAAAAACCAAAGAGGTGAAAAAAGGGACCCCAAGAGGAAGGTAGGAGATGGATTAAAATGCAGTGCTGATGAAAACCACGCAACTCTCGCCGGCGGCCAGGGCACGGAGGGCCTGCAGAGCTCTCGGCCCCGAGCTGAGCGTGTCCGGAGACGCCTGCGGCGGCTTTGCCAGCCCCTCCAGGCCGATGGTGACATCCATCCGCCGGCAGGCGGGGCGCATGGTCAGTCGGCACTGGAAGTCGGGTCAGGCCTGCCCTGCCGGCACCAGGGCAGGCACACAGCGGGAGGGCGGGGGCCGCGGTGGGAAGAGGGGTCTTAGGCAACACCCGCAGGACAGGCACCTCCAGGGGCTTCGGGAGCAAAAGGAGGGGGAGCGGAGGCTACGCATCTACCCGACTCTGAGCTCACCTGCCGAAAATACCTGCTACTTGTTGGGTTTACATTTCTTCCTACAAGTGTCTTGTGAAACTCCTAGGTGAAATTCTCTATGTATAATTCACATACTACTCTCCGAACTTAGGAAATCTAGTTTTAGTTTTAAAGGCAGTCCATTGCTAAAACAAGCAAGATTATGTAAGCTTCAACAAAGCATGATAGATTTTTATCTAAAAGATAAAACCCATTTACAATCCCTTCAAACTTAAAAAGAGGTTTGTATCAGTGGGTGAAAAAAAGCTGTTCAACTGGAAACTTCCCTGAAGACGCTTTGGTGGGACTGAGCTCAGTGCCAGAGGGGGAGAAAAAGGCCCAGCAAAAAAGGGGTTACATCCGGACCTGTGGGAGGTGCCCGCCCGCCAGCCGCGGGCCTATAAAGCCTGCCTGCGGCCGCCAGAGGCCAACCAACCGACAACCGACCGGGCTGCCTGCCGAGGACAACGGGCTGGGCTCCGGAGCCTCCACGCTCCTCTCCAGCGTCCCGCGAAGGTCCCGATTCCACCCCCAAGTCCAGAATCGCTGCCGCCCCCCAGCCGTGAGCGCATCCCGGAGGGACGGGGGACGGGTCTGCTCAGAGGACACACGCGGGTGGCCAGCGGCAGCGGCGCAGGTAAGCGCGACCCAGGCTCTGGGTCTGTGTTCGGGTCAGCGCCGGGACGGGGACGGGCCGGGCAGACGGGGCTGGACGTCCCGGCTGGGTGCAGCACAGACTGGGCACCTTCAGTGAGGGTGGCTCAGCAGGAAGGGTCTTCCCTGACGCTGGCTGAAAACAACGCTAGCTGCGCTCCGTCCTGGTTTGTTCAAACAAGCATCTTTCTCACTCCAAGAAGATCGCCAGGGCTCTGACGGCGGCGCTTCACTCACTCCCTCAATGAGGACGCCCGCCAACCCGAGATTAATTTAATATATAAAAGATACTCACCTCGTAGATCTGACAAAAATGTGGTTCATTTTTCCAGATCTGGACCAGCAGTGGCAATCTGAAACAAAATGATACCTGACTGTTTTATACTCCCCTTTCTATGTGTAAATTCGTGGCCAACTTCCATGAGGAAAGTGTGTCAGCAGTAAGGTTCATGCTTATCTTTTCATCAGACCACCATGAAAACAGCAGCACTGCTCAAGGATCAGAGACCCGTTTACCCAGGAAAGAAGTGACGGCCAGCACCTAACGAGCACAGGGGAGGGCAGGTGTGTCTCAAGGGCTCTGCTCGCCTTGGGCTTTCCTGAGAATCGGTCCAAAACTTTCCAAAACCCCCACGTTTAAAGAGCAAAACCAGTACTCTGAGCAGTGTTACAGAGAAATTTAAAAACAGAGGCTTTAACCATCGCAGGTGGAATCTGAGAACAATGGCACTTGTGGTGTTCAAACTGGGATTACCTACCAAAGATGAAGAACACGACACAACTGGTAAAATCCAGTTTATCAACCCCAGTGAGGCAGAGGTTATTGACCCCTTTTAAAATAACTGACGCCAAGGTCCCGACTCATCTCTTTCCTCCTTTTTTTTGGAAACTCTATTTTCAAGCAATAGGTCAGTAAGCACCTGCTGCTCTGGCAACTTTGAAAACGATCCCTGGCCACCTCCCAGGTGAGGCAGAAACTCTCCAAGGCGGTCACTAAGGCTCCTCCACCCCGGCCCTGCTGACGGGGCTGCCCCACAAAGCCGGGGCCACCTTGCCCCTCCCCAGCCGCGATGCCCGGGACCGCAGACCCTGCCCAGGGTGCCCCGGTCAACGCCGCAGAGCCTCTGGGGAGCGCACTGAGCAGAGCCCGTGTCAGGCCGAGCGCGTGAGCGGCCACCAGGGCGAGACGGTCAGAAGCAAAGGTCTGGCAGGGTTGCTCTCCCCAGCCTCCAAGTCGCAGCGTTTCTAGGTTGCACACAGCAGTAGAGAAATACATTCGGTTTTACAATCGTTTGGCAAAACAGTGAAAAAAATTCAAATCTTATTTCCTAAAACAATGACCACCTTTATTTCTCACGTTCTCTCATTCCATGCTCTGAAAACAGTTCCGTGTTCGGCACCCAAACTTAGGGTTAGCCAAAAATGCTAGACTTCTTTGATCTGTATTATTGTAAGAAAAAAGACTCTGCTCCACCTCTCACCAAGCGTGCTGGGCCCACTCCCTTCCAGAAAAGGCCGCTTTTCCCCTTCCCGTCTTAGTTCTCTTTCAGCAGCCGCCGAAATAAAACTATTTCGTCTCCTGACCACAACCCTCCTAAGGCTTCCACGCGAACATCCAGCCGTGCTCCCTCCCGAGCTGCGTCCGGCGGGCCTGAGCACGCCTCACCGTCAGCTCCACTCAGACCCAGTGGCCCTGGGAGCCCTCGGGAGAGAGCACGGGGCGTGTTCTGCGCTTGACTCTCCTGCTCCAGCACAGGGCCGGCCGGCCCTCCAAGCGGAGGGGACACGTCCAGGCCCGCCCCGCGTGCTCGTGTGCTGCACCCGTCCCGCGTCATCAGCAAGCCCTGGAGCCGCCGAGCTTGAATCCTCTGCTCTTGCTTCCCCAGGTGCCCGGGAGTGAGGGGCTCGGGTGTGGCGTGGACACAGCCGCAGACCCAGAGGCCAGGCAGAAGCGCAGGCCAGAGCGCAGGCGCCGACCTCCGCCTCCGGTTGCACAAGTGCCCCTGGGACCTGCTGCGCTTTTACAGATGCCTGGCTCACTTCCAAGGGCAGCACCTTTCCTTCTCAAGATGGAGTTCCCGTTAAAATCCGGTTTCTGGGAGCCTTGCGGCAAAGCCTGAGAGCCCGGCTGTCCCTCCGGGCGCCCGGCCCCGGCATGGAGACGCCGCCGGGCGCCTGCAACGGCTGCTCCACCGGCCTCGAGCTGCCCCGCACGCTGGCCAACAGCTCGGCCGCGCTCTCGGAGCAGCAGCAGCACGCCATCGGGCTCGTCCTCTCCTGCCTCTACACCATCTTCCTCTTCCCCATCGGCTTCGTGGGCAACCTCCTGATCCTGGTGGTGAACATCCGCTTCCGGGAAAAGATGACCATCCCCGACCTGTACTTCATCAACCTGGCGGCCGCGGACCTCATCCTGGTGGCGGACTCGCTGATCGAGGTGTTCAACCTGGACGAGCAGTACTACGACATCACCGCGCTCTGCACCTTCATGTCGCTCTTCCTGCAGGTCAACATGTACAGCAGCGTCTTCTTCCTCACCTGGATGAGCTTCGACCGCTACCTGGCCCTGGCCAAGGCCGTGCGCTGCGGCCCGTTCCGCACCAAGCCCCGCGCGCGGCTGAGCTGCGGCCTCATCTGGATGGCCTCCGTGTCCGCCACCCTGGTGCCCTTCACCGCCGTGCACCTGCGGCACAGCGAGGACGTCTGCTTCTGCTTCGCCGACGTCAGGGAGGTGCAGTGGCTGGAGGTCACGCTGGGCTTCGTGGTCCCCTTCGCCATCATCGGCCTCTGCTACTCACTCATCGTCAGGGTCCTGGTGACGGCGCACCGGCACCGTGGCCTTCGCCCGCGGCGGCAGAAGGCGCTGCGCATGATCCTGGCCGTGGTCCTGGTCTTCTTCGTGTGCTGGCTGCCCGAGAACGTCTTCATCAGCGTGCACCTGCTGCAGCGTGCACCGCCCGGGGCCGGACCCTGCCAGCGCTCCCCCCGCCACGCGCACCCGCTGGCCGGCCACGTGGTCAACCTGGCCGCCTTCTCCAACAGCTGCCTCAACCCCCTGGTCTACAGCTTCCTCGGGGAGACCTTCCGAGACAAGCTGCGGCTCTACCTGGAGCAGAAGACCGGCCTGTCTGCCCTGAACCGCTTCTGCCACACGGCCCTGAAGGCGGTGGTCCCGGACAGCACCGAGCAGGCCGAGGTGAAGTTCAGCAGTGCCGTGTAGGGGGCGGGGCGGGGCGGGGCGGGAAGGGCCAGACACCGTGCCCCGCGCCGCCCTAGGGCGCCCTCCCGCTGGCCACTCACACACAGAGCTGTCCATCCGTCTGGGTCGTGAGCACGGGGCACGGACCCCCGCACACGCTGGATCAGCGGCAGACGTTTCTGACACCCGCCAACGAGAGCGAAAAGCAGGGGGACACTGGGATGAAGTACCCTCGTTTCAAAGCAGACGTGCCAGAAATTTGCCATTTTAGAGGAACAGAACTCACGCAGCTGACGTGAACTGAAGGGGGCGGAACGCTTTCCGCGCCTGCGTGTGTGTGCGTGCGTGTGTGCGTGCATGTGTGTGCGTGTGCGTGTGTGTGTACCGGGCACCACGGCTAAGCAGCAGGATGCCGGGCGCCCTGCACCTCCCGCCAGCCTGGGGAGGGACGCCTCTGTGCACCTCCTGAAGGGTGGGGTGAAGGCAGCGGTAACAACGATGACAACGCAGACCCCTCTCGTCAAAACGTAAAAAAGAAAACTTAATGAGTCTGGGAATGTCCAGTCTTTGTCAATAAAGTACAGCCAGGCCGATTCTTCCAAATTCTCCACCTGAGCAGTTCCCTAAGGGGCCGGGGGGGTGGGGCACTCAGAGCCTCAGCAGCAGAACCACTCCTTCCTCACCAAGAAAAAGCTCCCCAGCGTCTGGAGGCGCCCTCACTGCCCGGAGGACTCCGGGGACTCCGGCCCAAGCCCCGGACGCTCCTGGCACCTGGACGGTGCCTGACACGGGTGCCACACGCTCTCTGTGCACCAGGATAATCTCTACTGCAAACTCACCACACAGCCTCGCTCTTCTAGGGGCTCTGCAGGGCTGGGCCCCCCCGCCCTGCCCAGGGCCCCCTCCTCTCCAGAAGCACAACCAAGACGGGACGCGGCTGGCCTTGCCGGGAGGTCGGTGAACAATGTATAAGTGACAGGAAGTGAGCCATTTTTAGTTTTAACAGTTCTCGATGAGTGCAAACCTCCGACAGAGAGTATCTGTCCCAAGGAAATATCTGCGTTCAACAAGCACCGTCTCCAGTGGCTCAAGCCCCACCGAAGCCGCGCCTTCCACACAGACTCGCATCTTACGAGGTGAGAGCTGTTATTAAGTTTCCTGAGCCCCGCAAGTCGCCATCGCAGGAGCCCCAGCACTGAGGCCTCCATCAAGTGCACGCTTGCTCTCGTCCCCGCTGGGAGGGTGGTGATGGCCGGGACATGGACAGTGTGTTAGTGAACGGGGCCTGTCCCTGACCCTCCAGCAAACCCAGGAGGTGCACGCGTGGCCCCAAGAGTCTGACTTGACCGCTGGAAACCTTAAGCAGTAACGACACAGCTGGGAACCAGGCCCCCTCCCTGTGTGCTCGGCTTCCCCTGGTCTCCAACAGGTAGGAGCAAACCATGCGGAAACCACACAAAGCCACCCGGGGTCACAGCCCCGTCCTTCCCCAGAGGTGCCTGACATCAGGATATCTGGGTGGGAACTGCGTCCGACCGAGGCCCCAAAGTGTTGATCAGGGACGGGGCAGCCCTCACTCCGTGGGCTGGCTGGGTGTTCACAGAACACCCTCCCCCCGCTGGCTAATCAGAGGCAGCTTCCATCCCGCGGTCCCTGGTTCACCTGAGATCACAGAGCAAACCTGTCCTCCTCACCCCTGACACACACCCCAGCAAGCACCGAGGCCTCGAGAGCTCTGTGGGCAGAGACACAAGTCAAACAGGCCCCCGCACAGCACCTGCCGCTCAGCTCTGGAAGCCCATTTCCTGATCTGCAAAACCAGCGGCACAACAGCTCCGAGGGCCCGTTGCGGGGAAGACAGGCTGCGGGATCGCTGGAAGGCAGGTACAAGGCAGAGGCCCCGACTTAACCAAAAGGGGTTCTTACTGAACAGGTTCTTACTGAACCGGAGCCCCTTCTCACCCGAGACCCTAGAGCCCTGGCTCCGGGGGCAGAGCCACGATCAGCGCCCCCAGCGGTCTCCGAGCACGCACAGCCGTCCGCCGGCTCACACACGTCCTTCTCGGAGCGTTTATCTGAGAGCGGAGGCTGGTTTCATGATTTTCGCTGGAGCAGCACAAGATAAAGTCAAGGCGTTCGATGGCTTTGCTGTTTCCTGGTAACCCCGCTCTCCTGGGCAGTAACGTTCTCTGAACCCCACCAAGAGCACAGAAATGGAGAGCAGCCAGCACGGAAGGCACGGTGTCAGCACCGAACGCGACTTCCTAACGTCCTCTGTGCTTAATAACTCACTCCCCCGAGCCTGGGAGGCCCCGAGCCTGGAGGGCCCTGGCGGGAGGGCTGTGCACCCACCCCGTCGGAGGGAAGGCTGGGCCCTAACCTCCCTCTTGGCCGGGGTGCGGGGGCACCTCTGAGAGGACCCTAAACCACCATGACCGAGCACATTAGCGAGGGCGCTGCCCTGACGGACGCGGAGACGGGAGGGGGAAGGGCAGGCGGCGAGCACCCGTGGGAGTGGGTGGGAACTGGAGTTCGGGCTTCAGCCCCAGTGTCTGTGGCAGGAACGTGCACGGGGGCGTGTGGTGTGCGTGTGCCTGCTGGGCGTGAGCACCTTGGACGCGGACGGGGTGTGTGTGGACACGCTGCCACGGGCGCCTGTACCTTCCCCAGCCCACCCTGCCCAGGCCTGGGCCTCCAGCACCCCTACCCTCACAGGAGGCAGGCGCCTCGGGATCCTGCACGGGGTGTCCCGCCAGGAGGCGAGAAGCATCAGGACGATGACAGGGTCACATCACCAGGACACAGGGACCCAGCCCAAGGGTTCCCACTGGACGACCTGGGCAGTTTGAGCATCGAGATCATTAGACGGGTAAGTAACCATCAACCACTGAAAAACGAGAATCCACGAGTCCATCCGATAACAAACATATAAATATCACCTAAATAAACTGAGCAATGAAGTAAATACAAGAACCCACAGGAATGAAGGAAGGACTGAAGGGAGGAGAGAGTGACTAGACGGGAAGGGCCCTGCTCAGAGCAGAGGCCGGCTGACTGGTCCGGCGGAGGGTCCTGGGGGCTCGTCACCCACGACTGTCGCGCAGCCTGGGACAGGCGAGACCCCTGACGCGGCTAAAGCAGGGGCACTCGGTGGACCAGGAGCCGGACGCCCGACCGCTTTACCGCAGGGAACAGTGACCAACAGCACAGAGACGGGACGGCCCTCGACTCGGGGCTTCCGAGGAGCCCACCCAACGGGAGTCTAGACACGGACCCCAGGGCAGGCAGGGCATCCCCACGTCCGAATCCGGGATCACAGCCAGAACCTAATGGGGGGGGAAGCACCACCAGGTCCAAAACAGGGACAGGAGGCAGCCTCCACCCACAACGCCACGTCACGAGAGACAAAGGAGGCGGAGGGCTGCTCCCAATTAAGGGACGGTCGGGAGACGGGCAGCTAAACCAGAATGTGGTCCTGGGGAGGACGGCCCCAGGAAGAAGAAACGCTACAAGCGGGGGGTCCGCTGGTGGAAGTGGACCCCCCAGGAGTCTAAGGTATCACACGGACGCTCGACTCCCTGAGACCGAGGGCCGCGCTGCCACTGCGGGGACGTGAGGTGATGCCCTCACGCTAAGGGGACACACACAGAGGGAGCACGAGCTCTTTAGGCGGCAAAGCAATTGGGACAAGTGTGTGCAGTGTCAGTTCCATGCTGGGTACACGCTCACAGGGGTCGGCACAGATGCTCCAACAAGTACCTGTGCGCGAGTGTCCACGGCAGCTCCCGTCACAGTAGCTGGCGGTGGAAACAACCCAGGTGTTCACCGACAGATGAATACAACTCGGTCCGTCCACACGGCTCCGTGGCCCCGGGAGGGCATGAAGCACTGACACCTGCTGCAACACGGGGGAGCCCTGAACACACGGTGCTCCGTGAGAACCAGGCAGGAAAGGACCGCACTGGGTGAGTCCGCTGGCGTGCAACGCCAGAGCTGGCAAGTCCGCAGACAGGAAGCAGGCAGTGGGTGCCCGGCGCCGGGGGACGGGGTGGCGAGGGGCTGCAAACGGGGACAGGGTGAAGCACGCGTCTCTCGTTAGCGACCCATGACGGCCATACCGCCCTGTGAGCCCCTGAGAACCACTGTGGCTCCCAAGTGGAAAGGGTGCAGGGACAGTAGGTAAGCTGCATCTCAGTGAAGCTGCCCTGGAAAGAGCCGGGCGCAGCACTGGGTCCTCTCCCACGGCTGCCTGCCCTGCTGGACGTGCAGCCCTGCAACGCGACTCGATGCCACCGTCCGTTTCTGCCCACAAAGGGGAGACAGCCTGCACTGCCTGAAAATGTTAAGGTTTAAGCCGTCGGGTATCCGAGAAGCTTCCGCAAACGTGTACTGCAAGTGTTCTCAATAAAGTTCTCTCTTCTTCCTTACTGCCTAGTAATTCAAGTTTTCTTTTCCACAGTGGGAAACTAATCATCTGGGGTGTCTTTTGATATGTTTTTAAATCAAAAATAAAGGGAAAAAGACTTCAGTAAAAACTATAGCTGAATTTACTAAGTCATGCTCCGGCGCTTCATAAAGCCACGAAGGCTGGTTTTGTCCCTGTGACGACTCTCTATGGGGCGCCCAGGGACCTGCGGGCTGGCAGTGCGGCCAGCACCCGGGCGGGGCCGGGGGGCATCCCTCACCCACCGCCTCCCCAGGCACCCCCAGCTCTCTGCGGCACGAAGGAAGGGCGCGAGGGCAGAGGGGCGCGGACCGACCGCCGTCTCGCCGGGGCCCTGGCACCGGGGCAGCCTGCTCAGAGCCCCGGGAAATAGGCACGTCCCAGCTACTCCTGTGCCACTTCCTCACCAGCGACTTCCTGTCTGTGATAGAGCGCCTCCTGAGCCGGGGCGCGGCGGCCGCACGGAAGTGCCTCCTCTCCGGCCAGGTGAGGCGTCTGTCTGAACGTCTCCTGCATCAATGGTTATCACGGAGACCTGCGTGCCGAGCGCCCTTCTGGGGCGTCACCGAGGCCTGTCTGAAGGGGATGTTGGCACTTAGCCTCGCAGCTTGGGGGACTCCAGGGACAGTGGACGGGGGGAGGAGGAGGGAAGAGTCACCTGCGCCAACCCCGCTCCCCACTGAGTGCCCACCAGCCTTCTGGTCAAAGGTGTCTGAGCCTCTGAGCCCACCTTGCCCGCTGGCACATCCTGCAGGCCCCAGAAGGCCCGCTGCAGCCTGCATCAACCAGCAGGCCCTCAGGGAACGGCTGCGGGTCCGCAAGACAGGGGTCCCGAGGAAGTGGGGGCACCGGCCATCAGAGCAGGACCCGCCCAGACTCCTCAACACCAGGCGCCGAGGCAGACACAGCACCACGAGGCCTGGAGAGCCCAGAAAAGGCTCCTCCATCCCAGGACGACCCACGCGCCCCACGGGCACCTGCGGGAGCCTCTGCCTTCAACGCCCAGTTCAGTGTCATCAGAAAAGGTCAGCTGCTCTGAGTTCATCTGATTTGTGCCATTGTCCAGTGGGTGGGCATCTCATCCGGGAACAAGGGTTTTAAAGGCCAAAGGAACAGAGAACAAAAGTGGACGAAAACCTGACTGTAATTCTAAGCCTTTATAAGTGGGTGGAATCGACCTAAAACTTCTCACAAGAAGTCAGCTGCAGGGAGTCCTGGAGAGTCCAGTCATTAGAAAGGGCGCCGTCCCCGTCTGTCCACGGGGCTGGTCCCGAGGACAGTGGACATCGGACACGAGGTCTCTGAAGAGGGAGCGGACCCTTCAGGCAGAGTCCCTGCTCCCCCACTCCTCCCTCTGCCTGGACCCCACTGCTGCACTCACCCACCTCCTGCCGCCCGAGCTCCGGGAGACGGTGGGCCACACCCTGGTCTGGACAGGGCTCCGCACGACGCGGGCCTCCTGCACGGGCTGCGCCCCTACATGGAGGGAGCCTCGGTCCCATGCCGGGCCGCCCCCCCCGGACACATGTGGGTCCCCCGCCCCCAGGAGACTCGGGCTCTTCCAGGGAGGTCACAACAAACTCCCACAGCCAACCAGACAGGAGGTGGGCCCCACCCCCTGCTCAGAACATTCACTCTTCAGCAGACAGGACAGTTTTCTTTGCCGACTCAACAATGTAAACCGCCCAGAAATGAAGAAAATCACAGTAGCCACGGTTCCAGGTCGCTAGTTTCACCTTCGCAGAGTCAACAGCAGCGGTTCTTGTCCCTGAAGCCACAGCGCAGAACTCTGCCCAGGGCGGCTGCCGTACCTTCCCTGGGCGTGAAGAGTGGCTTGCAGGGCACGTCCCGCTGAGAAAGTCCAGTGAGGTCCCCGAGAAGTCCCATCACCCCACCCTGACAACAGTGGTAACCTCTGCACTGGGCAACATGTGTAAAAGTCAGCCCCTTAAAGACATGGAAAATCGGAAAGGCCGGGGTCTCCCAGACCAGTTTCTGGAAGAAAGCTTTAAATAGGGGATGTGAGTGATGGAGTGTGACGCCACCACAGGCCTAGCTGGGAAACGCCCATTAACAGTTTTTCGAAAGCAGCGGCTGCGGGTGGGGGCGGGGGAGGGGGAATTGGATGAATGCGTCCAACGCGTCCAAGGAGGCGACGCAGAGAGCAGGGAGAGGCCGCCGCGGCGAGTGGGGCGGGGGGCTTGGACCAGGAGGGGAGCACTTGGCGTGGTGAGAGCGGTGGGACTCTGGGTACGTCCTGAAGTCAACAGGACGCAACAGGACTCCCGGATGGAAGAGACGTGGGACGTGCGAGCCAGAAGGACAGACACCGTGTGGTGCTACTCACAAGGCCCCGGGGGAGTCAAGGTCGCAGAGACAGAAAGCAGAGGCTGGGGGCCAGGGCTGGGGGAGGGGAGGGGCGTCCGTGTTTCATGGGGGCAGAGCCTCAGTTCGGGAAGACGAGAAAGTTCTGGAGACGGACGGTGGGGATGGCGGCACAACAGTGAGAGCGTACTTAGTGCCCCTGAACTGGACACTGAAAAACGGCTAAAGTGGCTGATTTTATTACGTTATGCATATGTTACCAGAATAAAATTAACAAGAATAAAGAGAAGGATTTTTGCCTGAGCAATGATGTTGCCGTTGTTTCTCTGGGGAAGGTGATGGATGGAACGCTCGCGGAGATGGAGACCTGGATTTCGGGCAGCTAAGTCTGAGGTCACGGTGAGGCACCCGGGCGTCTTCCGAGGGGCGAGGCGACAGGTGTGGCGCACGCGGAAAGTCTGTGGGAGCCACACACGTCGGGCGTGTGGCAGCGGCACCGAGAGCCAAGATGCCAAGGCGAGCGCGGGGCGGCGCGGGGGGAGAAGAGGGCTCCTCACGTGGATGGAGCAGGCGCCATGGAGCACGCACCCTTCGGGGAGGAGCGGAGGGCAGCCTGTGGCCGACAGTGGGAGAGGCCCTTGGTCCACGGCCGGCGAGGAGCTGACGGGGAGCGAGGGTGGGGTGTGGAAGCAGGTGGTCCCCGTCGAGCCCTCAGGTGAGGCTGCAGCCCAAGGGCTGAACCAGACGGCGCAGCGAGGCCCCACCCAGACCCCCACGCCCGGCTCTTTGAAGCCCCAGAATTTTGCAGTAATTTGTTACACAGCAAGAGGTGACTAACATATAGGGCTTGTCCAGCAGAAACGAAGACCTGCAAATCCCAAGACCTTGCAATTCCACCCCAGGCCTACACCCCAGAGAAGCCGTGTCCACGTATGAGGGCGTCACCCATAACTGCCAACAACTCAGAGGACCTAATGGATGAACTATGTTCCTGCGCCAATAAAAAGTAACAATCTAGAGCTATAACAACAGCATGGAGAACGCTTACAATAAACGTTAGTCAGAAAAGCAAAATACAGGGGCTTCCCTGGGGGCGCAGTGGTTAGGAATCCTCCTGCCAACGCAGGGGACACGGGTTCGATCCCTGGTCCGGGAAGATCCCACATGCCGTGGAGCAACTAAGCCCATGTGCCACAACTACTGAGCCTGCGCTCTAGAGCCCGCGAGCCACAACTACTGAGCCTGCATGCCACAACTACTGAGCCCGCGCGCCTAGAGCCCGTGCTCCGCAACAAGAGAAGCCACCGCAATGAGAAGCCTGCGCACTTCAAGGAAGACCCAACGCAGCCTAAATAAATGAATAAATTTATTTAAAAAAAAAAGCAAAATACAGGAAAGCGGGGATGGTGGTGGGATGAACTGGGAGGTTGGGATGGACACGTATACACTAATATGTATAAAACAGACAACTAATAAGAACCTGCGGTATAAACAAACAATGATAAAATAAAATTTTTTTAAAAAGCAGCAAAATACAAAAGTAGAATGCAATTCCAACCATGTAAAGTTCAACTACAAGCAAAACCAAACTATTATTTAGGGATGCATCACACAAGATATTGATACAATCTAAAGAAAAGCAGGGGGATGAAAAAGGCTCTGAGTTTTGTTTCTCGACCCAGGTGTGGTTTCCTTTAAGCTGTATGAACCTCCTATTTGCTTACTTTAAAATAAAATGGAAGGAAAGAAATCCACCATACAAAGTATGCCTGTCTGCGGCCATAAATGAAATTCTTCCACTTAAATCACAGCTGCTCAGTTTAAAACTCCAGGCTCAAATCAGAATTTAATACCGAAAGTCACTACCATTTCCCAGGTAAAGTGGTCACCTTCACTAACCCACACTCCCTGCACCTGTTTCTGAAAGTCAGGTCAAGTAAAGGCTAGAAATTAGATACGACGCTGGTAACACCAGACCCAGAATTAGAAACTTCAATGAGAAAAGGACAGCGATTCTTTTTTGCCTCAAAATACAGTCTGAAGGAAAGAATTTCCCCTCAGTGGGTAAGCTTGAGAAGAAAGAGCTGCACGTGAACAGAGGAGCGACAGGGCGGGAAGATGCACTGGGGTGCGGTGGGGGGGCAGCCCGCCACGCTGACTTAACCCAAGCCCCACCCAAGTCCCTGGGGGCCCCCAGGGCTCCAGCCAGGGGAGAACGCGGGGCAGCAAGACACACAGAAAATGGCACGTGGATGAGTGTCTTTCTTACAAACTACAGGGAAACGCAGTTTACACGCACGGGAACCTTGGAACCTCCCTGCCAGTTACAAATTCCCACTCCCTCTTCAGACACGCGGGGCACCTGGGCGACCAGAGAGAAGAGGACGAGCGTGCCAGCAGCCTGGCTGCTCAGAAAACCCGCCTCCACCCCAGAGACCCCGATGGTTGGCAGGGCCCTGGTACCGGCTACGCAGCCCAGGCTCCAGGACCAGGAGCCCTGCTCGGCCAGATGGGGTGGAACGCACGCCCATGCCCGGGGAACACAGACTCTGCCAGGGCCGGAGCCCAGCCCACACTCGCCAGTGTGCCTGCACACACATGTGCACACACAGACACAGACACACACACATGCCCTCATGACAAAGACCCGCAAGCACACACTCACGCAGACGTGCACACACGCACACACTCCCCGTGCGCTGTCCACATCTTGGCTGACGGGGTCCCTGAGCCTGCCCTGGGGGACCCTCCGCGCCACCAGGAGGCACATTTCGAAACCCCCCTCTGGTCCCCCGGGGCGTGGTGCTCCATTAACCTCTCCAGAACAGAGCCCATTGCGGAGGGCCCCGTGCCGACCACACAGCAGACGCTCAGGGCGAGGCCAGCGGCCGGCCTGGCCGGAGGGCTCGGGGTGCAGCTTTCTTTCAGGTGAAAGAAAAGCAAGGGCAGCTCGTGTGGAAAAGCACCGCCTGCCCCACACGGACCAACAGGACTCACCGCACTTACCTAAGCAGGAGGAGACCCCAGCCTCCAGGGTCGTCAACAGGCACCAGGGTGACACGGCAGCAGACGAGGCGTGGTCACCTGGAGGCTCCGTGCCCCAAAGGTCACTGTCACACAAGTCACCCTTCATTTGTCCGTTGGTTTCCAGCGTTCAGCTGTATCATCAGCCATTTACTGATGAGACTCTTGACCAAGTCTGACTTCCTGGTATAAAGTCCAGGACGCACACTTTCATTCATTACTTACGTTAAAAAACAAACTGCCCTCCCCTGCCCTCCCTCGCGTGAGCTCCTGGCACCGACACAGGCTGTGACTCCTCTGCAGCACAGAGCGGGGGAGGGGGCCAGGGGCTCCTGGGGGGTCTGACCCTGCAGCCAGAACTCAGTGTAAAGAGAGGACTAATTCATAAAACTGCTAAATCCCAACAAATGTAGAAATTTGCTCAAATCAGTTTCTATGCCCCTACACAAACACTAATTCCACCCTCCAGAAAGGACATACGTTAACACATATGTCTCCCGTTCTCATCACCACAGAGCACACACAGCTGCCGCATACAAGCGTGTCCTCGAGGCACCGTGTCAGCTATTTAGCACGTTACCTCGCGGCAGCCTAGGCGACCCCTGTGACCAGGCCGTACTGTCTCCACTTGACGGTGTCAGAGAGAAGCGTGGTGCCCAAGGTCACGACCACCCGGCGCCCTGCGTAAGCCTCTGTCCACCTGAGCCAAGCGGTACCAAGTCCTACCCCACAGCCCTGCTCTGAACTTGGAAGTGGGGCGGCGAGCCCTGGCCGGCGACAAAGGCGGACACTTTCCCCGGCACCCCCCATCTTTCCAGTAACGGGTGCCTGTTCTGACTGGGCTCCTGGTTGCCCAGCTGGAGGTCACGGGCCCAGGCTGCCCGCAGCTTCCTGGTCGGCTCCTGAAGATGAGGCCACTGACCCTCACTGTCTGCCCCCGCCCGGCACTAACCGCACACGTGGGGTGGGCTCCCACTGACCGTACACCGGGGCAGCGGCCCAGGGGCGGCAGGACGGCGAGGCCAGAGGAGCCGGGTCCCTGGACGACCCCAGGAATCAGCCTCCCCAGCCCGGGCCGCTTGCCTCCACAATGTGAAATTTCCATCCTACGTAAGGCACTGGATTTTGGGGTCTCCGTGTCACGGCAGTTGGCCTGTGCCCTGACACGTGTCTGTCCGTAAGCCTCCGTCTGTGTCCAGTTTTTGGCCCTTCCTGCATGCTGAGCCCTGTGCTGGCACCCGCCCCATTCCTGGTCATGGTACCACACTATACACACCCCAGACCCAGGTCCCTCAGTCACACACTTCAGCCCCTGCCCCGTGCCACGTGGGGCCTGGTTCCAGCCGTCCTGCACCTCCAGGCCAGGCAGGCTGCTGCGTGGAGGCGCCTGGCTTTGGTGGCCACCGTGCTAAGCCCTCAAGAACGGGCAGGGCTCTGTCAGGCCAGCAGAGGCGCAGGACGTAAAGACAGCATCGTCGGACCAAACCTGGCGTTGGTGGTGAGCAAGGACCTCAGCCGCCACTTTCCTTTGCCTTTTAAGACATCCCCTCTGAGCACACACTCAGAGCTGATCCATACCTAGAGGCCGGGGCCTCCGGTACATGCAGGTGTGTCCTGACACCCACACCTCCACAGCCGCGCTCAGGTGTGCATCTGGGCAAACATCTGTCAGTGTATGTTCCCAGGGTCGGCCCAGCTTAGACCAGCCGTCCTCGGCCAGCAAAAGCCCCCCAGGGGCCGTACGTTTACACCAGACGCCACTTCTGCCCCTCACAGCGGGAGACATGAGCGCTGTGCCTGGGAAAACCATCTTCAAAGCAGCAACTGTTTTCCCAGCTGTGAACACTCCATCCTGGGAAAGCTTTTCATTCCATTGCAAAAATACTTTGAAAAGACTGAACAAATATTCAGCTTCATCTGTCCATTCTGGTATTTTAGACCCAAAACTGGAGAACTTTCTCGAGTACGTGGTCTGATGATCCAGTGACTAACATTCCTTATAATCATGAGTGAACCTTCTAACGAAATAAGCTTCCTGAACTAAATGTGGTGTCAACTCACTTAACCGAGAACGATAAACCAAGTGGTTTCCTGTGAACGGCGGGAAGTGGAGGTGATCTCAGCAGAGACAGGACCTCAGGCCAGGGGGTCACAGTGACGTGTAAGTTCAGGGAGTGACTGCGGCCCCCTCCCAACGCCAGGACACAGCAGACCCCCCAGCAGACCCCCCGCCCCCGGGAGACCAGGCTCCAGGCAGCCCTGCCATCACCGCGTGAGGGCCCTCCTCGCACAGAAGGGGGTGGTCCCGGCCCCGGCCTCCCTCGGGGACGAGGGGGGGCAACCCTGGGCTTCCAGGGATGCGGCAGAAGGATGGGGTTGCCTGACCCCAGGTCAGAGTGTGGTTCCGACCCCAAAATGGCCAAAGGACTACAAACCAGTGAGAGTTTAATCGTTACTCATGTCACAGACCGTCTGGGCTAAAGAGAGGTGGGGAGACCTGAAAGCCAGGCAGGGAGGAGGGCCCAGGCTCAGTCAACGTGCCGACACCGCTCTGCGCGCCTCCACGTTCTCTGTGTTTTCCACAGTGGGTGTGTTCTGCTTGTATAAGGTGGGGGACGACTTTGTTTTTTAAAATTAAATTAAGGATGATGTTGGAAATGACACTATAAACTGAGCCTGCACGAAGAGGCCCCTGTGCCAGATACGCCTTCACAGAGGGACCAGAGCGGGAAAGAGTGGGGCTTTCAGGGCGGAACTGGGGGGCAGGAGGGGGGAGCTTCCCTTTTTCAACTTTCCTTCATGATTTCGACGCTGTTTACTCAGGAAGTAGGCACAGCGGCGCAGGGCACGCAGCACGAAGGCCTCACCGGGATGAGGGGCTTTCATTCCCACGATCTTAGATGCCGGGGTAGTGGCCCGCGGGGACATTACGGGACCTCCCGGACTCCAGGGCACGTGTGGGCACCAGCGGGAGATCCGGACCAGCCAGAATGAGGACCTGCCTCCTCGTCCCAGGTCTGCACTGCGGGAGGGGACAGCAGAGGCCATCTGTCCTGGCTGCCCGTGGCCAGAGGGGAAGGCAGACAGGCAGGCGGAGGCTGGAGGCCTCCACGCAGGCTCTCAGGCTGGGCTCTGCTCACGTCGGAGGGAGCACGGGCCAGGGTGCGTGCAGGGAGGAGAGTTGGGAGGAGCGCGGTCCGAGGGCAAGGGCTTGGGGGGAAGCGGTCAGATCTAGGACGTCCTTTACCGTAGAGAAGACAGTGCAAAAGCGGCCAGAGAAGATGCTACCCGGGGTCAGGGACCCTGAGACCGAGCTGCTCGCTCAGACACGCGCCCCGTGAGCACCTCCAGGCAGCCCCCCACGCTGGTCTTCGGGCAGCTGGACCAAGTGAGAGACCGGTGGAGAGGAGCCAGACCACAGTGCACCCTGGCAGCAGAGGGAGGTCGCGGGCGGGGGCGACGAACGGGCTACGTTCTGATGGGGGGCAGGGGGGGAGGTCCTCCAGGTCTTACAGAAAACGGAGCAGCTGGCGCTCCTGGGAGCCCCCCACCTTCCTACACTGACCAGGGAACCAAAGGGCCGGCACAGGCACCAACCTGGCGGCCGGCAACGGGGCCCTGCAGCCTGGGAGCGGCCAAGGGGCTATCTGTCTAGGGCAAAAGCCATAAAAATAACTTGGCTGGAAAAATATCTGAACCATTAGGACAGAGCTCTCAGCACAAGGGTTTTCTCAAATCTATACAGAAAAGGTGAACTTTGTAACAGAACTGGTAAAAACACACAGGCAGCTCACAAGAGAAAAACAAGTGATGGTTCACGGTAGCAATCAAAGAAACTGAAATCACAACAACCGTGAGTGACCTTTTTCTCTCTGTCACACTAGGAAATGCGGAAGACGTTATGACACCCAGGTCTGGTGCGGGCGCCCTCACACACGGAAAAGACACTGTGTCCGCTGTAGGACTCCGAGGACACACCCCGAAGTATAAACCGCAGCGTTCTCTCGGGGTGGCAGGATTCATCTGTCTGGTTTCTTCTGTATGTTTCTATTTCTTTTTTTTTTTTTTCCATTTGGCCATGTATATATAACTCAGGAAAAATAATAAACATTCCTTTTTTAAAAGTACGTTTTGCTGAGCTATTTTCTGCTGACCACGAGGAAGCAAAGCTCACAAACATGGCCCTGGCTGACCAAGCGGCAATTAAAGCATTAGAAACCGACGTGTGGACAGCTGGACTTGGGGGCGGGGAGGGGACAAGGGCGACGGGTCTCCACGGCAGCGGGACGCTGAGCAGTTTCCAACTCTTCCCTAACGGTTCAGAGTCAACAAATGAGCCGAGAAAACCCATTTTAGAGACAGAGGTACACAAGCTCGCGGCCAGCCTACTAACAGACCACGGGCCCTGGGGCCGCAGCCCTGAGGAGCTCCTGGAAGAGGGGACAAGCACGTCACACAGCAGGGATGACAAGGGCCACATCGAACATGGACGCAGCAGCACGGCACCACCAGCAGGCCGGGAAGGCTCTCCCGTACGGCCCACCCAGCAGCATCCAGAATTGTTAAGGCCGACAGCACACATATCACCAAACTCTGCAAAAACGAGAGTTTAATTCTGCCCCTGCCAGTTCCCAGGACAACTCCAGCCGTCCTCATCAACGCGAGCGCCGCGATCAGAAAGACTGAAATATTAAAGCAGCGAGACGCCAAACACTAGTGGAGATGCAGAGAAGCTGGATCCCTCGCACGACGGGGGCATGTAAGGGGGCGGCCGCCCCGAAGGTGGGTAGCTGCCGAGCACTGACACGAGCACGGACCACACGACCAGCCGTTATGCTCCTGGGCGGTTTCCCCAGAGAGAGGAACACACGTTCGTGGACGTTCACAGCACTTTGGTGGTAAAGCCAAGACTGGAAACCACCCGAGTGTCCTTCACTGAATAGTGAAGGGCTGCAGAGCAGTGGCCCAGAAGCCAGTGGTGATAGCAGCTCTGTGTCATGACAGCTGCGGTAAAACTGTGCAGAAACGCACGCACGCCGGCAAAACTAATGGCATGTGAGTGAGCTCTGCGGGCGGCATCGATGTCCCTCCTGGCTGCAACACCACAGTCCATTACCAATGGGGCAAACCGGGCACAGGGCACACGGGCCTCCCTATAGTTTCTGCAACTTCCTATGTAACCTACAGTTATTTCAAAAATAAATTCTCTTTAACAAAAGCGAGCGCCCCAGGCCCTCGACACGAACGCTGAGCCCCTCGGCCAACCGTCCAGGACCCTCCAGCCAGGCATGGGGCCCAGCCCGGCGTTCAGAACGCGGCTCCTGTCACAGCGAGAAGAGTCCGCACCAACACCGCCCGACGCCACGATGGAGCGCCACGCTCCAGGGCACGCGCGGTGAAGTAAGACCTGGAAGGACCGCAGCAGCCCCCTGCCCACCGGGCGGTCTCACCTGAGTGCTCCCCAATGCCGCGGTCCTCCTGTCATCAGCCCCGTGTGGGGCGGTGCCCACAGCAACCTTCAAACAGCGGCCAAGAGCCCAGAGGCCCCCGACCTTCCCGGGGAGGCGGCAGCTCAGTGAAGCCACGGGCCCAGGGAAGGGCTTCCTGTCGTCGGAGACCAGGAGAGCCTGGAACTCGGGGCAGAAAGATCTAGTGCCTGAGCGACCTCGGCCGGGGAGGGGCTGCCCTGCAGCCGGGGAGCAGCTCAGACTCGGGGTGCCCAGGAGGGGGTGTCCTCCCGGCTGTGGGGGGTACTCCGGCCAGGACAGGGCCCCTCCACCGCCAATCTGGGGGCGTCAACGTCGTCCCCACGCCTGGCACCGCCAGCCTGTCCCTGGGGGCTCCTGCCCCGGAGGCAGCGCTTGGCTGCGACAGAGACCCCAGGCCGCCAAGCCCCAGATGCCCCCCAGGAGGGGCTCCCCAGATCCTGAGTTGACTTAGACTAACTCTGCCGAGGGGGGAGAGGGGACGGCGACCAAAACCATCGACCGAAGTACAAAACCAACCATTTCTGGAAAGCAAAGAGCCGGCCGGAGGGGAGGCTCCTGGCGCCTAGGAACCATGGGCCGCGGCGCCGCTCCGGCCTGAGCCATTCACAGGGCCGGGAGTTTGCCCGTGGGCTCAGGTGGCCTCCGGCAGCGGTGGCGAGGGGCCGGAAGCGCAGCTCAGGGCCCCCGGGTGGAGGGTCAGAGGGCGGGACTGATCCGGGAGGGCCCCTGGAGCCACCTCATGCCTCCCGACCGGCTGCAAGCACCCAGCCCCCAGCAACGCCTTCTGGCCAAGGGACCGGGGCTCCTGTGTCGTCCCTGTGTCACTGTGCACACGTGTAAGACGTGTGTCTCACACTGGGCTGCAGTCAACGTTTCAGAGTGAATGATCTGGCCGAATCACGTTAAAGTCTCTGGTTTCTTGAGAAATGCTCACCTTTTGAGATAAAAAAGATTCAAAAAGATGTGTCTGAGTTTATAAGCCGTAACTGGTTCTTTGGGGAGAGGTTTTTATTGAGGGGAGGGGTTGTGTGTTTTCCATCGCGTTTGTAGTCTGAATCTTACCCCGTGCTCTCCAGGCGTGTGTGGGGACAGAAAAGCCTGCACCATCCTCGCGGACACATCCGACCTAAGGGCTACCGGTGGCCAGGCTCAGCTTCCCAAAGCCACCCACACGCTGTCTGCTACTTAGTGCAAATCAGAGGAAATCGGTGAAAAACATCAACTACTTCCAAGGTCAGAAGCCACTCACCATCAGATTTTCTATGTTGCGTGAGATTTTTCCACCCAAACAGGAACCAATGTGGCTGTAAACCTGACACTAAGCGACGTGGTAAGTTAACCACAGCTCCATCTAAAAACGAGTAGAATTTGACATACCTGCTATTTTTTGGCTACAAGTATAGGCTGAAAAAGCCAGTGCAAATTACTATATCTAGGAGGACACCTTGAAGCTCCCTAACCTCTACCCCACTCCCCACCTCACCTTATTCACCTGCCTTTAGAAAACTCTCAGCAGGTTATCAGAAATCGTTGAAAAAAAGATGTAATAATTAACACTCCCATAACCTATTACATGTTAAAACATATAAATTAACACAACATTAAATAAAATCTGTTTTTAGCAGCACAAAATCCCGATTTTTAATATGTATTTGCTGAACACGTGTCCCAATTTGATCTCAGGGAGCTGCTGCTAAGTTTTATCGGTTATAGAAAAGTTAGGTTAAGGGTCAACATGGAGAATGTGAGAAAACAGGGAGAAGAAGAAAAATCAGAAGGTTGGCCAGGCCAAGAAGATCAATTTCAGAAAGGAACTGGGGCAGAGAGAATGTGCCCGGAAGGCAGAGGAGCACAGCACGTGGCTGAGTCAGGACTGACAGGAAGAAGGGGGAGGGCTACCGAGAACCCCAGGACATCTTCCACCCTGGATCACAACAGGCCTGCAGTCCTGCACAGACCCGCCTTCACCACAACGGTGCATTTTAATGGTATGTTACACAGAAAACAGACAAACGAAGTCTACAGCAGGTGTGCTATAGGGACACTGTCCAGGTCACGTACTCTCTGAGAAACAAGTTAGATCTCTCCAGAGAAAACCGTAAAACCTTCCTGAATGACATAAAAAAACAACCTCAATAAACTATGAAAGATTTCTCAGGAAATCTGAAAGTGGATTGCAAAATTCAAACCGAAAAGAAAATATGACAAAGGCCCAGAACCCTGTCCCAAAAAACAATAAGTACTTAGTGTACTAGATATTAAAACGTATTTTTAAGAACTAAAGTATTAAACAGTGTGGCAAGGAGCAACTTAAATTATGGTACAACAAGATAACAGAATATTATACAACTTTTTTAAAGGATAGGCTATTCCAACAAGAATTCTAAGACAATTCAATAAGAAGAGTATTTTCAACAAACGGTGTTGGGACAACCGGACACCCACATGCAAAAGAATGAAGCTGGACCCTTACTTCACACCATACACAAAAGTTAACTCAAAATGGATCAAAGACTAAAATGTAAGAGCTAAAACTATAAAACACAGAAGAAGATACATCTTCTCCTATAAATCTCCATGATCCTGGATTTGGCAATGGTTTCTTAGATATGTATGACACCAAAAGCATGGGCAACAAAAGAAAAAACAGATTAATTAGACTCATCGAAATTTAAGATGTCTGTGTTTCGAAGGACAACATCAAGAAAGTAAAAAGATGGGAATTCCCTCGGTGGTCCAGTGGTTAGGACTTGGCGATTTCACTGCCCGGGGCCTGGGTTCGATCCCTGGTCGGGGAACTAAGATCCCACAAGACATGCAGCCAAAACAAACAAACAAACAAACAAAAAACAACAAGAAAAAAACAAAAGAGAGAGAGAAAGTAAAAAGGCAATGGACAGAAGAAAATGTCTGCAACCCACATATCTGATAAAAGAATTGTACCCAGAAATCATAAAGAACTCTTACAACTCAATAAATGAGACAATTTTTAAAATGGAGAAATGTCTATTCAAACCCTTTGCCCCAAGAAAATATACAAATGGCCAATCAGCACATGAAAAGATGCCCAACATTATTGACCACTGAGGAAATGCAAGTCAAAACCACAAGAAGACACCACTTCACACCCAGCAGGATGGTGAGAATCAGACAGAGAACAGTGCTGGCGAGGACGTGGAGAAAGTGGAATTCTTACACGAGGCTGGTAGTGGAACGAGATGTAAAACAGGGCAGATGCTGCAGAAAAGTCTGGTGGTTAGGAGTTAAGTACAGAACTGCCATATGGTCCAGCAATTTCACTCCTGGGTCTATAGCCCAGGAATTGAAAACAGGTATTTAAACAACAATGGGCACACGAATGTCCCCAGAAGCACCGTTCACAGCAGCCACAGGCGGACACAGCCTGACCGGTAACTAAACAGAATGCAGCGTGTTCACATAAAGGAATGTTATCCAGCCACGAAAATTCAGGAGTGAAGCACTGACACACACGACCACATGGATGAACCTCGAAAACCTGATGCTAAGTGAGGGAACTCAGACACGATGTGTGACACAGGTCACATACTGTATGCTCCCTGTACAGGAAATACCCAGAAGAGGTAACCCAGGGAGACAGAACGTGGGGGAACCGGGGCTGGGGCAGGGTCGGGAGGGAGCGCCCCGCAAGTTCAGGGTCTCCCTCCAGGTGAGGACGATGCCGTGCGGCTAGACAGAGAGGGACGGTCACACAACACGTTCGTGTACTGAAGTGTTGCTGTAAAGTGGTTAGTTTTATATCCGGCCCGTCAGCTCCCATCACAATCCTGGACGTTTAATTCAGTCCCCAGACCCTCCTGAGCTCCGCCTATGTTAGTGTTGCTGTGTCCGTCTCTGTGCACCAACAATCCCCATTTCAATTCTTAAATATATGAACTGAATCTCCTGGCAACCAGCACTTTAAAAAACAGAACTACCCTGAAAAGGACACGTGACTGTCTGCTTTAGAAAAAGCCTCCACATGGTCAGTTTGGATAAACAGACGGATGAGAGATTCACAAGAAACTAAGACACTTCTGATCTTACAAATCAGCAATAAAAAGACAAAGGACCCAGTTCAAAAATGGACAATGGGTCTGAACAGACGTTTCTCCAAAGAGAGACGACGGCCGATGAGCAGCTTAAAAGATGCCCAACATCAGTCACAAGGGAAACGCCAATCAAAGCCCAGGGGCACCGCCCCACGCCCATCAGAGGGGCCATAGCCAAAATCAACCGTGGGCAGCAGGGCTTGGCAGAGAGGTGGGGAAAATACGACACAATAATTCTACTCCTAGAAATATAAAAATGAAAATATACGTCTCACGTAGAGAACAGACTTGAGGACACAGGGCGGAAAGGGGAAGCTGGGACGAAATGAAAGAGTAGCACTGACATATACACACTACCAAATGTAAAATGGATGGCTAATGGGAAGCTGCTGCAGAGCACAGGGAGATCAGCTTGATGCTTTGTGACGACCTAGAGGGGTGGGATAGGGAGGGTGGGAGGGAGGCTCAAGAGGGAGGGGATATATGTATACATATGGCTGATTCACTTTGTTATACAGCAGAAACTAACACAACATTGTAAAGCAATTATTCTCTAATAAAGACGTTAAAAAAAAAAAAGAAAGAAAATATACGTCTCACAAAAACCTGTGTTCATAGCAGCATCACCCATAACATATAAAGTGAGAAAGAGTACGGGACAGACAACATGCTACCACTTGTGTAAACACACGCACAGACATGGCTATGCACAAAAAAATGTCTGGAAAGAGACTAACACCCATAAAAGTGCGAGGAAACAGAAGAAACTGATAAAACTCTGGCCTAGTGGGAGAATGTTTTGAATTTTGTATCATGTCCTGCATTACCTAATAAAAACATAAATATTGTTTTTAAAGCACTATAGGAAAAGAAAAAGAAAAGAAAAACAGATTCGTAGAACACAAACAGATTAGTAGAACATAGAACATGATAGAACATGTTCTATCAAAAGGACAGAAAAAAAATGTCAGATCCCTACCTCACATAACACAAATTTCAATTCATTTAAAAAACTACAAGTGGACTTCCCTGGTGGCGCAGTGGTTAAGAATCCGCCTGCCAATGCAGGGGACACAGGTTCAAGCCCTGGTCCGGGAAGATCCCACATGCTGCGGAGCAACTAAGCCCGTGCGCCACAACTACTGAGCCTGCACTCTGGAGCCCGCGAGACACAACTACTGAGCCCGTGAGCCACAACTACTGAAGCCCGCATGCCTAGAGCCCGTGCTGCGCAACAAGAGAAGCCACTGCAATGAGAAGCCCGCGCACCGCAACGAAGACTAGCCCCTGCTCGCCACAACTAGAGAAAGCCCACACACAGCAACAAAGACCCAATGCAACCAAAAATAAATAATAAATTAATAAATTAATTAAAAAAAAAAACTACAAGAAGTGGAGAAAAATATAAGAAAATGTTTGTAACTGTGGAAGAGAGGACTTTTTAAGGGAACAAAAAAAAGAACAAAAACAGACACCACAAAGCAAAACTGACAGACACTCGCCTGCACACAACTGAAAGCCCCACGGAAACATCAAATTCAGGAGACGAAAGACACATGGGGAGAAAGTCCATGTGTTAGACACACAAAAAGTCCTTTTTTACAAAAGGCAATCAATTCAACAGAAAAATAGGTGAAAGATGTGATGAGGAAATTCATAGAAGACATGCTTAATAACTAATTGAAAAATGTCCATCTCACTAGGGATCAGGAAAATAGAAATTAAAAACAGATTCTACTCCTCACCCACCAGATTGGTAAGAATAAAAGATGGATAGTACCCAGTGCACGCTGTAATGCCAGGACATGAATTCTGGGGCCCTGAGGCATCATGTATCAGATTTCAAATGCTGCGTCTCCAAGAGAAGCATCACACAGGCACACAGACCTAAATGGGCCTCTCTCCAAGACGACACACAGATGGCCGACAGGCACATGAAAAGATGCTCAACACTGCTATTATTAGAGAAACACAAATCAAAACCACAACGAGGTACCACCTCACACAGGTCAGAATGCCCATCATTAAAAAGTCTACAAACAATAAATGCTGGAGAGGGTGTGGAGAACAGGAAACCCTCCTACACTGTTGGTGGGAATGTAAATTAGTGCAGCCACTATGGAAAACAGTATGGAGGTTCCTCAAAAAACTAAAAATAGAGTTGCCTTATGATCCAGCAATCCCAGTCCTGGGCATATATCTGGAAAAACACTAATTCGAAAAGATACATGCACCCCTATGTTCATAGCAGCACTATTCACAATAGCCAAGTCACGGAAACAACCTATATATCCATCGACAGATGAATGGATAAAGATGTAGTACATATATACAGTGGAATACTACTCAGCCATAAAAAGGAATGAAATAATGCCATTTGCAGCAACATGAAGACCTAGAGATTATCATACTAAGCAAAGTAAGCCAGACAGAGAAAGACAAATACCATATGATATCACTTATATGTGGAATCTGAAATACGACACAAATGTACTTACCTACAAAACAGAAACAGACTCACAGACATAGAGAACAGACTTGTGGTTGTCAAGGGGGAGGGGAGGTGGGGGAGGGGTGGACTGGGAGTTTGGGGTCAGCAGATGCAAACTAGTATATAGAGAATGGATAAACAACAAGGCCCTACTGTAGAGCACAGGGAACTATATTCAATATCCTGGGATAAACCAGCATGGAAAAGTATATGAAAAAGAATGCATATGTATAACTGAATCACTCTGCTATACAGCAGAAATTAATACAACATCGTAAATCAACTATACCTCTATAAATTGAAAAATAAATAAATATGTACAGTCTACTCTCTGTCAATTATACCTCAATAAAGCTGTTTTGAAAAACCACACACACAGTAAGACGCAACTACACCCACAAGAGAGGCCGACAACACCAAGTGGTGGCAAACACGCGGAGCACCGAGAACCCTCCACGCGGCTGGCGGGGTGCACAGTGGCGCAGCCTCCTTAGAGGACAGCTTAGCAGTTTTGTAAGGTAAACACACACTTCCATATGATCCTTCCCAGTCATAGGAATCTACCCAAGAAAAATGAAAACAGAGGCCCTTGTACACAGCACACTCAAAACAGCCCCAAACTGGCAACAACCCAAATGTTTAGACCCAGGTAATGGAGAGTACAGTGTGATGAGTCCAAAGGAAAGGGGGACACGGGGAGCGGGGGGGTGGGGGTAGCAGGCTGGCTCCCCCAGGCAGGGACGGGGCCTCGGGGCATCACAGAGCCTCTATGGTCTCAGGGTCCCAGTCTCGGAACCCCTCTTAGCCCCGCAAGTCCACAGTTTACAGCTCCCAGGGGCTGACCACCGAGCACTCAGTGCTCACAAAGTAGGAAACAAGAACAGTGGAACAAGGGAATTTCTGCTAAGAAAAACAAGTCGGGCTCCCAGGGAGCTGTCTGTAAAGATCAGCAACCCCTCACCCCGGCTAGTTTAACGACCAGAAGTCTGCTGCCAGACCAGAAACATTTCTTGAGGCAAAATACCATTGGTATGAAGTCATTTTGCTGAGCAAATTCTCAAGGCCATGAAGTTCACAACCTCGTCTGATGTTTCTGAAGCACTTGTGGGCTTAATGCCTGTGTAATTCCTCTGATTTTTCCAGGTTGAAAAGGCAGGAGAAAAGATGCCCCATGTTGAGCTTTGCTTCCTTTCCACACGAAGGACACGGCGTGGCCTCCTACAGCCCAGCTGCCCCCGTCACGTGTCAGCAGGGCCCACGAGGACACGACAGACGCACATGGCTGCGCTGGGCCCTCGGGAGCCCGGGGCTTGGGGGTGGCGCACACGGTGTTCCAAAGGCACAAAGTGGCGCCCATCCCTCCAAAAGTACGCGTCACTCCCCACTCCAGATGGTCACTCCAACCAGCGGAGGGCCATCTGGTCAACACGTGCGGAGCTCTTCCTCCCTGGACGTCAGCGTTTACAGCCAAGGGCGAGCCGGACGCACTCCCCACATGGTCTGGGCCAGGCGGCCGGGGAGCGTGGTGACACCTCAGCCCGTGTCCTTGTACGACCAGAGTCAGGAAACCCAAGAAGGGCCTCTCCTCCCCACCAGCTGCCCAGGGACCATGCCCGTGACCGGGCCTCTCCGGCCAACTCCCCTGTGAAGTGGCAGCGCACCCACACCTCCGCCCCTGGCATCTCAGGGCTGCCAGAACCCAAGGTCAAAGTGCTTCTGTGAACGGAAACGTGCTTTGCAGACATAAGAGGTTCTTCTTAGCGAGACCCAGAGCCAAGAGCTGAGCTAACCAGCCCTTGGCTCCCCCCAATCCCCCCCAGCTCCCCCCACACCCCCCAGCTCCCCCCCAGCTCCCCTCACTCCCTCCCCAGCTCCCCCCACTCCGCCCCCCCCAATCTGTAGACAGCCTGAGTGTATTTACAGCAGCAGGAGGCAGCCAGCTCAGCCTAGGTGCCCTGTCCAAGGCGGCAGTCACTGGCTCCAAGGGTGACAGCTGCTCTGGTGTGTCTCCCCACCCCCCAGGTCCGGCTCAGCGTCTGGGGCGGTACCTCCCCAGGGAGGGCGGGGTGGGGGGCCGAGGCCTGCGGACCCCTCACCCCCACACAGCCGTGCTCGCAAGACCAGTCCTCCCGACCCTGTCAAGCCGGAGCCTCCTCCGGAAGGGGTCCAGGGACGTGAAGACAGAACCGGACCCCATCTGCCCGGCCCTAAGCCCAGCTCACGGGGAGGGTTAAGAAGCTACCAGACGGGCAGACATGGGCCAACTCCGAGACCCCTGTGCTCGAGCACCACCCTTGGAAGAGAAAAGGCCCTCGAACCCCCCATCTCGCGAGCCCCCCCCAGCAGGACAGGGAAGAGGACAGGCGCGGGGCAGGGCCTCCCGGAAGCAGCAGCTGGCAGCACAGAACCAGCGCCGGGAGGACTCGTCCCCGCCTCGGGGGCACCACAGGCCACCCCCTCCTCCACTATCGCAGCCCACGCGCCCCTCGGGTCAACAGCAGGAGCAAGAAGTGGACGGGGGGCTCAGCCGCACAGATGTCACACGCTGTGGACAAGAGCACCAGGGCAGCGGGGACGGCACAGGACAGGAGAGGGATGGGGCCCCCCCGCCGAGCGCCCCCCCCCCCCCGTGGGGCTCCCAGTGCGTGAAGCATCCCCCCTCGGGGATCCTTCAGCCCTCCTGGCGCGGGCTCAGGGCCTGGGCTGTGGGAAGTGACTGCACAGGGACCCGAGGGTCCCTGGACGGGCATTTCCGGGAGGACAGCGCCATGGCCCAAGAGGGGACAGAGGCTCCTTGGGGCTCCTTGCGGGGGTTGGCGCAGGAGCTGGGGCGGGGACGGTGCAGTACTTTTCCACGGGCTCCCAGCGACGGGAACGCGCTCTCCAGGCCCTGGCCACCCACCCTCTGCAGACGGAAGGGTCCCTCCTTTAAAAAGGCCTAACACAGCAGCTCCCCAGCTTCCCACGAGAACGGAGAGCGAGCGGGTGAGAGTATTTTGATGAGCAGAGACCAGGATGTGGTCTCGAGGAAGCACAGTCTCCATTTCCTCAGGACACCAGCCCCGAGCCCAGCCCCAACCGCGCAGGGACCCACCCGAGACCCCCCAGCGCCCCTGGGGACCAAGGCGAAGCTGCAGAGCACAGACCCCATGGGGACCATGTGCACAAGTTACTAACCAACCAACCAACCAAAAACCGAGGCAGCAAGAGAGACCGGAAGGAAACATACCCAAATTCTTCTTCCTGCTTTTGTTTTCCACATTTCTTTTAATCAACATGTACTTAAATAACAAAAAAAAATCACTTTTTAAAAAACTGCCTGAATTTAAGAATCATTACCCATCTCAGGCAGAACCTGTATGCTGGGCCAGCATCGATCAGGAACCCACAGAGCTGTGGGGCCCTGCCAGTGACCAGCGGCCAGCAAGCAGCGGCCACTCAGAAAGCGAGAGATGGATAACAAAATTACAAGTCACCAGGACTTGTCACTTGGAGTTCGTTTTAAAGAAATTGGAGGAGTCTAGAAAAAGTAGGAAACTGTCCAGGAAAGGCCCAAGCAATTCACACGTACTGGAGCTTCTGCAGGGATTGGGGGCCAGACCACCGAATGGGAACTGGAAGAGCTCTAAAAAACCAGTTTCCCTCTAGGGTCTAGAAACCAAAAAGGCCTGACAAAACTGGGGCTCCAGTGGCAGAGATGGCGAGGACGACGAGAAGGGGCCCAGGGGACACGGGACTGGCTACGAGCCCGGGTGAGAGCAGGACGTGGGGGCCAGCTATGCGGCCCGGCTGGCTGACCTGGGTCCTGTAAGCACGGGCCTTCTGCACAGGGAGAGGCGCCCTGGCTCGGGTGGCAACAGACCTGCGGTTCTCGGCCAGAGAGAAGGCAGAGAAAGGGGCACCCAGGACAGGTACGGTCCTAAGTGCCGGCCTGGTTTCCTCCCCGACACCCAGAGGTGGCAGCTGGGAGACGACCCCGGACCCAGTGGAGCTGCTCTCTCGGCACAGGCCCTGCACCTGCCCACCCACCACGGAGGAAGAGTGCCGTCACGCATCCCCCTGGCACAGAACTGCCCAGCCAGCCGGTGTCCTGGGGGTCGGACCAGCAGTCCTGTACGGAGCCCGCAGCACGGTGGCCTGGGATCCACCCCAGGGCACGGCTGGGCCTGCAGTCGAGGAGGCGCTGGCCGACGGACAGGCCCTCCTGCCCCAGCCCCTCCGCTATATGAAGGGGGTACATGCGCCCCGAGTCTCAGCAGCGTGCACGGCCCAGGCTTGAAACAAAGGCAGAGCTGGAAACACTGGGGCGTAAGAGTGAGCAAACCGGGACTTCCCTGATGGCGCAGCGGTTAAGAATCCACCTGCCAATGCAGGGGACACAGGTTCGAGCCCTGGTCCGGGAAGATCCCACATGCCGCGGAGCAACTAAGCCCGTGCGCCACAGCTACTGAGCCTGCGCTCTAGAGCCTGCGAGCCACGACTACTGAAGCCCGCGCGCCTAGAGCCCGTGCTCCACAGCAAGAGAAGCCACCGACCGCAATGAGGAGCCCACGCACCGCAACAAAGAGTAGCCCCCGCTCACCGCAACTAGAGAAAGCCCACGCGCAGCAACCAAGACCCAACACAGCCAAAAAAAAAAAAAAGAGTGATGAAACCCACCAGCCACGCACCACCCATCCTGTCGGGGGATTTCCATCGCTTCCTTTCAGAAAGACCCGAACGAGGACCTGATCTAGTCGCCAATTAATGGTAGATGCTCACAGGTAAGTCTGACAACGGCCCAAGTCACTCGACACGCTATGCGGGCGGCTCCGACGACACTTCCCTCCCCGTGGACCAAGGACGAGCACAGGGTCACCAGGCGCTCACGTGGGACGCAGGCTCGAAGCCGCACCAGGTCAGCCTCATGCACGGTCGGCACCTTCACCCACCACTCAGGGCCCAGAAAAGCCGCCCCACATGACATGAGCCGCCCATCAACTTTTACTTCATGTTGAAAAACTTGTCAAGATTTGTAACATCTTATGCCGTTTTGATCAACTACACACTAGGAATTGCAGAGTCAGCTCAATATAGAAGAAAAATATTAACACTCAGAACCTGAGTGGTAACAGCAAACAAATTTAAACGTAGACACATGTTTCTGTGGCGGATCTTGAACACTTTTAGATGTGATCTCGTAAATACAGACCCCAGGCCACGGCCCACGCAGTGCCATGTGAAGGGCCCTCCCTTGTCTGACGGGCTCAAAGGCCCAGCTGCGGCCAGGCCAAATGAGGCCTCCACCGGGCCACCATGCCATCGAAACCCTGTCACACCGGGGACCCCAACAGCAACCTGAGGTCTGGTGGCTGAAGAACGGCAGTCATGCGGTTCCAACCTACAGTTTACTGCAAGTCTTATTTGCCCTACAACTGCCTCTAAAAGGCACCGGACATGTCCATGGGGGCCTGTCCACCCCCTGACGCCTGCCATGTGACCACCGAGTCCCCCTCCAGGTCCGGAAACAAGGCGAGGCCAGCGCGCCCGCGTCACCTACCTCGGCTGGGGCCCCCTCAGTGCCCGGCGGGGCCGCAGGTGCCAGAGGCATCTCTCTTGCTGCCGCCTTCTTCAGTTTTTTGTTCTTTTTCTCTGTCACTTGGCTATCTTTTCTCTTCTGTTTTGCCATCCTACAACAGAGAAAGTAAACTATAAAGACACAGGAAATAAGAATTCTCAATTAACAGAGAGGGGAGGGCGTTATAAAAGATACAAAGCTATTTCAGAAAGTGTGGGAAACATACAGTCACTGTTACAAATTCAAACTCCCTTGTTTCATCACCTGTGGACAACTTACCATTGTGGTGGATTTCCTGTCTTTTTTCTGAGTGTTTTATTTAACATAGCTGCCATCACAGACGGATTATATACTCTGTTTCTAACTCAACATGAACATAAGCTTTTAAGAGTAAAAGAAGGGACTTCCCTGGCGGTCCAGTGGTTGGGACTCCGCACTTCCACTGCAGGCGGCACGGGTTTGATCCCTGGTCGGGGAACTAAGACCCCGCCTGCCACGCAGTGCAGGCCCCCTCACCAAAAAAAAGAGGAAAAGAAATAGCATTTTTAGTGACAGTATCCAAATTTTCCAAAAGTGAAAACTGCGAACATTTGTCTATTCCCTAATTAATGACTAGCTGGGATTATTTTCATTTTCTACTATTACGGAGTAACTCATACTTCCCCATCAACTAGGGATGCTGCAGCCCTACACGGGCTGGCAGTGACCACCATGCAGTCACTAGGCCCTCGGTCACCTGTGGCTGGAGGTGGCCATGATGAGTCCGGGGTGGCCCCCTTGGACCGTGGAAGCAGCCCCGACCGGGGCCGCATTGAAGGAGCGACACAGGTCCAAGAGGCTCTGATTACATCTCCCTCCTCAAGCACAGCAGTATCTAGAACTCTACGTACAAGGACAGAAGAACGCCCGTGAACGTGAACTGCAAACCCAGCTTCCCCTGTGGGACCGGATGATGGGAGCCAAGGGAAATGGTCGCGGCACCAGAAACTAGGCAGGGGTCAGGGCAGAGGCCTCCACCTGAGGGGCACTGGCTGCGGGGACCTACGAGGGGTGTCGTGAGGGCTGGGAATGGGGGGAGGCCGCTCGCAGGGCCCCAGGCCCACCCTGAGGGAGACACGGGAACCGACCGGCTCCTCCCCACCCCCGCCCCCTTTGGATGGAGCCCAAAAGGAGCTGAAAACACAGGAAAGTTTCGGAGTCCCAGCAGCTACAGCGTGAGCACCCCGAGGTGCAAGGTAGAAGGCGCTTTGGCACAGAGGCCATGGCCAGCTCGTACAAGCCACGCACACACACACACACACACACACACACACACACGCGCGCGCACGCTTCTCGTCACACGTCAATCAAGCAGGGGATGAGTAAGTCAGCATAAACCGGGAAACGGAATCCCACTCAATAACTGAAATCAATGAGGTAGCGTTACATATACAGGATGGAACAGAACACTACGAATAGTATTACACTTTTGTATTTGTTTAAGAAAATAACAACAGAGAAAGCTATGCACGTACTTACAGGCAAATGTCTGAAGGACGTAAACCAAAGCTTTCCCTTTCTATCTAGGGATGGGATTGCAAGGGACTCTCCCACACCCACAGCTCAGTTTCATTTTGCTTTTATCAAGGTTTTATACTTGAAAAACTTCATTTTTTTAATACTAGTCCTTTAAAACTTTATCTACAAGGCCTGCTAGTATCAGCTTTTATTCTAACAAATTACAAGAACGTATTTTGTTTTATTTATCCTAAAGTCACTCCACTGGCTTCATTTACATGTATGTGTATTGTATGTATTATATAGATGCAAGCATGTAACATGTATATTACATACACCCACAATATTCACACTCATGTCTCTATAATACAGGTATTTTCATTTCGGACATGCTGTCCCAGGCTGTCTGCACGGGAATGGACACACAAACCCAATGCCTTCTTCCTCTGACACCAGAATTCATTTTGGACTCCATCCACAAATGCTCGAAAATGCAACTCGTTCATTCCACAAGTGTTCATCGAGAGCCAGTTCTGTGCCAGGCACTGCTGCACGCTGAACACAGAGCAAAGAGCAAGGCAAGTAAGAGCCTTGATCTCGGAGAAGCCTCCTTCTGGTGTGAAATCCAGACCTATTTAAGTGAACGAGCCAGCGCTTTCACACAGAGATAAACGCTGCCGAGAAAGTAGAACCGGGCTGAGTGAGCAGGTGCCCCCGAGGCTGGCAGCCACGGGGCGGGGCGGCGTCCGGGGCCTCTGAGGGGCCAGAGGCAGACAGAGGAGGCAGCGTGTGAAGGGCTGGAGGCGGCCCCGGGCCAGGGAGCGTCCAGAGGAGCAAGGTGCGCAGGTGCAGGAGGGGCGCCCGGAGCAGAGCTGCCTGCCCTCAGGTCCTCTCACCCAGGCATCAGTCTCACCGAACCACTTACTGAGACATTAACTTCCCCAAAGCAAAACTTTCCACAGGGGCAGACGGACAAATGACATCAACATGTCAGCGGGGTGGGGGGGGGGGGAGCGCGCCCAAGTCACCAGCAGCCCCACCCCAGACAGGCCCCTGCGCTCCGTCACTCGTCGGTCACCGCCTCCACCGCAGAGTGCGGACCAGGCGCAGGAGCGGCTCCAGGCTGGACCACGCAGCCCAGAGTGCCCACCCACATGCAGCTCGCGTTCTGATGGGGGAGACAAACATGTCAGAAAATGAGGATGATGCTAGGCAAAAAAAAAAGGAATGAAGGAAAGGGCTATGGGAAACGGTGATTATGAAAAGGGTGATCACAACGGAAAGGGCCCAGAACCCAGATTTGAGTTCTAAGTACCATTCTCTATAAAAAAGAGCCAGACTGCCTTAAGATTCCCTGTCTGGAGCAAGGAACGTGTAAGGTGAACCAGAGTATCAAGCTGCACCACGAACCAAGCCAGACAATCACAGGGCCACGGCGGAAAGGACACGGAGCCAGGGTGAAGGGTCCCTCTGCCCTCTTTGGGGCCGTGACCGATGACAGCACACGGAAGGAATATCACTACTGTGCAATCAGAAAACTGCCAGGCGCCAAGGTCTTTAATTAAGCCTTATCTTAAGAAAGTATCCCAAGCTGCAAGCTTCAATTAGCAGTGTAATAAGACATCTTGAAAGAATGAGACTGTTGACACAGGGTTTTGAAAAGACAAAGGGCTCTGCCAGCCAATTACCTTGTTGGAGAAGTAAGAAAAGTTTAGCAAATATTTACACACTGGTTACCATAAAAGTTAAATCTACATTCATTCTGAAAGTTATCATTAAAAAGTTTAATCAGGGGGCTTCCCTCGTGTCGCAGTGGTTAAGAATCCGCCCGCCAATGCAGGGGACACGGGTTCGAGCCCTGGTCTGGGAAGATCCCACATGCCGCGGAGCAACTAAGCCCGTGCACAACTACTGAGCGTGCGCTCTAGAACCGCGAGCCACAACTACTGAGCCCATGTGCCACAACTACTGAAGCCCGCGCACCTAGAGCCCGTGCTGCGCAGCAAGAGAAGCCACCGCAGTGAGAAGCCCGTGCACCGCAACGAAGAGTAGCTCCCACTCGCCGCAACTAGAGAAAGCCCGCACACAGCAACGAAGACCCAATGCAGCCAAAAATAAATAAATAAATAAAGTTTAATCACTAAGTCTACTTGCTAAAAAGGGGGGAGAGGCTTTTCCATATTATAAAAAGCTTTCTTTTTTAGTCCCAAGAGACGGTGATGCATACCTTTGAGACAAGGAGTGTTTGTTGTAGGAAAGACATTTCCTTACATTTACGGTCAGCTGGTCTTCAACAAGGGGGCCACAACAATTCAATGGGGAAGAACAGTCTTTTTAACAGGTGGTGCTGGGACAATGGGATATCCACATGCAGAAGAATGAAATTGGACCCCCTACCTCACACTATATAGAAGAATTATTCAAAATGGAGCAAAAACCTAAATGTAGAGCTAAAGCTATAAAACTCTTAGAAAACATAGGAGTAAATCTTTATGACCTTGGATTAGGCAACAGTTTCTTCATTACGACACCAAAAACATAAGGAGAAGAAAAAAAGATAAGTTGGATTTATGAAAATTGAAAATTTTGTGCTATAAATGATGCCAGCAAGAAAGTAAAAAGACAACCAACAGGACTGGAGAAAATGTTTGCAAGTCATATCTGACAAGACACTTGTATCTAGAATGTATGAGGAACTCATAACTCAACAAAAAAGGCCAACAACTCACTTTAAAAATGGACAGGGACTTCCCTGGTGGTCCAGTGGTAAAGAATCGGCCTTACAATGCAGGAGACATGGGTTCAAGCCCTGGTCAGGGAACTAAGATCCCATATGCTGTGGGGCAACTAAGCCCATGCACCACAACTACTGAGCTTCCGTGCCCCAACTAGAGAGCCCGCGTGCCGCAAAGTACAGAGCCCACGCGCTCTGGAACCCACGTGCCACAGCTACAGAGCCCACGCGCCCTAGAGCCTGCGCGCCACAACTAGAGAGAGAAAACCCGCATGCCACAACTAGAGAGAAGCCCGAGCACCACAACTAGAGAGACGCCCATGCGCCGCAATGAAGAGCCCACATGCTGCAACAAAAGATCCCACATGCCTCAACGAAGATCCCATGTGCCGCGACTAAAGACCCGACACTGCCAAAAATAAATAAATAAAAATAAATAAATCTTTAAAAAAAAATAAAAAATTAAAAAAAAATGGACAAAGGACTTGAACAGACAATTCCCCAAAGAAGAGATACAAATGGCCATGAAGGAGCTCAACATTGGTCCTCATTAGGGAAACGCAAGTCAAATGACACACTTCACACACACGAGGATGGTTAAAATCAGACAGATAATAGGAAATGTTGGTGAAAATGTGGAGAAATTGGAGCACTCAGCATTGCTGGTGGGACAGAATATGGTGCAGCCACTTTGTAGAACAGTCTGGCAGTTCCTCAAAAAGTCAAACAGTTGGGACTTCCCTGGTGGCACAGTGGATAACATTCCACGCTCCCAGTGCAGGGGGCCCGGGTTCAATCCCTGGTCAGAGAACTAGATCCCACGTGCATGACGCAACTAAGAGTTCGCATGCCACAACTAAGGAGCCCCCCTGCCACAACTAAGACCCGGCACAACCAAATAAATAAATATTTTTTTAAAAAAGAAGTCAAACAGTTATGTGACGCAGTACTAACTATAGATGTACATAATCAGTGAAATGAACAGATCCACATGAACTCTGAACTTGGTTGTTCCCAGCAGTGTAAGTCATAATATCCATAAGGGGGAAACAACCTAAATGTCTATCAACTGATGAACAACTGAATTCTATCCACACAACAAATTATTCAGCCAGAAAGGAAGCAAGCACTGACACCTACTACGACATGGATGAACCGTGGAAACATGCTGAGAGAAGCCAGTCACAAAACATTACAGACTGTATAATTCCATTTACATGAAATGTTCAGAATAAGCAAATTACAGAGACAGACGCAGATTAGTGTTTGCTTAGGGCTGGGCAAGGGGAGGAGTGGGAGTGACTGATTGGTACCAGGTTTCTTCTGGGAAAAGAAACATGTTCTAAAATTAGGTTGTGGTAATGGTTGCACACTCTGTGAATATACTTTTAAAAAACCCCTCTAATCCCAAATTATTTGCTGTAAATTAAAACACATAATGCCCCAGTACTGTTTGTAAAAATAAACAGGGAAAAATACGGTTTCCTACCACCACCATTTCAGCAAATGTACCTGTGCCGTCAAAGGCATTCCTTGCGTCCCCCGGCCTGGTGGGACCTCCCCGCCCTCACTCTGTCCACCGGCCATCATGGGTGGCCTGGCGTTGCTGTGTCACAGCATCGAGACCCTTTATTGTGTTTTCTTTCCTTACAGGCCTTTCTGCAAAAATCCCAGTGACTCAGATTAATTTCTATGAGCAACACCAACTTAAGATTTCCCTGTACTTGGTGGTCAGGAGGACTTGGAGGGGCAGGAATTAAAGCTGATCATCATTGTAACCATCCCTAAAACTGGCCTTGATTGAGAGCTTCCCGTGTGCCAGGCCCTGTTCCAGGTGCTTTCCATGTGTTAACTCGTGTACTTCTTGTGACCAACGAGGCGGGCACACAGATGAGGACACTGAAATCAACAGGGGAAAATCAACAGATTGGGCCTAAAATTGGTAAATCAAAAAAAGTCACCCAATTTGCCTATTATTCAGAAATATGGAAGTAATTCCAGTAGAAACAGTGGAAGGATGAAACTGTGCTGGCCTCTGAGGAGCAGTCTGCCTGCTGGATTGTGTTAAGTTCCAGGACCACTGAGTTTCTTAGCCATATGCACACATCACTTAGCTAATTTGATAGATGAAATGTCTTTTACAAAGATTTTTAAAAATTACATTATTCAGCGTTAGCCAGAGGATGATGAAAAGGACATGATCATGCCCTGCTGATGGAGAATAAATCGGTACAGCCGTTCTCAAGGTAATTGGATAACATTTAATCAAGTGCTTTGGCCCAGTGGTTCTGTCAAGGAACTTACCCCAATGAAATAATCACAGACAGAGATTTATGTAAGGATGAGAATGACACGATATAAAGGATGATACTACCTCTAATATTAAAAAGTGGAAAACACTGTAACTGTCCAACAGCAGACTGAGGGATGGATGACTCCTTCACGCTGAGGGACCGGCCCACACACCCGTGAACAACTGTAATCTCGACTGTCCCATCACTCGAGTGGGTGCTCACGACACAACGTAAACTGGAAGGATGGACTATAAACCTGTGTATGTGTAACACGACCCTCGTCTTTAAGAACAATTACGTGCAGATGTGCACAAAGGAGAAAACTAGAAGGTAATACATTAAAACACCACCATTTTAGGGGGTAGAATTATAAGAGTGGGGTTTTTTTCCTTTATACTTTCCAGCAATTTCTACAATAAAAGAAAAGACATTTTTGGGAATTCCTTGGTGGTCCAGTGGTTAGGACTCCGCGCTCTTATTGCCAAGAGCACAGGTTCGATCCCTGGTCAGGGAACTAAGATCCCGCAAGCCATGTGGCACAGCCAAAAAAAAAAAAAGAAAGAAAAGACATTTTAAGATATCAGCTCAGAAATGTTCAGTGAAGCAAGCAAATAACCCCACCAGCAGAAAGCTGACAACCCAGGTCAGACCAACAGGAGGAAGACAGCAAAGCGCTGGGCTGGGCTGTAGTCACTGATTAGGACAAGTCAGCACCGACAGGCTGAGGCTGCCCGGGCTCTGGGCTGAAAAGAAACTCCACAGGACCTTAAAACAATAAATCAGCCTCAGGGAAAAAATCTTTTTTAAAATCTGAAAGTATCACTCGTAGCCCCTAACGTCCCCTCTCACCCGGTGCATCTAAGTCACCTCTGACGTGAGCCGGCAGGTCCAGGGAAGGCCCCCTGAAGGAATCCACAGGAATCAGCGCCTGGAGCCCCAGCTCGGGCGCCCAGGACACAGCCACGCTCCTGTCTGCCCTGACCCAGGACTATTCCAAGTCCCCACTCGGATGAGCGGCCTCCAGCTTCTGCTCTTCTGCTAGCTGGCCCCACCCCTCCCTCCTGTGGCCTAAACCCCGTAACACCCAGCATCCCACCCACGGAGCCCCCTTCGGTGCCCTGGGGCTCAGCGATCCTCCAGCCTCACGAGGACCCGCAGTCCCCTGACCCTACACGTTTCAATGCCCCTCACCGCCCATGTTCCCCTTGCCACAACTTCACTTCCACGGCCCATCATTACAATCGCGCCTTTACAAACACTCTCAGCCCCTCTCCTGGCAAAGCCCCAACTCTAGCTCTGGTTCCTGCCTGGCCGGGAAGTCCCCAGGGCCACGCGGTCGGTCTCACTGTACATGGCACAGCCCCAGCCTCCAGGGGTGCCCAGCAAGCCCCGCGCCCAGACGACCGGCTCTTCCTCTCGCCTCTCAAGCTCTCAGACCTCCATCACATCCTCCCCTCCTCCGTTCATTCCTGATCACTGAGCTTCCAGAAGCTCCCCTCAGACCCTCCCACCCTTCCCTCGTGCTACAGTGCAGAACGGTGCCTGCTCCGAGCAGGGCTGAGCCTCTGCCGCGCTCTGATGCCAGGGGCATGCATGGCTCTAAGCAATTCCCCTCCCCCATCAGCTGTCCTTCTACAGAGTCAACTACAAGGTCCCACATCTAAAAACCCTGATTCCACGTGCTCTCCACCCCGTTTCTGGTGCTTTCTGCACGAAAACCCTCAGGAGCTGTCCACTGGCACGGTCCCTACCTCCTTTCCAGCCACTCTCCCATCAGGCTGCCACCTGACTTGGCCAGATGGTTCTTACTGAGACCACCAACGACCACCAAGGACACCCGTCTGCTAACGACAGACTCTCTGATCACAGCCTGGCCGGGCACCTCTGAGCTCTCCTTCATCAGGCCTCAACCTGGGCCTGTACAGACTTGAAAAGTTTCTAGCAGCTGAAGGCCACATCTTTACAGTGACTCTAGCCCCCCTAAAAAGCGCCTGCCTGAGAAAACAAGGCTACCAAAAGGATCCAGCCAACACCTGAAGACAGAGCCCCGTCCCCAGCCCCACCTCTGTAGGAGGGCAGGAGCCTAACTTCCCGAAGCACCGCCCCCCCAGGTCAGCAAGCCCCGAAGGGTTTCACACCACCGACCCCCTTCCGCTCACTGTAATTATCCAGTTCCCAACTCACTCTACAGAGTGCCGCCCCTGCCCCCCGCCACTCCCTCACCCTCCCTTTAAAACGCCCTCTCCCCTGCACAAGTCCAAGGCCCCTGCTGCAGTAGTTACCCCTGATTAAAATGCGACCTCATCACTTACATCACCTCCAGTCCGGCTCTGCTCATCTTTGTTCATCACTGACTGGACATAACTGACCTCACAGCAGCATCTGCCACAACTGGTCCCTCCTCTTGACTGCCCTTTCCTCTCCGTTTCCCAGACACACCACGCTCTCCCGCTTTCCTCCCACCTCTTCACCTCCCCGCCCCCTGGACACAGAAGGGCCCCGGGCTCAGCACTCCCCCGAGATCTCACCTAGTCGTGTGGCTTTAAACACCAACCACAGGCTGATGACGTCCCCATTTCTCCCTGAACCGCACAACTACACTGTCAACTCATGTGTATCACCTACACACACATCGTCTCAAACTAAAACGTGTCGAATCCACACTCCCCATCATCCTCCACAAACCTGATCTTCCTGCAGGGTCTGTCCCCTCAATAAAAGGTCAGCTGGTGAAATGCGTATTTCAGCTCAAGCTAAAAACCGTAGTGTCACCCACAACTCCTCTTTCTCAAACACCCGTCCATCCCACAGTAAACCCCGGTGGCCCCACCCCCAAAGCACATCCAGAAGTGGACCTTCCCGGTCCAAACACGTCTCCCACCTGGATCATTCGAAAGTCTCCAACTGGTCTCTGGCCTCCGCCGCGCCCCTAGCCCCTCCAGGCCATTTCCGACTCAGCATCCTGAAGGGCTTGTGAAATACCTAAGCCAGGTTAGGTCCCACCCGTTCTGGGACCCTCCCCCAGGGTTCTCCTCCCCTCCCCCGCCCGGAGCCCCGCCCCGCTTCACTTCTCTCCGCCATGCTCAGCAACGTCTCCTTTCCTCATCAGCACCGCTCCCCCCAACCCCAGGCGAGCTCACTGGCTCGGGGCTGCTTCTACCGGAGCCGCGCGGACACGCGGGAGGCACCCATGGGGCTGTGGGGAGGTCCGGCGCGGCCGGCGCTCGGGGCCCTGCGTCCTCCTCAGGCCGCCGACGGGAGGACAGCCAAGCCCCCCGCGCGCCCCCGGTTGCCCGGCAGGCCTCGTACCCAAGCGGGGCGCCCCCGGCCCACCGCCCTCGCCTACCTGCGCGTGGCTGCCGACGCCGGTTTCCGGCAGACGCGGCGCCCAGGTAACGCGGTCCCGCCCACCGGAGCGGCACCGCCTATTGGCCGGGGCCCGCCTCCGTCTCCCCGCCGACCAATGGCGAGCGGCAGCCACGAGGGGGTGAGGCGGGGCCGGGCGCGGGCCTGTGGCGTCATCGCTGGGCGCCGCCGGGCCGGGAGCCGCCGGTTGCCAGGCAACCGTCCGGTCGCGGGCTAAGCGGGTTTTTCCCCAAGGTTCCCGGGACTCAAAGCGGACGACGCCTGTCCGTCCACGGGGCTTGGTCTCAAGCAGGATGTAGATTATAACTGCTGTCACTTAAAAAGTGGGCGCAGGGTTGCGAGGTCGCCAGCGTTACACCTGCGCGCAAGGTTGCCAATGCAGCGGTGTGTCTGCAGACACCTGTAAACCCAGGTTAGGTCACCTGGGGAGGGAATGAAGGCAGACGCGGGCCCAACCGCGGAGGGTGTCTGAGGTCGGAGGCTACGCCACGCCGGTGAAACTAACCACGAGTTAAATCGTTGTTCGGTTCTTAGAAATATTTTATAGTCTCGACACCGAAAACGGGAGGGAAGGGAGAGCCGGTGCGGCGGACTTTTAATCTGGGGACAGCTGGACGGAGTTGTGCCATCAAGGGGAGGTTCTGGGGGTGGGAGATACGACAGCAAGCCAGGAGTCTCTAGTTCCACTCTCTACGGACAACTAACTTGTTTCTAATCGAATAACAGACACCCTGCTTTTCTCTCGTGCACATATGTGAGAGTCTCTGTAAGGCACATATGGAGACCGGGCCACAGGTATAAGCATGTCCAACTTTACCGACTCCAGGAAAAACCATTCCGTTTTCAAACTGCTCCGACTGGCTTCATGACCACTGAAATAGAAAGTTCTCATCCATACATAAGCTTAACTAATATAGAACATAAAAATATAAATATGTTTACCTTGTATTGTTTACTTTTGCGTTTATTTTTAGCTCTGGTAACGTAGGGATGTAACCACGCAGGACTCCATGGAGCCTTCCTGGAAGGGAACAGACCCCACTCGCCCAATGTCCTCCGCCTGCCTCTTGTCTGTAGAAAAGCTTTAGTCAAAGAATAAGTTTAATCTGAGAAGTGAGAAAATGCAGAAAGGAAAACAGTCAAGCAAGACAAAATAATAATAGTTTAGCCATTAAAGTCAAGGACCTTTGGTTCCTCCTCAAGGGCTATGGATAATATTCTGAGCCACGTCCTTTGAGCTGTTTTGCCGATACTGAAACCTCACCAGGTGGAAGAAGGTAACTGCATGCTGCCCACGAGCATGTAGAGCCCAGACCGGTTGGAACCAGAAGGCTGATGATGTTGGCTCCCGATTACCTCACCACCAACCAATCAGAAGAATGTCCATGAGCTGGTCATGCCCCCACAACCCTCTCCCTCACCCTGTCTTTAAAAACCTTTCCCTGAAAGACTTTGGAGAATTCAGGTCTTTAAGCACTAGCTGCCAGGCCTCCTTGCTTGGCGCCTGCAATAAATCCTGCATTTTCCTGCACCACAACCCAGTGTCAGTAGCCTGGCTTTTCTGCCCCCCCCCCCCCCCGGGGCAAGAGGACCCAAGTTTGGTTCAGTAAAAGGGAGAGGTGACTCAGATCAGCCTTCCATTGAGAGCAGCTTAAAAAAATGTTCAAAAATATATGTAACAAATACATATATATTGATGACATCAGAGTGCTAATTTGACAGTGAAATATTATGGGACCAATAACAAGGGAAGAAAGAGGAGCCCAGAGAAGTGAGCCTTCCAATTGGGGCCGTTTTTCACTCAAGGGTCAGTCAATTCGGAAGAAACAGCTGAAAGGCTGAGAACCTGAACAAAGATTTGGTCAGCTTTGCGGGCTTAGGGCTGCCAAGGGGGAGGGTTCTTGTAAGTGTCCCATCTTTGGGTCGAAACCCTGAAAGGCTACAATGTTGGTGTGAATGTGAACAGAGACCAGCCCTTGCAGGAACTTCATAAAATCCATTCTGAATTCATTTCAATTTCTGAAACTGCATTTAAGTGATTCAGGGTTTACTGTTGGTGCCTCTAGCCTGCTGAAAGAAGAAAAGTTAAAGTCTTTGTAGAAGACCATAATGTCCTATACCCCAAATTATAATTGCTCATATAGCATGACCCGTGCTCAATAGGAAATAGCTATGTACACAAGGAGACAATGTGATAGAAAACCAAGAAAAACCACCATTGTCAGCATGCACTGGATTGCTGACACACCCACCCAACGTGGCTTCATGGATCTGAAGGCAGACGGCCCCAGTTACTACTGGACCAGGTTCATTTTGCCCGAAGCACAGCATGCCAAAACGCTGAGATGCTGCGGTTTGCAGGAAATCAGCCAAGCAAGGAGCCGGGAGAACAAGCCTCAGCACCACCTCCCTGAAGGCAAGGGGCTCAGGGTATTTATGGGATAAAGAAGCAGGGCGGTCTGAGGCCTGGGAAGGGTGGGGAGCATGGGCAGAGGTGATTGGAAAAAGCTGGGATAATCTCGTTCCGCAAGGGTGTAACTAAGCCACAGGCCTCTGCACTGTTCAAAAACGGGAGCACGGACTTGAGGGTGGAGTTTTCAGCTCTCTGACTTCAAAAGGTCATGGAAAGGACCGTGGCCATTGGAGGGTCGGTGGTCCCCCCATCCATTCTTAACCAGCTCAGCTGGAACCAGACACAACTGACTCCAAGTTCCTGAAAAACAACTCAGGCGAGCATCTCATCGTTTAGGGTCCATGCCGCTTGGAGGACATGCAGTCTTAAAACGACCTTGACCAGTGGAGCAAGTAAAATGGATCTGACCCAGGGTCTCACAGTCGCGTGCTAACATGATGCCCCTGGTCAGGGGCTCAGTCTCTACTAAGCCTCGTAGCACATCAGGAGCTTCTTAGCCTGATGTGTGATTCTCTGCAGCAGAGGCCTGGCTTTGCTCCACACTCTGGGGGCCTGTGCCAGAGACCACCCCGCCCCCTGCCAGGGTCTCACTCACCGCATGTGCCTCTAGCACTATTGGATCTTCCAGGTTATGTGACCCAAGTGCAGGACCACTTGTACTACAAACTGGATCTCTTGCTTTGGGCCCCACTCAAAACCAGCCCATAAATGGGTGGTGGTCACATTAAATGTGATCTATGCTGCCTGCAACCCAAAGGGGCCGAGCAAGGGCAGCGGGGCTCTTTCTTCGTGACAGAAGATTGCGTCGTTCTCTGTTTCTGCACAAAATTAACACAAAATTTAGTGGTTGAAAACTACAAACATTTATTAGCTCACAGTCTCTGCGGGGCAGGCATATGGGCGTGACTTAGCTCTGTGCCGTGGCCAGAAGGGCTCCCACAAAGCTGGGGTCAAGGCGGCCGCCAGGTCTGTGGTTTCCTGGGTAGGCTGGCCTGGGGGACGGTCCATTTCCAAGCTCACTCACCTGGCTACTGGGAGGATTTGCTCCTCGGGGCTTGTGGGGCTGAGGGTCAGCTCCTCGCTGGCCGTCAGCCAGAGGCCTCCCTAGTCGCCTGCCCCGTGGGCCTCCCCACAGGGCGGCTTGGAGCACGGCATGGGCTTCCCCCGGGGCAAGCGAGCAAGAGGGGCCCAGAGATGATGGAGTCACAGTCTCGTAACCTAACTTCAGAGGGGACACCCCATCATTTTGCTGCATGTGGTTCACTAGCAGCAAGTCCCTCGGCCGGCCCCACTCACGGGGAGGAGGTTACAGAAGAGTGGGCGGCTCATGGGGGTATCAAGAAGCTTCCTAGCAGGGGGTGGAAGGTGCAGTAGCAGGGGCCGGGCCTTGTAGGGGCGTTCTAACTCCCCCAGACCACCAGTCCCTAAAACCTCAGTGATGTGGCAGACCCAAAGCCCGGGGCTCCGATGCACACGTCTTAGGGGGCGTCCAGAGCCCACACCACTCATGCTCCGCCAGCTCCGCCCGGCCTGACACCATCAACACAGTGACCAGAGGAAGGTGAGGTCCCCGTCCATTAGACCCAACAGGGAGCAGGAGACTTAACATGGCCCTGAGCCGACCCACCAACACGCGCTCCGTCCCTCCCGTGGGAATGCAGACAGGGACAAACCGGGTGCCCAGCGCCGTGCTCTGTCTGGACAGACACAGCACAGCTTATAATCGTGGCAGCTGTGGTTTGGGGCTGCTGCTTAGCCACCTGACCGCAGCTGACTGTCACCCACCACGACCCATCTGGAAATCACTCCTATCTGTGGGGCCCAACCTCTCAGTTCCACCCAGGACCAGGTACCGCTTCTAACGGACGCACCTGGCCAGAGGGCAGATCCGAGTGGCTGCCATGTGGCCTTTGCTCCACAGACCGGAGCTCTGACGGGAAGCTTCTGTCGGCTATTCCGCAAGCATCCCCCCATCAACCTGCATTTAGGGACGGGTGACCCGAGGGAGTCTGAGCGGCCACACGACCTGCCGTGAGACAGGCTCGGGCCAGGACCCCACTTACCACCTGGACGCTGTCAGGTCACTGGGACCAGTGTCAACTCCAAGCCTGTGTCCACCGGCCAGCAGCTCCGGGCCGCGCCCTGCTCCACTCGGGGGCTCCTCAGGGCGTCGGTGCCCGTGGGGAGGGGCGAGTGCACAGACGCCCGCCAGCGGGTGAACGGAGGGACGAAACGTGCCCCATCCACGCGGCGGGCTGCTACTCGGCCACAGAAGGCGTGACCTTCTGCTACGCGTCACCCTGAGGATGAACCAGGAACGGGTGACGTCGTCAAAGAAGCCAGTCCTGAGGACCGGACAGAGTAGGATCCTGTTGCTAGGAGGCGTCCAGAACAGGCGAATCCATGGAGACGGGATGGAGACCGGAGGTGGCCGCCGGGGGCAGGGGGGACGGGAGAACGGAGCGAAGGCTAATGGGTACGCGGTCTCCTTTGGGGGTGGAGAATGTTCTGGAACCAGATGGTGGTGGTGGCGCTGCAACATTGTGAATGCGCTAAATGGCGCTAAATTACCCACTTTAAGATGCTTAGGGTGGTGAGTTTTATGTGTTTACAATACAAAGCGTGTGTTCCGCCTGTAACGTGGTTTTGTTGTTCACGTGAAAGAGACCCGCGTTCGTCTGCTTCTGTTCCTCTCCAGTTCCAGGCGCCTCCGGCCCTCCGTGCCTGTGTTGCTTTTGTTGAATATGGAAAAGGCTCACCGGAGGGTATTGTTCCCTCCCCCGCCCCCGACTCAGGTACCCAGTTTCATTCGTTTCTGCTTTATCCTGTGTTTCTCCTGGCAAAAGTAAGCAGGTATTCGGGTATTTATCCCCTCTGTCTTGCCCAAAAAAGTAGCATGCTACGCACTCCTTTACACCAACAGTGTAAATCCTGGAAATCTCGGTCGGTTTACCGACATCCTCTCCGTCCTTTCCTACAGTGGTGGTGGCGGGGGGGGGGGCGGGGGGCTGCCACGGTCACTTATCCACTGTCCACGTGAGGGCAAACGTGGAGATCGCCTCCAATTCTGCAACTGTAAACCGGGCTGCAGTGCACGTGTGCCTCTGAAGATTGCTGGTGGTAAACCAGGTTGGGGTCCTAGAAGTGGGACCGCTACGTAGACATTCATTTTGCCAGATTTTGCCAAATTGTCCTCTGTAACGGCTGTGCCATCTGGCATCCCCACCAGCAGGGTGTGGAAGTGCCTGCCGCCTCCCAGCCTGGCCAGCAGAGCTGCTCAGGTTTGCATGTTTGCTAATCCAACCTGAGGAACAGGAACCCGGTGCGGTTTCCGTTCGCATCTCCCAACGCGTGTGAGGTCAGACACCCCTTTAAGGATCCACCCTTTCCGGTCAGTTCACGTCCTTCACCCATCGTTCTATCTGGCTTCTGGTCCTTCCCCCTCAATGTTCCAGTTCTTTATGTGTTAGAGAAATCCACCTTTATCTGTGATGTGCGCTGCAAACACCATCTCCTGATGCGAGCATTCCGCATCCCGGGAAGGCCTCCCTTCCCCTCACCTGACTTCCGAACCTGAGCGAGAAAGCCCCTCCCACACCCAGGTTCAGAGAGACCACCCGTGTTTTCTTCTAGTACTGGCTTGGTTTCATTTTCTACATTCAGATTTCTGATATGAGTCCTTTTTGGTGGGTGATGTAAGGTATATGTCGAATTTTACCTTTTTCTAAATGGCTGTCCAGTTGAACCAACACCAACTTTGAAAGAATCCATCTTGGCCCCAGTGCTCTGAGAAGGCCTCCTCTCACACACTCTGTCCAGACGCACCTGGCCGGGCTCTGCACTCCTTCCTGTTCCTCCTGCACCAGCAGGACACTGTCGTGATCACGGAGGCCGCAGGGGCCCTCACGGCCCCCTTTCCAGGGCTGCCTGTGCTGTCCTATCACGTTGACTTTCCCTGTAAACTCGAGTATCGACTGGTCTAGTTCCAGAAAACAGCCTGTTGGTATTTTTATTGGGATCATCTTAGATTTAAAATTAATTTAGGCAAAATGGACACCTTATGAGGTTGACTCTTCCTAAGAACAAGGACTATTTTCCCACTGATTTGTGTCTACTTTTGTGTCTTTCATGAGTGTCTTAAAGTTTTATCTCATCTAGGTCTTGCATATATCTTAAGTTTATTCCTAAGTATTTAATCTTTATTGCCATTGTAAATTGGATTTTTCTCTTCCATTTTTTTTTTTAATAAATTTATTTTATTTATTTATTATTTTTGGCTGTGTTGGGTCTCTGTTGCAGTGCGCGGGCTTCTCACTGCAGTGGCTTCTCTTGTTGCGGAGCAGGGCTCTAGGCGCACGGGCTTCAGTAGATGTGGCGCGTGGGCTCAGTAGTTGTGGCTCGTGGGCCTAGTTGCTCTGCGGCATGTGGGACCTTCTGGGACCAGGGCTCGAACTTGTGTCTCCTGCATTGGCAGGCGGATTCTCAACCACTGCGCCACCAGGGAAGCCCCCATTCTATCTTCTGATTATCATTTGCGGGAATGAAGGCTATTGGTTCCTGGGAAGCAGGCTGCCTGCCCGGCCCGTGTCTGTGGTGGGCAGTGCAGGTGGCACAGCTTAGGTGGACGTGAGGAAGCAAACACTCAGCTAACGGCAGCCAATCACCACCCAGCAAGTGATTTACAACTGGGCACGGTGTATGCCAACGCCTGGCGGCTCTCCCTCTCCCTGGGGTCCCATAAGCTTCTCCTTGACCGTGACGGACACAGTGACCGTGCTAATGGCTCTTTCTCCAGGCAATGTCTGCATAAATGTACAAGTATCTTCAGTTTAGTTCAGAACGACAAAGAACTCTCCAGAATGTGAAAGTAACCAGCTGCTCTGCCGTTGGCATGGGATTTTAAAAAGACCATTTTTAAAGGTAATTTGTGTAGCATTTATCGCAAGATCTTAGCTTTTTTATTTATTTATTTATTTATTTATTTATTTATTTATTTATGGCTGTGTTGGGTCTTCGTTTCTGTGCGAGGGCTTTCTCTAGTTGCGGCAAGCAGGGGCCACTCTTCATCGCGGCGCGCGGGCCTCTCACTGTCGCGGCCTCTCTTGTTGCGGAGCACAGGCTCCAGACGCGCAGGCTCAGCAATTGTGGCTCACGGGCCTAGTTGCTCCGCGGCATGTGGGATCTTCCCAGACCAGGGCTCGAACCCGTGTCCCCTGCATTGGCAGGCAGATTCTCAACCACTGCGCCACCAGGGAAGCCCAAGATCTTAGCTTTTAACACATTCTAAGGACGGCTCATCATGTAGATAGGGATGTGCGTGAATTCTACAAATGTGGGCTTTAGGGGAGCCCCCAGACGCCCTAACGACAGGGAGGGAGAAGTCAAAGGAGAAGAAACTGAGGACAAACAGCAAACACGCCCTTCACACAACATTCAACTCCTGCAGCACCGACGCTCCCCTCTCGGCTCTTCCAGGGCATCTACTCACCTCGTACAGCAAACTGTGATTGCTGTTCTTACAGCCTTTCAGTGACATAAAGCAAACAAATGAACATTTATCTGGGGAACGTTCACACCGGACCAAGTAGAGAAGTCAGACTAGTCCCTCTCTCACCACCTTCCCCAAACACACCACGTCTCATGACATTTGCCAAGTTGAGTAAGTGTCCACGGTCCTCATTCTCAAGCTTAAAACTTGGAAAACTAAGAACATTTCCGGAACTAATTTCAGAACCTACCTTTCAGATTTGGTCGTAGCATTACTGCCAAGAATGAATGGGGAAGCCGGATTAAAGATACATTTAAAAACAACCCCGATCACTTTTAACATGAAGGACCTGAAAACACTGACTTGGGGCTGATGGGCTGATTGAGTCTGTCCTTCCCAGGATCCTGGGCCCCGTTTCCAGCAAGAACGAGGGTCCTCCCTAGTCCACAGCTCTCAGTTCTCGGGAGGCCCTCTGGTGACACCTTGTGGGCGCTTCTGATACCGCAGCCGCGCACCACCTCGGCCGGGGGACCAGTCACAGACACTGGGCCGGCAGCCTGGGCCCTCGCCCTGCTCAGGACTGAGAGGCAGGACCGCAGCCTCGGCAGGGGGGGCGGGCTGCACGTGGGTGAAGACCCCAGCCAGTGGGAGAAAACGCTCAGCTGATCCCTGGCTCTCCCTCCCCACGAGCCAGACCCTCTCGAGACGCGATGGACTCCCTGAAAAGGCCGACCTGACGCCCACTCGTCCGGTAGGACAGTGGTGGGCCCACCGCCGGGCACCGAGGCCCAGACAGAGCCTGCACACCTGGAGAGCCCTGCGCCTCGGGGCACCTGTTAGAGTGCCTGTTAGCCTCGCCCCATCCCACCTGAGGCTGCCATTTGTAGGTGAAGAAAACTACAGCCAAGGTTACACAACGTGCTCAAGGTCACTCATCAAGCGGCCGAGCCACGACCTCATCATCCCACGTCTTGCAAACGTTTCCACTGAAGCGCCCCAGCAGCAAGGAAGTGAGCCCTTCCTGCCCAACGGGTGACCACAAACCACACGACTTCCTGCCAAGCCTTCTCTCAAAAATGCATGCAAACTTGTGACACTCAAAGGAATTCTCTGAACTTTCTCCTCATGTTAGCACTTTCTACGAAAATTTAAAATACACTTGTGGCTTCCCTGTCCCTTGGCCACGCCCACTGATGCCCTTAAACTCCTCGAATGGGCAATTCTCAGAAAATGCTTAACTTTACTAATGTAAGACGTACCCTTTTAAAGCACGGTGACACCATGTTTTCATCACATTAAGAAAAAACTAAGCCAATGAAACAGCTGATGAGGGTGTGGGGAAACTGATGGAGAGGAAGCTGGCGTGACTTTCTGGATGGCAACTTGGCACCTTCCACCAAACTCTGAAACACGTCCCCTCCGGCACAGCAAGGCCGTCCAGGAAACCCTCTCTGAGCAGCCGGGCAGAGGAGCGATGACACGCCCAGGTCCTGGGAGACCACGCAGCCGTAAGGATGCCTGTGACCTTGACTGCTTTCCTGACCTTTCACCCTCTGCGCCACTTAAGCGTCTGTTCACACAGGTCCTTAAGGAAAATACTAACTTCTCAGAAAGCTCTTAAATACACTTAAATACTCCAATCACGGTTAAGAAACACAAGTGGACTCCTAAGTTGATAATTCCTGATAAAACGTGCACGTCTTTTGTCCTTTAGTTTGGATGATCAAGAATGGCACTAAAATGAAGTATGACGTGAGCCCCACCTACCTACTTTTAAAATTTCTAGTAGCCACAATTAAAAAACAAAACAAAACCAGGTAAAACTCAATTTAATGTTTATTTAATCAATCATATCCAAAATACTGTTTCGACCTGTAAATATTATTAACAATGAGATATTTCACTTTTTTTTTTGGCATTGACTTCAAAGCCCAGTGTCTCAATTTGGACATTAACCTAACATGAGAAAGACCTGATCTGTATTTAGATTTTATAAAATTTACAGCTGAAAAACCAGATTCACATATTCATGTTCTTGACATACTCAACACTGTTTCCTAATAACTGAATGAAGGTAACAGCTCTGCGGCTACGCTGGACGCTGGCTTCACGTGCTCCCTGGTGGCCAGTGACCGCTGCACTGGACCTGGACCACAGGAAGGGCTCCGTCCACGTAGTCCCCAGACCCACAGCGTCAGGAACTCCGCTGGGGTGGGGTGGGGGGCGGTGGCACTGCTCTAACAGGCCCCCGCGCGATTCTGGCGCAGCTGGAGAACCACGGGTCCAGATCTAACGCCACTAACAGGACAGGGCGTAGAAAGAGCTGGATAACCCACCTGTTGAATGGGAACTGAATACACCCCCCAACCATTATATATATGTGTGTGTGTGTGTGTGTGTATGTATATATATATATATATTTAACATCGTTATTGGAGTATGATTGCTTTACAATGCTGTGTTAGTTGCTGCCACACAACAAAGTGAATCAGCTATACGTATACATACATCCCCATACCCCCTCCCTCCTGCATCTCCCTCCCACCCTCCCTATCCCACCCCTCTAGCTGGTCACAACCATTGTGTTTTGAGGCTATGAAACCAAAGAAGAAAGAGTAACTGCTTGGATTTTTGTTAATCCGCAAGCAGTGGGATGTCTGGAACGCACGGCTGGATGCCCCGGGGTTACGACTGGGATGGTATTTCTCTTCATCCGGTTCCCTGAGGTCCCGGGAGATGACGGCTCTCCTGACAGGCCCCAAAGCCCTCGGTGTCACCCCAATGCCTGCAGTCAGAGGGTCACAGGCTGTTCTCTCAGTGGAACAGGAGCGGCGGGCTGGGGGCCACCTCCGGACAAGGACCCCTAACAGGGAAGGTGTAGTCCCGCCCCCGTGCCTGGGCTCAGACGGCTGATCACCACACAAGCCACGTGAGGAAGACACAGTGAGATCCACCGTCGGTGGGTTAAGGGACAGAGGTCAAGGGACAGAAGCCCCTGTGACCAGGTCAGCTAAGGGACAGAAGCCCCTGTGACCAGGTCAGCTCAGGGCAGAGCTGCTCGTGGTGGGAAGCGTGCAAGTGCTAGAGCATTAAAGTGGCCACAAAGTGCAAATCACGTTTGGAAAGAGGCCAGTTTGAACAGTCACATCGTCACTTTACTCTCCACCTGAAAGAGAAGAAAACAGCTTACGTTCTTAGGTTTGTCTTGATTAACTAGAAGCGGGTGATCGTATAAAAGACATTCGCCAAACACAGTGCTTCAGAAACCAGCTATAAAGTGTCACTCTCGTCACCCTGTGCTGGAGGGACCTGCGTGTGCACCCGGGGCTGACAAAGCCCAAGGTCGGGCGCGCGTCCCCCTCCACCCCGTCCGGCTGTGACGGAGCGCGGAGCTCCAGGTGGCCAGTCATGAGCCGCACCACGACCGCTCAGCACTCACCGGCGGGACAGAGAACCGCCCCATCTGACACAACAGCAGCAACACCGCATGCCCCCCGGACCAGTACCTGAAGCGCCGAGTCAGCCAGCCGCCCGGCCCCTCGCGTGAAGCCCCCGACGGCCCGGCATCCGAGGCCCTTGCCGCCGAGCACCTGCGCAGAAGGGTCAGGTCAGTGCTCAGCCAACCCCTCCCGGTGCCGAGAGCCACGCACGCAGGGACGAGGTCACCCCCCAGCCCGGCTCGGGCACAGACACCATGAGAAACAGCCGAGTGGAAGTGACAGGTGACTCGGGCTTCCATGTCTACCCACGGAAGGTGGGGGCAGACGCTTCCACCGGCCCGAGGAAGGTTCTCCCTGTTAATAACCGGTGAAGGGGCTGAACTGCCCCCATCAGAAGGTGGGGTGGAGTCGACACCCAGGACCTATCTGGAGGGAGGGTGCGCTCGCCATGCGCTGACCCCACAGACCAGTGTCCTCATGCACAGGGGACACCTGGACAGCACCGTGCACGGGGAGAACGCCACAGGAGGTGAAAGGCCAGGGTGACGCGTCCACAAGCCAGAGGACCCCGAGCCTACGGGAAGCACCCTCGGCGAGGGGGAGGCCGGGGGAGACCCTCCCCATGGCCCCGCGCGGTGAGCGGGCACTTCCGGCTCCAGAACTGCAGTCCCAGCAAACAACGACTAGAATCCGGCTTCAATTTGGAATCCACTTTTAATTAAGATCATATTCACCCAAAGCCCTACAGCGAATGGTCAACACCGAGAGCTGAGCGTGCCACACGGGTCCAGGTCGTCCCAAGCGCAGGCAGGCCGAGCCGGGCCTCTCCTCACCCGGCCGTGCTGGCAGGGGGGCCTCCGCGGGCGCAGCCGTGGTCCCGAGGGTGTCTGTGCTGAATGCAGAAGACGCCGCGACCCTCGGCGCGAGCCACGCGCAGCGTCTCCTTCCGCCCGCAGCCCTCTTTTGAGCAGCGGTACGTGAAAATCTGAGAAAGGACAAGTTGCTTCAGCGTTCCAGCAGCCTCGCCGAGCAATCATTCAACCAGCCCCCGCCCCCCCATAAGACCATCGGCATTTACACTAGAACCGGTCCTTAGCTAAACAGAATGAAGGCGCCGGGGTTTCACTGAGATGTCTTTCTGTCAGGTAAACAAGGAAATACTAGTTTAGGAGGCAGCAAGGTTTTAACAAGTGGTACATACAAAAGCGGCATTTTAAGTTGGGGTCTCATGCGAGATGCTTGGGGGGGGGGTACTCCCAGGAAAAGAAACAAGACAGGGGGGCGGGGGACGGGGACACATTCAGGAGGGAAGGAGGCCAGGCACGAGGGGTCACGCACAGCCCTAGAGGGAGCTGGCGCAGGTTGTGTCCCGTCAGGGGCAGGGGAGCTGGCACAGCCGTTAGTTACTGCGGGGTCTTCGGGGTAATATAAACTCCCAGGCACTTCCAACTCTGTGCGGGTGTCAATGTCAGGGAGGAGGGGGGCCGGCAGCCTGGGGGCAGCCCTCTGGCCAAGAAGGGCGAGTGACCCGAGTGCGTGGCAACAGTGCAGGTGCCAGCGGGGCCCGGGAGACGAGGAGGGGCAGCGCAAGGTGGGGAGTGCGGGTGGAGCCGGGAGGGAGGAGGACCTGGTCACCTGGGGGGCAGGGGGGGGGGAGGGGCACATGGGCGGGGCCGTGGTCGGAGCTTCCGGAAGGCTCGGAGGCAGGGCAAGCGTGAGCAACAGGAACGGGCTGGAGGAGATGGGGCCAGGAAGGGGTCGGGGGGCTCCAACCAGAGGGTCTGGGACGGAAGCTCAGGGACAGACTTCACCCTCTCCTGTTCCAGGTAATTTTTCATACTTGCATTTGTTCTGTATTTAGTGTAACATACAGAAACCGTGAGGTAAGGTGGTCAGAAGCCAGTGCCCTGGAGATAAGCTCTAAAGGCCAAGACAGCAGGGGGTGGCGCACCCCGCATCCTAGGGAAACCACCCAAATAAACCCGGAGGCCCCAGGGAGCGTGCAGTGCTGGGCTGGGCCTGGGGACGCGTGCGGGGCTCCGAGAGTCTCCAGTCCGAGGAGCACACCAGCTGCCACGGGCCACCTACCAAGGGCCATGTCCAACCCGAGTCTCCTTGGACTCTGGTTGAGGATGGAGAAGTGACCACAGGTGGCGGCTCTGACTCCGCCTGAAGTTCTATAAAAGTGACCACAAAGAGATGTTCTGAAAAAGGATGAACCCCAAAGGGCAAAAGATAAAAAGAAAACAGCCACAAGATTTTAATTTCTTTTTTTTTTTTTTTTTTTTTTTTTGCCTGTGCCACGCGGCATGCGGGATCTTAGTTCCCTGAGCAGGGATAGAGCCCCCTGCAGTGGAAGCGCGGAGTCTTAACCACTGGACCGCCAGGGAAGCCCGAAACGGCCACAGGGTTTTAGGAAAAGCACATGGGCGAGCAGTCACGGACTCAGCAGACACGAAAAGGCTGAACTATGAACCGGCAGGGAGGGTCAACAAGCAGCATACTTGTGACACAGAATCCCCAAAGGCTCAGAAATCGGCAGCAGCAGAGGCAGCGCGGGTGACGCGGGACCCGGGAGGAGGCCGCGTGTCTGGGAGGCGCACGCGCGCGGTCAGCTGCGGACCTGGCACGTGGGCACGACTGACCACGACGTGGGAAAGACCACCTGCACGTGGGTCACACAGAGAAAAGGGAACTTGAGGGGAAAACGGAGGCCGGCCCGGGAGGCCCAGCCCCAAGGAGCGGGAGCCCAGAGGAGACGGCGACTCCCAGTCTGGAAGGGTCAGCCAGGCGGAAGCTGCCACACGCGGGGACAAGGAGGACAGCCGGGCCCTCGCGGGAACTCCCTGAACAGCAGCGGAAGCGGGAAAAGCACCGACGCCAGCGAACGCCCAGGAGAGCCGCAGCCGGGGTGCTGGAGCCCGGCGGGCAGCGCGCCGTGGGGACGGGCATCTCCCACCACTCCAGGGCGAACGAGACAAACGCGAGCTGGAGCTCAGGCCCGTGGGGGAGGCAGATGCCCCAGTGGAGCAGGCGGCCGCTCCTGACTCCAAACGGACAGACGCGGGACTTCAGAACGAGCACCGACACTGCCAAAGCAGGAGCGCCGACGTCTGACTTCACATCCTTGACATTTCCTAGGCGGAGCTTAGGAAAAACCACACACTAACAGAATGATTCTAGAAAACCACATTCACTTTCCATCTTGGGAGGAATTCCTGTAACGAAAGCAAATCCTAACACAGACCCTAATATTTAGGAAATATGTTTATATAACTGTAAAAACCCATGCTGTTCACAACCCAGGAAAACACCGATCAATTGTTAGGGTTTTATTTTGTACCAAAACTATGAAAACTAATTAGCCGGGTTGGGTAATTGACCTTCTTTCCTCTGAAGAGAAAGCAGCCCCCGGCGGCTCACGCAGACTCCGCCCTCACCTCCTCTTTCTTCCTCCCAGGGTGACGTTTACAGCCTCCATCCATGTGCGCGCCGACCACCGCATCTGGGATCTCGCCCTTTTTTACTGGGACAGGGCTGTTACAAAGTGGGCACACTGGGACCTGAACATCCTAAAAATAACAAATATGATATTCCAGATTCAGACAATCAAAACTCACACACACACACAAAGGCACGGTGGTACAGCACACTTAAAAGCAAGCAGAGTACAGACACTGACATCCGAGCCCCACGAGAGCAGAGTGCGGTCAGCACGGGGGATCGGCAGCAAGGCACCCCCAGGGCTTGAAGACAGTTGCCGTAAGTGGAACCCAGGAGAACTGAAGAAACAGACTATTAACCATCCGCAGAAACGACCCTGAGACAGAGGGCAAGTGCAGCCCAGGAAGGAAGCTGGTGAACCAATCCAGAAGGACAGGCTCAGGGCAGCAGGGCCATCTGTCCAGCACTGTGTAGTGAGCAGTGAAGCTGCCCAATCACCTTGAGGGTCGGGCTGCCAGGAAAAACCTCCAGCTGTGCAGAGCCTCAGCTCCTTCGCCTGCCAGGGGACTTCCTGACACTCCCTGCAGCTTCCGCCGTGGCCACGTGGGTAGACTAGCTCAAGGGCGCACGCGGCCAGGCTGAGCTCTCAGGCTCAGAACCACCATCCAAGCCCAGCACTGGGGGGGCTCTGGAGGGAACACCCAGCACGGTTAAAATCCCTCTGGGCCAGGGCAGGAGCTGAGCTAATTTAGCTCAAGAACACTGAGGTGACATGTGGGCGAGTAACAGGTAATCACAGAATCGCGATGCCAGCTGTCGGGGAACTGAGCTGGAAAGCCACCCAGGGGTGCTCCTGCAGCTGGCAAGTTGGCCAAGTTAAGAAATAAAGCATCATTCAGTCACCTCTAGGCAGACTCTCCCCATCCAGGGACACAGGAAGGTCAAGGCAACAGACCAGGTAGTTTGGCCTGTTCACCGGTGCCGGGTGAACATGAGTCACCCTCCCCCGCCCCCATGAATCAGCAAAGGGCCAGACCCCAGCCGACACTGGACAAAGGGTGTAGCACTGTCACCCGCATTTCCAACTGCCACCCTGGGAAAGCAGCAGAGTGCTGACTGGAGAGCTCACGAAAATGCTCCCTGAAGCACCCAAAACAAAGTGAGTTCAGGCTGGGACCACCTGAAAAGCCAATACCCAAGGTCTTAAACCTCTGGACTTAGGCAAGTCTGTTTCCTTACAGCCATCTTCCAGCTTCCACCACGAACTGTCTGAATCACCTAGGGAGGACGCCAAGGCTGCAAAGGTACCCAGATAAGCAAGCATTTACAATTCTTCCCAGACTCGAGCCCCCATCAAGCGTTGCACTGCATTTCTTGTGTCCCATGAAGACAGAGCTGTTTTTCCTTGTGTGCTGAATAAAAGGAACTAAGTGTTTTAACATGTAAAGTAAGCTCTGAAGGTTTAGATACAACAATTTGATTCCAGGAAAATAATCTGTTGCTTTAGAGCTGTGCCGTCCAGAGCTTCCTGCAATGATGGAAAAGCTCCACATCTGCTCTGTCTACACATGGCTCCTGAAAACCTGAAACGTGGCTGGCGTCACTGAGAAACAGGACTTTTAAGATTTATTTAATTTTAATTAAGTTTTATCTACATGTGGCTAGTGTCCACTGTCTTGGGCAGCGCAGCTTTGGAGAGTGAGGATGAGAATCTTTAGAATAAAGTATGACCCATTACCTTCTTGAATGCAAAGGGACATTTATGTGCAGCATAGGTAAAATGATCTTTACAGAAATCTTGTTTACATGCATCACATTCTAACGGAAGAAAATCTAAAAAACAAAAAGAACAAAAAACACACAAAAAACAGTAAAGTGTTTTAAAGACTAGAACAGAAGAATCATAGATCATATTAAACAGGTATTTACCTTTGCTGAGTTCATATTACGCCTATCAAATACATCCTCGAGGTACCACATGAGAAAAAAATTGGGGGCCATGAATTTGGCAATGCCAGCAACACTGAAGAGCCGGTATAGCTGTCCTCTCCCAAGAGATCCCACCTCACGTGGTACCACGTATCTAAGCAGAGCATTTAAATCCGCTCGGTGCTGGCAGCCAGCCTTGTACCTAGCTGTACAGAACCAAAACCTCAGGCCAGCATCTCATTACCGAAAAGCCAGAAAGGCCAAGGCCCAGAGAACAACAGCTAATGAAGACAATGGCCAGTTCTTCTCCCAAATAGATGACAAGACACCCATTTTCTGTTAATGTTCTCTTAGAAGTGCTTACCTAGCTGCTTGCAAGTTTTTTCTGAACAATGCTTCCCCAAATCAGGGAACTCCATTATGAGAAAATGTCCAAAACACAGATGACAGAGTGAAATGTCACCTGCAAGAATTAGAAATAATTAGGAGGAAAGCAAGGATGGTCTGAATTTCAGTCACCAGGGTTTATATCGCACAGCTGACATAAGTAAACAAACACCGCAGGAGCATTAAATGCCCAAGTCATCTGGGCTCCCGCAGGGGCCTAAGTGTCACAAATTCTTGTCTTTCAGCAAAGAGAAAATGGGAGTTTTAGCGTAAGTACAAGCTCCTTCAGGATCAACCCCCTTAGGAGGCAGATTGTTTTTCAGTTCTTTTAATTCCTAGTTTATCAAGCTCAACCCCAATTTAAGTTTTCATTAATCCATATTTTGACTCATATTGACAGAGACGTCCCATATTCAATTACACAGCTACTAGGGAAAGTTACAGCCTCGGTGAACTTTAAATCGCAATTTCATCTACTGAATATACTTGACAAACAAAACTCTGTTACCAGGTGCTAAATCACGTTACTTAACTACACTCTCCCGGGGACATTCGACTCAGTCCCCTGTTGCTCTCTTTAACTCCCTTATGCATTGAGTTTTACTCAGAATTTATTCCTTACTGACAATCAACCGGGAGTTGACCAGGGGAAGGAGAAGTCGTTAACTCACCAATGGAAAACAGGTGGACAAACGGTGATGCCACTGCACTTGAGAGAAAACTGAAGTGCATGGCACGCCTCACAGGGTCCCCTCCGGGATCTAGCACCCACCAAACCTCTCAAGACTCTTGTCCCTCCCAGAATTCACGTCCCCAGGGCCTCTTCCGGACCTGCCCATCAGCTCTCCCGCTCCCGGGAGCGTCCCGGGTGCCTGGGATACTCTGGCCACAGCTGACATCCGCTGACGCCCTCAGGGCCCGGTTTAAAGCGTCACTCAGGGCCTTTCCTAACACCCTCACCTGGCCCCACCCAAACCGCGTTTCCTCTGCTCTGTAATTCCTTTCCCAGGACCCACTCGCTCGGCTTCCCACTGCAGCTTCGTTCCCTACTCTCGGCTCCGCGAAGCGCAGGGCCCAGGTCGGGTCTGCCCATTCTGGATCAGCAACGCCCAGCGGACGTTCGGAAATCAATCGATCCAGGACCGACGAGACGCCGAACTCAATCCCGACGTGGTCGCGCTCTCGGCGCCGCAGCCGCGGTGTGAGAGCCCCGTTCTGCTAGGACACTAACGCCCTGCCCGTCCGAGGTTCGCGGCCCCGTCCGACCCCCGCCCGGCACCCCCAGGCCAGCCCCGTACCTGGCCCTCGTCGGAGGCCTGGGCAGCCGCGGAGAGGAGCGGAAGGTGGCAGAGACCAAGAGCTGTCTCCCTGTCCGCGGTCAGCCGCGGGGGAAAAGGCCAAAGGGACGAAGAAAACAGGATCCGAGCGACGGCCGAAGCCGGTCCGAGTCCGCGGGAGAGCCCAGCATCGCGCCGCCCGGACCTCCCGGCCATTTATTCGCAGCCGCCGGGTCAGAGAGCCCCCGCTGTCCGGGCGTCCCCGGCGCGCCCCGACGACGTCACCGCCGAGCCGACCAATCGCGCCCTCCGCGGCCAGGCATTCCCGGCGCGCCCCTGGACGTCACCGCTAGGCCGACCAATCGCGCCTGCCGCGGTCCCGTCGGCCCGCCCACTCCTCGCCTCTTCTCGAACAGTCCGCCGGCTTCTCGGGCTGAGGAGTCACGGTGAGGCGGCTCTGCGCAGGCGCACTGGGCCGGCGCCCGGAGCGGGGCGCTGGGTCAGGGCGGGCTGGGCGGGGTGCGGAGGGAGGATACCCCGCGCTGGGCGCCACGGAGGTGGGGGCGCGGGCGGCCGGTACCCGGCGCGAGGCTCCGCTGGAAGTGCGTCCAGCCGGCTCACGCACACAGGCACTGATTTTGCAGTTACAGATGAACTTTAGCTTGTGGGCAAGTTCACAGATGTGGAAACCACAGCCATGAAGGATCGACCGTGTGTGCGTACGTGTATGTGCGCATTTTCCTTACCCTTGTTCTGGACCACGTGAGAGCGTGGTGTGGACATGATGCCCCATCACCTACCCCCCCCCCCCGCTCCCAATACTCCCGCGTGTGCTTCCTACGTGACCACTCCAGCCACCCAGCCCGGAAATCAGTGGTGACACTATGTTAAGGTCCGACCCGCAGACCCCATTTAGGTTTCTGCTAACCGTGTCGTCGATGTCTCTTTCCTCTGTGCTCCAGGAGCCCGTCACCAATTACCCGTTCATTGTCTTCCTGTCCCCGACAGCTTTTATTAAAGATCACAGACTTTCATTCATATAACGTGACTCTCACGCAGGGTACATCCACGTTTCCTCAGGAGCAGACTCAGGTCATACTTTCTTGGTGGTTACATCACAGAAATGGTACTGCGCTCATCGCCGGCACAGGATTGCAACCCCTCCCAGCGTGGGTAACGTTAATCTTGACGACATCGTCATCCCGAGGTTTGATAAGTTTCTCCACTTTTTCATTTGTGAATTAACTAGTATCTTGTAGGGAGAGATTCCGAGATTCCACCATTGTGTGTGTTATTCTTCACGAACCTCTGACAACCTCGACTCCATCTGTCGCTTCTGTCTGGATCGCTATGATCATTGCCAGACAGTGCTTTTAAAAATTTCCATCATTTCCTCTACATTTATTAGTTGGCATTCCACTATAAGGGAATGATTTGCCTTCCCCATTTATTTTTTAACCCTGACTTTAACCCGAAGAACCAGAATTCACACCCAGCATCAGGGAAGGTCAGGAGAAGATGTGAGAGTGGATACCCCGGGGGTGTAACAGGCGAGCACTTGGCCCACCTCTGCTGTTCCTGGTCCTGATCCAGCCAAGACCACACCAAACTGTCGTGAGAACAAAAGACCATCAAGTCAGAATTTTTAAATGCAGTGTTTTTGTCATTAACTGAACATCTGCCTTCATACAAAGAGAGATGCCAAAAGCGTAAGTTAGGTGACCACCATCCACCTAAGTAATTTACCACATCACGATAAAGGGGAGGAAGGACCTTTTACTACTGTGACCCGGGGGACAGGAGGGGAGGCGGACCTCGGAGCCTTAGTTAGCAAACCTCAAGAAGTTCTACTTGAGAGAAGAGGCCAGAGCGCGTGTCCAGACACATGATTCTCTATCAAGAGACCACAATGCCCTTCACCAACGGCTCACTGTTGTGACCCCTGTTTTACCTGCGAGGAGACTGAGGCACAGAGGTGACAAGGGACACGCCCAAGAGGAGCCAGGATTCAAACCCCACCCCAAGTCCACATTCCTAACTCCCCTCTGCTACCTCCACCGGCCAGGGGTGGGGATGGAGACGCAGCCAGGTGCCAGGTCATAGGACCCAGAGCGTCATGAAAAAGATTCGGGGCTTTATTTTGAGTGCAAAGGGGTATTGCTGAAAAGTTTTAAGCATGACCTTGAGGGGTGGGCAGGAGACAATATGTATAAAGTACACATACTTTACACAGCTGAACAAAAAATAATTGCAACTTTCTCAGTTTTCTAAAATTGAGCTCCACTTTCCTTTGGAGCCCCAGACGCCTGCCGCCGGCAGACACGGGCCCTGTCCCGTCACCGGTCTGTTCAGATCCGGTTGCTTTGGTGACCTCGGTCACCGTCCAGCTCAAACCGCAGTCATTTCAAGTTTTCTTCCTACAATCCCTCGTTCCCGTCTCCCTCTGTGGCGCCTGGGCTCGGAGATGCGCAAGTAACCCCGTGGCAGTGAAGGGTGGAGGCTCTGGCCTCTGCGGGTGATGACCTATCCACAGCCTTTGGTCAGGTGCTAGCACCTGCTGCCGGTGTCAGGACTTCCGTCGTGACCTCTCATCCCAAGCTTATCACGTGCACTGTCCTGACCCCCGGTTTCAGGTTCAGTGACCCTCTCCGCCGTCCACACCAGGGCGCGCGGGGCTGGGGAGCTCCTCTAGCTCGTGTGCGGGGACTGCGGCTCTGGGGCACCAGCTGAGGTCCTCTCCCTGCCTGGCTGCACCCCAGGCACCATCCACTGCACTCTCCCTGTGCTGGCACAGAGAAGGTGCGTGCCTCTCCCAGAGGTACAGGTGGGAGCCCCACGCCTTCAGAGTACCCCCTCCAAGCCCAGGTTGTTTGTCATTGCAAGTCCCACATCTGAGGGCTGCAGGATGAGCCGGGGTCCATTCTCAGGGACCCAGGCAGCATGACAAGCTTGGCGTCTTCCCTTTCAAAGCCCGTCAGATCTCGCCCCAGCCCTGGAAGTAATGTTCTCCTTATGCTGCGGGGCATTTCTCTCACATCATCGCCTTGGGTTTCTTGCTCTAAGGGTGAATCTCACTAACTTTGGTTCATGGTTCCCTTTCCTCTCCCTTGAAAGCCTTGCTTCTAAGACTAAGGCTTGCTATGAGCTCTTAAAAGTTTAGGTTTAAAACTCAAATCTGAGCAACGATTTCTTTGGTCTAGACGGACCCTTCCGTGGAGCCATGAGTGTCACTGCAGGGCCTAGTCTTTTTTGTGGTTTTAAAAATATTTATTTATTTATTTATTTGGTTGCACTGGGTCTTTAGTTGCGGCTCGCGGGCTCCTTAGTTGTGGCGTGCAAATTCTTAGTTGTAGCATGCATGTGGGATCTAGTTCCCTGACCAGGGATTGAACCCAAGCCCCCCGCATTGGGAGCGTGTACTCTGAACCACTGCGCCACCAGGGAAGTCCCAGGGCCTAGTCTTGATGGAGAAGAGAAAACACATTGACGTTATACCGGCGGCACACATTGTACTTTAAAACGTGTTCATCCGCAGTTTGTGGCAGACAGGCAGATGGGGGAGAGGCCGGAGCAGAAGCTGGGCAAGCAGGTAAGAGGCTGCGGCTGCAGTCCAGGTGACAGAGATGACAGTCACCATGGAAACCATGGAAACACAGAAGCCTTACCCACCTTCACTGCTCCCCTTGTAGTCAGGGCATCAGCATGTGGTCCAGGGAGAGGGGCTTCTGGGAAAAGATTTCCTTCCTAGTAAAAGAGAGACATCCATTAGGACATAGCCCTCTTCTAGAAGAATTTTTTGTGACGCTTGAAAATAGTGGCCTTCTCGTTAACACGAAGGGCAAAGCTTAAGGATCAAGTCAAACAGAGAGGGCAGCGCAGAAAGGTGGAGAGAACCTGGGTCATTGATTACATTGTTGAGCTGACCATCAATTTCCCTGCCTCTGGACTTCTTGTAACCTGAGACAATTTTTTTTGTAGCCAAAGCATTCTTACTGACACTTGGAAAAAAATGTTTCAATTTAGGATGTATCCATATCTGCTATGGGACAAAAGGGGGAAGTTGGCAAATAAGCACATGGATACATGAGTGGAAGTCAGAGAAGAGGTCTGGCCTGGAGAAACAACGTTGGAAATCGACAGCATAAAGGTGGCAATTAAATCCATAAGTGCCGAGATGGCCTCGGGAAAGGACACCCGCGGAGGAGGAGAGGGTCCGCCTTAGCAAAATCCAGCGTTTCAAGATCAGAGAAAGATGCGCAGGCCTAGCTGACCGGGAATGAGAGGAAGGCCTCGTGGAAGCCGAGGGAGGAGAGAGAACCTGGGGGGGAGCATGGGTCACCTGCCTCCTGCTGCTGGGGGACAGAGGGAAGCCTGCGTGTCCGTGTTTTGTGACATGTCGGTCACACGTTGGTCACTGTTGCCTTTAGAGTGGCCCCAGAGGTACGGGCACAAGGCAGGCTGAAGTGGGGTGAAGAGCAGAGGGGACAGAATGGTGTCTGTGGTAAGGAAGCGGGGTACAGGCAGGAGAAGCCATTATGCCTGAAGAAAGGATGAAACCTGTTCCCTGCCCGCCTGCGTGTCCAGCTGCTTAAACAGGCGACTCTCCGCTGCCCGTTTCCCCCAGGACTCTCTCTCCTCAGCCTGGACACACAGTCAATATTACCCTTACGTTTAGAATTCATATCCTCAACAAATATTTATTGGGTGCCCGCTGTGTGCACAGCACCCTGCTTGGCCTCAGGAAAATATAAGAAAGATTCAACTGGGTCCCTGTCTCTTCCCATGAGCTTACAGTCTCAATCTTGGAGGAAAAAAAGACCCCATCCTGAAACAATGGGGCATTAAGTCTGAACACTGTGTGTGAGCTTGCAGGCCAGAGGCGGTGATCCCTGGGACTCAGAGAGTAACAGTGTCCCAGCGCGAGCCTGAAAGAGTGAGCCCAAGGGTCTAGGAAGGGCTCACGGGTGGGGGGCTCCTGCCGGCCCTCGAAGGTGGGGTGGTGGGCTGGTGGGCTGGGGAGCGGAGGGCTGCCCAAGCCAGAGCTGTGTCAGCAGGACTCCTGACTGCGGGTGACGGGAACCCCCTCAAAACAGACTTTCCCCGAGGGGGAGTGTATAGGCTCCTGGCCTGGAGATGTGCTCGGATCCAGGAACTCAGCTGGGGCCCTGGACGCCCTCACCTCTGAAAGCCCCTCCACTCTGTGTGGTGGGGACGGAGCTGCCAGCACAGCGAGTGACTGCCTCCCAGCATCCGTGCCGGAGCCCGAGGGCGGACGCTCCCAGCATCCCTGCCGGAGTCCGAGGGCGGACGCTCCCAGCATCCGTGCCGGAGTCCGAGGGTGGACGCTGACGTGCTTTTGTGGGTCACGTGTGAGGTGGCAATGCGTGATGCTGAGACGCTTTTAAGAGTGAAAATGGGTGATTGGTGATTCTGTTGGGGCAACAGGCACACCCAGGGACTCTGCCAGGAAAACTAGAAGACGAAGTCTCCTGCATCGCATGTAATTGATGTGGCCACTGCCGCCCCTGGTAGACACCCCACCAGAATCACACACAGTGGGGAGGGACCTTCCTCCAGTGTAATGGTGCCGATAACAGATGAAGGATGGGCCAGGAGGCTGGGATCGTGAAGTGAACGCGTCCACCGTTCGCAGCGAGGTGGCGATTCAGGGAGAGGGCGAGAAGACTGGAGAGGGAGGCTCAGTGCTTGACGTCGAGCTAAGCAGACACAGAGACACCCGAGCCCCACCTGACGGGGGAGGAAGGCAGGACGTGGTCCAGGAGATTGATAGGTGAGACTGATGCTCGGGAGACAAGGCCGGGGCTGAGGTGCAGGACGTATCGAGAGGCTCAGAGGGGAGCTCAGGTCTGTTAGTTCGTCCTGAGCCGTTGCGGGTACTAGTGCCGAGGAGGTGGAAGGAAAGGGGTCTATTCTCAGCAGAACTTCCTGGCTGATGGGCATGGAGGACGGAAGGAGGAGGGCGCCCCGAGTTTCAGGCTTGGGGAAGCAGAGGAGCCGGCAAGAACAGGGAGGTGACCGAGAGTAGCAGTTTGGAGACGAGATAAGTCTGCTTCGGGTCACCTTGAGCTGTGGAGAAGTTGTACGAATAGAGAGAACACGGAATTAGAGTTGGAATCTGACTTGAAGCCAAGACAATGGATAAAGTCTCCAGAAAAGAGAGTGAGAAATGGCCGGAGTTGAGTGTGAGGCGAGTGGCAGATAGGCCACGGGAGGGAGAGGAAACAGAAAGAAGTGGTGGGAGATTCAGGGGGAGGGGAGGGGACCAAGCGCCAAACGCTTCACTGAAATCCAGGGGGCTGGAAATCCTTCCAGGCATTTGGCCAGGAGGACATGGATGACCTTTGGGAAGGTCATTCCTTACGGTGGTGCAGCTCTCGGGGCAGGCTGGGTCACACTGCGGAACAGACGCCACCGGAAACAGCAAGGTTTATGTCTCGCCCAGGCTTCGCGTCCTCAGTGCTCAGACAGGCTCTGCTCCACGCCGCCCTCACCCCGGGAGGATGGAGCCCCGGGAGGATGGAGCCCCGGGAGGATGGAGCTCCGGGAGGATGGAGCCCCAGGAGGATGGAGCCGTCGCTGTCGGAAGCCTCATCGCTAGTTGCTTCGGCAGAAAGGAAGCCACTGCGCTGGGGCCTCACGCCGGCCATCAGGTCCTCCTGCAGGCGAGCCTCACAGCTCAGTGGCCCCAGCCAACCGCAGGGGCCAGGCGTGCAGGCCCCCATGTGCCTGGAGCAGGAACGGAAATAGCTGTTGAGGGGAAACGACCCGCCAGAAAGTAGCGGAGGCAGAGGCCAGGCTGCGGGGCGGTGGGGGCGGGGGCGGTGGGGCGGGCGCAGGGCGCCTGCTCTCTCAGCAACACTATTCTTTTTTTTTTTTTTTAATATTTATTTATTTTGGCTGCACTGGGTCTTAGCTGCGGCACATGGGATCTTCGCTGCAGCATGCGGGCTCTTAGTTGTGGCATGCATATGGGATCTAGCTCCCTGACCAGGGATCGAACCCAGGCCCCCTGCATTGGGAGCGGGAACCTTACCCACTGGACCACCAGGGAAGTCCCTTCGACACTCTTCTTGAGGTCAGACCACAAGCCTCCTGTGCTCTTTAACCCCTTGCAGGTGACGCTTACGCACCTTGCTGTGGTAACCAGGTGCCGTCAGGTGGCAAAACCAGGGAGAGATACTCTGATGATTTAGGACTTTCCCATAAGGCCTCGGGGAAGGTCTCGGCACGGCCTCCCCGGGAAGGAAGGTGTCTCTCAAATTCTGAGTAGCCACATATACGTCTGCATGTTATGGCGTCATAACGGATATAGTGATGAGTATAACCCGAATGAGGCCGGTTTTCCTACTGGAGCCTGTCCTGGGAGTCCTGGTCTCCTAGTGAACAATGCGTGCTTCGGGGGTGGGGGACATGCTCCCCCTGCGGCCCTGTGGCCTCGGACAGTGGAGATGCTCTGACCTCTCCCTGACATCTTCCTAGGAAACCTGAGAGTCTCAGAGGGAGATTGCTACGTGGATAGAATTGCCAACAGAAACCAACCTCTGTACCCCCTAGACTCGGTGCGGAGCACAAATATTTCATAGACACAAAGTCAGCTAGACAGAGAATTTAATTCTGGAAAGTGATTATATGATAAACTGCAGGAGATGCAATACATGATTTGCCTCACGACACATTTTTAAGAAAGCAGAAGCCCCATGGAATAAAAATAAACTCGTTCAGGTTCCCAAGCGAGCAGGAAGCAGCTGAATGCAGCAGAGATGACCTAATGTTTTCTTTTTCTAACTCTTAATTTTGTGATGTGATGTTATCTAGCTTATGGGACCCCTTTTATCCCAGAATCTGGGTCACATGATTCTTGCCTACTCCATTATTTGATAATAAACCGGTGCAAGGGCTTCAGTTCCAATATCCTCCAAGTATTGTCAGAAAAGGCGAGCCTGCAGAGCCCTTTGTTCGGAGCCTATCGAGTCCCCAACAGCAAGGGGTGAGTGGCTGCTTAGTGGCAATTGTCCACGTAAAGTTCTGTATATGAGCGGAGATGCAGATACAATGTTAGAAGAGAGAAGAGTGATAGAGCATGGAGAGCGGGGTCAAAACACTCACCCTTGTAAGGACCTCTTAAACCTCCTTTCAGAGTCAGTCGTCCATTGACTGAGCAACCAAGGCTGCTCAGGGATCACATCCTTTCCATTTGGTGGTCACTCATGCGATGGGAGTGGATCAAAGTTCTCCTCTTCCCCCCAAGAGGAGTCTTTGGCCCAGTCCCAGCCCCTGCAGACCCTGATGTGGGCTGTGTGCCTCCTCGACATGCTGCCCGTGGAAGACAGGCAGGGGAGCCTTGGGCCGCCGTGCATGAGTGGACGAGTGGGAACCCAGACGGGACCTGCAGTTCTGTTAGCAGTGTTACCAACGCTTACCTCCTAGTTTCCAGAAATGCTGACGCTGGGGAAGCTGTCGCGGGGTGGGATTCGGGATCCTCCGAGCTGTCTGAACGACATTCTGGCAATCTGAAATGATTTCAGTGTGAAAAGTTGAAAATGAAGCTGCCTCTGTCTGCAGATAATAAGACTTGTTTCTTTTGCAAGCCTGCCTGTTGAAAAAGCACCCAGTCACTGTATCTTGGAGCCGAGCAGGAAGGGCAGCTGCCCTTTCTACTTCGTGGGAAGTGAGACTGTATTTCCCCTCGTAACTACTGAGGGTGACATGGAAGCACCTTGTGAACTGTATAGGTTAACCCGAAACTTCAACATTCCACAACTTTTGTAACTGCAGCTAAAAACATCTTGATCACAATTATAGCCAATTATTGTTGTACTCTGATGCTTTTGCAAAAAAAAAAAAAAAAAGAAAAAAAAGCTTCATCTTCAAAAACATTCATAGAAAGGACTTTTTGACAAGTACAAGTTTATGATAGCTTTCAGATCATACTGCTGAACTGGGTAATAAATTAAAGAATTCTAATGGAAAACCTGATGGCTTCATAAAACTGTTAACAGAAGATTAAAATCAAGGATTAGTCACATAGGACTGATCAAACTGATGAATATGTTTATAATTTTTTGGTTTTTGTCTGAAATATTACTGGGTTTTAATCTGTGTTTTCCAGATATAAGGAAACCCTTCCCCTCAAGATAATTATGACTTACAGCAATTTGGTGAATTATACCTTTGTAAGTAGAATTGAAACATTTATCTTTTCTCTTTACCTGATCCCTCCAGAAATTGGAAACTCTTAGATTCCCAGCAGTTTTATCAGGTAAATAAGGAAGGCCACCTCCTAATAGGTACAGGAATCTCAAGGCAATTTGGGGACCTCAAAAAGAGAGGAATTCACCCAAATCTAGATGTCACAGGTGGAATCTGCGACAAGCCCTTGGTGTTGTTTTTCTGGACTTGAGAGACCTTTTAAAAGTTCAGTCTGAGATTTCTTATGAAAAGTTCCAGCACAGCCAATTTAAAAGAGCCTATGTAGTCAATTAACCAGACTTATTTTGGAAACAAATTAGTCTTAATATGGCTATATTTGGTAGAAATGAGGGTAATTTTAAAGAGAAAAAGATTATGTTTCAGTGGCTATTAAATTCTAGTTTTGTTAATCGAGGTCTGTATTTACTGCCAGGGACTTACTTTCCCAGATAACTCCTTGTTGTCACGTTACATCATTGTAACATTTGATTGAATTATTAAAAGACACTTTAAGTTTGTTTCTGAAGCTTATCACAGTAATCTGTCTTTAGATGAAGATCAGATGCCCCATGACTGACAACCAGGAGATTATTCATACTGGAAAAAGACATCAGATAAAGGACTCTTAACAGCCATGTTGGAAAGTACCATATCAGGTCTCTCCTGAATGAACTTCAATTCCTGTTTCTGACACCTGACTTCAACTAAGACCAGCACTACCAGACCAGGATAAGAAGACGACGACATCTGAAGTAGACAGCTGACCCAAGATGCTGGACCAGGCCTGTATGCTAATTACGTTGACAATTGCTCACACTCTCCCCTTATGAACCAAATGTATTTCTTCCTTGGCCTCAATCATAGGCAAGTTTCAAAAAATCAATCCGATTGCTGGGTTTGTGGCCAATTACCTATGCCCAGTACTCCCAGGTTGCCTTGGTGGGTTTCTCCTCCCCAAGGCTCTAATTGGATGAAATTTTATTTTAAAAGAAAGAAACTCTAGCACCATGCAAGCTAACATTACCACCAATATCACTATGTGAGACCCTCTTACCTGGCCAATTTAATGACACCCGTTCTGAACTTGGCCATAAATACTCTTTCACTAGATGTTAAATATCGGATAGTGCTTAACAGGACCCAGTTGACCTATGGAACAAGTTAATGGTCTTGGCTTTACCCAGGTTGGTTAGGAAGATGCAAGATTGGTTTCCCTTGGGCTCAAGGTCACCTACAAATAGCCTTGGAAACAGCCCCTGTCAGTCTGCCTTTAATGTGAACACACTGCTTTCTATGAATTTTCCAATGGTATGACCATTTGGCTGCAATATTTGTTAATTCATCTTATGACACGTGAAGAATCAGATTTCTGCTCTGAATGATCCTCTTCCCAGTTTAGGAAAAATACTAGGAAAATGGTTTGGTTTAGGAGGATCTTGGCTTAAACCTTTACTAATGACATCATTACTCCTACTGTCAAGTTTGATCACATCTATAGTTCTCTATAAGTTAATGAACATGTACAATGTACAGCCAAGATAAAATTGGCATAAATCCTACTGGACAACTTGGAATTGACCATTAGTCCTTGCCAGACATCTTACTAGCACAACCTCTTAAAAGGAAAGAAAGAACTGGACTATTAAGATCTGACATCAAGGGACATGATGGACCCAGGGCAGGTAAACAACCACCGTAGCATCGAGGGACCAAACATTTGATCACCTATGCTTTATATCGAAAGATTAGTCATAGATAGGGGGAAATTAATGAAACAAAATTCATATTTTATGCCAGACAATAGAAATTAAAATTTTTTCTTTGCCCGTTTGGGCCTTCTCCCTCTCCTTTAGTGTGTATTGTGCATCTGCATTAACCAGACCTCCTGAGGAGATAACATTCTCTCCCTCTCTCTTTTTTTTTCCCACACTGCAGGATCTTAGTTTCCTGACCAGGGATTGAACCCAGGGCCATGGCAGTGAAAGCGCCAAGTCCTAACCACTGGACCCCCAGGGAATTCCCAAAATTTTCTATTTCTTAAATCAACTACTGATTAATTTTTTTCATTGACAGTTTCAATATTCACCTTATATCACTGATGGTATTTCCACATCAACAGTGTTGTTCTTGATTTTTAAACGTTGTTCCAATCTGAGCCACTACAAGTCACTGCCTCAGGATTCCTGGTCTGAAGTCCATGAGCACACAGGGTAAAGTCCAGGACCAAGAGCAATGATGCAAAGTCATCTTTTTGTCTTCACCTCTGTGTTGGTTCCTGAGTGGGTTCTGAATAAGTAATAACCAGCCTGGTTTCCCAGTAATGCAACATTCCCTTCCTGGCCTGGCCCCTCTGATACCCCCAAATCACTGCATTAAATATTAAAGCTGCCTGTGCCCTGGCAGCTCCATTCTGAAGGCAGCAGCGAAGTTTCTGTGGAATAACTCTGGCTGGCTGGCTGCTAGATTTGTTCATTATTTTAATCTATGCATATTGGCTAGGACTGCAATATTGTTTCTTTTTTCCACAAATATTAGTCTGAAATTGAGAGAGACCTGATCTCCAGTGCAGCCTGGAGAAAGAGGAGGGCTGTCATTTGTTCTGGTTGCCACACCTAAGGGAGGGCTGTACATCACCCTTTAACCTAGCTGGGACATTCAGGCCACCCCAGCCAGGGGGCTGCTGAAGACCTGCTCATACAACATACTTTGGTGGGTGCTGTCGGGGGTGGGGAAAAGCATAAGATTTGAGCTTGTAAGCTTCATGGAGAGTGAAAGCATGTACATTAAAGAAAAAAGAAAAAAAAAAAGACAGTCCAACCCAAAGCAGCGCCTGGTGCAGAGAGGATGCATGACAGAGACCCGTGACCAGGATGTCACGTCTAGGGGAGCACATCCCTGGCTGGAGCCGTCCAGGGAGCTGCCTTGGGAGGTGGTGGGATGAGGTGGACCTTGGGGAGGGATGTAGGACTTTGACAAAGGTGCATGGAAGGAGGGGTCACTATTGTGGATGCAGCGTGAACAGAGGGAGAGCATGTGGACCCTCCAAGAGCACCACTCCTCTCATGCAAGACTCTTGGAGCAGATCTCAGCGATGCCAGCGGTCAGTGGCCACTGCCGGTGGTGCCCATCTGCCCTGCGTGTCACAATCTTGGAGGGAAATAGTCTTCATGGGTCTGAGATCTGAAGGAAGGTCCTGACCCTCAACATTTTCCCCAGAGGGACTCAGGTTCACTCCCAGTGTTACTTACAGACTTTGCTCCTTTGAGATCAGGAATCATCCTGTCTCTTTGTTGCTGACAGCCAAGCCCATGCCAAGCTGAACCGCGTTGATTTGGCCATTTCATGACACTGTGATTCGATCTAGAGAATTCTGCCTGAGGGGAAGAAGCAACGGGGGATGGGTGAAAGCATGTGCTCAGGAGGGGGGCAGGGGAAGCAGGTGCGAGCCCGCTGGGCAGCAGCCCTTGCCAGCCCCCCACCAAGGCCCCAGCAGCACCAGCAACCCCTGGGTGGTTCTTTGGAAAGCACTCCTGTGTCCTTCTTTGCCAGCAACTGAAACTATAAAACAGACACTAATTGTAGCGGTAACTTACCAGGCCATTCCCCCACTGTCAGGGCAGGGGCTTCAGGGCAATGAGCCTCGGTACAGGACCCGTGTGTCCTGCGGTGCCCTGGTGGCCACGGGTCCCTCCTCTTAGGTGCTACGGGGGGGGTCCTGCGTCAGTGGCTAAAACACCTGCAACCCCTTGAGCAGTGGCACCGAGGCTCTACCACAGGAAAGGTGAGACCCCCAGGAACACGTGTCCACCCCCTCCCAGAGATGAGCGGGCGGCCTCTTGCAGGAGGCGTGGTGTCGGGGCTCCACGGGGAGCATCCGTGCAGAGGGGGCCCGCGCTGGGGGCCGCACGCCTCCCACCCCTGCTTCACGTGCTCCGTCCGCGGGCCACCTGCTGGCCAAGCCGCTCTGCTCCTGGCTATCAGGGCTCCTCTGTGGTGGATGCCATCCACGGGGGACCACGTGTGACCTGTGTCTATGCCCCCCTCCAGCGGTCTGCCCACGTGCCTCTTCTCAGACCTTGACATGAGCCTCCAATCTCTCCTTCCAGGACCCTGACCAGACCACGCCACTGACATCCACCCATGAGCCGAGGGGCTGCTTGGGTGCTGTTCTTCACCCCACCTGGAGGGCCATGACCTGGATGACCAGCTCTGCTGCCGGAGACTCTGTCCCGGGGAGGCCCCCCCACCTTTCCGGGCCGCCTGTGAGCGGACTGGAGTGTGGTGGCCACCCACGTTCGCCTGCACGTGGTGCTGAGCGGCCGGTCCGTGGCCCAAGGGGTAGCCCTTTCTTCCTCCATCAGCTGGTCGCAGAGGTCCCTCACGTGACCCCAGGTGGGGGCTGGGGGAGAGGCACAGCCGCTGGAGCCTGCGGGAGCCTGTCCCACGCGGGCCCCCCACCCTGTGAAGGACCACTGCTCGGTCCCACAGAATCCCACAGAATCCATCCCATGAGGGAAGCTCTGGCTGCAGGCGCTGTGTGTCCGTGGTGGGAAGTCCCCTCTCTGTCAGGGCTGTCGGCGGGGGTCTCTGCTGCAGGTGACGTGGAAGCAGGGGCGCAACCAGCCTCGCTGCAGAACCCTGGGAGTCTGCACTGGGATTCTCCTTTTGGGCGAGTCGTGAATTCCAGACGATGTCCTCTCTGACCCCAGATACCCGGAGCTCTAGCCTCCGCCAGGCTGTGCAGCTCCAGTGGCAGGGCCGCTGCAGTGCTTTGCTGCTCTGGGCCCTCAAAGCTGGCAACATTTGGTGTCACCCCAGTACGGGAAGGAGCACAAAATATGCTCCCTCTGGAACCAGGTGCAAGACTTGACTTTGGAAGGCCTTTTCAACATGCTCCAGACTAAGAGAGGTCTGAAAATCTCCCTGCTGTGCTGACCCTCTGAATTGTCACAGGGCTTCTCTCCCACCCTCTGCAGAGCAGGGGTCTTGCCAAGGCCTCCAGCACACTTGCCACTTCTTGCTTATCTGGCCCTGGTCACACGATGCCTTTGATACAGTGGACCAGTGGGATGGTCTGCAGAGGGTCCTGCTGGCCCAGGTCCCCTTGGCCTCCTTTATAAAGATGGGAGAGTTAGCACCGCCCTGGTGCCACACTTCAGATGCAGGCTGCTGTCCTCACCACGCGAGTGTGGACCACGTGTGATCCTCCCTGCAGACAGGGATGGAGGAGAACACATTCACCAGCACGATGGCTGAAATCACGCACTGAGACTGAGTGACTCTTCTCCAGCAAAGACACGTCTGTTACAAAGCTGTATTGGGGCCTTCTCCTGAGGTAGGTTTGCTGTAGACCACTGCCAGCTTTCACTATTGATTTTGTTTTTGTAGGGCCAGAATAATTATTTTTTAATTAATTAATTAATTTTTGGCTGCGTTGGGTCTTCGTTGCTGTGTGCAGGCTTTCTCTAGTTGCAGCAAGCGGGGGCTACTCTTCTGTGCAGTGCGTGGGCTTCTCATTATGGTGGCTTCTCTTGTTGTGGAGCACGGGCCCTGGCCCTAGGCGCACGGGCTTCAGTAGCTGTGGCTCGCGGGCTCTAGAGCGCAGTCTCAGTAGTTGTGGCGCATGGGCTTAGCCGCCCTGCGGCATGTGGGATCTTCCCAGACCAGGGCTCGAACCCATGACCCGTGCATTGGCAGGCGGATTCTTAACCACTGCACCACCAGGGAAGTCCCAGAATAATTATTTAAATGGGGACACAATGAGGACTGCTAACCACCCCCTTTATCCTTTAAATCTCGAACGACGGCACTCATCTCTGCAGTCTCGCAGGAGTGCATCATTATTTGGATCTACTATCTTGGCAACGGCGCTACAGTGTCAAGGGCATCTCCTGGGCTTTTTGTCCTACGACAGTTCCATACATGCCAAGGAACCAAAGTTAGGGTTCTTCCAATTACCAGCTCTGCACCTACAGTTATATATTTGGGGAAACGACTACCGGCTGAGACCAGATGACCCACTGGCATGATGAGATTTTCAATCCGCAAGTATTAACGGGGCCACATAGGCGTATCCACTTCTCTGAGTTTTCTGATTCCTTCGTCCACCATTGCCACAGCAGTTATGACATGTATGTTTCCATCAGTGTGGGTCATTGCCTTTTCCAAAATTCCAAGAACCATCCTAGGAGCAAATCAGCACTGTCTCCCCAGCTGTTAAATCCTGCGAGCTGGCAAGTGTTTCCATATTGATAAACCCTCCCTTGCCCCAACTGATATTCTGCCCCTTGATCCAGCATATCCTGATGGCATCTCTTGGCTAGGTCTTATGGCTCCTTCAGGACGTAAGTTCTTTCTTCTTTGCCAGGCCCAGCACCTCCTCGGCTGGGTTATATAGCGACTTGCTTCTCAGCTTGGTGGCCAGGAGGGAAGGTGAGGACTGCTAGCCTTCAATAGGGTGGAATGGACCACACACGCAAGCCCAGAGCATTCAGAGGGGCCTGGGGTTTGAAGGTTCCGGTGCCTCACCCTAGTTGTTCCCATCCCAAGTTTCAGGGCCCCACTCCCTCCAGTCGTGGCCCTGACTCTGGCAGAGGAGACCAGCTGGGGCTGAGAAGGCAGACTCCTCCGCAGCTTTGCTGTCCTTATCGTTAAGTCCTGGGCCTGACTCAGTTCTTCCTGCAAGATGTGGGGTCTCTTTGGGCTGCCAGAGAAGCCCGGGGGGTTCACACATCACCTAAGTTGGTGATTAGCCAACCTAAGCCTTTCCTTATCTTCCCCCACCAGGAATACCCAGCAGCAGCCACCAGAGCCCACGTCCTTATACTGACCCCTCCCCCATGCCTCCCAGATGCCCGAGACAGCGCACCAGCTGGTGTAATCCCTTCTACCTGTGTCCCTTCCCACTTTACCACTGTTAAAAGTTGCTTTTTTAATTAATAGATTTCATTTTCTTCTTTTTAACATTTTTTAAAAATTTTATTTATTTTTATTATTAATTTAATTTTGGCTGTGTTGGGTCTTTGTTGCTGCGCGCGGGCTTTCTCTAGTTGTGGTGAGCGGGGGCTACTCTTCCTTGAGGTGCGCGGGTTTCTCATTGTGGTGGCTTCTCTTGTTGCGGAACATGGGCTCTAGGCGCGCGGGCTTCAGTAGCTGTGGCTCGTGGGCTCTAGAGAGCAGACTCAGTAGTTGTGGCGCATGGGCTTTGTTGCTTCACGGCATGTGGGATCTTCCCGCACCAGGGCTCGAACCCGTGTCCCCTGCATTGGCAGGCAGATTCTCAACCACTGCGCCACCAGGGAAGCCCTGTTTTCTTTTTTTTTTTTTTTTTAATTATTTAGTTATTTGGCTGTACTGGGTCTTAGTTGCCGCATGCAGGATCTTTAGTTGTATCATGTGGGATCTAGTTCCCTGACCAGGGATCGAACCTGGGCCCCCTGCATTAGGAGCACAGAGTTTTAACTGCTGGACCACCAGGGAAGTCCCTAGATTTCATTTTCTAAAACAGTTTTAGGTTTCCAGAAAACTTGAGCAGAGATCTCCCATATACTCCCCTCCTCCTGCACAATTTCCCTGGTTATTACCATCTGGCCTCAGTGAGGTAGATTTGCAACAATTGATGAATCAATATTGACACACTATTATTAACTAAAATCCATAGTTTATGTTCAAGCTCTCTCTCTGTGTTTTCCGGTTCTATGGGTTTTGACAAATGGATAATGTCCTGTATCCACAATTACATTATCATTCAGAACAGGTTCACTGCCCTAAAAACCCCCTGTGCCCACCTGATCATCCTTCCCCCTCAAACCCCTGACAACCACTGATCTTTTCACTGTCTCCATAGCTCTGCCTTCTCCACAAGGTCATAGAGTTGGAATCACGTAGTCTGTAGCCTTTTCAGACTGGCTTCTTTCACGTGATGTGCATTTAGGGCTCCTCCATGTCTTTTCAGGGACTGACAGCTCATTTCTTTTTAGCGCTGAATGATACTCCATTGTCTGGATGGACCACAGTTTATCCGTCACCTGCTGAAGGACATCTGGGTTGCTTCCAGGTTTTGCAGTTATGACTAAAGCTGTTGTAAACATTCATGTGCAGGTGTTTGCGTGGACACATGTGTTCAGTTCAGTTGGGCGGACACTGAGGAACGTGACTGCCGGATCGTGTGGCAGGAGCATGTTTGGCTTCGTAAGAAACCACCGCCCTGTCTTCCACCAGCAATGACGAGAGTTCCCGTTGCTCCCCGTCCTCACCAGCATTTGGTGTTGCCCGAGTTTCAGATTTCAGCCTTTCTAATGGGTGTCTAGTGGTGTCTCACTGTTGTTTGAACTTGCATTTCCCTAACGACATACGATGCGGAGCATCTCGTCACATGCTTCCTTGCCATCTGTGTATCTTCTTGCCGAGCTGTCTGCTCAGATCTTCCACCCGGTTTTCAGTTGGGTTGGTTGTCTTCCTGTTGCACTTTAAGAGTTCCGTGTCTATCTGGATGCAAGTCCTTTATCAGACGCTTGCTTTCTAAATATTTTCTCCCAGACTGTGGCTTGTCTTTTCACTCCTTTAGTATGTTATTCACAGAGCAGACAATTTTAATTTTAATAAAGCCCAACTTATCAATATTTCCTTTCATAGATCAGGTTTTTGGTGTTGTATTTAAATGTCATCGCCAACAAAAACATTCACATAGATCAACGGAACAGAATAGAGAGCCCAGAAATAAAACCACACACCTACGGGCATTTAATCTTCGACAAAGCGGGCAAGAATATACAATGGGGAAAAGACTGTCTCTTTAGCAAGTGGTGTTGGGAAAGCTGGACAGTCGCATGCAAATCAATGAATTAGAACACACCCTCACACCATACACAAAAATAAACTCAAAATGGCTTAAAGACCTAAATATAAGACATGACACCAAAAAACTCGTAAAAGAGAACATAGGCAAAACATTCTTGGACATAAATCAGAGTAATATTTTCTTAGATCAGTCTCCCAAGGCAAAAGAAATACAAGCAAAAATTAACAAACGGGACCTAATCAAACCTATAAGCTTTTCCACAGCAAAGGAATCCATAAACAAAATGAAAAGACAAACTATGGACTGGGAGAAAATATTTGCAAATGATGTGACTGAAAAAATATACAGGCAGCTCATACAACTCAATATAAAAATACAACCCAATCAAAAAATGGGAAGAGAACCTAAATAGACATTTCTCCAAAGAAGACATACACATGGCCAATAGGCACATGAAAAGACGCTCAATATCGCTAATTATTAGAGACATGCAAATCAAAACTACAATGAACTGTCACCTCACACTGGTCACAATGGCCATCATCAAAAAATCTACAAACCACAAATGCTGGAGAGGGTGTGGAGAAAAGGGAACCCTCCTACACTGCTGGTGGGAATGTAAATTGGTGCAGCCACTATGGAAAACAGTATGGAGGTTCCTTAAGAAACTAAAAATAGAATTACCATATGACCCAGCAATCCCACTATTGGGCATATACCCTGAGAAAACCATAATACGAAAAGATACATGCACCCCTATATTCACAGCAGCACTATTCACTATAGCCAAGACATGGAAACAACCTAAATGTCCATGGACAGATGAATGGATAAAGAAGATGTGGTACATATATACAATGGAATGCTACTCAGCCATGAAAAAGAATGAAATAATGCCATTTGCAGCAACATGGATGGACCTAGAGATTGTCTTATTAAGTGAAGTAAGTCAGACAAAGACAAATACCATGTAATATCACTTACATGTGGAATCTAAACAAACAAAAAAAAACAAATGAACTTATTTGTAAAACAGAAACAGACTCCCAGATACAGAAAACAAACTTATGGTTACCAAAGGGGGAAGGTAGGGGGAGGGATCAATTAGGAGTTTGGGATTAACAGATACACACTACTACATGTAAAATAGATAACCAACAAGGACCTACTGTATAGCACAGGGAACTCCACTCAGTATCTCGTAGTAAACCATAATGGAAAAGAATCTTAAGCTGTACACCTGAAACTGACACAATATTGTAAATCAGCTATAGTTAAATTAAAAAAATAAAAGTAAATAAAACTTCATTGCCAAACCCAAGGTCACCTAGATTTTCTCCTATGTTATATTCTAGAAGTTTATAGTTTTGCATTTTACAGTTATGTGGTTTTAAGTTGTGATCCATTTTGTTTGTTCATTTTTGTGAAAGGTGTAAAGTCTATGTCTAGATTTTTTTTTTTTTTTTCGTTTGTGGATGTCCAATTGTTCCAGCACTGTTTGTTGAAAAAACTATTCTTCCACCATTCAATTGCCTTCGTTCCTTTGTCAAAGATCAGCTGACTGTATTTGTGTGAGTCTATTTTGGGCTCTCTATTCTGTTCCACTGATCTATTTGTCTAATCTTTTGCTAATACCATGCTGTCATGATTACTGTAGCTTTATAGTGAGTCTTGAAGTCAGATAGCATTAAGAACTTTAACAACTGTTTCCCTGCACATGCCAGGGATGAACAGAGTTCAACCCACGACCTCCAGTGAGGGGTCCTCATCACCAGCCTCACTGCCAGCTGGCAGGTGATCTGGTTCAAAAGGCCCATTTTAGAGTCGACTTCCCGGGATCACTCTGGTGCCAACTGTGGTTCCATGGACACAGACTCTGAAGTGGAGAGTGGTGTGTAGGGGCTGATTGAGGGGTGCACTCATGAAAAGCACCTATAAAAGGACATGAGGGAAGTGGGGGAGGGCAGAGGGCGAAGCTGAAGTACAATTTGGGTGCAGCAGTGAGCACACTAGAAGTTCTGGAGCTGGGATGCCCCTCAGAGGAGCCCCAAGTGAGGCAAAGGGGCTGGGCCACCGCACCTCTGCAGCAACTAGTCATTCCATGTGGGCTTCCGGGAGGAGGAGGCACGGGTGAGGAGCTTCTGTTTAGCCCAGGGCAGCTCCCTTGGAGAGCGACGCAGCCGAGCAACGATCCTCCACCTTGAGGGTTCTGGATGCCACACAGCATCCACCACCGTCTCGGCAGAAACACCGCTCACCAGAGAATCCCTCTCCGTTTACAGATGAGGCTCGAGCTTCTGTGGTTTGCCCAGACCACCTGCTGTTAGACCTTTTAAGACAGTAACAAAATCTGGATGCCTATCTCTGTACCATGAAGGGTACTAACCACGGAGAATTGAAAATTAATCTACATTTTGAAATATTAACCCAGCACTTAGGATAGGAATTGTGATTTCTTGTCCAAGGAGAGAATGGAAAGGGGAGGAAAAAATATAGAAGAGTTACCTGAAGGGCTTTCTCAGGTAACTCTTTCTCTAAGCTGGTCTCAGGACCTCCGTTTGCAAGAATACCTTCTTGCCTGGTGCCAAGTCAGACTTGGTCATATTGTCAATAATCAAATTGTCAGGAAAAGTGGAGAATTGCTTAATCAAGTAAAGGACAAAGGCTAGGAGATGAACTGCTCATCTGTCAGTATGAATAGGAGCAAGGATTAGAAATTAGTTGGTGGCTTAAACTGATATTTTTAGAACTCCACTTGAAAGGGATAAGGATTCTAAAAACAGGAAAATGGTAAATGCTACATAAGTCAGTAAAGGATCACGGTTAGCCTCATGTCCTTCGTAAAGAAACTATTACAAATTATGTGGGAGGATTTAGCTGTAAAATTGCTTGAAAAGCGGAATTTGATGTGAGACAGGCAGCCTAGATTTATGAGAGGAAACACGCCCATAAGTTGTGCTGGAGATTTTAAAAGATATTATATTTATGACAGACAATGAGGATGCCTTGTACAGCCTGCCTCTGTGAAGAATTTGATAATGTTCTACTTAAAGATTTATTCTGAAGGTAAGAAGTGGGAAAAGATGTAAAAAGAAATACTGCATTTCCAAAGCACTGCATCTTCATGCAGACACTCACTCCTGCTACATTGGTGGCAAAGTAAGAATGATTTGTTCATTATCCCCCTTGCCATGCGTGGAGCCTAACACAGACCAGGGCCTTGCTTATGGATTAATATGCGCATGAGTAGACAGATTATTCTTGTGTCACCAATACCTCTTTAAACAGGAAGCCTAATGAAGCAGTGAGGAATGACTCCTACATGTTGCTAAAACGAGTCGCTTTCCCCTTCCTTTTAACTGGAAAAAGCAAGGGCTTTTTTCCATGAAGGTAACCAGCGTCGCAGAGTCCTTGGTGAACTTTCCCTGTGGATGAGGTCCTCTGAAGAGACAGCTGGTGAATATCCCCTGGGCAGACAGAGGCACTGATGGGCAATGGGAACCTTCATCCAGGAGCACATGAAGATTCCCATTAGGCAGGGGTGAGGCGGAAGGAGGTGGGAATGTGGCCCTAGGGGCAAATGGGGACAGCCACTAAGGATCTGGGTTTTCAGGAGGTCAGAGACCCAGCACGTGGTCAGGAGTCCCTAAGTCAGGACATCCGGGCAGGGCTGCCAATAAGACAGGTGTGGTGGGAGGTCCTCTGACCTACAAATCCAGTCCTCTGTGGTTCTGTTAGGGGCATATGGGGCCCAGGAGCAGATCCAGATTTCCAGGTGAGCATGGTCAGGTGGCCTACCTGTCAGGAGTGGAGACCCACAGAAGAAATGAATATAACCCAGGTGAACCACGGTCAGAAAAAAGAACAGAATGTCCCCCCTCACAACTCCCATTCAGCATCATACTGGAAGTCCTAGCTAATGCAATAAGACAGGAAAAGGAAATATAAGGTATACAGTTTGGGAAGGAAGAAATAAAACTGTCTTTGTTTGCAGATGATTACAGGAATCCCCCCAAAATGACAAAAAAACCTTTGTGGAACTAATAAGCAATTATAACAAGGTTGAAGGATGTACAATTAATATACAAAAGTTCATTCCTTTCCTATATACCAGAGTTTGAAGTTAAAAGTGCAATACTGTCTGTCATACAGAGTGAAGTAAGTCAGAAAGAGAAAAACAAATACTGTATGTTAACACATATATATGGAATCTAAAAAAAAAAAAATTGTTCTGAAGAACCTAGGGGCAGGACAGGAATAAAGATGCAGACGTAGAGAATGGACTTGAGGACACAGGGAGGGGGAAGGGTAAGCTGGGACGAAGTGACAGAGTGGCACGGACATATACACACTACCAAATGTAAAACAGATAGCTAGCGGGACGCAGCTGCACAGCACAGGGAGATCAGCTCAGTGCTTTGTGTCCACCTAGAGGGGTGGGATAGGGAGGGTGGGAGGGAGACGCAAGAGGAAGGGCATATGGGGATATATGTATACGTATAGCTGATTCACTTTGTTATACAGCAGGAACTAACACACCACTGTAAAGCAATTATACTCCAATAAAGATGTTAAAAAAAATTAAATTAAAAAAAAAAGTGCAATACCATTTACAAAGTGAACCAAGCAGCTGAACCTGGAATTCCCACCTTAAGCCTTTGCATTTGCTGTTTTCTCTACCTAGAAGACTTTTTTTTCCCAAGTGCCCACATGACTCACTTCTTCACATCCTTCAAATCTTCTCTCAAAAAGCTCTCTTCTTGGGGGATTCTGGGAAGATTGCAGAGGAGGAAGCACCAGGGATCTGTCTCCTCGCCTAGACAACAACTGCACTGGCAGAATCTGTCTGATGGAACTATTTTGGAACTCCGGAGTCTACTTAAGGCTTGCAACTTCCAGGAGAAGGCATAGACAGGACATTGCAGTTCATCTGGGTCAAGTTCAGCTCTTACCATGGTAGCAGCTACACATCCCCCACCGCTAGTACAGCGGCAGACACCTGTGCATGGGCTTCTGGAGAAGCTTGCACACAGCTCGTGGGAGCCAGGGTGGCTATCCGTCAAGTGTCGAGGATCTGTCCTCGGATTGCTAACTGCTGCTTCTGACCACAGATGTACAAAGAGGAGGGCAGTCACGCTTGTTGCACTTCCCCCGCCCAATTGTTGCAAGCCCCTCCCCTTCTAGCTGAAGTGACTTCCAGGGGATTTAAAGTGCTGGCACACTTCCTCCTCTCCTTCATTTTTTCTCCTTTTGGGAGCCAGATGTTAAAGACGAGGACATTCAGAAGCACCTGCACATACAGGGGAAATTAGAACATTACTGTCCATGCCCAGGGAAAGGCACAGCCTCAGAAAAGACCGGTGAAGACATTCGGTTTATATTCCCAGGGTGGTCCTTGGCACAGAGACAGGCTACAACAACAACATCAAAATGCAGCAAACCCTGGGGAGGGGAAAGAACCTAATTTACAGAGTTACCACATTATTAGACTCAAATATCCAGTTTTCAACAACAACAAAAATCACAAAGTATACAAAGAAACAAGAAAGTATGGCCCAATCAAAGAGAAACAAAATCAATGGAAACTGTTCCTAAAAAAGACCTGATAAAAGACCTATTAGACAAAGACTTTAAAACAACTGTCTTAAAGATGCTCAAAGAACTAAAGGAAGATGTTGAGAGAGTCGAGAAAATAATGTATAAACAAAATGGAAACGTCAATAAAGAAACAGTAAACCTAAAAAGACAAAAACCAAACCAAAACAAAACAAAACAAAAAAGAAATTCTGGACCTGAAAATCATGGTAACTGAAATAAAAAATTCACTAGAGGGATTCCAAGGCAGATGTGAGCAGGCAGAAGAATCGGCTAACTAGAAGATAGGACAATGGAATTATTGAGTCTGAGGGACAGGAAGTAAAAAGATTGAAGAAAAGCAAATGGAGCCTAAGGGACGTGTGGGATACCACCAAACAGACCAACATATGCATTACAGGAGTCCCAGGAGGAAAAGAGAGAGAGAGTGGGGTAGAGAGAATATTTGAAGAAATAATGCTGAAAACTTCACAAATTTGATGAAAGACATGAATATAAATAAACAAGAAGCTCAATGAACTCCAAGAAACCCACACCGAGACACATGACAATCAAACTTTCAAAAGCCAAAGACAAAGAGTCTTGAAAGCAGCAAGAGAGAAGTGACGTGTCGCATACAAGGGATCCTCAATAAGATTATAAGCAGATTTCTCATCAGAAACTCTGGGGGTCAGAAGGCAGTGGGCCAATATATTCAAAGTACTAAAAGAAATAAAACACTGTCAACTAGGACTCCACAAAAAAAATGAATTCAGCAAAATAGTAGGATACAAAGTCAACAAATAAAATCACAATACACCTATTTATACACCTTTGTCTGAAAAGGAAATTACAAAAACAATTCCATTTACAATAGCATCAAAAAGAATAAAACACTTATGAATGAATTTAATCAAAAGATGCAAGACTTGGAATCTAAAAGTACAAGTGAATCTACTTGGAATCTAAAAGTACAAATGAACTTAATTACAAAACAGAAATAGAGTCACAGATGTAGAAAACAAAATTATGGTTACTAAGGGGGAAAGGGCGGGGAGGAGGGATAAATTGGGAGATTGGGATTGACATATACACACTACCATATATAAAATAGATAACTAATAAGAGCTTACTGTATAGCATAGGGAACTCTACTCAATACTCTGTAATGACCTATGTGGGAATAGAATCTAAAAAAGAGTGGATATATGTATTTGTATAACTGATTCACTTTGCTGTACAGCAGAAACTAACACAACATTGTAAATCAACTATACTCTAATAAAAATTAATTTAAAAAAAAGAAAAAAGATGAAAGAGTTGTACAATGAAAACTACAAAATATTGCTGAAGGAAATGAAAGAAGATGTAAATAAATGGAAACACATCCTATGTCCACAGACTGGAAGACTTAAAATTAAGGTGTCAATATGATTTAAGGTAATCTGCAGACTCAATGCAATCCTTTTCAAGATCCCAATGAAGTTTTTTTTTTTTTGTAAAAATAGAAAAATTCAACTTAAAATTCATATGGTATCTCAACAGGCCCCAAAGAGCCAAAACAATCTTGAAAAAGAACAAAGCTGGAGGACTCATACTTCCTGATTTCAAAACTTACTACAAAGCTACATTGATCAAAATAGTGTATACTGGCATAAAGGGACATATAGAACAATGGAATAAAATAGAATAGAGAGCCCAGAAATAAATTCTTACACATATGGTCAAATGATTTGTGACAAGGATGTGAAGACCATTCAATGGGGAAAGGACAGTTTTTTCAAGAAATGGTGCTGGGAACACTGGATATCCATGTGCAAAAGAGTGAAGTTGGACTCATATAATGCCATACACAAACATTAATTCAAAATGGATCAAAGATTTGAATGTAAGACCTAAAACTATAAAACTGTTAGAAGAACAGAGGACAAGGGCTTCACAACATTGGATTTGGCAATCAATCTATGGATATGATACCAAAGGCACAAACAAAAAAAGAAAAAATAGGCAAACTGGACTTCAGGAAAATTAAAATTTTGTCCATCAAAAGACAGTATCAACAAAGTAATAAGGCAACTCAGAGAATGGGAGAAAAATCTTCAAGCCATATATCTGATAAAGGATTAATATCTGGAATATATAGAGACCTAAAACTCAACAAGAAAAAAACAAACAACCTGATTTTAAAATGGGCAAAGGACGTGAATAGATATTTCTCCAAAGAAAATATATGAATGGCCATAAGCACATGAAAAGATGCTCAATATCACTAATCATTAGGGAAACGCAAATCAAAACTACAATGAGATACCACCTCATACCTATTAGAACGGCTATTATTAAAAAAAGAAAAAGAATGCGAATTCCCTGGAGGCCCAGGGGTTAAGACTCAGTGCCCGGGTTTGATCCCTGGTCAGGGAACAAAAATCCTGCAAGTCTCGAGGCACGGCCAATAAATAAATAAATAAAATTTAAAAAAGAAAAAGAAAATCACAGATGTTGGCAAGGACATGGAGAAACCTGAACCTTTGTGTACTGTTCATGGGAATGTAACATAATGCAACCACTGTGGAAAACAATATGGGGGTTCCTCAAAAAATTAAAAGTAGAATTACCATACAATCCAGAAATTCCACCTCTGACTATATACTCAAAAGAATTGAAAGCAGGGTCTCAAAGATACACTTGTACACCCATGTTCACAGCAGCATTATTCACAATTGCTAAAAGGTGGAAGCAACACAAGTATCTATCAACGGATGAATGGATAAGTAAAGCACGGTCCATCCATACAATGGAATATTATTCAGCCTTTAAAAAGGAAGGGAATTCTGGCACGTGCTACAACATGGATGAATCTTGAGGGCATTTCACTAAGTGAAATAAGCCAGTCACAAAAAGACAAACACGGTATGATTCCACTTATATGAGTACTTATAAGTACTTAGAGAAGTTGGAACAGAGAGACAGAAGGTAGCATGGTTGCCAGGTGCTGGGGGAGGGGGAGGGGGAGGTTAACACTTAACAGGGACAGAGTTTTAGTTTTGCAAGATGGAAAGAGTTCTGGAGGTGGATGGTGGTGATGGCTGCACAGCATTATGAATGTATCAATATATAATACCGCAGAACTGTACACTTAACAATGGTTAAGGGACTTCCCTGGTGGTGAAGTGGTTAAGAATCCGCCTGCCAATGCAGGGGACAAGGGTTCGAGCCCTGCTCCGGGAAGATCCCACATGCCGCGGAGCAACTAAGCCCGTGCACCACAGCTACTGAGCCTGCACTCTAGAGCCCGTGAGCCACAACTACTGAGCCCACGTGCCACAACTACTGAGCCCGTGAGCCACAACTACTGAGCCCACGAGCCACAACTATTGAAGCCCGCGCGCCTAGAGCCCGTGCTCTGCAACGAGAAGCCACCACAATGAGAAGCCCGCGCACCTCAACGAAGAGTAGCCCCTGCTCGCCGCAACTAGAGAAAGCCCGTGTGCAGCAACGAAGACCCAATGCAGCCAAAAATAAGTAAATAAATAATAAATAAATTTATTTTAAAAAAGTGGTTAAGATGGTAAATTTTATGTTACATGTATTTTACCACAATAAAAAAGTCTGTCTCCTCAGTGAGGCCCTACCTACCTAGGCTCACCCCCTCACAGTATTCCCTGTATCCCTATGTCCATCTCCAGGAATTCTTACCCTTTAACACACCATCTCTTTACCTATTTACCTTGTAGACTCAATGTGTCTTCCACCAGAATGTGGGACAAGGATTATCGTTTGTTTGGTTCATGGCTGTATCCCCAGCCCCTTGAACACCCTGGTACGTAGAAATGTTCAATAAATATTTGTTTAAAATAGCCCTGTTCCCAGAGAAAACCATAATTCGAAAAGATACATGCACCCCAATGTTCACAGGAGCACTATTCACAGTAGCCAAGACATGGAAGCAACTGAAATGTCCATAGACAGATGAATGGATAAAGATGTAGTATATATATACAACGGAATACTACTCAGCCATTAAAAAGAATGAAATAATGCCATTTGCAGCAACATGGATGGACCTAGAGATAGTCATACTAAGTGAAGTAAGTCAGACAGAGAAAGACAAATATCATATATCACTTATATGTGGAATCTAAAAAGAAAAAATATGATACAAGTGAACTCATTTTCCAAAACAGAAATAGACCCACAGACACAGAAAACAAACTTATGGTTACCAGACAGGAAAGGGGGAGGGATAAATTAGGAGTTTGGGATTGACAGACACACTGCTATATATAAAACAGATAAACAAGGACCTACTGTATAGCATAAGGAACTATATACAATATCTTGTAATAACCTATAAAGGAAAGAATCTGAAAAAGACAAATATATACATATGTATGTATTGATGTAACAGAATCACTTTGCTGTATACCTGAAACTAACACAACATTGTAAATCAACTGTACTTCAATAAAAAATAAATAAAAATAAAAATTTAAAAATAGTTCTGTTATGTCACATACCATGCAATCCACCCATTTAAAGTGTACAATTCAATGATTTTTAGTATATTCACAAGATTGTACGAGCATCACCGTTAATTCCAGAACATCTTTATTATGTCAAAAAGAAACCCCCTGCCCAAGAGCAGCCACTCCCACATCCCCCCAAGTCCTCCAGCCGTAGGCAACCACGAATCTACTTCCTGTCTCTACAGATACATATAAATGGAATCACACAGCACAATCAGACAGTCTTTTGGCTACTTTTATACTAAGCATAATATTCCAAACTTCTTTCACATAGCCCGTATCAGTACTTTCTTTCTCACGTTGCCATTTGGTTCTGCACACCACCTTTCATCCAACTTGGCTTAAATTTCACCTCCTTGGGTAATCTTCCCAGACTTAAAGCACCAAAATCCAAGGCGTCCAGCGCAGAACCACATCTCTGTTTCAGAAATAGACACTGGCCTGCTGCTGATGGCCAACTCTCTCAATAAATCTTAAGGGCTAAACTCCTTATTCTCCGAAGACGCTCATTCCTAGTTTTCTTTTACTAGGGGTGCTTTTCCATTTTGACTTGCTCTCAGAGACATCGGGGAACCCCTGGAAGTCAAACCCATCTCACTCCTGCCACCACGTGGTCAGAGACAAGCATGACACCGATTCGAACAGGACCGGACCCCAGGCGGCTGAGAAGCCGAGTCAGGCTCTGACACTCCTGTGCGAAGTGCCAGGACTTGGCCTGCTCTCCAGAGTGTGGCCGGCCAGCTGCTACTGAGGATATTTCAAAGCCCAGAGTTGGGCCTTCTGCGGCTTGGTCAGAGGTTGTCTCCGCCACTTAGAGACCAGGCTAGTCATCAGAATCAATCATCAGAAAGGTTTAAAAATGTAGCTGCCAGGGCCCCATCTAGGCCTGCAGAATCAGAATCTCTGGGGTTGCGACTGTATTTTTAAAATCTCTACAGGTTAAGAACCAGCGCGCTGATCAAGAACCCCTGGCTCACGCCCGTGGTGTCTGCTCCTGCCGGCCCAGCACACGAAAACCCACAAGGATGGAGTGAACGAGTGAGTGGCTGAATATAGTAAAGGCCTTTATAAAGCTGTTTTTTAAATTGGGGTGAAATTCGCATAACAAAGTTCACCATTTTAAGGGGAGCAATTCGGCGGCATTTAGCACACTGACAATGGTGTACACCCACCACTTTTCCCTCGTGGTTCCAAAACATTTCCACCACCCCAAAGGGAGATTCCACCCCCCCCCGCCCCCCCGCCCCATGAGCAGTCACTCCCCATTGCCCCCTCCCTGCAGCCCCTGGCAACCAGTCACCCACCTTCTGTCTCCGGGGATTTGCCTGTTCTGGACGTCTCACAGAAACGGAATCACACACTGTGTGTCCTTCTGCGTCCGGCTTCTCTCGCTGAGCATCACGTTTTCAAGGTTCACCCGCACTGCAGTGTGTGTCACTGCTTCATTCCTTTCAGAGGCTGAGTAACGGCCACTGTGCGGCTGGACCGAGTCTGTCCACTCATCTGTTGATGGACAGGTGACGCGGCTTACACGCGACTGCTTCTGCAAAGCTGGCTGACGGAGGACCCGCCGCCCGCTCTGGACTCCACGCCACGGACTTGTCAGCGCATCTAGGAAGCTCAGAGCCTGGCCGCTCCCCCCGATGCTGTGCCTTTGGGCTTCGTCTCATCCTGTTCTGTACAGGGTCACGGGTCACTCGCCTGCTCCCTACGGACAGACGGGCGTCTGGGTGGCTCCACACCAACTCCTCTGAGGAGTTGCTTTGACTGTGCTGCCTCTGCTGCCACGTCCTCTCATGCCCGCTGGGGACACGCGGGGCGGGGCGGCGGCTGAGCCGTGGGATTGGGTCCCGCGTCCACCGGCGCCCCCTTCCGCAGGGCTCACGGGACGCGCTGCAGGTCGACGCAGGTGGGACCTCCCGTCAGTAGCTGCTGAAGTAGCAGCCGAGAACGCGGGGAGCCCTCGGAGCGCCACCGTCGCCTCTGGTTCCCTCCCTGCCACCTCTCAGCGTGGCGCCCTTTACCAAGGTGAAGCCTGGAACCCCTCCACAGCCCTGTCGCGGGGGTCTGCTGCACGTGGCAGCTGGTGGCCTTGACTCTCCTCACCGCCCTCGGCCCCAGCACAGCAAGCCGGCCGGGCAGGGGGCACCTGAGCCAGGCTGCGAGCCGGGCGGATCCACAGGGGCTCCAGCAGAGGGGCAGAGGCAACTCGGTTCCCAGTGCTGGGGTCTGCCGGGGGGCTGACCCAGCCGGGTGAGGCAGGGACGAGACCCCAGGACGGAGCCCCCGAGATCCTCGGGGAGACACAGAGTGTCCCCGTGGGCCTGGGGTCCACACCTGCCCCTGCCCGGGGGTCCCCACCGCCTCCTCTAGCGCTGCCTTGGACGCGTCCTTGTTTTGGATGAAAACCTGTCTTCAGGCGCCTCTGACCTTCAGAGCAAGAGGGCGGCAGGCACTCCCGGTACATCTGCTTCGCCTCCTCAGAGACCCTGCGGTTTTCTCTCACACCTTACCTTTCAGTCTGTAATTTCTTTCTTTAGAATCACCTTTGCCAAATTAAGTCACCCAAATTCCCAAGTAAGCTGAAAAGCCATTTTTCTTGCAAATCTTATATCAAGATAATTTAATATAAGGCATAAACTAAAGACCATATATTATAGCAGTAGCACAATAAAAAACAAGCCAATATAAGAGACAAATGAGCAGTATTTTAGCCAAGGGAAAAAGAAAACGAAGTAGAAGTAAGATGTAAGTTATATTCTGTGGATAAATAACTTTAAAGAGAAATAATAAAGATGACTTCTATAACTTTAATGTATTTGGGGAGACATTATTTAATTGCAGTAAAATAAGAGGTGATAAGTCTAGCTGAAGTTTTGCACCATACAGGATTACGTTAGTTTCTTGAGGAAGACACAACGGCAATGTGTCATTTTACAGGATTTTTTAAGATTCTGGAGATAACGCAAGATTTCTCTTTGAGTGCCGCCAATTTCAGCAGGGCAAATCTCCGTTCCTCTGACAGGTGGCCAGTGATGTTTAAAACTTTAAAAGTTCTTTTAAAATCCCATCAAACACAAGAGAATTTAGCAACAAAAAAAATAGCAGGGGCTTCCCTGATGGCGCAGTGGTTAAGAATCCGCCTGCCAATGCAGGGGACACGGGTTCGAGCCCTGGTCCAGGAAGATTCCACATGCTGCGGAGCAACTAAGCCCGTGCGCCACAGCTACTGAGCCTGTGCTCTGGAACCCGTGAGCCACAACTACTGAAACCCACACGCCTAGAGCCCGTGCTCCGCAACAAGAGAAGCCACCGCAATGAGAAGCCCATGCACAGCAACGAAGACCCAATGCAGCCAAATATTAAATAAATGAATAAATAAATAAATTTATTAAAATAAATAGATAAAAATACTCTAGGGGAAATTAAAAAAAAAATAGCAAACTATGGATATACACAGCAACCTGGGTGAATCTCCGGAGAATTAAGCTGAATAAAAGAAAAGCCAATCCCCAAAGGCTACACACTATATGATTCCATTTACAGAACATTCTTGAAATGGAAATTTACGGAGATGGGGAACAGAGGAGTGGTTGTCAGGGGTTAGGGATTTGGGGGGGAGGGTTGGAGGGAGGGAGGCGTGGCTGTAAGAGGGGGATCCCTGTGGGTGGATGCTCTGTGTCGTGACTGTGGCGGTGATACAGGGGCCTGCACATGGGGCGAAATCCACGGGTCTAAACGCATACACACTGGGCGCACGCCGCGCACAAGTGAGCGGACGCGCAACCAGGGAAGCTGTATCAATGTTCGCACAGTGTCTCCACATCAAAAAGCTCCTTCGAGTCCAGCCCTCTTGGGCACCTACGTGGGTCGGCTGTCCCGGGTGAGATGGGGGCGAGACGGATCCCTGGGTGCCACTCCTGGTGCACACGAGGGTGGGGGAGGTGTCCCTGCGACACTGCTGTCCCTCCAGTGGCAGGAGACCACACATGCCGTTCGCCTGGGTGGGGGGCGGGGAGTGCAATATTCTGTTTTGACTCCCACATTTCCCAGTTCAGGTTACAGTATGACTGTTGCTCCATGACCAAACTAAGAAGAAGAAGGTGTGTAATTCCATGGTGTCATTGCCGTGGCTGCACCGGCCACCCCCGCCGCTCCCCCTTCGGGGCTTTTGCTCTGGAGGCACCACCAGGTGTCAGTCCTGCTCAGAGGTGTCCCTTTCTCTCTTAAGAAGCACAACCTCGGGAAGGAAGGAAAATGGCCCGAGGAACTGCTTGCTTCCCAAGCACACGAGCGGACTTGCGGGGGAATGAAAGTTTGGCTCTCATCCCCCCCGCTCGGCTTGGTTTTATGCAGTGAAACTGGGGGCCTGCAGGGAGACGAATGCCTTGCGTCTGAGCTCTACCTGCTTTGAAAAAGGTATTTCTTCACCGTCTCTTTGCACCTGTGTCTCACCTGACGCCTGTGATTCCACCGAGGATTTTGTGCTTCTTCAAACTGTCAGGAGAGGCCGTGGGCCTTGCAGTCGGGTCACACCAGCCCAAACCCATCGACCAGGACCCCGAAGAACGGGGACAGAGCACATCCATGGCTGAGGTGGGAAGTCGGGGGGGCGGGAGGGTGGAGAACTGCCGCTTCTCGTTACAAGCTCTCCTGTGACCTTTTACATTTTTACCTCATGAATATGTTACTTCGAATAAAAATATGGGAGAAGATGCCTTCAATTCAGTCTAGGAAGTCACAGGGGATAAATCTCCTTACCTTACAGAAAGGTAGCGGGGCTCGTCTTTCTTCCTCCTCAGTGCAGAAGAAGTGGGTTAGCGTGTCTGCCAGAGATGCTTCTGGTCCTGGGGGGCCTGGGCTGCCCTTCTGACTCCCTCACCCGTCCACGGGGGGGGGGACCCACTGGCCGGCCGTTCTCTGTGGTCCAGGATGGGCGCTGGCCATGCTGCTCCCAAATCAGAGAGGACAGATCCCGGGGGCGAGAAGACTAAGCTAGTGGGTAGAATGCGTGTAACTGAGGGCTTTTCCCCAGAGTGCTGCCTTAGTCCCTGGATGCCTGCCCACCCCCTTGCTGCCGGTGAGGGTGCAGACACTCAGAGGACAACCGCGACCAGTCTCTGCCGTGTGTCACATCTCCCTTCCAGCACACCAAGGTTAGCACATAGGCTTACGAACTTTATTTCTGTCCAGCTAAAAGGTGGTTTCTCGAAATATCGTAATTTTTAGGTGCAGGGAACTATATGCATATAAGATAGGAGTCTTTTCTGCCTGTAAGATTGTTCCGGGTACCTATGATGGAATAAAATATATTCATAGTAGTTCTAGGTGTTCAACAAAATCATCAGGACTCCCAAAGGCTCTACTATCTGACAAATTTGATATTCACCAGAGACGGTGACTACACCCGCCCCCAACCCCCGCCTAGTGTAGCTTTCCTGGAATGATTCAGGGAGTGAGCCTTTTGGGAAGGACTAATTCTTCCCATAACCTTCAGAAGTGCATTTCACGGTGGGGTCAATTTTAGTCCCAGACAAAGGTGGGAAGGTTGCCTCTGGTGGTCCCTCCCCTTGGTCATCAGTAATTGAATACCCAGCTACTTCCTTGACATCCTGGACTAAGCCTGTCCAAGCTAGAATCCTCCATTTTCCTCCTGAAAGCTGCCACTTCCCATTCTTACCCACATCAGTGAATGGCAGCCCCATTTGCCCACCTGCTCTGGCCAGCACCCTGGAGACATCGACTCCTCGATTTTTCTCACCAGCCCTCCAATTCCATCCATCAATGTGTCCTACTGACAACATCCCAGACTTCTTGGCCACTCGCCATCTCTGTCACCATGGTGACACCCTAGTCCAGGCCACCATCCTCTCTCCTAAGCCTTCTCACTGGACCTCATGCTTGTACTTAGTAAAGTCCATCTTCACACAGCAGCCCCCAAACCAGAAACACGAGCGTGTCACTTGCCTGTTTGAAACTCCTAGCAGCTTTGTATCAGTCAAGGTCTAACCAAACAGATCCAAACTCAAGTGTGTATAACCAAGGGATTTAAGGTAGGGAGTTGCTTACACGGAGGTGAGGCAATCAAGAGGCAACGCAGGTAACATCACCGGAATCCACTGCCACCTCTAGGCCAGAGGGATGAGGGGGGAGCAGGGGGACCGTGGGCCACTGAGGACGATGCAAATTCCCTGCTGTGGCCACTGCAGCCACGGGACCTGGAGCAGTGCCCAGCAGGTCGGCACTCAGTAAATGCTCGTCTGTCGGAAGGATGGATGAGCGGATGGATGGGTGGATGGATGGATGGATGGATGGACGGATGGATGGACGGATGAACGGATGGACGGGTGGATGGATGGATGGATGGAAGGATGGGCGGGTGGATGGATGGATGGATGGATGGACGGATGGATGGACGGATGAACGGATGGACAGGTGGATGGATGGATGGGGGAGTGAATCAGCTTTCCCACTTGCCACCCCCTTCCAGACATCTGCATCCACTCGCAAGGGGCCGACGGGGCACGACAGCAGCACCGGGCTTTCCTTGGGCAGTGGCCCTCCCCACCGGGAGCTCTGCCCGGGAAGTGCAGCTTGCACAGCAGAGTGTGGCCTCTGGTGCCGGACTCGCCGGGATTCGAACCCGCCTCCGCCACCGCTGCGCCGTGCGAGCTTTGCTCTGCTTCTGCTTCTCGTGAGAGGGACCCAACGCTGACAGGTCCTCTGGGGCTGGTGAGGGGCCCCCGAGGGGTCCAGTCTCAGGGCTGTGCTGCAGGCGTGGAAGAGTGAGCTGGACAGAGAGAGTTGGCTCGTGCCCCGGGGGGCCACCGTCTGCCCGGACGACACGGCGCTCTGGCTCCGGCGCCGCAGAGCTGGGCCGCGTGCTTCAGAGCTGGGGCCGTGGGGTGGCGCTCTTCGCTAGCCGTTGGCCTGGGCAGCGCGGCTCTGCCTGCACGCAGGCCGCCTCTACCAAGGCGGCTTTGCCGACTGCGGGCAGCACAGATGTTCACATTTACAAATCACACTGTGATGGGTTGCCCACGTACTTTGGGAATTGCTTCCAGGAACCGGGTTGGAGGTAGAAGAGATCATCTGGAAATCTTTGATCGAGTCGTCGGTTTCCCTGATCTGGGTTTTGAAAATGCATGGAACGTGGTGAGACCAGGACTTCCTGGACCGAGTTCTCGGACGCGGCTCCCTGCACGGCCGGGCTCCCCGCGCTTCTCACCAGCCCTGCGGACGCGGGATCAGGGCACCCTGACCCCCGGGCTTAGGAGTCCAGCCTGGGTACGCGGTCTTTACATTAAATACATTTTGGAAAGAAATCTGTCTGATTGGGGAATTGTTGACACATGTGTAATAACAATTCCTTCCTTTTATTAAACATCCACTAACTGCCTCTCCCAAGTTCCAAACCCTCATCCTATCCAGCCTCCTCGAGCCCCGTCAGTGTGATTTGCCGGCCAAGGTGCTGAGCGCTGGGCCCCAGGAGTCCAGTCCAGGAAGCGACGGAGCCAGAATCCCACCCAGGGGTCAGGGCTCGGCCAACCCCAAGTTCCTGTCGCCCGGAGGGAAACTGCCCTCCCTGCTCGCCACCCCGCACCCCTCCCACGTACGGCTGTCGTGTCACCACACTGCGGTTGTCACTCCCTGACCCACCTTGTCCTGAGGCTACCCCTCCTGGGCTGGAGAACCGAGGAAGGGGACAGTGTGCGTGTGCGCCGGCGGGGGTCGGGGGAGTGCAAAAGCCCGGGGTGGGGGGGACGCACTGAAGCTTACAAAGTGCCTTCACACCCTCGGGTTGTCCCTCTCCCCTCTGTCTACCTCTCCCACCTGCCTCCGGGGGTGCTGTGCCTCCAGGACCCCGACCGGACGCCGCCCCCTTCGTGCACACGTCAGATTTAAGGTCACCTCCACCGAGGCTGCTGCACTCGCCACCTTCTCCTTTCCAGCTCAGAACACCCTACTTTAATTTTCTTCACACTTCGTACTGCCGGATATTCTCCTTTCCTAAAATGTAAGTTCCAAGTGATCAGAAATGTGGTCCTAATCCTTGAGCCAATAGGAACCTGTTAAATGAACTATTAAATGAGCTATTCTCAAATCCTTGGTGAAAAACACAGGGAAGCCCTCACATCTTGCAAAGAAGAGCAGAGACACTGAGGGCTTTAAAATAGCTAAAATTCCAGCACACACTGAGATTCTTTTCACGATGCGGCGAGACTACACAGCGAACAGTTTGATTTTTCCTACAGTCAGATCTGCGGCCCGTTTGGATGGAGCCAGAAATCCCAAACTTTCTTATAAAGATCTCAGCAACAGAGAAAGGCTGCCCGGTGGCCTGAACCGGGCACCCGGCCGACACAGCTATGTTCACTGGCAGCCCAGTGGCCGGAGGCTTCGGCACTTTTCCTGCAGCCCTGGCAGCTCCCTTGTTCCTCATTCTGGGAGGGGCTTCCTGAGTGTGAGAAACACGCATGTTGGTAAGACGACCTCCAAGCCCAACTCCAGCACGACTAGGGTGGTAAAACGAGTACAGAAATCCTTGTAATGCGGAGGATTACGGTTCCCCATAAATATTTATGGAGCAGCAGCAGTTTCTCAGGCATCATACGCAGGACATCTGCCACCGAAGCCGAAACACAGACCGGATACTTCAGTGCGTAGACTCAAATAATGTGTTGATTTTTTACAAAGGAAAGTCATATCTTTAAAGTGAAGTGCGGGTCAAGGGGCTTATTTTCTTCTAAATTCCTCACCTACCAAAACTGCCTGCCTCGAAGTTCTCAGAAGCAGCTCCCCTGCCCCAAATTCTGGTCCCTTGCTGTCTCCCACCAGGAGACGACCCCCGTGTCCCCTCCTGTCCTGGGGGAGGGTGCAGGCGGGGGAGCCAGGCCCACCCACCCCTGGCTCCTCCTTGGCCAGCAGCCCGGGCGGGCGTGTGTCCGGCTGGCAGTTTTCCCACTTGCCCTGGAATCCCCCGCAAGAAGCCCAGTCTTACCTCCTGTTGTTTGGGGTTGTTGTTTCCACAGCGCACCCGTGCATATGGCACGTGGAAGCAATTAAAGCAGAGCTGCAGAATGGCTTGTCCCCGAGGGCTGCGATCTGCCAGGCTCCCTGCCCAGGGAGGCGCCCACTCTCCGGAGTCAGTCTGTGTTGTTGCTTTTTAAGGCCGGTTTTTAACATCAGCCGACAAAAAACAGAAGCGCTTCTGTGCAAAGACGAAGCAGTAGATTTGCAGCTGCTACCGGCAGAGACCACATTTGCCATCTCTCGTCTGGGAACTGCCGCGAACCGTGGACCGCCCTGTCGGGTGGGTGTGTCTTTACTGCTGCCAGAGCCACACACGGGAGGCCGTCCGCGATGGCTTCTCCAGCCCTGTTTGTCACTGGAGGCGGCCACGCAACGTGGCATGGGGACTCCACATGTGCTCTCTTGGCAACTGACTTGCCACTGCTGCCACCTCCATTGCCACCATCAAGCCACGTGTACAGGCATGGCTGGTAAGCGGGCTCTGGGGCCAGAAGCTAACAAATTCTGCCCTCCTTCTCCCCAAAACGGTGGCATCATGCAAAATACAGTTAGAACGGAGGGTCCCTACTTTTCTTACCCTTAGCCCTAATGAGAAAAGAACTGAACTTCGTTAACTCGAGTTTGTGGAACAGTAGGGACAGGGTTTACACCGTGCCCTTGTCGAAGTAAAATGGTCTTCGTTTACTGGATGTCGACTTGAGAAGCCCCTGAATGTAGTTAACTAATATGCGAATATTTAAATTAGACATACTTGTGCAGAAGCGGTTACAAAACAGAAAGGAGCAGAGTCTATTCAACCTAAAGGGGCAGCAATTAATTCTCCCCAAGGTTTGAAGGCGCATTCTCCAGGCTCACGGGGGTGGGGGGACCATGAAATGTGAATAAGTTATAGCAGCAAAGAGCAGATGCACAGAAGACGCTGCCAAACTCAGATTCTAGTGATGCATATCGCCTCCTTCTGACGGCACAGGATGGAGGGAAGAGAGCAGTGGATGAAATTTTGATAGCAATTTAGGCTGACTGAACGTTAGCCTAATTCACTTTAACGTTCAGACTTGTCAAGTAATTTGCTCTGAACTCCCAAATAATAAATATAAAAGTGAAGTAAATGGCATCAGGCCGGCCAGAGGCTGAGGGGAGGGTGGAATTCACACCCAGAGTGGGCCTCTGCTGTTTCTACTTTAGACGCCAGCCTTCGCGGCCGGGGACAGCTGGACCAACGGTCCTGGGACAACACGTGTGTGTTTCACTCCCAACTTGGCAGCCACCGGGCTGTGTGCGTGTGTGTGTGCGTGTGTAAGAGAGAGAGAGAGAGAGACACCCTTGGCTGGACGAGTCAGAAGACCACGAAGTTCCCTCCTATCTCGGATTCACCAGAAAGATGAAAGCTGCTGGCAGGCAGGGAGCAGGGTGTCTTGCTGGGCTGGGTGACGAGCTCAGTGGTAATTTCTGCAAGCTCAAAAGTAACGAGCGCTGTTACGAATTCCTAGGTATTGTCAGCCTCAGCTGGGCTGGGTGGGAGCCCCTGGGTTCCGTCCCTTGTGGTCTGTGCTCACTTGAAAAGATGATCTGCGGCATCGATGAGAGAACAGCACAGAGGCAGAAGCGCTCAGCTGTGCGCTTTGATTTAAGGAAACAAGCTGGTCTCTAGGACGCTAGACAGTCACTTTGTTTTAAATATGCCCACAGATTTCAGTATCACTTGAATATCTGGAAGAGAATTATGGGTATTCAGAGCATTAGTGGACCTAGGGTTCAAGGGTTGCACAGAAAAAAAAAAATCCCAAACACCTGAACGAGAATATTTTCCATGTGTTTCTCCAGTGAAAATCAAGCTCTGTCATGTACCACTTGCAGCAGCGTTTCCCAAATTTCAGGCCTTCCCATCCCACCTGCACTGCTGCGGCCACACCCTCAGATCACCTGTCCTGCTACCAACTATAACTGGCTTATGTTTCTCTAAACCAAATTAATGTCTAGCTTAAATAAATGTATTTAAAATGAGACTGGATATCACTACTATAAAATTATTCTTTAGTCTTTTAGGAGTACTCCATCTTTAACATGCATGCTTGCATTAACAAAGTCTAAAATTAATCAGAATCTTTACCCTCCTCTAGACCGAGCCAGGACCTGAGATTGCTTCCCCTGCAATGAGTGTCTGTGTTACATGTTACGGTCACCCAGAATTTGTTTTCATCTTGTTTTTAAACCCGCCAATAAGCCCTTTTTATTATCACATGTTGTGAAGTCAGTGTGGTTTATTGAGGTTTATTCATGTTTAACTTTTTAAAGAAATTTCGCTAATGCCTCTTGCACGTCATTTTTCCTCCTGGATTTTCCTTATTTCCTTAGTAGTTCTTTCAGCCAGGGTCTGTTTGAATGTGTCTGTATGTCGTTATTTCACCTTAAGATGGTTTAGCAAGGAGTGAACAGTCCTGTGTTGAAGTCCATGTTCTACCAGCATTTTGAAGACATCATTCCATTGTATCTTTGACTCTATTTTGCAGTTGAGAAGTCTGCCGTCACCGTGACTTGTCTGCAGGGAACCCATGTTTCTCGCTGACCCCACTGCAAGATTGTCTCTCTGTCTTTGGTAACCTGTGATTTTTCACGGCAGAGCATTTAGATATGGATTCCTTTTTATGTATCCTGCTTGGGACTTAGTCTTCTGAATCCAAGAGACTATTTCTTCAATCACTTCTGTGAAATCCCCAGGCATTACCTCTGCACGCGGCCTCTGCGCCACTTCTCTGTCCTTTCCTGGGACACCTGTTAGGTGGGTGCTGGGTCCCCTTGGTGGCCTCCATCCTGTCATCTTTTCCATATTATCCTATCATCAGCCTCCTAGTCCCTCTGCCCTCCACCTGCCCTCCCTGTCTCCACTTGGGCTCCATGCACAGAAATCACTGGAACCTCATTTTTATTCCTAGTTCCCTTTATTGCTTCCAGAACAACACCTCGCTCATCACAGAGTTGCAGTAAGCATTTGGCAATTTGACTTAGTTTTAAGAAACATCAGGGGGACTTCCCTGGTGGTGCAGTGGTTAAGAATCTGCCTGCCAATGCAGGGGACACGGGTTCGAGCCCTGGTCCGGGAAGATCCCACATGCCGCGGAGCAACTAAGCCCGTGCACCACAACTACTGAGCCTGCGCTCTAGAGCCCACAAGCACAACTACTGAAGCCCACGAGCCACAACTACTGAAGCCCGTGCGCCTAGAGCCCATGCTCCGCAACAAGAGAAGCCACCGCAATGAGAAGCCCGCGCACCACAACGAAGAGTAGCCCCCGCTAGCCACAACTAGAGAAAGCCCACACGCAGCAATGAAGACCCAACGCAGCCAAATAAATAAATAAATAAATAAAATTTAAAAAAGAAATACACAACCAAGTAGATATTTAAAAAAGAAAGAAACATCAGGAACAAACATCCAGAATTCAACTAAAAACGTTTCCCCCAAGAACCTCATAAAACAAACAGGGTCACGTTTATAGACTCTCTCATAGGCGTCCTGTGTTTTCCTTTGGCAGCCAGCCTGATCTCGTTCAGGCCCGGCCTCATTTATTTTTGGTCCCACGCATATGAGCCAGCACTTATTTTGATAAATGTACTAACGCTTCCACGCTTTGATAGACAAGTCATCGCCCCAGCTCCCTAGTGGGCACCAGTGTCCACCCACCTCCTGCAGGAAGGTGGACCTCGCCACCCTCGGGCTCCAGTCTGTTCTCGGCAATCAGTTCTCCAGGATGACTCTCTCCAGAGAGAAGAAACTTCAAGTCCAGTGTGTGAACGCCCTTCCTAAACCCCAAGCTCCCCTCTAAGCAGAAGGGCAGGTGGAGGGGCCATGGGGCGGCCACGGCTTCCAGCTGCCTCACCAGCCTGCAGGGCCCTCCTGCACATCCTGGTCTGCGGCTTGGAGGGAAGCTTCTGTCCCGGAGCCTGGGAACACACCCAAAGCTGGAAGAAGGCTCCTTACCCAGCGCTCCCAAGGAAGTCTCCACCTTCCACTGGGTTTGGATTTCCATGAGTCTGGACACCTCTCATATCCAGATGGTCTAATTAGGCAACACGCTGGCTTTCAAAGCACTGGGAGCATCAGCTCCAAGGCTCCTGGCCCTTCGTCCTGAAGATCCCGGCCCGAGCAGAGGACAGCCAGCGGAGGGCGGGTCGAGGGCTGAGAACCAAGCCTCAGTTTGCAGACGGAAGTCAGTTTGTGCCCTGGGCTTCGTTCTCCAAACGCAGCAACCCCAGAGTGTTCCTGGGGTAATGCTGAGGGTGGGGAGGTCAGAGGACGGGGAGAGAGAGTCCTTGTGGCTGGCTGGCCGCCAGAGAGAAGCCCAAACACCTGGGCACCAGATGTGCCTTGTGCGCGAGGCCTGCCGTTGACCGGCGGCTGCACGTTCCACCCGGAGCTGCTCTGCTGGCCTGGGGCGCGGAGGACAGGCGTCCGCAGCCAGCGCCTTCCTGCCGTCCCCCCTCTCTCCCACCTCCAGACCGCGGCTCCCGTGTTGCCTGTTGGCTGTGGCCGGGCATCAGCCTGGGATGTCCAACACCAGACCTCGGCGCTCGCTCAGCTGGTTCACACCTTGCCGTCTGTGACCATTCGCTGGAGGGGTTCGCCGTTGCTGGGTACACTGGTGGTCCACACCGCAGTCACGGAGAGGTAAGTCAAGAAGCCACCGGCTGGCCACGCTGCCCTAACCAACAGCCACTTCTGCAAAGTCAGGGCTGCCGTGGCAGTGCCCACTCCGTCGGAGTTCCCCAGGCCAGGATGACATGGAAAGTGAAAGCCACCTTGGATCTGCTCTGGTTCACGGAGCACCTGCCTCCCTCCGAGGGGGGAGCTTGCGGGGAGGGTCCTCCTTCCTTCCTCTGGGGGTCTGTGCCTGACCGTCTCCCTCTCAGGGTAACAGGTCTGGAGGACAGGCACGTCTGGCTCTTCCACCCTTGCTAGCTCTGGGCATGTCACCTAATCTCTATTTGTGAAAATGAGGGACGGCCAAACCCATCTTTCCAGGGTACGGAGCGGAGTGAAAGCAGGGCCCAGCGCAGAGCCGGATGCAGCAGGGGGCTCAGGATAGGCTGGCGCGCCCCCCTCGCCTGTCCCCTTGTCGGGTACTGCTGGCTGGAGTGTTGGAAGATTTTAACATATTTCATTTTAAAATGAAGCAAGTTTAGGGGGGAAGAAATGGATGTGGCTGACAGTGGTATCCATTCTCTGCCAGAAAACACCGAGGGGGCCTGACGCCCATCCTGGGACCCACGCACGGGCATCTCAGGAAATACGGAGCCACACGAAGAGCTGCAGAGGACCCTCCCGTCTCCGTCCCCCGCAGCCCCTTGGGGAGCAGTCCTCGCCAGGGCAGGTGACTCCCGTCACCATCACCACCCTGTGTGTCACTCTGCAGCTGCCCAACTGGGACGGGGAGGAGGGAAATGCACTAGCAAAAGCAAGAGGGTAGAAAACACACAGAGTGATCGCGTGACCAGTGGCTCCACGAGGTCTGCACCCGGAAGAGCTGAAAACAAGGCCTCAAACACACACGCGTTCACAGCAGCTCCAAGCACGGCGGTCAAAAGGTGGAAATAAGTGTCCACGACAGGTGATGGCTAAACAGGCGTGCTGTACACACACTGGACGATGACTTGGCCGTAAAAAGGAACGAAGCCCTGGCACAGGCTGCAACCTGGATGAACCCGGAAAACACAATGCTCAGTGAAAGAAGCCAGCAACACAGGCCCCGTGGTATATGATTCCATTTATGTGAACCTTCCAGAATAGGCAACTCCACAGAGACAAAGATTAGTGGAGGCCAGGGGCTGGGAGAGGCGGAATCAGAAAGTGACCGCTAACGGGTCCGGGGTTTCCTTGGGGATGAGGAGAGACCTTGGAGCAGAGGCGGTGGTTGCACGGTATTGTGACTGTACTAATGATGTCCCCTTTATGATGGTGAATTTCATATTATGTGAATTTCACCTAAAAAAAAAATACTTCATAGACGTGTGCACCCGCTCCAAAAAAAAAACGAAACAAAACCCCCCCCCCCACTAAACTAAAAGAGTAAATCTGTATGTGTCTCTCTGTGAGAATCAACATGGACAGAACAAAGCAGAACTCGGCCTGAACAACCCCCAGGTGAAGACATCCGCTTTGCAAACTCCCCGTCGACCGTAAACTTCTTCCTCCTCTAAACTAGTGAGATCTCTCGCGCTGAGCTGCTCTTTTTCTGATTTGGCTTGTTTCACATTTGAAGTAACTTGGGATCAGCTCTAATATTTTTTGCTTTAGAAAAGTAGTAAAAATTAATTAATCTACAACTGTACTGATAGCAAAACTTAATAGAAATTTTAATAAAAATACCACCTCAATAAGCTTCCCTATTGTTCTAATAAATGCAATAGTAGTTTAGAATTATAGATAAAAAAATTAATAAAACAGCGGTGGCTCGGGACCACAAAGCTCAAATAACGGGACGCAGCCTTTGCTCAGCTCCTGAAGACGGAGCAGAGAGGGGTGCCCTCAGAGTGCACCTCTCGTTTCACACTGTGCATTGGAAATGTTCTCGAACATTTAACGAATGCTTGTTTGGTGGCTTATTTTTAATTATGCAGACATTTTTATCCAATGCCAAAGAGGCCTGGAGACAATTTTAAGAGCCAAGTGTCCAAAATGCAGTGATATATGCACAGAGAAACTAGGTAGAGGGAGGTTTTTAGGAAAACCCAGACACTCGGCTGTGAGCACAGGGAAAGCAGAGGCCCGAGTCTCTGGGTGGTTTCCTAGTAGTAAATGTTGTTTGTCGGATTGGTTTTTCTTTCCAATACTGTGACAGGAGCTTAAGGATGGAGGACACCACTGACGTCAGGGGAAACAAAAACAGGCTTCATTTTCCAGGACCGGAAGACCACCGTGTCTCTCCCGGGGGCCTCTCCCAGGGCCTCACATCAGCCTGGTCCTCAAGGTGGGTAGAGAGACTGCAGGCGTGATGGGGGTTCACCTGAAAGGCAGCTTCTTGGGGAAATCCTTTTAAAGAAGTGTGTGTCATAGCCCAGGGGTTCCAGTAACATCCGCCCAGTTCAGAACATCTCCGCTGGCCAGGCCTCTTGGGGGGAAAATCAAATGGGAATGTTTTGGGTCAGGTAGAAAATTTTAAAAGGTGAGGGAAACATGGAAACGAAAGTCATAGGGAAGAGGAAAACATTTTCTTTAGGTGTTTTTTTTTTCTTTTTTTTGACAGTGCTGCAGGGCATGCGGGATCTTAGTTCCCCGACCAGGAATCCAACCCGTGCCCCCTGCAGTGGAAGCATGGAGTCCCAACCACTGGACCGCCAGGGAAGTCCTTTCAGTTGGTTGTAATTGAGTCAGCTTTCTTCACTAAATGCCAGAGCCAGAATCTAAACCAATCTGAACATTGCCACAAAGCGGTGTTCGCTGTGCTGGGCACACAGGGGAGGGCTAGGCAAAGTGTGACCTGCAAGGCCCACGAGGGGCTAGAGGCAGTAAACTGAGGCCTCCAGAGGGAGTGGTCCCCGGCCCTCCCTGCCTGCCTGCCGTCCCTCCCAGCACCCGTGGCCACGGGAGGTTGAGCAGGGCTGTCCTCCGCCATCCCCAGGCGCTGGCACTTGCTTAAATGCGAGTCGTGGGCCCTTCCTGGGCCACCTTTACTGTCCCCCCAGAGTGGGGGCCAAGACCCGGCCACGGAAAAACAAAGGCTGCTTTAGAAATAAGCACCTCAGGAGGAAAGGCATGGAGGAAGGCACAAAAATGCCTCAGCGGACTTTCCCTCAGGACGTGGACCCTCCAGGGAGGCCGCACCTGCATGAGCTCTGAGACCCTGTTCCTGGGGGACAGCCCTCCTGGGGGAAAACTTGAGAAATCTTTAAAAAATTATGGAAAATTTCAACCATGAACAAAAGCAGAGAGACTTAATACCATGGATTCCCCAAGTACACATCACCAACGTGTTCCTCTCTCCCCTGTACTCTTTTTTTCTTTATTGTAGTAAAACATACACAGCATAAAATTTACCATTTTAATCATTTTAAAGTGTGCAGTTCAGGGGCATCAAGTACATTCACACTGCTGTACAGCCATCACCACCGTCATCTCCAGAACTCTTTCATCTTCCCAAACTGAGGCTCTGCCCCCATTAAACACTGAGTCCCCTCCCCAGGCCCCCGGCCCCCACGCCCTACTTCCTGTCTCTGTGAACCTGACTCCCCCAGGGACCTCGTAGAAGTGGGATCACACAGTGTCTGTCCTTCTGCGTCTGGCTTATTTCACTGAGCATCATGTCCTCAAGAATCATCAACCCCTCCACTGTTTTTAGACTCAAGAAATCTTGAATCCCCAGAGAAATCCAATACTCAGCTCGAGCTGCAATCGCCTTTACTTTCCTTTAGAACAGTAACAACACTTTTCCCAACTCTCTCCCGGCATAAACTCACTTGGTCCTCACGGCCAGCTCACCCTGTAGCGGATCTGGGCACGTGGGGCTCAGAGAGGAGGACACGCTGCTCCAGCGTCGCTCAGACGGTCGACGGGACGCCGCGGGCTCCTGTGCAGCCTCCGTCCCCGGGGCCCTCGCTGCCTCATACAGGAAGATGGTTTGACTTCTGCAGAATCTGTCGTTAGGTCATCTGGTCCAGGACTTTCCAAAACGGAGGACAGAGAGCTCCTGGTGGCCTGCGAGATGACCATGGGGGCACACAAACAAGCACTTTTTAGTTTAACAACCATCACTTATCTCAAAACATGTATGAGAGAAAGCAACGGGCACACTGAACTTAGGATTTCATAGATTTGGCTGAGGATGGGACTGAGTCAAAGGGCGATTCTGGGGAATCCCCTGGCCGTCCAGGGGTTGGGATTCAGCACTCTCACTGCCGTGGGCTGGGGTTCAATCCCTGGTCGGGGGGATCCCGCAGGCCTCGCCGTGCGGCCAAAAAAAAAAAAAAGGCAATTCTGTTTCAAGTAGATTTAAAGAGAAATAGAAAGTAAATCATGGTATGTGGATAGGAGGATACGGCAAGACCTGAACACCTGAAATTTGGGAGACAGAGTCCAGAGGGCTTTCTTCTCTGGGGGGTAAAGACAAGCCACCTCGACATCCAGGGACAGCCCCCCCAGGAGCCCCCGTGCTGTCCTGTTGGGCGTCAACCGCTTCTCAGAGCAGCGGAGCCAAAGTCACTGTCTGGGAAGAAATGAGGGGAAACACGTCATCGCGCCAGACAGACAAAAACGGTACCACGGTGCGAGGCACAGCGGACCAGACCTCCTCTCCCGGCTGAAATGACCCACCCAGCGGCTCCTGAGTCTGGAGAGTCACTGAGCTTCTCTAAGACACCCGGTTACAGAATGAGCCCTGCTTCCTGACGGCCCCCAGCCCGAGCCGGGCCGCCCCCCGGGCCTGCCCCAGCCCCTCCGAGGCCTGCAGCCCACTTGGCTCCTTCTGGCCCCAGCTTTCTGCCCCCCGAGTCCCAGGCGTGCCCTCTCCCCCCGGCCCCGAGCACCGAGCCCCACCTGCGCACCTGGGTCCTGGTGGCCTCGGCCGGCGAGCAGGGCAGCTGTGCCAGGTCACAGCCTGGAGCGAGGCCTGGGGCCGACGGCTCAAGTCGCGCCCCACACGCGGGCCTCGGCCACGGGCGTCCCGGGGCGTCGGTCGGCGGCCCCGCCCCTTCCGGCTGGCGCCCGCTGGGCTTCCGGTCTCTTCTCTGTCTGGGCAGTTCTGGGTGTTGAATCTGGGCGTTGAAGCTCCTCTGTCTTGAGGTCTGTCGTTCGTCACCCATCACACACAGCCTCCCTGGCCACAAGGTCATTCTCAGTGACTTCGGGGGGGAAACTGTGGGCAAATGACCGTGAAACACCCCTGCAGCTCGGGGGCGGCTGGAGCCCTCGCCGCAGCCACCGTCCTGCCCGCGCTTTTATTCCATCGCGTTGATGAAAGCAAAGGAGGGCACTTCAGTGATGAAGGCCACCTTGAGAGCGGGCACAGTTCAGGCGCCGCGTGGGACACACTGGGCCCCTGACCCCTGGACCCTTAGGCCCATCTGACTGGTCAGAGAAGGGGGGTGGCTGGTTCCCACAGCCCTGCAGCTCGCACTCGTCCTACTCCTTGTAGGTCCAAGAATCAAACAGGTCCTACATCCTCGAATCAGACCAGTCAGGGTAGAGGGACCAGGGCCTGGCCTCCTGTCTCCAGACCGGCCTGCTCGGGGCAGGGGAGCGTGTGACAGTCGTTCCCGGGCCAGGGACAGTAACGAGGGGTCTGGGAGTGAGCCCGGGGAGGGGTCCCTGCAGCCCCACCGCTTTGGGGACCGAAGTCCTCTCCCTGGGGTCTCCCAGGCTCTCTCCTCGCTTGCCGCTGCTTGTGTCTCTGGAAGGACAGCTTTCTTGCAATGAGGACAACGGGAAGCCGCAGAGAGCAATCTCCCGTGCTCCCGAGGGGGCCTGGGGACACCCCTGGTGGCCGGATGGGAAGGCAGGACAAGGAAGCCCGCGGTGACTTAAGTTTAAACTTGGGCATCTCTCTGTCATCTCAGCTGCCATCCGCGAGGATACGGGTGAGTCCCGGCTTGTGCCAGTGACTCTGGTGGGTGTGTGGTTCCTTCTCGTGAACCTGCCGCCTCTCCCCAGATTTCTACTCTGGCAGCTCCGGAACTCACGGTTTCTGTAGCCTTTAACTGTAGTTAATTCCTTCTGTAGCCTTTAACTGTAGTTAATTCCGACTGTCAGCTGTTCTCGTTTTTTCTCCTGGTGGGTGGAGTAAAGCTGACATCTGACTCTATAGCTAAGTCAAAGGCAGCAGGAACATAATTCCTTTAACTCTGCCTTTGTTTATGAATTTCTTCAGAGCCATTTAGACTTCCCCCTGTCACCCGCCACTGCCATAAATCACTGGGCAGGAATGAGCTCAGACGGGTGGGGGGCGGGGACGGGGGGGCGGGGGGGGGCCCTGAGTCATCAGGAGCAGGTGGGAGGAGGGAGGGGGCCGCCCGCATCTGCGCTCTTGTGTGGAACTTCCGTTCTGTCACCTCCAACGCCTGCCTCAGTTTCTCTTGTACAGAGTAGCTGGATGGGCTCTGCTGAGAATTAATTAACAAATGTCCATTAAACGTTCGTAGGGCGAGTGCTCTGCAGCTACTAAGTGGTATTAAATAATTACAACCTCAAATGAGGAACCATTGTGTCGTCGATCCGATACATGAGAATGTTGTGCTACGTCTTTTCACAATGCCTTTATTTAACAAGCGCTGATCTTGGCAATTTGGTTTATTTTCTCAGCCCTTTTAATTTCAGACTCAGGGGTTATTAGCAGATAACTGCTCATTTCTGCTGTAGATCAAGAAAATGCTCATTAGAAACCCGATGCTGTGATTGCTAGGAGTTTAGGCTTGTAAAGAATGGGATGATGGCAAGATTTGGTGCTAAAAATGGGCTAAATTCAAAAATAATTTTTTGCTTAGGGAAAACAGAATGGCAGTTTCTGAACTGAATAACCTCTTAAGTGCATTAAAATTGAAATCATAGTTGACAAAGCACCATGGCCGTTGAATGTCACATTGACCTCAAGGATGGGGAGGAAGGAGTTAGGGACGGCTGTGAGGACCCTCCCCGAGGCCACTCTGGGTGCCCAGCCAGCCCCAGTGTTAGCATCTCACTGACCCGAGGGAAAGGTGTAGTCTCCACCACGCTGGAGCCACCTGGCACTCACAGAAGCAGACAGAAAACAGAGGGGGCCAGAGGTGATTTTAAGAACATATCTATTAACTCACAGACATAGAGAACAGACTTGTAGTTACCAAAGGAGAGGGCGTGGGGGAGGAAAGGATTGGGAGTTTGGGGTCAGCAGATGCAAACTAGTATACATAGGATGGATAAACACAAGGTCCTACTGTAGAGCACAGGGAACTATATTCAATAACCTGTGATAAACCATAATGGAAAAGAATATATGTATATACGTGTGTGTGCAACTGAATCACTTTGCTGTACGGCAGAAACGAACACAACATTGTAAATCAACTAGACTTCAACATAATTTTTTAAAAAAGAACATATCTGTAAACTAAAAAAAAAAAAAATGCTGATGTTTAAAACAGATGTCCTGAGTGGGGACGAGTGCCTTGTTGATCCACAGAGAGAGAGTTTTCAGGCCTGACCCTCACATTCCTCATTTATACACTCCTTCCCAGACTGGTAGAATATCTTTTTGCAAAATTATCCTTGTCTAATCCATAGAGACGGAAAGTGGATTAGTGGTTGCCAGGGGCTGGGGGGGGAGGGGCGGAGGATGGGGAGTGATTGCTAATGGGTGCGGGTTTCTTTTGGGGGCGATGGCAATGTGCTGGAATTAGTGGCAATGGCCGCGTGGCTCTGTGAGTGCACTAAAAATAGGGCACTGTACACTCTAAAAGGGTGCATTTGCTGGTGTGGCAGTGACATCTCAATAAAGCTGCTATTTAACAGTTACCCTTGCCTCTCGATGCTGGCCTGACTCCAGCTCCTGGACCTCGAGTCCCTGGCCACAGCGGCAAACGCCCGGGAAGTGGCTCTGCCAGTCCTGCCGGCCGCACTGAACTCTGTCAGCGTCAGCCTTTGCTTTTGCCTAAACACTTGCACAAATTGTCGCGTGCGAAGCCCTTCAGGACCAACCTTGGGTCAGTATTCCAAGCTGCACCTGAAGCAGAGAGAGGGCCTGGGCTTCCGCTACGTTGTAAAGCTGACGTGTAAAATCCCTGTAGGAGCAAAACTGGAGCGTCACTTGGGCTCCAGGCAAAGGAACGGAAGGAGACAAGGAGGCCCCTTCCTTCTGGACTCTCGACAACCACCAGACCCTCTGAAAGGAGTCGTGGTTTCACTGTCACTAGGTCAGCAGCTTAAAAGAGCAGAGCTGCCCAGAATCAGACCTTTGGTTCACGAGCACCAGGGCTGGGGCGTGGGCAGGGAGAGGCAAGTTCCTGCCAGAGGTGTCATGGCAACCTAGGGCGGTCTTACTGTGCCCTTTCTTGTTTCTCTTGCAATCTCTTTATTTTAAATGTTAAATGAATTTTAAAAACAAGAAGGTAGTCTAGGCAGACTTAGAAACTGGAACCCCTTTCACCTAGCCTCGACATAGGACGTCTCCAGGGGAGACATTCGGTGTCTTGCAGACGGCCTTGCAAAGGGCCACTGCTGAGCTCCCAGAGCGGCGTCTGTGGGATAGCACATGAAAGCAGGCAGGTTCCAGGTGAAAAAAGCGGGGGTCTCCAGGAGCCTGATGCCAAGACCAGACTGTTTATCAGCGTCCTCATGCATCTCAGCACCGCCTGGGCCCACCCACCTCCTGCTGTCACCCCAATAACCACTGTAGAGAAAGGTGACCTTCTGGATGCCCCTGGGCCATGATCCACCTCCCTCGTGCCTCACTGGTCAGAATAAGGAGCCCTGGGCCAGACAGAGTGCTTCCAGAAGAGTGAAGAGGGCCCACAGCTGCAGAGACACCAGTGGCACATGCCAGCGCCCTCCCAGAAGCTGCCAGTAGGTTCCAGCTAACGCCCCTCATCTCTAGGGCACAGTGAGTGGAAACCTCGGAAGCGTTTCCGGGTGCAGCGCCCCTGAAGGCCAGGTGGGAGGGAGTGATCATTCGGCGCGGCCTCAGGCCCCCGGGCCCGGTCCCGGGTGTGCGGGGAAGGCCTAGGTAGTGGCGGGTGCTGCAGCTGCACCCCCGGAGGAGCCCAAGTGCCCCTGCCCGCTCTGGGGGGCCAGCTCTCCTTCCCGGGGCAGGACCGGGAATCCGGTCAACCTGCAACCCCGCTTAGCCACAGTTCTTGGTCTTTGTTTACCAGGCCACGAGGCGGGCCTGCCTCTCTCCCCAGCCGTTCTCTCTGCCAGCTTCACGTCCAGCGAGGGACAAAGGGGCCTGCGGCGGATTAGCTGCCCGGCGGGCGGGCGGGCGCGCGGTTCTCGCGGCGGCAGCTGCTCGCCGGCCCTGCCAAGGCGGCCGTCCTGGTCCCTGTCCCCATGGCCGTCCCCGTTTACTGAGGGCGGAGCTCGGCCCCGGCAGGACGCCTCCTCTGTTTATCTGCAAGGCCAGCCCCGTCCCCGCCCCGTCGGGCCGGCCGGGCCAGGCTGCGGGCCGTGGGGTCAGCGGCGGACAATGGGGCGGCGCGCGCGCGTCCGCCCGACTCCGGCCCTTTGTTGCCGGAGCCTCGTGCCGATGGGTTAATGGGGCAGAAGCGATCGGTGAAGGGCGACAGAAGTGGGCTTTGAAAGAGGGTGTCAGCGCAGGGCAGCGAGACAAAGGCCAAAACACACAAGGGCGGAGAGGGACAGATGGGGACGGGCGGCGGGAACAATTAGGCGGCGAGCGCGGGGTGGGCGCGGCTCCATCATTCTGCGGTTAACCAGGCCCGGCCGGCGCCGCCCCTGCGCCCGGGGAGGACGGAGGGATGGAGGGACGGAGGGCGGGAGGAATCCCCTCCCCGTAAACAGCCGCAGAGCAGGTCCTGGGCGGCCGGCCGGCCACCCTCAGTTTCCTGCAGGGACGGCCTGGGAACGCTTCGCGGGGACAGCGCAGCCCCGGGGCCGCCGCACTGTCGGCGTCCCCGGCCCGGCTCGCCGAACCAGCGCGAGGACCGGTCCGCGGGTGCGAGCCGCGCCCGCCAGGCGGCGCTGCTTCCCGCCCGGCCGCGGCCGGCTCAGCAACCCGATGCTGTTTAATTAACGTGCAAATTGAGTAGATTAAATGACTCTAAATAATTAGCCCCAGATCCTATAAACAGGATAACATATTTAATTAAGCAGCGATATAGATTTTGGAAACTGTTAATGTATTTTTAGAATGACTGC